>NC_090023.1:204854380-205546255 GCF_037176765.1 Anolis sagrei | reverse complement strand
ACACACAAACTTATATCCCACTTCCATCTCCCCGAAGGGACTCGGGGTGGCTTACATGGGGACCAAGCCCTATATACACAAAGGTTACAAAGTAACACAATTAAAAACATATAACAATAAAAATATAAACATAAAAGGATGCTCTGCAGTCAGGATTTTTCTGAGTTTGCATAAAGACATGTCTGTAATGGCATATTCTCAATTGGATTAGCAGAATATTCACAAAATAAATCAATGTATGCATTTTACATCCTAGCCACTAAGTTGGTGGAGAACTGAACTCAGAAAGCTGTTCTTACTCATAATTAACAATGTCTGAGTGCTTTCAGTGTAAAGCAGTAAAATAAAAGCAATAAATAGACATGTCTGGGTGTGTGAGATTAAATAGGTGAATCTTATGATTATTCATGATAGGTTGAAGGATGACTCCGAAGAAAGGGACTCCTCTCAAATGGTTATTTTTCTTACTAGCTAGCTGAATGAATGAGAAATATGAAGGGTTCAGTGTTTCCACTGCTGCTGCACAAGCCTTCTCACTCTTTAGGGTTTCCAGTGCCATACATTATGCCTATGCCCTTCTTCTACCATGGAGAAAGTAGGGGGAAAGATATATAAGTATAAATGTATTGTCGAAGGCTTTATTGTATCCTGCCGCCATCTCCCTGAAGGGACTCGGGGCAGCTTACATAGGGACCAAGCCCAGTCAAACAGAGTTCAAATACAACACAATAAAAATACATATACAAAACAGCATTAAAAACAGACATCACCATACAACAACCAGCAGCCAAGCATAGTGGGCATTTCAGAAACTAAGGGGTGAGGCAAGGACTTGTGCGATGCAACTGCAAGGACAGGGCTGATAGAAAAGTGCAAGAGTCAGATGATAAGTTAGAGCTGGAAGGGCCAAGTTAATAAGTGCAATACAACTCCAGGGGCAGGGATAATAGTAAAGTGCAAGAATTGGAAATTAAGTTATGGCTAGAAGGGCTAATTCATTTAGTGATCAAAGGCACATTTGAACATCCACATTTTAAGGTCTTCTTAATCATCTTCTCTGGTGGCTTTTAAAGTCCACTGTCTGTTGTGCATGTTGAAATATTATTCCACCTTGAATTGGCTGTTTTAAATTCCATAATTTTGAATGCAGAAAGGTTCATGTGAAAAATATTTTCTCCTGAAAAATACTTGCTTGTACCCCAACCTCAGCTATTTCTGACAGTATTATCCTGGCTCTACACAGGTGAAAAAACTCATACTGCTAGATATTTTTCTATGAGATTTTGGTGTGTCCATGAGGACAGCAGATCTATGAACAGCCTTTCCATCTCAACCAGAGCCAGGATGAGAAACAATAAGTAGAAGAAAATGCATCATTATGCCAATGAACTTGAAATGAGGCAGTTCATTAACATGATCCCCTTTAAGTATACCTTGACATGTTTAAAGAAAAAGTCCTTTGTAAATTTTGAAAATTACACAAATGCTAAAAGCTCTCAGGTTTCACAATTAAACCTGTAATCCCACACATGTAAGTTTTAGAGTATATCCTTTCTGTTTGCCGGGGCAAATGCTTTGAAGTTAAACATGTACAGGAGTGCAATGTGAAGGTCACGCTTGTAAAAACCTTGCAGAATTGAAGTAGAATTGCCATGGTCCAAACTGTGCAAGGTACCTGGATTTCTTCTTCCTTCGCTATAACTGTCTTTGTTGCATCCCTAATAAGGTACGTTTCCACCAAGAGAGGGGAATTTGTGTAAGGAGGAGGTTGTTTCAGCGACTCCCCAAGGAAGCTTTTTGACCTGTGTGTCTGGTTTTCCAGATGGTGTCTGGGATGTTTAGGAGTCTGATCATGCTCTGGATATTGTATAAAGTATTTCCTCCTTGGCCTCATTCCAAAAGAAGTTTGCACAAGTCATTTGACATCAGACAACCCAGGGATAAGAGAAGGTGACTCAGTCACTCGATGAAGAGACCCTTGGCTCATTGTTTATGTGATACTATGCATAATATGAAAATAAAGTAATTAGCTTATCTTAATATCCCTCAGATAGAAGTTTTACCTTCCCAGATTTTAGTCCTGGTGTGATAAACCGAGCAAAAGTGTATATGTGTGTTTTTATATTTAATCCACACTGTTTACATAAAAAGAACATGTAAAGAAGATAGTTTTATACTAATTAATTTATACCATTTTCACCTCAGTATTTTTAATAGGTGATTGTCTTACTTCGTAAAGAAAATAAGCAATTAGGGAACAACAATTCTGAGAAAGCATCTTATGTTTTATTTTAAAAACACACTTCATTTGGAAATTGGTAACACCTTATTTTTTAAAATGCTCTTTGCTTTGAGTGTACTTTTGGAGGCTGCCAGTATTTCAGAATACAGCTGTGTTTATTTTTTATCATTGTTATCTGTAGTACTTGGCACTCAGAAGATTGGAACAGCTTTATTATCAGTTTTAGTTACTTCCTTTGGTAGAACTGTCAGATTTCCCCAATAGTATTTTCCAACAAAAGGTATGAGGGCAAAAAACACATGTCCACTAAAATCTATATAATAAACATATGGATTATGCACCTATCAACTTTTACATCCATCCCTGCCTGCATGCTCCATTATTTACTTGAAGAGTCTTTGGAAATTGTAGTTGGTCCAGATTGCAACAGAGCGAATTACAGAATTACATTGATGACCAACCCATGGAAAAATGAGACCACACACAAGGTGTGTGCACAGGGCAACCACCCTGGACCACACTAACAAACAACAGGCCATACAGAATTTGAGATAACAAGGCCACAACACCGGGATTGTGGCGCAGCTGGCTGAGTCTCAGCTGCATTAAGATCACTCTGACCAAAAGGTCATGAGTTCGAAGCCAGCCCGGGCTGGAGTGGGTGTCCACCCATTGTGAAGCCCGTTGTCGACCTTTGCAACCCGAAAGACAGTTGTATCTGTCAAGTAGGAAAATAAGGTACCACCTTGTGTGGGAGGCTAAATTTAACTAATTTATGAGGCCATAAAGAAAAAAGACTCCGGGGAATGTGGAATGCGGAAGAACTTCATCGGTGTCGTTGATGGACAATGGAAAGCAGCAGCTCCCCCGGCGGCCAGAAAAAAGTTAAATAGCCTTGGTGTATTTGTGTGTTAAACGTGGTTTGTCAAACTGGCATTGAATGTTTGCCATATATGTGTTGACTGTAATCCGCCCTGAGTCCCCTGCGGGGTGAGCAGGGCGGAATATAAGAACTGTAAATAAATAAATAAATAAATAAATAAATGGATGCAGCTGTAAATAGGGTTGGAAGCCTTACATGGGTCCTGGATCACAGCATCAGGCAGCCCTCCTGCTGGTCTGATGGCACCACAGGAAGGGGCATAACACAAGTCCCCATCCAGTGCTGCTCTGGGCTTGCTGAATAGCCACATCTCCCCGATACACCAGAAGACAGCCAATTCCCTGTGGGAAAAAAGACAGAATCTGACCCAAAGCCCATGCCTACTGCCCCCAAGTTGTGACAAGAAACAAAGGCAACAAAAATAAACAAGCCCGAGTAGTAGGGAAAAGCTTGAAGGCAAATGAAGGCAGTAGGGAAAAGCTCGAAGGCAAATGAAGGCAGTGGAGCTACAGTGCTGGATTTTATACCCAGCCAGTGAATTTGAGGAAAGGAGTCTTCTTCAGATCCACTCCTACCACTCAATCAGTTTACCAGGAGGCTCGTTCTGATTGGCCAGCCTTTCCTGTGCACACCGAGGAATGCGAAGAATCTAGAGCCTCCTGGGAAGAAGGAGGATGGGCAAAATGGTGAGTGGAGGGAGTGCCTGCCACAACTACCTTCCTGGTAAATCGGGAACCTATTTCAGGAGCAGCTGGGGAAATTATTCTCTCTCAGACTCCCCTTCCCCAGTTTCTCCTAGGTAAAAACATATGAGCCCCAAAATATCAGTTGTTTCCAGAGCAGTCATCTTCCCTACCCTCAAATTACATGACCTCTTAATTATGATGCCAGCTTCAAAGATAATCTCCCAGCTCTCTGGTGGAATGACTTGCAATTCTAGAATCATATCCTTATCATATCATAACCAGAATCATAACCAGAAGGTGCCATAGGTGCTCATCAGACCCATTCTTTCTACCCTGCTAAATTGAATCATATTTAAGATTCGATCCTCTTCAACTATCAAGTCCTCTATTGACACAATAGTTTGTTCCATTTCCATTCATATGTCATGTCATTAGTCCAGACTTACACTTTGGCAATGATTTTTCATCATTTTTTAGTGACACTTGCTTTAAACTGGATTAATTAAACAAAGAACTGTTGGATTTGTTTGCCTTTTAAAGTGGAAGCACTTCTAAATGAGGCAAGCATGTCATGCAAATAAACGCCTATTTATAGTATTTTCAGATATGAAGCACTTGAAGAGTAATAAGATCATCCACAAATGCACTGTGACTAAAAGTAGCAGGAATTTATTCAGTGTAATTTTTTCCTGCCTGATCTTCCTATATAATAAATACTAAATAATAAAACTTTCTTTATATTCTGCTGTATCTCCCCAAGAAAACTCAGGGCGGATTCCAACATGCCACGGCAAACATTCAATGACTCCATAGAACAAACAAGTACTGACATAGTAATCCCAGAAAAAACCCGCATATGAAAACAACATTAGAACCTCATAATCATCTAAAGCAGGGATGGAAGGAAATTGTAGATATTATTGAACTTCTGCTCTCATTATCCTCAACCAAACAAAACAAAAAGTGAACAATGATGGAGTATTATGTTTGAAATCTATTCCTATTTCTGGCCTGAGGAATAAACATTTTACAGACATCTTGGTAGCCCTCACAACAGTCTCTAGAGTTGATCTTGAATATAACCCTTGTCCAGGTAATAAATTTGAACTCACTAGCAAATCATCTGAGACCATGCAATAAGTCCATGGCTGAGAATTATTTTTCAGATGTAAATGTGGCTATTTTGAGTGGGAGCTCAAGTAAATCAGCCCTGATGAACTCTTGTACATTTCATTTCTTGGAAGTTTTTAAAAATCTATACTGATTATTTTAGCAACCATTTGATGTGGTTGGCGAGCTAGGATAGTATTCTAACACTCTATGACATCTGTACCCAGTTATACTTGGTCTATAGCAAGGGCTGGTCCATGAGGTCATGAAGAGTCGGAAACAACAATGAATGAACAAGAACAAATAGCAAGACTACTATGAGTCTAATATCTCTGGATGGTTTAAAGTTCAGGAGACTGATGCTAGGTTTTTTAAGGGGCCCTAGAGTTTAGCACTGTAGCATAAGCTAGGTATGGAAATCATGCAGAACCTCAAATATCTTTAGATTGCAGTTCCTTGTAATCCTCAACATTGCCTGTACTGGTAGGAGCCGGTGGGAGTGGCATGATTCCAGTTGTTGATTTTGTGTGTTTTGTGTGTTGTTTCTGACCTATGGCAACTCTAAGATGACTCTGTGATGGAGCTTATGAGCAAGATTTGTTCAGAGGGGATTTGCTTCTGAGTTTCCATGGTAGAATTGAGAGTCAAACTCTTGTATCCAGAGTCATAGTCCAATGATGGAACCATTATACCATGCTGGGTCTATTATATGATTCCCTCCCCTTAGTAAAACCTTCATTTTCTCTATTTTGGTGGGCCGGGGGGGGGGGGAGGGGGGCGGGGAGGAATAGTATGAAAGTAATAGCCTCGCTTTCTAATAAAATATGTTGAATTTTTCTATCTGCAGGATTTAGGGTGCCCTAGTAACATAGGTTTGAATTGTGAATATACTTAGATGAAAAGACTGGCTTGATTTTGTGAAATGCATGAAGGGTTTGTCTCAGAAATGTTTTTTTCTGAATGAGAGATGTATTTAAGCAGACAAAACACTTGTTGACACTAATGAGTACTAGAAGGAAATCATGCAAAATGCTTAAGGATGTTGGTAAACAGAAAGGATAGGGCTAAACAATGATCATGCACTTGCTATCTCAGCTGTTTGAGACAGTAATACAATACAGCTGGTTCCGGCTTATTATTTATCTGTTGTCTATGTCCTGGCTGTTTTGTACAAAAATGAAACAATTTGATCATTGGTTTAAGTCAATAACATGCAGTAGTAGGTTCAAAGTGTGGAATTATTTATGCATGCTTAAATTTAACTGCAACATGAAATAAGTGATTACCTGTTTTGGAGATAATTTCATAATCAGGCCTTTGAAGGTCGTTTGAAATACTGTGCTAATTAATGTTTTATTTCTAGCCTTCCTTAATTATTCTTGCCAGATGGTGCTTTATTTATGTTATTGCTTAGAATTTCCAGCTGAGGCTGTTTGATTGTTAAAGAAAAATATGTGATGGCACCGTACGATAACTGTAATTGAATTGTTAGGTATGTTCGAACATTTGAGCCTTCTGTCTCTGCTTTAGCCACATCTGGGAAATAAGTTTGTTAACAAAGTGGCTTGGCACCTCTTCCAGTATGTGCAGTGAGGCACAGAAATGTGTAGTGTAATTTCCATGTTTTTTTTAAAAAAGAGACAGATCTACAGAGCAATCCCATGTCAGATCTTTTTCAGGTATAATATAACAGGGTCAGAATGGTGTAATAGTTAGAATGCTGGATTTGGACTCAAGGGTGTGAATCCAAACCTTACCTTGTTCACAAAGTGACCTTGGACTAATTATTATGGATTATGTTTAAGATAATATAAATATGGATGAGGAAAACATAGCTTCCTTGAGCTTCCCTGAGAAAATCTGGATGTAATAAATAAAGAATTATCAACATAACATAATAACATAGCCCCCCCCCCTTACTTATCACCTTTTCTAAAAATATAATATCCAAGACCAAATTGGGTAAAAGGTGTGCATGTGTGTGGGTGTTTTTTTAAAAACTTTAATCATATTTTTTCAATTGCCCCAAACATAATATAGAAATAGTACAAGCTCATTTTTATAAAAACAGGATAATGCTAAAAAATTTCCAGGTAGTGTATGCATCTTTTTGAAAATATTATACTTAGCCAGTGGTATATATTAGGCCTGGGTAACAATGGAAAAATTTGTTTCTAAACTCGCTTCGTTTTTAGGGGTCCATTGCGTTTCGTTTTTTTTAAGAATTCTGAAATTTTGATTTTAAAAATTTCAAAATTTACGAAATTTCGTAAAATTACGAATCGATTCGTTAATGACGGACGCGATTGCGCAATATGCTAAAAAAACCTCCAAATGGGACAGGGGGAGCTTCTGAAGCTTCCCTCTCCCTCTGTTGTTGACTGTTGGTGTGATAAAACAAACAACAACTATAAAACTTCCACCAGACATGCGAAAATAATTACGAAATAATTTCGAAATAATACGAAATTATAACGAAATAATAACAAAATAAATTGAAAAAATTGTTTCAGATCTAATTTACTCCTCACACTATTCCTGCATGGCTCAATATTGGAACGTAAGCTAATTTAAATACGAATTAATAATGAATTACAAAATTAACGAACGAAACCGCCCAAGCCTAGTATATATGTGACTACTAGAGATGTGCAAAATGCCAAAATCTACTTTGTTTGTTTTTACAAAATTTGGGCAACCCCCGTTTTGTTTCCCAAGTGTTTTGAAAAATTCCTAAAAGATCCGTATTGTATGCGTATGAAGTTCCAAAGTTTTTGATAGTTTTTTGTTCTGTTATTTGTCCATGCACGTAAATGGAAACATTTCTGGGACTCCTTTCTTCCTCATTATTAGGGCTATATGGATGAAACATTTGTAGCACCCATTTACCACTATAACCTTTCTCCCCCCAAGTTTCAGAGTGTTTTACTCATCCACTGATTTTTGGGAAATTTTTCAAGTTTTTAACAGCATCATTAAAAAAAACTACAAGAGTTATCTCGTTGAATTTCTCTGAAATGACACAACATAAAGCATACATTGAATTATATTTTTAAAACCAATAGAAAGGAAAGCAAGGTATTTGATACTACCTCAAATCCCCCACAATGTAGGGAAGGAATGGAACAGGTTGGTTTGGTTGATCAATGGTGACTAAACTAGAATTCTTCTTCTCACTTGATCCCAAAATGTACGTTTGTTTGTCATTTGATTTAATATTGGCTTCAGCAACAGCAAGCAACCACAGCAGCACCCCCTAGCAACTTGGGATTTTAGAAAATAAAGCACTGTAGTTTGGATAATTGAATTATACTTTTGAAACCAATAGAAAGGAAAGCATGAAAACCAGACTAGAATTAAAATAAACTAGAAAATAAAGAAAGTTTGTGAAAAAATGCAAAGGGGGAAAAATGAACCCCCCCAAATGAATCCTAAATGGACCCCCCCCCCCAAATGCAAAGAAAAATTATTCTAAAAGGATTCTAAGCTCAGCTGTGATGACCTTAAAAGGAATCCTAAACTGCTAGGTGAACTATGCTTTCCTGGCACATCCAAAAGCATTTGAGAATGAACAAATTCAGCTCCTAGCTGCTGCGCTACCCTTGAGCTCCCTCCCAGCTTACTCGCGCAATGACCGCAGAGGCAACATGACTCCTGCATTTAAAGGAAATGCAAGAAGTGCCTCCTCCCTTCCCCTTTCCCTTAGCTCTGATAGGCTGAGGAGAGCATGTGACATACCATGTTTGGCTGTGCCACCCAGGAGAGTTCCCTTGAGCTGAAAAAGAAGCTGACTCACTGCGACTTACAAAAAGTGACAAATTTCAAAAAAAAAAAAAAAAACAACTCCATAAATGGCTGCTTTAATGTGTTTGTTGGGGGAGGGGGGGCACAAAAAACAAACGGGTCATATAACGGGTCGTGAGTGTGGATTTACCAAAACACCACTTATGACCCGTGTCCAAATCTTTGGACACGGGTGACTATATATAGAATATAGTGACTATATTCATGCAAAATGAATCCATAGTTATACTAATTGTGTCATATACATGAGCTCTATTCTTTAACAAATTAATTATTGCAAATTTTTAAAACAATCCACCATGTCATAGTTTCCTGAAATCATCTGTCTTGGATCACTTGTAATGCATTTAAGCATGTCACCTTGGAGAATGTAAGATTATCTCTTGCAAATGCATTTCTAGCATTGCTAACAATATCAATAAACATGTCTAATTTGTTTGCAATACTACTGATAAATATAGAGGTTTTGGGGGTTTATTGCTGTTGTTATTATTGTGGTTTTTCTATGTATGTAAGGCCTAAATCCAATTACTAGCTGGAGTATACCCTTTAGTATACCCTGGTGTGTAACATTGATCTAGTAGACTTACTCTGTCTCAGACAAACAAAAGTTGTTTATGCATTGGGTATAATCCAAATATACAAAAGGTCTTACAGGTTAAAATCAGCATTTTGGTTGGATGAGATGTTTTTCCGTTGCCTGTCAAATGGACATGACACTCAGTTTTGATAGTGCCAGTAGCTGGAGGAGCAGAGTGAGTTAGATGTGAAAGGAATCTATATCTAGACTCTTCTTCCTGCCATTACCTTTCAACTTTCTTATATATTAGGATACCTTTATGCTGTAGAATTAACGCTGTTTGACACCACTTTACCTGCCTTGACTAAATTATTTTGAAGCACAGGAGTTGTAGTTTTACAAGGTCTTTAGCATTCTCTGTCAAAGACAACTGGTGCTTTGCCAAGCTACAAATCCCAGGATTCCATACCATTGAGGATAGCCGTTAAAATAGTGTTGAAATGCATTAATTCCACAGTGTAGATCAGGCCTGCAGAACTAGTCAGTAGTAAGGGGCCAAAATTAAATAAGCAAAGCCTCTTGGGGCTGCAAACAGGTTTTTAGCACTTAACTTTCCAAGTAAGGTAATAGGATTGTTGTTGTGTGCCTTCAAGTCATTTCAGACCTAGGGCAACATTAAGGCAACCCTACCACAGAGTTTTCTTGTCAAGATTTATTCAAAGGAGATTTGCTTTTGCCTTCCTCTGAAATTGTGAGGATATAACTTGCCTTCAGCCACCCAGTGGATCCAGAACCATAGTTCATTGTTCAAACCACTGCACCATGCTTTCTGAATTCCTTCCTTCCTTGTTTCTTTATTTCTTTCCCTCTCCTCCATCCCTCCCTGGGGGATGATGGTGAGTGGCGGGGGACAATGAGCTGCGAGAGGTGGGGGCAGCGGGTGGCAGTGGATGATGTTCTGTGGGCCACACTAACAGCTTGTGTGAGCTGCACATAGCTTAGTCTTATTTTCACTTAAATAAGTAAAAGATGGAGAAGCAAGTAACACAAAACCATTTATTGTTTTTGGCTACGTCCTTCAGAGGAAATCTATACAATTATGTTTACAAAGTTCAGATTGGGTGCATGCTGTAAAATTATTGCAGATATATTTATCATGGTCTTGTCCATAATTAGTAATGTGATCTTATGTGAAACAACAATTCTAGTTACTGGAAAATTGAAACTTTATAATGGGCATCTTCTGTGCCTTGAATGGTTCAGTCTATTGAGATGGTCTGCACATTTGTGTTTGTTAGTATTCTTTGTTAAACTATAATGAATAGGCATTATCTGCATATCTGTTTGCAAAATGGACACTAGACTTCTGCCATAATGGTATTGGTGGCCCATACAATAGATTCATCAGATCAGCTGCTAGACTTTGTCATTCATATTTAAATTCTGCTAGTGAAGGAGCAACTCAGGAAATGACTAATGTTGATCCCAGATACCCATCACATTTGCATCTTTGAGCCGTTGGTTGACATGTTAGGTGGAAAATGGAAAGGACAAGGAACAGTGAATGGAAAGGGAGGAGCTTCAGATTTTGTGTCTTTGTGCTGGTTGTCATCCTCTCTTTTTGTTTTACCTTTATTGTGTTGCAGTACAATGCTATGAGCAGAAGACTTGCGTTCTTTTGAGAGCCTCTTCTTTTTTCTCCATTGTGGATGTGTGGTTGGGTGCTTTCTGATGCAGTGAGAAAACAATGTGGCAGCTAGTTCCCTTTTGTCTGGTCCATCCTCTGTGTCTGTTGTTGACTAATAAATTCAGTCTCATTTCTTTGCTCCCTTCCCTCTTTGCTTTGCCCATCACTGCCTCATTTCTTTTTCAGTGTCTGACAAGGGAATCTCCATCTGGCTTCCCCCTCTTCCATTCAGCATGCTGCTGAGAGCAGATGACCAGCTGCAAACAGGAGAAAGGCAATAAGGAAAATGAACTGACCTCTGGCTTTAATATCCCATAAGAGTGGCGGGTTGGGCCAGAGACAGTCTCTTGCCACAGCATGGCATCCAAGTGTGACATGCCAGTAAAAAAAGTGCTAATTTATCAAGCTGATTAAGTTAGGCATAAGCATGCCCTCTAACCTGATATATTGGTAACTGTGGGAATGAGTTGTGTGCACAAACATGGATATTACCCTTGCTAAGGTGACATTAATATATGTCTGAGCAATTTAGTTTCCTTCTGTGATTCATCTCGCAAGCCAGAAGAGCATTTTATAGCCCTTTTTAGAATTATTCTCAGGCAAGTAAGGGAGTCCCCTAAACAAAAGGTTAGGTGTTGTCATTTTTGTGTGGTCATACTCTTCAGATCCTTTAAGTCGTTTGACATTGTATGTCTTTTTATGGCTTACAAAATCAATTGTAGTGTTTGTTCTTGCTCTCATTGAGACTTATATTACTCAGGGCCTGTAACATATTACCCAACCAATAGCACCCGCTGGGATTCTAGTGCCGAGTTGTGGCTAGGTTCTTACACAAAAACACATGCACTTACTGCTTGAGTCATATATACCCGATCTTTGACTTCTTCTCCCTCTGTGGTTGGCTTTTTACTTATTATGCATTTTGAAAGGGTCAGATCATTCATCATCCTCAATTATAGAGATATAATTCACTGCATTCAGTGTGGGCTGAAATCCAGATGCCTGGAAAATTCCTACACTGGCCAGTAATTGCCATCCCACAAAACATTCTGTTTTTAATACAACAGTAACGTGTTTGTTTCCTATTGAATTATTTGCAGGCAATACATGGCCAATCAAAGTTAAGTTGGACAGGTGGTTAGCAGAATAAGACACAATCAGGGAGACACAAAGCAATATAAACACATCAAGCATTGTTTATTTAGAAGCCTGCAGCATTTTAATGATGTTTTAAGAGTAAGAGCTTCATTTTATTAAAGGGCCAGCATAGTTCAGGTGCTGTATTGAAAAGGAAGCCAGACAAATTGGTTTCTGTGTATACAATGTTCCTATGATATCGAATCTATAGTACAGGGTTAGTCAAAATGCATAGGCCAATAAGCCATTCAATTGAATGGCTTATTGGCCTATGCATTTTGACTAACCCTGTATAGCTTGATCCAGTGCTCTCATGAGGTGTCATGCAATTTGAAATATAACATATGTGCTCTATTTTAAGACATGTACCCATGGATGAACTGAATGTACAAGTTCAGCATTCCATAGCATTCCTATTGAATGAAAAACACAGTTCTAGGATTAAAAGTGCTCCTTTGCATGGTCCATTTACAGACTCATTTCTCACTCTGTGCACTGGATTTTATAATCCCAGATTTCCTCTTCCTTTCTCCTGCATAAAGTAGCCAAGCTTGATTGCCTCTGAGTTGACAAGTTCCATATGCTTTGACTGTAGAGAGATTTAAACCTTTTCCTCCTTGCTTCTTACATCCTGTCAGCCTGCAAAGAAAATAGGAAGGCTTTACATATGGCTTTTCTGGTGCGGGTCTATTCCCTAGTGTTCAACATTCATCTAAAATCTAAGTCTTAAAACATAAGCTTTTTTTATTATAGTATATGACCTCAACTTCCTTTAGATGGGTCTTGCAACAGGTCAAACCCCATGAAAGGATGCAGTTGATATCTAGCCAATCTGTGACTGTTGGGCTTTCATCCTCCTCAGAGGATGAACCAGACCTTCCTGAGCTAGATGGCAGTGCAACTCTAGGTGACCCCAGGATCTCAGATGAAAGCAGAGCCCCAGTCCGAGAGGGGCAGACCGCTGCTAAAGAGTCACAGAGGGAGACAGATCCTGACCTAGTACTAGAGGTGACAAATAGGGACAGCGTTGGTATATATTCAAAGGAGTGCCCACTTGCAAGAAAAATGTCTCAAGACAAACAGCCTTCTAGGAAACAAGGACCTTTGAGAAAGTCCAACTGAGCCAGGGAATGTGCTCTGAAAACTTAAACTGATGAGCTGTGCACAAGTAAGATCGATTGTGCACACACACACACACATATATATAAATTTTCTGTAACCCATTGGCTCCAGTTCCTTCAGATTTACGCTCTCCTTGGCTTTTGCCTCTCATTTTGGATAGTCTGGACTACATTGCACCCACCTGAGCTAACCCTTGAACTACTTTGTGACCTAGTTTGAATTGCCCTTCTCTGGAACACCTCCTTTCTGGTTAAGACTTTGAACCCATTGAAGCATGTCTAGTCAGGTTCTACCTGGAACAAGACAGTGCCACAAAGTATAGTTTATTAAAGCTCAAAAAAAGGTTTGGCTGTTGGAACATAAGTAATTGCTTACACAAGAGATTTTTGTTCCATCTAGTGCTCTGTTGTCTACAAGAAGTAGCAGTAACATTTTGGTAAAATAAAAGGTTTCTTTTCTTTTTTTACAATTGTCTTGCAATGAGGAGACTGCAAGAAAATTGTGACTTTTTGTGCAAAGAAAAAAGAAAGTACAAGCTGTGTACATGGCAAGTCCATATTATGTCTTATGACTCCTACTTAAAAATGCTAGGAACTGGACTGCACTTTTTTATAATCATTTTTATTATTTTTGAATGGGCAAATTTACATAAAATAGGTGTTGTTTAGATTTGTATGGTTATATACATTTTAAAAATTATTAATGGTAATGTTAAGTAATATTTGTCTCAAGGTTTCTATTCACTGTTCTCGTATACACCCGGCTCTGCTTCCTTCTTCTATCTCCTGCCTCCACCTCTTTCCACTCACATATTAACTTTACATCCTTCCTAGGTGATGTAAAAAAACCCATTAAAAGTATACAATACACCTTGTCTCATAAATTTGCATTTTGGCAAGACTCAAGGTATGTGTCATAGTTCCAAATCAGACATGCCTTTAAAAAAAAAAAGCAAACAATGAAAAATACATAAATACATATGCATTATGAGAAAATGTGCATGGATTTCCCACTGAAGAATGAAAAAATTGCCTCCTGCTACAAACAAGCATGGGATAGGAATGTGGACAGAATATGGAGAAACAAAATGAAATCAAGACAGAGTGTTTTTCATAGTTGTGCTTTTAATTGCAGTGAAGAGGAGAAAAGACTGTTTGGAGGGTTAAGTCCACCTCCTCATTCATATGCTATTAGCAGCACCATTGTTATATCTACAGAGACATTGACCAAGAAGAGAAAATTCCAATGAAACATCCAGAGACACACACTACTCTTTGAATTTGATTTGGCTCCTCTTGAACCACAGAGGAACTTAAATACATTCGGTAGCTGCTGATTTTTTTCTTCAAAGTATCAGTTGTCTCAAGGAGGCTGGAAGTCTACAGGGCAGAAAAAAATAGTCATGATGGAAGACTTTTGATCTTCCAGAGATACAAATAAATATATTAGCATATATAAAATGGCTGCAGTCCAAAATCGTTTGTTTCTTTCCACAGCAAACCTGATTACAGACAGGCTCCTTGGTAGTTTCATAAAGTACAAAAAATATCTCAAATCCATGTTACTCTCTTCTTATTAATCAAGGCTGTTCCTAGCATTCCAATGACTCCATTTTAAAACGTAACATGCAAGGGAAGAAAAATAATGCTCTGGTGTTTTCACTTAATAAAATGGGTTTTTTAAAGCTAAACTTTGGGCTCTTTTATATGCCTAGCCACATTTTGTGACTGGAAAGGATTCATAAATAGGCAAATTGAAGAAGGTACACAAGAGATATGTTGATTATCTGAAAAAACAACAAACTTTATACTTACAGGTAAAAGAAGATGTACATAGAAAAAGAGGCTAATATGCAGTGCCTTCCCCTCTATTCTACCAATAAATAACCCTTTCCAGTTGACACTAGGAATCAACCAGTCTCTAACACTGCTTTTGCTTTCTAAAGGACTGCTTGGATATAACAAGCTATAGGATGAACTGTGTGAAGGCAGTACTGCTCTCATCTACATGGCTACATGTTGAAATCGAGTTAAATTTTGGTTTTTTATTCAAGCTTTTGGAGGTGGTTTTATGATGAGAAGGAAGTATTTGAAAGATAAAAAAATTAAGGATTTTTAAACATTCATGTATTTTCAGCTAGTGGAAATAACTATAAACATTAGCATATAGGTTTCCCCATATAAGGTCCTTTATAATCCTTTACACCTTTTGTTACATACCAGTTGTCTTCCTATAAAAAGATTATGGATTACATGGCTGCTTTTAAGTGTGTGTGTGTGTGTGCATGCATGCATGCATGTGTTACATGTAAAATTGTAGGAGCCAAAACTCAATACCTTCTTTTGTTGCCTTTCTAAATCATTCATTCCTAAAGGGCCATTCACACATGCCAACAGCTTGCAACCTTGGAAAACCAGTAGTGTTCATACAGTTTACAAAAGTTACTTTTTGGATTACAACTCTTATAATCTCCCAACTGGCTTGATGATGAGAGCCAGCATGATGCAGTAGCTTGGGTATCAGTCTGTGGTCTAATCTACATAGACTATTTATTACAGTTTTGAAGAAAGTAGTTTTGTTATGCAGATGATGATTATACAAAGCACAGAACACCAATATTCATTAAGAGCATTTTTTTCATGCACTTTTGTGGACGTTTGTTGTCTAGCCATCACAGTTTCATGCTAGCTGGTCAGTGTAGATGGGGCTTTCAACTCTGGATACCAAAGTTTGAATCCCCACTCAGCCATGTAAAATCCTCTGGGTGACCTTGTGTAAGTCACTCTCTTCAGCCCATTGGGGGAAGCAATGACAAACTTCTGAACAAATCTTTCCCAGAAAAGTCTGTGATGTGTTGATACATAAGAAATGATGTGACGTAACTACAACAATAGTAGCATGATGATCATTGCATAAGGGAGTAAAGAAGAGGCTCTCTGTTCTTACAAAAAAAAAAGATGTACACATTATGTCCTTTGTATTAAGATCTCTTTAGAAATGAGAAGGAAGTCTTTTCTTAACATTCTGTTTATAATTCTTCTTCAGAAGGCTCCTCCTTCAGTAGAAAATAATTTAGGATGAATTTAGTTGTAGAAACCCAGCATACTTGGGACTTATATCAAGGATGGTGTGAGGTCACAGGTTGTATATCCTTGATGTGGAGAAGAGGTTGAAATCATGTAGCCCTCCAACTGTTATTATACTAAGAGTTGTAGTCCAATAACAAATTAAGGGCCACCTGATTCTCACCTCTGAACTGTGAATAAAGAGCTGTTCTCTAATTACCTTTTTATAAGTAAGTTGTTCTTTGACCGTTTGGAATGCATATCTATTAGGGCGGTGTAATCAATAAAAAAGTTTCAAAACTCATTACAAAATTAGGAGGCACCAGCATTTAATTTCCAAAGTGTTTCTAAATTATCATTAGTGAAAATTTCATTACTACAATGAGAGTAATGAAATTTTGTTACTTTTTCGTTATAGTAATTGCACAAATGAGGAAACTTCAGGGGCTCCTTTCTCCCTCAATTGTACAGCTATTGGGGTAAAACTGGCTATAATGATATAATAAATGTACCACTGTTAGCCCATCAAGCTTCATAATGTTTCATGGATTTGGGGGGAATATTCAAAGTTTTTATAAACAACATTTAAAAAAACCTACAAGATCTATCTCCTTGAATTATCTATACAATGACACAAGTTAACAGGTGATCATTCTGCCCAACTTTCAGAAATATTCATACACCTACTAATTTTAGGATTTTAAAAAAAGTTTTGAGAAACCTTTTTTTTAAAGCCACAACAGCTGTCTCATTGAATGTCTCTCACATTAACCAACAGAACTTCCATTTAGGAGCAATTTCAACAGAAAGGAAGAAACCATGAAAATGAACAAAATCTGGCTACCAGTATTTAAAAAAAACTCAAAAATTACAACAGCAAAACAACAGAGAGTAAACAATCAGGCACATCAAATCACTCCCAACAAAAGATTCCCCCCAGGCACTTCCAAGCCATTAAATGCTAATCAAGGTCGTCAGTTGAAACATTCACACCTAGCTCCAACAGACAAAAGTCCTTTGTCCCACCCTGGTCATTCCACAAATATATAAACCCATTTTCCTACTTCCAACAGACCTCACTACCTCTGAGGATGCTTGCCATAGATGCAGGTGAAACATCAGGAGAAAATGCCTCTAGAACATGGCCATATAGCCCGGAAAAACCTACAACAACCCAGTGATTCCGGCCATGAAAGCCTTCAACAATACATTCTTCCATTTCGGAATTTCTTCCCAGTCCAGCACTGATGTTTTCTTACTAGAAATGTCAGTCCTCCTCTTTGCATATTCAACAGTTTATTGAAACTTTGTCTGGCTGCTGCTACAGAGGGACTAATCTCTCCCCTATCCTGATTGGGACATTCTGATGATGAGCAGAATTCTGGGAAATTTTATTTAGGGCAAGGCCTTTTGAATTCTCTGACATGGGGTTCCTTGCCTTCCCAAACTACATTTCCCAGAATTCTGTGCTTTCTCAGTCTTTTCCCCAGGAAACTCTGCTTTCTTCCTGCTTCAAGGGGCCATTAATTTAAAAAGGAATGGCAGCCTTTTTGGCTTTGCTTTGCTTGCTTACACTGAAAAGGAAATTGACTTTGGAAGGCTTTTGAGGTGTACAAAATTCAAAAGTATTGGGTAAATTTCAATTCTTAAGTTTTTGGTTTGGGCCATGCCCATGTATTGGATATTGCATTGTACAAACTTAACAAATTTGATCCAATTAATGAGGACTAACGATAATTTTGCACAGCTCGAATATCTATATTGCTTTGCATAGTGATTCTGTGTGTCATGTGTGCTTGATTTTTATTCTTAGCCCACTGAGTGATAAAATCAAGTTCAATGCCAAGATATTTGAGTGCTTAATCCAGGCTAACATGTAACAAATGGAATATACCTTTGGAGCTAACAAAACCTGCAGCCCTCACATCCTAATCCATTTTAATAAAACTATTATATCTTTATCTATTACTTAATCCATACAACATGATATTTATTGGTCAACAAATGTCTATTAAGGCATATTGATTGAATTTTTAATTGTGAAACATCAGATTGCTAACATGATAGTTTTAACACTGTCTCCAGTGCAGCTATTAAAAGTACATTATATTTAAATTTTAGTAAACTTCTGTGAAGTCTATGAAGAAACATGTGTCTATTTTTAAGGATGCATTAGGTGCTGAATTACTTTGCTTTTGGCTTTCTGAGTTATGTCTCAAGATTGCTATTACTGAAGTCCCAAATGTAGATTCCTCAGTTCCTTTACTATCCCAAGGGATGTCATATGAAGCAGCCCTTGAATATGTTATTAAGCATGATAAATGAAACATCAATCATATTTACACAGAGTCTGCCATTCAAATAAAAACTTCAATACTAATAAATGGAGAATAAACAGACACACATACATGCAGTAGGCCCTTCATTTTTAAACAAAAGTACAAAAGCCTCAAATTAAAATACTATGTTTTTCACTTGAAAGAAGACCTCTCTAGAATTCTCTAGATTTTTCCAGGGCAATTCTGTGATTAACTTCATGGTTGGGTGTGAGTTAAAGCCCAAGGATTGAGCGGCGCAATCACCGGGCCCGTTCCACACAAGGCCAACACCTGGAAAGACATGGATTGTATGAAAAATCCAGGTCTTTACAGGGTTTTCCTGCTTTATCCTGAATTAATTCAGTTTTACCGAAGACGTCGTTTGGACACCTCGGGTAAAACCGAGGGATCTTCTGCATTATGGGCAGTGTCTGGATGGGCCCCTAGAGATATCTAGGGAAGTGGTATCTCTAGGAATGTTTAGGTCCTCAAGCATGACTAAGTGGAAGTTGACAATAAAATCCCTCTGAAGAACCTAGAGATTCCTAGGGAAAACATATTAATAAAACCTATAAATAATCAAAGCTCCAACTGTTAACCCCACAAATGTAAAGAGTCAACTGCATATAAACACGCACAAACAGAAACACTTTTCAAGATTGCCCTGTCATCCTGAAATCCTTTTCCTTACTATGAAGATCACAGAAAAGCCTCAGACCCAAGCCCTGAGACTTGGCAGCCTTAATCTAGTCAACAGGAGCATGATGAGATGTATGCGTATATATTCACTTGCATTTCTGTGAGTTTGTTTGCATACATATGTGCACAGCCCCTCAGAGAGTATCGTCTATGGGCTGAAGAGGCTGTGTATTCTTGCTCCAAGCTTATTCTTGCTTCAAGCAGTTTGATTTTCCCCCCTGCTTGTTTTCTATTATAAACTAGCTTTTGCTGGGTAACATAAACAATGAAGCTCAGAAGTTAATGAGTCTGGAGGAACATCTGTTAAAAAGACCTTGATTACCATATATTTGCAGGGAAATGAGAACATAAGGAAAGACAGAAGCTGATAAAGGGCCTGTTTGGCTTAAGCAAATAAATAATGCTGTCCAGGCCACAAGATGGGTTTTTCAATTGGAGGCTAATAAACACTATTGTTTTTTTCCCCCAGTGGTTAACACCAAATGGTAATTTGATGTCATCCCAATTGTTTTGCCCTGTTTTCATGCCAACATAAATCATTACCTACTCCTTAATTATTCCAAAGAAAACTGCTCCATATGTATTATCTGATGATTAAAATGGCTTAGTTTGCAGTATTAACCCCCCTTTAAAATATCCAGTGGACTAAAGGAATCAAGAGATCAGACCAAAGATAACTTAGGTACATGCATTCAGGGCCTTAAGTCAGAAAGGGAGGGGAGATCTAAGGGTTGGACCTCCCTCCCTGAAATGTGTCAGGTTAAAAAAAAACCTGGTTAAAAAAACTGACACATTGGGGGGGGGGGGTGTTGAACCCTTTAACCCTCCCCCCCCCCCCTCAGGTACTGCCCTGCATGCATGTATACATGCATAAGCTTGGAGTTGGGAGTCAAGTCTAAAAATGAAATTCATTCATGTGTCATATAAACTCATAGTAAAGGTAAAAGTTTTCCCTTGACATTAAGTCTAGTCAAGTCTGACTCTGGGAGGGTGGGGGGGGGGTGGTTGCTCATCTCCATTTATAAGCTAAAGAGCCGGCAACATGCCTCGAAGGTCATGTGGCCAACATGACTGCATGGAGTGCCGTTACCTTCCTGCTGGAGCAGTACCTATTGATCTACTCACATTTGCATGTTTTTGAATTGCTAGTTTGGCAGAAGCTGGGGATAATGATGGGAGCTCACCTGCTCCATGAATTCTAACCACCAACCTTCCAGTCAGCAAGCTCTGCAGCTTAGCAGTTTAACACACTGCACCACCGTGACCCCTTATCTCATACACCTTGCCAAAATATCATTTTGTACACAATATTTTGATCACTTTGTGCACGAAACAAAGTTTGTATATACTGAATCATCAGAAAGCAAAGCCCTATCTTAGCCACTCAAATGGATAATATTTTGGAATTCTGGCTAAAGGATATTCAACTTACATTACTTTGTAGAACTACTTATCTCTCAAATCTGGATAAGAAATGAACTACAAATTTATTGGGGTTTTTTTGTTTGAAAATGCTGCTAGATAGTATTACAATAATTGTCTAGATAGTATTACAATAATTACATTGTTTGATATTAAAGTGTTAATCTTAAATAGTAGCTTTTCATGTCATCAATATTGAGACAGATAAAACTAAAGCTGAAAGTCAGGATATAAAGTATCATGATTTCAGTTGATGCAGTTCTTAGGAACTCAAGAAACTATTGCCATCAATAGATTAATCTGGAAATATACTTTATGGAGAAGAAATAATGATCTAAAGGTGAAGCAACGTTTCTAAAGGTCATTCTATAATTGCAGGCATTGATTTGTTAGGGTCACCTAAGGAGAACTGATGTTATATTGTCAATTAGAAGAAATAATGTTTTTATTTAGTACACCTAACATCTTGTCATTGATTCTACTGTTTTATGCCTTGAACCTATAACAAATGAACACACATAATCAGTTTAATGCTATTTTTCTTTATCGCTCTATCAATCCGTCTATCTTCTGGAATTGATCATTTATTATATTCTAAATCCACTTGCTAATCCCTATTGGAATAAACCAATAGATTCTGGTTATTACTAAAAAATAAGTTTGTAACACTTTTGATACCACCCTTCAGTTTCCATAATAGAAAGCTCTCAATTTTTGTAAATGCTGCTAGTTGGCAATAGGGATAAGGCTGGCTGGATCCATTCCCTTCCTTTGGCAGTTGCTTGACCTAAAAAGCAGGTAGTGGCAACGACAATGATTTTATTTCTTGCTTTTGTATTGCTCACCCAAGCAAATATATGGAAATTCAGTGATCTCTTCAGCATAACCTGTTTTAACTAGTTCTCTTACCCTTTACTCTTATGCTGGTTTCTAGAATAGACACCAGCTACATCATATCATTCTTGTTCAAGATCTGTTAATGCACTAACCTACATATGTTGAAAAACAGCACACATTCTTTGATAAACACCAATGAATGTTGAAATCCAATCCACATTCACTTTGTGCCAAAGAGCTGCTACTCAGAATGGTTTTGAGGCACACATTATTGTCACAGAACTGATTATTTTTGTGATGTATTTCTATAATCAGGTTGGTACAGGGAAACTGATTTTTTTTCTTCTATGTGCTAATATATATATATATATATATATATATATATATATATATATATCTCCACCATCCTCAGAAGAGCTTCTTTACCTCTCCATCCTTGCTAACTACGTATGGGTTGCTGTGGAAAGTTAGGTTCCTTCAAGGAAATTCCTCCCATTAAAGCCCTCATTGTATCTGAAGATCCAGAATTACAAATCAGGAGCTCAAAAATCATGAGGAAAGGAAATAGAGCACCCTCTGTCTGAATACATTGAGGAGCAGCCTTATCAGTCTGCCATAAGGTGCCAAGAACCTGAGTGAAATTTTAACAAGCTAATCTTGGAGTCAAAGGCTAAAGTGTTTCCGTGTTTCAAATATCTTTCAAATAAGTTCCCCTGTGCTATCAAAGCTAAATTGCACATATATTATATGCTTTTGATTACGATGTGTCAATATGAATAACGCAGAGGGTTTTTTTTAATGCATTTCCATTATATCTGTATCTGTTACTGGCAACCTCAGGGAAAATACCTTCTGCTTGATTGGTATATATTTTGTAGGAAGCAGCCATATGCTTCATGTCATTAACTGTAGAACTACATCTCTTGATGAATCAACACTTCAAATTCTGGCTTCAGTTTCTTTCTCCTCTGTCACCTTTAGTTTTATCTTGTGTGAGCTGATGTGATTTTTACCCAGACCTTCTGCTTGGTGACAGAATGTTTAATTACTTTCTTCAACATTTTTTCCTACCAAACTACACATTTTGGGAGTACATGTCAGGAAAGGCTGAATAAATATATCATGTGCTTTTTTCTCAGAATTTAAAAGAAAGTGGAATCCCCTGGCCACAATGGTCACTGGAAATTTTGAATCAAAAATGGTACTGTATTTGGGCAAACTCCAAATGGACAGAAAAAGGTAGTCCATTTTATGGTGGGGAGTTTAAGGAGAAAAAACAATTTCCCTCCTTTTTGCTGGTTATTTCAACTAGAATTTGACCATAGAAACAAGTTGGACGGCCTACAAATTCCTAGAGAGAGCTGATTTCTCATTTTGAACAGCAAATATACAGAAAAGTAGCAAGCTGATAAACCCATCCCTAAAGCTCTCACATGATTTTGTAAAAAAAAAAAACTCTGTAGGGTCTATAAAATCATTGACCAAAATGGAAATCATAAGAAGAATGGTGGCTGGTGAAATAAAAAACCAGTGCTGCATGCATTTTGGAAGAAGTCATCCAGTGGTCTCTAGGAGGCTCAAAGGTTTTTGTTGACTTACTAGCAATCCCCTGCCACGTGTTGTTTTCTAATATATGTAATGTCTTTATGTTTGTGTGTAAACAGTATTTCTTGCTGTTTCTTTGCCAGTGTTGATGTGGAGATTGTCTGGTTTGCCAACTCTGGAACATGGAACATATCATTGTCCTTCTTTAGGGGTCCCTTTCAAATATTTGATACGGCATCTGTCATATACATATGTGTGTGTGTGTGAATGGCTGGATGGCCCTTTGTCAAGAGGGCTTTGATTATTTTTTCTTGCCCTGGTGAAGGGAGTTGGACTGGATGGCCTTAAGGTAGTATTTCTCAACCTGGGAAGTCAAGATCCCGGGGGGGGGGGGTCACCAGGGGGGTGTCAGAATGGTCACCAAGGACCACCAGAAAACACAGAGCTTTCTGTTGGTCATGGGGGTTCTGTGTGGGATGTTTGGCCCAATTCTATCATTGGTGGGGTTCAGAATGCTCTTTGATTGTAGGTGAACTATACATCCTAGTAACTACAATTCCCAAATGTCAAGGTCTATTTGCCCCAAACTCCATCTGTGTTCACATTTGGGCATATTGAGTATTCCTGTCAAGTTTGGTCCAGATCCATCATTGTTTGAGTCCACAGTGTTCTCTGGATGGAGGTGAACTTTAATTCCAAAATTCAAGGTTAATTCCCACCAAACCCTTTCAGTATTTTCTGTTGGTCATGGGAGTTCTGTGTGGCAAGTTTGGTTCAATTCCATTGTTGGTGGAGTTCAGAATGCTCTTTGATTATAGTTGAACTATAAATCCCAGCAACTACAACTCCCAAATGACAAAATCATAATTTTTGAGTGATGGTCAATCCTTGTGTAGTGAGACATTTTGTTGCCAAATTTGGTGTGATTTTCTTCATTGGTTCTTTTGTTTTTAAGGTACTCATTATGCACAGAGCAGATATATAGATATAGATGATAGGCTTAGCTAATTTGGTTGTTTCATTTCACATGAGCATATTGTTAAATTTGAAGAATAAAACATGCTGAAATATGTTTAAATTTCCATTTTGATTGTATGGGAACCTAACTAATCTTTCCATGATATTTCTGCCTCTGGTAATGAGTTTTCCGTTGTAGAAGTAATGTCCATGAACTGAGGCATTTGTGTATATTTACTCAAAGGAAGTTTGCCAGTGCCGTCCTCTAAGAGTGAGAGATTGTAGCTCACCCAATGGGTCGCTATGGCAGGTCTCCCTGATTCCTAATTTCATCACTCAAACCACTACAACACACTAGTTCTCTGCACTGATATCTAGGTATCAATATAGCTAAAATCATAGTTACTGGCTAGAAAAAAAGTTCTTGTAGTCTTGGTACATCACTCAATGAGTATAAGTCAAGACAGTAAAACATATTCCATTTTTAACAGAGACTAATATGAAAGGAAGTGAAACAAATAATCAATATTGTAATATCTATCGAAACAAATATGATACAACTGGAACAGTAATCACTTCAAAGTAATCAAGGTAATTATCTCTAACAGGTTCAATGTCTGAGAAGTTTAGAAGCAGTGGGAAAGGCATTTATGAAAAATTTAAAACTTGAGGGGAAAACTATGAAACTGTGTATAATATGGAGAAAAGTTTTTATCTTCTCACATTACTAGAACTCAGGGTTAGTCAGTTCAATTGATTGGCAGTAGTTTCACCAGAGCCAAAAGAGAGTACTTACTGGCACACATATTATTTATTTATGGGATTTTCTGATAGAATATGATGATGGTGATTATCACTGGCATTGATGACTACAGAAGGGGTTAGAGAAATAGGCAGTAAAGCCAGGACGATAGGTCTAGTGATTTGCAATTGCTTTCAAAAGGAATTTGATCAGTTTATACGAAATAGATCAATAAACAGTCACTTTATGGGCTACAAGTCCCATAGACAGTAGGATTTTGAGAACTATACAACAAAAGTAACTTTTCCAAATTCTGAATCCTTATGATGAAGTAGAACTTCCAGTTTGAGAAGCAGTGTTTCAGAATATAAATTACCGGGAAAGAAATAATGGGTGGAAAAGGCAGGAGAGAAGTTAGCCACTTTTTAAAAAGTAAGCATAGACATCTTTAATAAAGCCTGTGCAGGACCTATTTTTTTTTAAAAAAAATCTAAAATAATAAAAAAGTAATTTTGTAATTTTCAGTCATTCAAGGTAAATATGTTTCCATCTTCTTGTTTGCCTCATTGCAAAAACTATTGTTCTGATATAAGGAAAATCCACAAGAACAATATTGTAGAATAGTGATAAATCCACATACATTTTTGCCTCTGTTTCTGTACTACTTGTTCAGATTTCAGAACACACCAAAATGTGTGGTATTCTTGTCACACGCTGGTTTTATCTGATCACTTATCCTGAGATAACATCTCAATTCTAGTCTTAGGCATACTTACATCATTGAGAGGCAAACCTGAACCAACAGAAGCATGCAAAAAATAATGAAGTGTGGGCCCAGTTAATCAGGCATTCTTTATCCATAACCGATTTCCTACCAGCATATAGTGAAGTTGCTGTTTCAAGACAGCAGCATTCATTTACCAATTGATAGACCAATAAAACAGGAAAGCATAAAGATTTCCTTGCTGATCAGGCTACCATTTTGTTTCTCGTGCCTATGATAATTCACAAACAAGTTGTAATGGTTGTGACTTTCCCTTTGTAGTTTGTCCCTCATTAAAACCTGACCATGGCATTTAATGGGTTAGGGAGTGGGTAACCCATGACCTTCTAGATATTTCTGGAATTCTGTGCCCGTCAGTTCTGGTCTCTGGTGTTCTAAGATGCTGGAAATGGTATGTCACAAACATCTGTAGTCCAGCAACATTAGGAGCTTCCCTTTCCTGGTTTGGCTCTCAGCAGATATGATTATATATCATCCTTATAAAAGTCATTTCTTTTTCTCCAGTGCATGGGCAGACAGCTTTGACAGATCTATTCTGAGGGCTTTTCCCATGGTAGTACCCACAGTGAACTCTGCCCATTCACTGCTGAAATGTGGCAGAAGTGATTAGAAATCCACTTCCGATGTGAGAAAAATAAAATTTCAAAACAATATGCAAAGAAGGCACACATTTGGCCAAAAATGTGTCAAGAGATGAATTGGATTGTTTATTGATATATGTATTGTGGATCGTGTTTTTATGCTTTTAAACTGTATACTGTTGTTTGTTATAAGTTGTTGTAAACCGCGTTGAGTCGCCGGCTAGGCTGAGAAATGGCGGTATACAAGTATAGCAAATAAATAAATAAATAATAAAAATGTGAGGAGAACATAGAATATGGATGACCTTGGACTGAAAAGCATGGCTTGGAATCCATATGTAGTTTGTAGGTAATGTGATTCTTGTCTCTGAAGTAGATAGACAATAGCTTTGTGTATTATGTGTTCCCTTTGCTACATAATGAGGTTGGAGAAGTTTTAGAAATGCCCTGCTGTGATGTATTTTTGGATTCAGCTGGACTAGCAGAACTATAGATGTTTGATATAAGCAGAGTTGCAACTAATTATATGGAAATAAGTTACTCTATTTCTCTTGAATACAAGCTGCTGGTGCAATCCTAATTCAGGCACAGCAGATTCATGTAAAAGTCTAAAATAGCTGCTATTTGACATTCAGAAAACTTTTACTGTTGCCAAATTTTTGGGACCCCAACATTAAACTAAGGGGACTCCATTTGGGACACACAGTTTAAAAAGCAGTGTTATAACGCACACTGATAAGTCAACCTATGTGCAAATGCCTGTTTCCATCTTGCAAAATATATTCAGTTCTGTAATTCTAAGGTTGTAGATGGAATAGGAATAGAAAGGAATCGAGTTTTAAACTGGAACTATGTGCCATAGATGAAAGTGGAGGGATGATGTACATTTGGAGTTCATAAGAGTCCCATTTTGTACAAGACAGCTATATTGAAGCATAAAGTTCAGGCTTTTATTGAAATAATATGGGTCACTATAAAGGCCATGTTTGGGAATGTGCACCAGTCCTACTGCCATCAGTCCTGCTGGTACATATGTAGCAATCAGGTCTTGCATATCTATTATAAAGGGGGTTTGTACCTGGCACAGTGGTACTATTCCTCCTTTGGGTTGTTGTAGGTTTTTTCGGGCTGTATGGCCATGGTCTAGAGCAGGGGTCCTCAAACCTTTTAAACAGAGGGCCAGGTCACAATCCCTCAAAGTGTTGGAGGGCCGGATTATAATTCGAAAAAAAGATGAATGTATTCCTATGCACACCGCACTTATCTTATTTGTAGTGAAAAAAACACTTAAAAACAATACCATAATTAAAATAAAGAACAATTTAAAAATATATACTTATTAGTGTTTCAATGGGAAGTGTGGGCCTGCTTTTAGCTGATGAGATAGGATTGTTGTTGTTGTGTGCTTTCATGTCATTTCAGACTTAGGTTGACCCTGAGCAAGGGCCAGGTAAATGACCTTGGAGGGCCACATGCGGCCCTTGGGCCTTAGTTTGAGGACCCCTGGTCTAGAGGCATGGTCTAGACCTCCTTTGTCCAGCTGTGCTGGTGCCAAACAGCAAAATGCTCAACTCATTATAGTTGACCTATTGTTGGAAGATCTGTGTGGGCTTTAGGGGTGCAGCCACCCCTGCCCCCCAGGTCTTGCAAGAGGACTTCCTCTTATAAGACCTGAGGCAGCCTTATATAGCCTGCTTGTTGTATCCTGTGTTAGTCTTTAGGATACCTGACACCATTATGTACAGCCGAACAGTTTTTTCTACTGGCTTAAAAGTTACTTAGAGAATTAGCTGATGTTTCCTTTCTTTAAACATTTTTAATTAGCGGACAAAAGAGAATTTTTTTAAAAAAAATCCTCTTTCCTGCAAGATAGGAATGGTTGCCTCATATTTATGTATTTATTTATTTAGCCACTGAAATATGCTTCTTGACAGCAACTAACTATTCCAGTTTTAATTCATAAATCACAGGAATGAAAATGAAAACAATTCAAAATAATAATGGTTTGTGTAGCTTGAAGAGTCGAGTCTTATTATATTGTTAAGCCAAGTCCCATCCCTGTGATTGATTGCATGCTGATGTATTTGCACAAACTGAAAGCAGCGGTTTCTGTAGCTTTTATATTTCCAGCATATGAATTTCCCCACTCAAGCATTTACTAAAGTAAAGAAGTATATATTAAGTAAGCTTTCCCAAATATTCATGGCAGTACACTTTGAATTTCTACTCTTTAAATACTTAATGTTTCTATAATCTACTCAGAAAATCATTAAATGTTCATTTTCGATTGTTCTCACAGCTTGTCAGTTTTGCCCTGTCATCTTATAGATTTGGAGTGTTTATATATCACCTCATCTTAGGTGTCTGGAGTCCTTATTGTTACTAAATAGGAGGAGAATTTGCTTCTGTTACTGCCAATTTCTTCTCTTGTGGAAGTCCAAACATTCTGTTTGGAATTTCCTGTCTTTTCAGTAGATTTTTAGAATGGATAAGGAACTATAAAAGGAAAGGAACTGAAAAATAGATCCCTTTTCCACTACTGGTATTTCTGTTTTGAATCAGTAATCACTTCTGAATGGAAGGATCCCTTCTGTTCTCCCCGTGCATTCTTTTGTAAATCTGTAATATGCATTCTGTAATACTCAGACCTTTCTGCACCATGTTTTATATGTCTTTTGAACCTATTATTAATCAGTACTCAGAAACACTACCTTCCTTCCCATTGGCTATGCAAGACAGAACATTTTGTGAGCTGTAATCTAAAATTACTTGTTTAAATTCTTGGATTGGCATTTATTCATCCCTGTATGTTGTTTATTCTCCTAACATGAAGCTTTGATTCATTGAGTCCTACAGGAAACCAACAGTTATTAGGGAATAATTGGGCACGATTATTTCTTCTTAGGTGCCTCACAGTCATGTTAATGCTGATTTTACTGTAGGGAACACACTTTAGCCTACAACTGGATCATCATTTATCATTATTTCAATGTATGACATAGTTGTAAAAAACAGCAACAACCTTGCTCTTTCTTGGTAAATAAAACAGTTACCAGCTGGGAAAATGTTCCCTGTTGATAAATATAAAAACAACGCATTTCAGATTCACATCCATTACTTAAGAAACTAGATTATTATGGTGTGTTTTTTTAAAAAAAAAATTAATAGCAGTCTTCTAAGAATTACAGAGCAGAAGTGTGGAATATGTGTGCTTTGGTTTGTAGGCTGCATGGAAACTCAAGGGCCCCTTGGCAAACCCCAAATCCCTTTTTTTAAAAAAATTCCATGCCAATGTTCATATGGATTTTTCACCCAACATCTGGCCAAATTGGTTTAAAAGGCCATAATATACGTTTCCTTCCCCACAAACCTGCACAAAATCAATGCAGCTTTGTCACCTGCCAAAGGGTTCTTTGCTGCAGTAAAGGAAGGGGGAGTGCTTACCTCTCGCATATCACTGATGTTTTTTACTGGGAATCAAAGCATTTCCTTTAAGACAATGATGTTCCAGTGATATTATCTTTTTCGCCTTGTTTGGCTGGAAAAAAGATGAAATATATGAGAATTAGACCATGGGATTCTGAGACAAGTCTTGGATTTGGTTCTGAAAACAGTCTTATGCCTTTCTTAAGTAGAACTTAACACACAAATATTATTTAAATGTTAAAGGTAAAGGTTTTCCATTGACATTAAGTCTAGTCGAGTCCAACTCTGGGAGTGGTGCTCATCTCCATTTCTAAGCTGAATAGCCGGCGTTGTCTGTAGATGCCTCAAAGGTCATGTGGCTGGCATGACTGCATGGTGCGCCGTTACCTTTCTACTGAAGTGTTACCTATTCATCAACTTACATTTGCAATGCAGTTGTGAGAAGCTGGGGCTAACAATGGGAGCTCATCCTGTCTCACGGATTCAAACTGCTGATCTTCTGGTCTGCAAGTTCTGCAGCTTAGCAATTTAACCCGCTGTGCCACCATGGCAATGGGGGTTATAAAAAAACACCCAAATATTATTGTGGTACCAAGGGATATCATCAATTTTGTTTCTTCTGAGATACAGTTTCAGGACTTGGACACTACAGTTTGTTGAAATACCCTTCCCCAAAGCAGGGGCAGGGGGTGTTTCCTATTACGATGACTGAATAATGATGAAATGTACTCAAGGTTGAATATATGAAGCACTCTTTCAGCATGCTTTAAATGATTCCTGTTATAGTGTATTAAAATGCTCACCACAAGTACCGAATTATAAAGTCAATTGAGTTACATTGACAGCTTTTAGTTATATATTGATCAATAAAGTAAGTATAAAATGATTTCCAGCAAAACAGATCATGTGCACAAAGAACTGTCACTTCTGATAAGGGCTTTACTTTAAGATCCTCAGTTGCAACAACCAGTTCCCTGTCTGATACAGATTGTATATAAAACATCATTTGTAAAAGGACAGAACCTACAGGGTTGATAAAAAGATGTGTATCATTTCACTACCTTAAATGAGGATAGAGATTATCTGATCAAGAGGACTTAAGGAACTAATTACGACTGGAGATTTTGATCCAAACGGAAGCTGCTCTTGAAAAGGACTATAATTCTTGCTCACTAAAGCTATAGAAGTTCCCTTTGACTCTGTCATTGCTACTATTCTGTACTTGGCTGTCCTTTCTGTTGTAAATTAGAATAGATGAAAGCTGTCAAGTTGAGCCCATGATGGAGGCTAATTTGATGTGATATAATTGATGAACTCCAAATTGTTCCACTTTTTTCTCTTGAACCAGTCTGCCTGGAACTCAAAAAAGCCCCTTTGATTTGCATTGCCATAATGCTGTTGAGCATCCGGGTGAAGACAAACATCAATGCATTTGTCATTCTTTTATAATTTATATCCTGTCTTTGGATGTTAAATACTGTGGCAACTAAAAGAATAGTACCTTGTTTCTGGTTAATTGACTGAAATGAGACAAAATTCACTCAAACAATAACTACTTTTAAATCAGGCGGAAAAATGTGTCTCTGTTATTGTCTGGATCCAAATGTTTACTAGAGGACAACTCCGTATTTTACATTAATAGATTGCTGCCTGGTAACCCAAATGAATTATGCCTGATTTTAGATTGTATACATTTGGCAGGATCAATTGTTTTTGTTTGTTTTATTGTAATGCACCATGGCCTAATATCAATAATTACTATAATTCGTTAATAGTGTGTGGTTGCCTTTTGCGTACATAACAAGACCATACAATTTCAAAAGAGTGGGTATTATTTAAACTGATGTGAACAATCATACACTTGCTGTTATACAAGTATACAAAATATACTTGTAGAAAAGTTTAGCATTTCCATTTCTGATTAGGAGAGATCAAAGGCATCTTTGTGATTAATATATACCTTCATTACCTTTAGATCTTACTTCTGACTACAGTGAGTTTCAGGCAGAGCACACTGTGAACTGCCCTGAGTCCCCTTCGGGGTTGAGAAGGGAGATATACAAATACCGTAAATAATAAATTGGTCTCCTCTTCCTTATTCCAACTACAAAAATCATATGAGGAAAGTCTAGTAAGAGCTGGTGACTGCCATGTCAGTTAGCTGGTAGATCCATTACATAATTAAATCGAACTTCAAAGGAGCTAAAGACATTTATTTTGTGGGTAGGACACAGCACCTTCAATAACTCTTCTGAGTCTGGACTAAAGCATGTATTATCCACTTTCACAGATACAGGTTAAGGGCGGATCCAGACAGCCTTTTATCCCAGGGGCATCCATGTTTAAAAAACGCGGATGTTCCTGGGAGGCTGTCTACACCCACCCCAGAAAGTGCATGCTTTCTGAGGTGGGTGTCCAAATGTTGTACTGGGATTTCTCAGTACAACATCGGGAGGCTAAGCCCCCACCCCAGAAGCCCCTCTAAACTAAGTAAAAAAAGAAAAGAACTCCCCCGGCATCCCTAGGATGGCTGCCAGAGTTCTCCTGGCATGTACAAATAACGTGCTAGGAGAAAGGAGGGGGGAGCGATTAGTGCTTTATATAATTTTTAAAATAAAATTATATATATATACATATATATATATATATATATATATATATATATATATATATATATAGTACAGGTTGTATGACCAGAACCCATTATTGTCAGGAAGTCATAAGACATGATCCTAATTTGTCACCACTGAGTTCTGTTTAATGTTAATACTAAACCAATATTAAAATCATTCCACTATATACCAATTAGTTTCTGGGCAAAGTGGAAAGTGTTGGCAATTACCTTTAAAGTCCTACATGTTTTGGGTCCAGGTTACCTGCAGGTTCACCTCCTCAGTACAGTCTGTCCCATACATTCAACTCCTTTGGAGGACATTTATTCCACTCAGCCAGGACTAGTTCGGCAACTGTCCCCCAAATGACTTTTTCTTTAGCTGTCTATTAAGTTCAGAGCAACCTGTTGGAAGACACTCAACAACTGAATACGCTGTCTGAATTTAAAACAGCATTAAAGGCTAGTCTCTTCTGGTAGACTTATATAGATTATTTTCAAATACTTTTTTTACTCACAATTTCAATATATATTGGTCTTATGTATTATGTTAAACTGATGTTGTGTTTTAATTGGTTTATTTGTTTTTAATTGATGTTATGTATGGTATTTTAATCTGTTGTTCCCTGTCTCAATCCATACGGAGAAGTAAGAAATACATACATACATACTCTTCTGTTGCTTGTTTGGATATAGTATAGCTTGTTATGGAACATGTTCAAAGGTAAGAAGAGAGCATTGTCTGGGGTCAGGTGCTAGAGTAGGCATGGGCAAACTTGGGCACTCTGGGTGTTTTGGACTTCAGCTCCCAGAAATCCCAGTCAGTTTTCGGACTGTTTGGAATTGTAGGAATTGAAGTCCAAAGCACTTGAAGGGCCAACGTTTGCCCATGCTTGTGCTAGAGTCTAGTCTTAAACTCTAAACAGCATGACCAGAGCAAAGCGCTCAGTTTTAATAAAGTAAGGTATTGATTCAGAATTGTATCCAGCATTCTAAATCACAAAAACAAATGCCTATATCATCATGTACAAGTCTAGAAATGTTCGTCTAAAAATCTGTCCAAAAACCTGGGCTGACATATCCAGAGATCAGTGTGCTTTAGCTCTTATTTCAAAAAGGAGCCATTCTCTTACCTGAGTAGAAAGGCAAGACCTTAGTCCACCCCAGGAGAACCTAAAAGAACCACTGAAGTCATTGATTCTTTCTGTCATGGCACCACTCCTGGCCTTTTTGAATACCTTGGTAGCAGCCAGGGGTGGCTGGCCCCTTGAGATGGCATTGATATTTCCCCCTCTGTCTGGAATGATACTCAACTTATCCACATGTCATATCAAAATTCATAATTTGTATTTCAAAACCTGTCTTCAAATTATACATGAGGCTGGCTTATTTATGAGTATATATGCTTGTTCAACGTTTCATTGTATATCTACATAGTTGTATTGGGTAAACACCAGAGTATGCTGTGCAACAATGATACTGGGAATCATGCCTCCCTTCATATTTTCTCTTCCTGTATGTAAGAATGTCATTGTTCAAGTGTCTCTACATCCTTTCTGTCCCCAACAAAAAATAGCATCACTAATAGCAGTGTAATCAAATTTGGCTGAAAATATTTTTAATGTGCTTGATTAAAAAGAAAAGATAAGTGCAGGAGTCAGGTGGGATTATTGCAAGACTTAAGTACCTCTTGAGAAACGGGTAACATGATTATCATAGCAGACAACACAAATGCTCAGCATGAATGCCTGGTCTGCTATTGTGAGAAAGATAACTGGATTAAGTCGCATTTAGCACTACACTTAAGTGAGAAGAAGCCAGAGCTCTATGGGACAAAACTGAATCCTGAGCTTTATATTGATTGCTCTTCCACAAAAGTCTTTATTTAACAGATTAATTCTCAGGGGAAAACTATATCTGTTGAAAGATTCATCACACTGCATTGTAACAAGAATCACAAAAGTACTTACAGAACAGCAAGAGTTCTGTCTTTTCTGTTCTATTTATCTGTTTCTTCTCAATAACCTTCAGAAATGTAAGTTTGTGTTACTCAAATCTCCCAGTTATTTTAAAAGCAAAGCAACCAGGAAGGTGAAGCTGATGGATCTAGATACTATCACTTTTCCTATAGAGACATTTCCATTGTTTAAGTCTGTTGGTTAAAAAGGAGGGAAGGAAGGGAGGGAGGGAAGGAAGGAAGGAAGGGAGGGAGGGAGGGAGGGAGGGAGGGAGGGAGGAAATACAAGTCCAATCCAACTGTCCCTTTTCTCAGTAAGATAGCAAGTTATATGTATGAAATTTCAGTTTGTTTGTTTGTTGAAATATTAAAATGCTATCCCTACATGGTAGGATCTCATGGAAGAGTGCAATAAACTGGATTAAAACAAATTTAAAATAATTTTAAAGACAATTTAAATCATAACATATATTACGCTAATGCATCAAAACAAGTTGGAAAAGTGCAAACCATGTGTATGTTAAAAGTATAATTCGACCCAAAAATTACACATTTTAATTTGGTACTGAAATAAATTAGTAATTATGCAGAAAAAGGCAAACAATACAGGAAACTGTTGAGTCCCTCTTGCCTGCTACTTGTCATATATGCATGTTTCTCAAATCAGTGTGGTACTGAAGACATGGATGCTACCTTTGATACAAGATTGCTCCAAATATTTTAGATGCTATATAGTCTCCAGACTAGTATGCCAAGACACTGGTACTGGTTTCAGAGCTGATCCTCTTATTAGGCAGGAGATTGAGAGGTGGAGGCAATAATTGAGTTCTCTATGGCCTGTTTTGTACTCTCCTAGGGCTCATCTACACAGCACTGAAAACACGGGATTTTCCAAGTTAAAAGGGAGTGGTGGTTACATGATGCTAATGCTAAGTGTGTGCTGATTCGCTGCAACAGACAAAAAACAAGATGTAAAAAAAAAGAGAGATATCCAGTGAAAGTTTTCTTTTAAAAAATCCTCTATTATGTGCTGAACATCATATGCACACTCGGTCAAATCTGCTTCAATTTATATTAAGATATTTGTGTGTGTGCATATACGGTCCAGAGCATAACAAAGTTATTTTTTAAAAAAAAAAACAACCTTCTACCGGATGTCCATTGTCTGCCCTCCATCTTCTTCTGATACAGAAGAAGCCTGTGAAGACAGCAGGGGAAGAAATCCCAGGACCTACGTGTCTGTGTAGAGACATGTGATAGTGTCCCATCACCAGTGTTAAAGGAAGATTCACCTGCAAGTCAAGTTCTCATATGGCATCTAAATGGAATAGAAGTGTCATCCTATTCTTTGCTTTAGGCAGCAAAAAAATGTATTGAGCCAGGCTTGACTATCTCAGCTCTAACAGCAAATGAAAGGAGACACAAAGAAAAATGTGATAGTTGATACTGGATTTCAGTGGTGCAAATATAGATAATCTGTAGCTTAACTTCATTATTTTGGATGTCTTGTGTGTGTGTTTACTGTTAATGTCAGCTGTGTATTTTTGCTTTGCTTCGCAGAATAAGCACAAAGGAACACTGTTTCTTATTTCAAAAATGACACCATAGCTGTTGTTGTTCACCCAAAGAGTGAAGTACTTTGAAAGGGAAAAATGTATTCTGGTCCTTTATGTAGTCCTAACACAGACTGGTATAGTGGGTTCACATTTTGTTCTTTTAGCAGCAACATAAGGAACACTAAATGTTGCTTGGATCTAGCTACAGATTGACCTTTTCAATGATCATCCTTTTTCTCTTTTTGATTTGTTCTGGGGAAATTACACGCACCTGGTATTTGGTTTCCAAAAAGGATACACATCAAATTGACCTTTTGGTACCATTTGGAGGGGGCAGGAACAGGAGTACAAAAGTGGGCGAAGGACAAGCCTGCACTTTGTTTTAAGTGAATCTTAGCTGCTGCCTCTTGGATTATGCCTTGTTTAAATAATCCTTTCTTTCGCCTTTGTGTAAAGCCAGGACATAAAGTACTTGAAACATTTTTCTCGCTTGTGGCAGACTGTACCAAACTCCTTAGAAAATATTTCCTTTACTCCATCTTTTAGACATATTTAAAAAAAACAAAGCACAAAGAAAGGGGCATTCACCCTTGGTTTGGTTCTGGGAAACTGTAAGATATTATTTTCCTTTCAAAAACGGAGACAGAGAACAGTCATTTTGTATGTGTATGTTTGAAGAAATATAATCTATTGGTCTGGAAGTTTCATACATTCAGGTATCATGGCAAATGATAGTGTTACAAGAGAAAGGTGCCGCAATCAGTTGGTGCATTTCCCACTTTGCAGACTATTCTCAAGAAGTTCAATAGCTGTGTCTTTCTGTTTTAGATTTTTAAACTTGAACCATCCTGATAAAACATTGACACTACCCTGCCCTGAAACTAAAGATATATTTCCTCACATTTACCATTGGCAATTTTGCTAGAATCTATTTTATTTCGGCCCTCTTTGTCTTAGCTCTTCTGAATGGATAGTGTGTGTACATTTCAAATACTGAAATATAGATTTTGTTTGTCACCACTGTATAATTGTTTGTGTATATAAGGGCTACTGTAACTGATCCCACTGCTTCTCCTAAAAAAAACCCAGCCTATCCCTCCTTCTAAATTATCTAATATTCCTTTCACAAGGGATGCAACAGTGAATAGATTCAAATTGGTAATGTGATGTCAGCCCCTGGCAGGTTTTAGAACAAAAGCACGCTCACAAAGGAAGGTCCTCAGAAATAGCTTTATTATTCCTTCTTGCCAAGGAGAATCCAAAGCTAGTTCTGACTATTCCCCACCAAACTAGTAGTATATCATCTAGCTGAGCCATGACCCGTCTTACTAACTATCTCCAATGGGTATTCAATTCCCATGAAACAGGCTACATTTCCCACGCCCCCCCCCCCAGTCCAGATGGCTCTTATCAGAAGCTATAGCTCTACTCCCATTCCAATCAAACTGGCATGGAGTGGATGAAGCAGCTTGTTGGTTTAGCTGGTACCAGGCCCGTAGCCAGGATTTTGATTCGGGAGGGGCTGAGTTTGATTCGGGTGTGGGGGGGCTGAGTCTGAGTGAAAGAAGGTCTACCCTAGCAAACCTTTTGTATCGTTGCCCCAATACCCCCATGCATATGGAATATATTGAGCATGGTGATCAGATCATGATATGAATAAACATAACAGTTTAAATAATGTACCAGTAAGGCCTTCTCGTGGACCACCATGAGAATTTGGGGGGGGGGGGGCTGAAGCCCCTCAAGCCCCCCCTCCAGCTACATGCCTGGCTGGTACGGACACATCCTGACATGTGATGTTCATCTATTTACACATATTTATTTTTATTGGGATTTGCTTCTTCTTATCAAATGGGTTTATTTTCCTGAGATCAAGAACAGCTTTCACATGTTGGGACTAAGTTATTAATTAAAATTTCCTCTGTTCCATGCAATTTCCTTTTGTGTTTAGGGTTTGTTGTACATTAGGAAGGGAAGGTATATCTTTCACACATTTTTTTCATCTTGGCCAGATCAATTCCTGTTCTTCTTGTGCATATTATTTATTTATTTATTACATTTATATATCACTTTTCTTCCCCTAAGGAAACTCAAAGTGGTTTTCAACATTATAAAGGCAAAATTCAATGTGGTACATATATGTAACAACCAAAAGACAATAGCAACACAATAAATATAACTATATATTAACCTAACCAAATTAAGACATAAACATAAAATAACATTTAGACATAAAGCATAAAAAATTAAACATCAACAATACAATAACATTTATTGTATTGTGGATGTTTATTGTATTATTAATAAACAACATGATTTTAAAACAGTTATTAAAATCACGCCATCCAAATTCAAGTCTGTAGTTGTTCCATTGGTCCATTCACCATCAAGATTTATCTAGATTTACAGCAACAGAATGGATGCAGACCATGGTATTTCAGAACCCTTCCTTGAACATTTTACATTAGTATGCTTGCACCATTGCGGAATGCTTGAACGGCATATTCAACTATGGTGAGATTAAAGATGTGATCTCCTTCTTCTCCACTTCGGTGGTGAAGAAGGTACTTACTTTAACGTGGCAAACTTTTGTTTATGTGTGTGTTTATTTACTGCTAATTAACCAAAGATGTGTATTTGGATTTTGTCATTCACGTTCCTTCTTCCCTTCACTTGATCTAAAAGGAATCAGGAAAAGATGGAACAAGGGGATGGGAGAATAGGAATAGATAGATTAGGTAACAAGAGAGGACCATCCCAGCTCCTCCCATTCTCTCATTAACCACTCCTTCATAATGAAAAATTGTATCAAAGAGATGAAAACGGATAGATGTACAATATAGGAAAGATCAACATTTCACAAGATAAATAGGAATAGCAAGTAATGGCCATTCAGTACAATACAAAGAGATAATTTTGGTGAAAGCCTTTGAGACTACAAGATGAAAATACTGCATTATTACCCGTTGTAGAATAATTTATCAAACATGCCCTTTGACACCAAAGGGTAAAATTTACCTAGAATCTGGATAGCAAATCTGCTTGTGCAATGCTTCCTTAACTAGAAATGGGTTTATTTAATGATGATATTAACAGTTTTGAAACTACAGTGAACTTAAAGTGTTTTTTTCTTCAAAAAACAAACAAACATGTACTTTGACAAAGATAAACAAGAAAAAGTCTTGCTTTGAACTTACCCTCTTTTCAGCTCATCAGTTGTGCAAATGCTCTGCAAATTAGTCACTTCAAAGGGTACGAAATAGTTCACAGAGTCCCATGAATGCCGGCATCTCTGAATATCAGTTAATGTCAAACCAAGGCAAGTTATCAGGTTGAAAAATCAATAGCCCCAATCAAAGTCTAAATGTAAGATCTTTTTAAATTGCTTTTATAATGATGAGAGGCTAGAAACTATTTCTGAGCTATATTTGTATCCACTATTTTGAATTTATAGTAGTAATAACATGGAAATAAGCTGTTTCTCTTTTCTTATAAAATGGAAAACAGAATTGATGCATAATTGAATAAGGCAGCCTTCTCAACAGAAACTATTATTTTGGAGAGTGTTTTAAAATTATATATAATACTTTCTAAAGTAGAAAGACATTTAACAGTTGGTTTTTGACACCATTGCAAAGACTTTTATTTTGGTGACAATGTTTCGTTATGAATTTGAAAGATGTAATGTGGTGGTAATAATATCATTCAGCACAAATAAGCCATAGTTTTTGGTGAAAATCTATGATGAAGTGTTCTTACTTACATTGCGATTGATAGGAATTTACTTTAAAGATTCAATGTATTAGTAGCCGGACAGAACAGAGTTTAATTGGTTCTGAACATAGTGGTACATTACTGGATTTCATCTGTTGAATCATAGAACTATTCAATTTACAATTTACAATTGGTTGATTTTTCTCCATATCTGAATTTAGACCATCATTCTGTACAAATAATTCTTTGCAGTTCCAGAGTTGATCCAAAACATTTAGCCACTTCAGACATTTACAAAATTATGGATGATGCAGAGGCAAAACTCCTGTTCAGATGCATGTGGGCTAAAATATTTTCTCTAAATCTTATACAAGGGATTCTGTTATGAAAATATGTACTCATGGAATGAAAATTCATTTCCATATGTGATCAACTACCTGATATGGCTATCAAAATGTGGTTAACTTTGTGGTATACCTTTAAGCTATTTTTGACTAATGATGATCCTCTCAAGAGTGGACTTTGCAAACTACTGAGCCACTGTGCAGTAGATTTTTGCCCATACTTTAAATTATCAATCTGAGCTAGTGAAACATATTCCAAAAGTAGATTCAGACCTGTGGGTCACTTCTGTAAAGTTTAAACTGAAACCTATAGCATATTCCTCATGCCACTAACATGGGAGCCATCAATTACCAGTGCAATAATAAGGCATATGCATAATGTATTCCAACCTACAAAGAGACTGTGTCTCCAGTATTGTTTCCCCTTTTCTTTTACAAAAGATGTAGACTGGCATTTGCATTGATTAGTCCAAAGAAAATTGGATGCTGGAATGCAGGTATCCAATTCCAGCTGTTTGTGTAACTGCAAGCACAATGATTGTTAGTGACGGCATTCCACGTTATGACAACCTGTGTGAGACATCTGTGCCTAGCCATATAGACATCTTTCACTCTCTTTTCACATCTCAAGATATTGTTGAGTTTTCAAAAATGATTCTGTGACATTAAGAAGTATGATAGAAATCTTTTCTCCTTATCATTTTCTTGGAATAATCATCCATTCTTTATTAAACGGAGGCCCATATGTTTCAGGAGTGCTTCCTGTTACTGCCTAGTTGAGGCTTTGATTTTATGCTGATATTGTGACAGGATATTTTTTGAAAAAAATCTTGCTGGGAATTTGATCAAAAATGCAATCTCAATGGCTGTCCAGACTCAACATTAGTTTTCACTCAGCATGAGAAGAAGGCACCAATGGAGCCCTTGCTGTGTTTAGTGAAGGAAAATACATATGTACCAAATTTCCATCTTTGTACAAAACTAATTCCCTCTTTTCTTTAGCTAATCACACATGAATCCAAAGAAAGAGATGGAGAGATAGGAGAAGAGGACAGACTTATCATAAAGACCTTTACATTCCATGCATTACCATCATCATCAAAATAGTTTATTGTACAGGTCCAAGTCCATGACAAAAAGCACCACATACATACAGTATACATTTGGAGCAACAGGCAGCAAAGATGCTAAACAGAAACCATAAGCATGCTCCCACAAAGAGCAAAAACAATGCAAAGCAAGTTTACAATAATTAAAGTACATTTTCGGAGAGGGTCTGGTTATCCCGGCAGTTGATGGCAATTTTATCTAACTCTTTTTGATCTTTTTTGCAGAGAGAGCAAAAAGGTCTACTTTGTAAGTTACGTAGTCATTTGTGTCACTCAGCCGAAACTGCACTGTTTCTGCAATAGAGTTCCCTTTACCTTGTGTCATCAAAGGATTCAGGTGTCTTTCTCTTGGATCACTACACAATGGGCAGACCAACAGATAATGCACAATGTCTCCTACCAGACATTGACTACAACTACATAGTCTGTTTTTCCATGGCACATTATGGTAGCAACTATCTAACACTGCGGTAACATTACTTGAAATTGCAGCTCAGTGAAGGCAATTTTTAAGGAAGGTGGCTTGAGCTTAATCAGAATCTGGCACTGACCACTGCTTTTAATAATCTATGCAATAGCAACGGCCAGTTACTATATTGTATTGTTGAAGACTTTCATGGCTGGAATCACTGGGTTGTTGTAGGTTTTTCAGGCAATATGGCCATGTTCTAGAAGCATTCTCTCCTGATGTTTTGCGTACATCTGTGGCAGGCATCCTCGGAGGTTGTGAGGTCTATCATCAGACCTCACAGCCTCTGAGGATGCCTGCTATAGATGCAGGTGAAATGTCAGGAGAGAATGCTTCTAAAACATAGCCATATAACTCAAAAAAACTACAACAACCCGGTTACTATATTTTTCATTTATGTACATTCTACAGAAATGCTCAAGGCTAATTTTTCACAATACATCACAATACTCTAAGTATAATCCCTCTGTTATGGTGAAATCGTAGGTGTGTTACTCTTGTTACCATGCAAGGAGGAACCAAGTCAAAGTTTACATCCCCATATTTCTTTCTGCCAAATTTGATCACTCTCCTTCCTGTTTTTCCAGCCGTTGGATATTTCAGTGATTATCCTGATGCAGATGCAGGACATATTGAGCAAAAGACAGTACTGTAGTTAAATTTTTACTATTAAAAGTTTGCTGCTTCCAAAACTTCCAAATTATTGATCAGTTTATTACTTTACTGTAAACTCATTAAAGTATTCTGTGCAACTGGGATTTTTGTTTCTGAAATCTTGCCTATAAACGGTTGCATTCAGTTAGTGACCTTTTTCTTCATACAAAGCAGATTACAAAACGTTGCAATCTCTCTCTCTTTCTCTGCTCCTAATCCTGTTTCTTTCTACTTGAGTACAATACTGAATGCAAGCAAAAAGAGCCAAGTGTTTTTCTTCTGTGTGTGTGGTCAGTGGTGAGTTCATTGGTGGCTTAATCTTTTTAAAAATCCCGTTTCACTTCTTAAAAGCCTTTCTAAGTTGAGTGCCCTCTACAGAGCCACACACAGCAGTTTCAAATGTAATGGAGAATCCATGCTACAAAAGAACCTTGTGAATGTGAGAGTTAATTTAATTGAATTTGATGAATAGAAGAGGGGAATCACAGAGCTCAAACTCTTTTCCACTGTAAGATTTAATGTAGAACGTCCCTTGGAGTTTACACTAATGACCCAATTGGAAGCCTCTGTAGATTTTCGAATTGGTCTTTTCATCTCTTGTCCTTCTCGGGCTTGCCATTTATGAGCAATTGCTTTACACAAGCTACACAAATCTAATATAGCATATATATATAAAAATGAGATCAGTCAGTGGCCCTGCTATATTTTCCATGGAGTTCAAACTGGAATTACCACCCACTGTTTCATAATTCTGGCAGTATTATGCTGAGATATAGTACTCTATTTCATATTGCCCTCTATTTGTGATTTTTTTCATCTGGCTTTCGCACTTTATCCATTAGCCCTGTTTTCACAACTGATTTGCACCCAGCCTGCTCAAGCCCAGAAACTGTTTACTATTTCAGGTCATTGGTTGGTTGCTCAGTGGTTGTTTTTATACTATGTTATAATGTTATTTGTTTTATATTGTTTTATGATGTTGTTTTATAATGGCGTTCCATGCAGTCATACTGGCCACATGACCTTGGAGGTGTCTACGGACAACGCTGGCTCTTCGTCTTAGAAATGGAGATGAGCACCAACCCCCAGAGTCAGACATGACTGGACTTAATGTCAGGGGACAACCTTTACCTTTACCTTTTTTATCTATTCTAGTGTGTTATATTTTAACTATGTTGATTGGGTTTGTCCCCATGTAAGCCACCACGAGTCTCTTTGGGGAGATGGAGGCAGGATTAAAAAATAAAGTTATTATTATTATTATTATTATTATTATTATTATTATTATTATATGCTCATTGTGACAAATTGCCTACCTTTAGACCAGAGTAAGCTCAGGAATTAGACCCAGTTTTTTTGGCAGCCATTTTGTGTAGTGCCTGGAAGTAGCCATCTTAGGTTAGTCATTTCCTAGTGGAGGTGGAGCTTAGAAGCAGCCTAGGGAGAAATGTGGAGAACCCTTGTGATTGGCTGGGAGAAAGTGGGCAGAGATTGATTGAAGTGCAGAAAAAAAGAGCCTTGAAGAGAGCTTTTTGAAATCTGACAGTTAGTCAGGTTCTGGGTCTTGAAGAGTTAATTAGGTTCTGGGTTTTGAAAAAGACAGTAAGGTTTTGGTGTTTGAAGGAGAGAGTTAAGAAAAGGAGAGTGGAAGTTAGTGAAGCCAAAGAGTTAGTTAGAGAGTTTAGAAAGCTATTAGGGAAGAACAGCTGGTATAGTGATTTAAACAGATCCCAGGAAAAGGACTGTTTGAAGTAAAAGGATTCTAGTCAGGAAGAAGTCTTGCTAGTTTCCTGAGAGAGTTAAGAGTTGTTATTGGAAACCAAGTACTGACCTGTTTTAAAGTAACTAAATAAGTTTCATCTCATTCTTGCAACCGTTACGCTTAAGTGCCTGTGTTTGTGAAAACCACACAAATAAACATCTTTGTTCTTTGTTATCAAACAACTGTCTCAGTGTGCCTCTGTGTGAAGAAGTTCCATAGCAAGTTAGGGAAACAGAGTTTCCAGATTGGTGGCAACAAATACTTTGAAGACTTCAATCATATCCACCTCAGTGTTCTGCGCCCTGAGTTCGAATTCAGCACCATCCAGCTTACTTTTAAATCTTTGGTCAAACAACAACTGAAAACCCCTTTTGACTTTGGTGGTAGCCCGATTCCATAGGAAAAGCTCCTCAGAATATTGTATATTGGTGGCAGAGTCTCTGCAGCCTCCAAATAAACAAACAAACAAACAAGCAAGCAAACAAACAAATAGGTCTCGATATACTCATTCATCTAAAATCTATATAATTTTGGCAATATTTTTTCTTTAAAAATATTCTAAATCCATAATCCCAAACAATATAGTTTTCATTTTATTACATATTTACTACATTTAATTGTCATGCAAACAAAGCCAAGCCTTTATCTGCCTCATTTAATCTGGAGCCACTTTTAGGAAATGGGGGGGGGGGGGGATACAAAATGAGAGGTTTTTAGATTTAGCTGCATGGTTTGGGAAACTGAAGATCCCTATGCACTTAGAATAAGTAAACATAACCACTCATAAATAAACATAACCACCCAAGTGTTAAAGCAGTAGCACTTGGGAATTAAGACTGGCAGCCTGAGAGATATAAATTAGTATGCAGATGCTTTCAAATACAAATGACAGGGTTCTGGAAATTATTTATTTATTATTTTGCATATTGCAACCTAGGCTTTCCATCTTAAACAATAATTCCAAAACCAGCTGTCAGATTTTTAAAAATTCAATAAAATTATAGGATTTTTTTTAAAAAAATGAGATAAAATTAGCAGAGTACAAAATACAACCACAAAGCATTGCAATTTCAGAGACAGCAGCAAGAGAAAATAGAGTAATTTTTGGAGAATATGAACAAAATGAACTGCTAGAAACCTACAATCTCCATAGTTTTTCCTAGATCAGGCTTCATTATAGGCCCTCATTGTGACTTGAGCATACCTTCAGGAATTAGGCCCTATTTACACTGTCATATAATGAAGTTTGAAACTGCACCATATGGCTAGTGTAGACTTGTGTAAAGCGGTTATTCAGGTCAGCTAATAGCATTCAGTGCCAGAAGCATTTACACTGTATAAATAGTGCTGTTTGACACCACTTTGACTATCATAGCTCAAGGCTGTGGAATCACAGAAGTTGCAGCTTGCAAGGTCTTTGGACTTCTCTGTCAAAGTGTGCTGGTGTCTCACCAAACTACAACTTTCATGATTCGATAGTTTGTGTCATGGCATTTAAAGTAGAGTGGGACAAAATAGATCTGCCAGTTTGCAAAGCAAAGTCCCCAGGACCAGCTTTTGAAGCTTCCTAGGAGTGGAATTACTGACTCCAGTTCCCACTGTACCAAAAAAATACTCAGTAATACATAGTGGTATTCACTCTCACTCTCTTTCCCTTGATTTAAGTCATCTAAATGACTTTCAACAACTTCCCTAAGTGAGAAATGAGATCAACATACTGTGCCTTTTGATTATTACTGTATATACTCTAAGCCGACCCGAAAATAAGCCAAGGCACCTAATTTTACCACAAAAAACTAGGAAAACGTATTGACCTGAGTATAAGCCAAGGGCGGGAAATGCAGCAGCTACTGGTAAATTTCAAAATTAAAATAGATATCATTAAAGTACATTAATGGAGGCATCAGTAGGTTAAATATTTTTGAATATTTACATAAAACAGTAATTTAAGATAAAACTGTCCAACTCTGATTAAACCATTATTCAATGTAAACATGTTTACATATCCTTGTAATAATAATAGAGTAAAATAATAAATGTAATAATATTAGAGTAAGATGATAAATGTAATAATAATAACAAAATAAAATAATCAATGTAATAATAATAATAATGGAGTAAAATAATGTAAATATAAAAATAATAAATAGAGTAAAATAATACATGTAATAATAATAACAACAACAATAATAATAACAGTAAAAATAATAAATACCTTAAAGTTGAGTATAAGCAGAGGGGGCCTTTTTCAGCCTAAAAAAGGGCAGAAAAAAGGACAGAAAAAGTATATGCAGCAGTGTATACAGTGCCTGAGAAAGCATTTTTGCTGATTGTCCACCCCATACATTCTCAAAACAAAACAAAAAAAACATAGGATAGGATGCATGAGGTCAAAGGGAAGTACAGAAGTTTCAGTGTTTAATAGTAATACAATACTCTATTGAAGCAAGGCCTTGAGGGTTTTTTTTTTTTTTTGGTAAGTTGTGTATAAAAAGAGGCAACTGTCTTCAAATGCATTAGACTAGAATAGTCTTACTTAAACTATCTGGAAGCACTAGGGAGGTATATAAATGTACAACATTTATATGATCATATCTAAAATGTAAGTGTGAAATTAGTGACACGGTGCATTCAAAAATACTAAGAAGAAAGATTGGTTTATTTTTCTGGAAATATAAATTTGACCTGCAATTTGTTCACTGTGATATTCAAGAATAAATGTAAAACACATCCAGTAAAATTAGTCTTTGATTGGAAAGACATTGTGATTGAGCTCATGCGATTATTTTGTGCAGTTTAAGTAATATGTCAGGTCATTGTAACGAATCAGTAATTTATCTTATTATGGTCATTTGGTACTTGCTGTCTTATTCTTCGTGTGCTTGAAGGATATTTGGGCAATTGATGGGAATCGTATTTTTATATCTACATGACCTAACCTAAAAGAAAATTATTGGTAAAGGGAGAATTTATTGGAAATCAATTGAAAATCCTAGCAATGTCTTTCATAGTCTTGTACACTCCAATCTAAATCAGAATTGCTTGAGAGCTCATTTCCTAGAATATGAGTGTGAAATTAGTGACCTGCTGCATTCAAAAGTACTGAATTAAGTTTGATTAGCTTTCTATTAATCATAGATAATACTTCAGGTTGTATCCAGTTTAGGGATAAGGGGGAAAATCTGTATGCTGCATTCCTCAAACTATCCAACCACATTTTTGTGTAGCAGTCTAGTGGATATTTGTTGGATGGTAAACCTTCAGATTAGTGTCAGCTGAGGTTATAGACTATACATTGATATTGCAAAATGGCGTTCCTTATATAAAATGGCAAACTCAAGGTTTGCTTTCAACATTTTCGTTTTAAAGAGTTAATCAGAGCTCTCTAACCTAACTTGATTTTCAAATTTAGCATGTAGCAGTTTTACCCAGTGTAAATCTACCCCCAAGCAGTGCCAAATCCAGGGCCAGACACTCTGGGACAATATCAGCTCTGCTAGAGTGGCCCACATCTCGTCCTCTCCATGTTGTTGCCACTGCACCGATCTAACCATGAAGCTCCAGCCAAGCTCCTGACAGTTACAGGCACTTTTGCTGATGTCAGAAAGGATGGCCACATGACCAGTAAGAAAGAGAAGGAGATCCACCTTTCTTATTGTGGATTACATGGGCATCCCATTCTAACATCAGCAGAGGCACCAATGACAACAATGAGCTTGGTGGGAGCACCATAGCTGGCTAGAGCACAATTCCCTGTAATGAGCATAGGGAAAGGGTGATGTCTAGCCTGAACAGTAGATTGTCGGAGCCCTGTTGGTGCAATGGATTAAACCCTTGTGCTGGCAGGACTTCTGACTGAAAGGTAAGAGATTCGAATCTGGGGAGCAGGGGGTTTTTTTTCGGGTAAGGAGGGACTTGAGAAACTGCAAGCTGATTCTGGTGTGAGAAAATTGGCTGTCTGCAAGAACGTTGCCCAGGGGATGCACAGATGTTTGATGTTTTACCATTCTGTTGGAGGCTTCTCTCATGTCCCCGCATGGGAAGCTGGAACTGATGGAGGGAGCTCATTCACACTCTCCCTGGATTCGAACCTTTGACCTGTCGGTCTTCAGTTCTACTGGCACAAGGGTTTAACCCATTGTGTCACCGGGGGCTCCAGGAAGCAGGGTGAACTCCCATCTGTGACAGGCATCTCCATACGGGGACATGAGAGACGCCTGCCACAGCATGATAAAACATCCAGGCGTCCCCTGAGCAAGCAATTCTATCACACCAAAAGCAACTTGCAGTTTCTCAAGTCACTTCACACACACACACACATACACACACAAAGCAGATTGGTCTGAATTGGAAGGTATATTCCACAGGATATCCAGCAAACTCCAGAGTATCATCTGACTTTAAATCCCTCATAACTCTTTTGGAATGAGTACAGTATTATTTGCCAGTGTAGAAAGCCCCCATGTTTTAGTAGTGACCAGGAATGCATTTGGACAATTAAACTAGTACCAATTGTGCATGTTCTTAGAGAAATTGAAGCAAGCCATGGTAACACATACATAATTACATTCTGTTTGGATTACTCTAGTACACTTTTTATGGCACTGCCATTATAAAGTACAGGCAGTCCCCAAGTTACAAATGGGATACGTCCTATAAGTTTGTTCTTAGATTAAATTTGTTTGTTAGTCGGAACAGGTATCTTTTAAAACAGTAACTCCAGATAGATAGATAGATAGATAGATAGATAGATAGATAGATATGCCCTGGATAGCATAGGGAGAGTAAACAGCCCTGTGGTGTTTGTTTTGCTGTCTGTGCCCCTATTCAGAAAATTTCTCCTCGCTTTCTGTCCCCATGATAATTGGATTTTGAAAATGTTGGTTTGTTGTTGAAACAAGGATTGGTGATAAAGCTTCAGTTGAGACACATTTTCCCCATGATAACTCTTTCAGAAGTGCCTTTTCCTTTCTAGGGGTAGATTTCTCTCATGTTCTGTTGTCTTACTCCCATTCTTAACTATGGGTCATTTGTAGTTTTGATGTTTGTAAGTTGAGCACTGCCTGTGTTAAGAAAATTCGATTTGCCCAGACTTCTACAGGCAGGTTGTTAATTGGTGCCAACCAAAGGGAGTCCACAATTTCCTTGTTGAAACAGCTTCACTGCATACTAGTCTGTTTCTGGGCACAATTCAGAGTGCTCATGATAGCTTGGGTCCTATATGCAGGGGCGGCTCAACCCATTACACAAAGTAAGCATTTGCAGTATAGTTGATTTTGCCCAGGGGCACTCCTGAGGCACTCTTGGGGGAAAATAGACCTTGACATATGTGAGTTGTAGTTACTGGGATGTATAGCTCACCTACAATCAAAGAGCATTCTGAACTCCACCAATGATGGAATTGAACCAAATATGGCACACAGAACTCCCATGACAAACAGAAAATATATATCAGTGATTGGTTGGGGGGGGGGGGGGATACTGTTTGCTTACTGTTGAAAATTACCTAGGGCCTCTGCCTATATGGCTTCAGTCCAGGTTGTTTGAAGGACCATATCTCTCTTTATGAGCCCATTACAGCCCCAAGGACCTTCTCTGCACCCCACCATCTTCTCAGGTTTGTTTGGTGAGAAAAAGGGAGAGGACCTTCTTGATGACTCTTCCCAAACTTTGGAAGTCCTTCCTTAGAGAGACCAGGATGGCATCATCTTTGCTCTCCTTCTATGAGAAAGTTTAAACATTGACTGGGATGGGCTTTTAAATGCTGTGCAGTGCTATTATTAAGATTTGTTTGTTGGGATGTTAATGATTTTTGTCTTTTAATGTTTTAACTTATTGTATGTGTGTGTGTGTGTGTGTCTATATAACCTTAATCTGCATTGTTTTAATGATATTGTTATTTACCTTGAGTCTCATTATTGGGAGAAAGGTGGGATATAAATGAGAATAAAAATAATAGCAACAACCAGTTTGCAAAGTCGCCCCAATTCTAAAAGCTCTATATTGTCTAAAAAGCTGTTTTAGCTTATGACCATGTTGCTCATCACACTGGGCAGCAGCACACTGATATATATAGCCATGAATCTGACCCGGTCAGCTCCTTTTCTTCCCCCCTTCAGCATGCCATGCCATCCTCTTCATATGAAAAAGGAAGGAAGCAAACTTAATTGGGAAACTAAATTGATTTAAATATTTAATACCGCCTTTATTAGTTTCACAGATCGCGAGAAGAAAGATTTATATTATTTAGTGTTGCACACCATTTGTATTTGTTCTTTTTTAAATTAGTAGTAGCATTCGAGATTGAGGAGGAAAGTATAAAGATACTGGGGAGAATGTTGCTAGTCACTCATTGAACACTGGCATGATGTCAGTGGATTGACTGAGCAACCTGAGTCTAATTTAGGTCTTTAGGTTGCTCAGTTACCCTGGCACCTGCTCTCTAATGCTCAGACATTATTCCTCATGTTTAAGTAATCAGAAAAGGGACCTCATATAAGCTGCCGCAGACACTGTCACTAATAACTCCATCTGGCTTCAGTACAAATGCATAGGGAATCGAAAGACTGAAAGGGCTTGTTCTTGGCACAGGTTCACTGAGCTTGTTCCTTTATCAATGAGATCAGATTTTGGATGACAGTCTCTTGCTGTTGCTTCTACATATGTGATACCAGTTTAAGATAAATGCCATGTGTGTGTGTGTGTATGTGTGTGTGTGGAAGAGAAAGATTTAGTAGTTCTGTAGAGTGCTGAAAAGCACCATTTATGTATGTTTGTTCCACTTATAAGGAATGTATATCAGGAAATATAGCATACCTGATAGCAGGTGACAACTGTTTGCTAAAAGCTATACAAATGAAATGTATTTGTATGATGTATGGTTTTAGGTAGTAATATGGGGGCAGTCACGTTGAAGCCATTTGGTTTTTTCATACTGATGTCAGATGCCAGTAACACACTTTTAAAAGGAGAAATAGAGTTTGGGTAGTTGAAGGGCTGAAAGAAAGTGCTTTCCTTTAGGAAGGTGGATTGTAACTCAAAATAGTCACTGATGAAAAAGCAAGGAGCTGGTAGAATTTCTTAGATGGAATGGAACACCAGTGGTTCACAGACTAAATGAGGCTTGTGACTTCTTTCCATGAGCCTCATGACTAGTAAAGGTCTGGTTTTAATTTCATTTCTTTTTCTGATCTCAATCTTATTAAAATTAATAAAATCCAAAGATGGATGAAAAACAACCTGGCAGGTTTGCTCATGTCTGAAGATTGAACTTCAGTTTGACCACAATTTGCCACATGGTGGGAAAGAGTGAAACCCTTTGTCTCTTCTATGGATGCTTTCAACTCCATTCCCTGCCTATTCCATAACTCCCATAGCTGCTACTGTACTCTGACCAAATCAAAGAGAGCTGGAAAGGTTCCTGGCACTCATTCACCTCCTATGGCTCCTTCCATTTAATAATCCTTCTTGTTCTTCTCCCTTCCTTTGTTTTTCCCTCTTCTTTCTGACTGTATCTCTACTTCCCCTCTTTTTCCTCCTTCCTCCTTTTTCTACATTTCTTTCCTTGTTTGGTTTGTGATTATTCCTCTCTTCTCCACTGCTCAGGTGTTGTGCATTTTGCAGCCAATTGACAAATGGCAAGAACTAAAGAGGGAAGAAGGTGCCATAACTCCCAACACATCTTCTCTAGTCCCCTCAGACAGAAATAAGTGGGTGGTTTGTTAGATGGATTGATGTGGAGCTTGGATGAACTTTTGCGAGAGACAGCAGGAGTAGGGGGTGGCAATTTTATTTTAAGTTTAGGGTTAGAACCAAAAGTGTTTGGGATTCTGGAATTTGTAATTGTATATATGTACATAATGACATGTTCTGTTTCCCCAAAAATAAGCCCACCCTGAAAATAAGGCCTAGCATGATTTTTCAGGATTTTGGAGGATGCTTGAAATTTTAGTCCTACTTCAAAAAGAAGCCCTAGTTACAGTTCATTAAAAGGTCAATTTAAATAGCATCAAGGCAGCTATGTATAAGCCCTAATGCATTTTAGAGAAAAAAATAATATAAGCCCCTGCCTTATTTTGGAGGAAACAGGGTATGTCATTATGTCATTATCTTGGATCAGAGACCCAAGACATGAAATTCATTTATTTTTCATATCCACCTCATAAACATAGTCTGGAGGTCATTTCAGGCACAATTATTAATAATTTTGTGCATGGAATAAAGTTTATGTATACTGCAGCATCAGAAAGCAAACGTGTCACTATCTCAAGTGGGCAATGTTGGTTTTTGGAATATTTTGGAATTCTAGATAAGGAATGCTCAATTTGTACCTTTCAAAGGTCTGGAAACCATGCCTTAAGAAGAGTGGCTTAAAGAGCTGGGTGTGTTTAGCTCAAAGAAGAGGGTTTATAGGAGACATGATAGCCATGTTTAAAGATGTGAAAGGATGTCATAAGCAAGAGGGAGCAGACTTGTTTTCTGCTGCCCTGGAGACTCAGATTCCATGGAGCAATGAGTTCAAATTACAGGAGAGGAGATTCCACTTGAACATTAAGAAAAACTTCCTGACCGTAAGAGCTGTAAGAGCTCTCTGTCACGGAGTGTGGTGAAAGCTCTTTCCTTGAAGGCTTTTAAACAGAGGCTGGATGGTCATCTGTCAGGGATGCTTAGATTGTGTATTTCAGTATTCTGAATACATTTTATCCAGTGGTAAACTTAACTGACCTTCAGAGAGAAAGCAAGGGAGGTGGTAGATGACTATAATCCCACTCAACATGGTCACATGACAGTTTACCCTTTCAAAGACATGCATCCACTTCTACATCTAGAGTGAAACAAATTAATCCAATGTGAGAAAAGGAATTATGTGGTGTTGTGTACATTCAATCTTTTGATGCTACCTATATGGTTATGTAAAAGCGACACACAAATGTTGCTTTTTATCACATTATCCTTGGAGTTGAGAACATCTCTCTGTAAGGTACCACAATTTTGCTCTTTGGGATGAACTGTTGAAAATTTTCACTTATTACTGTTTGATTAATGTTAAGAGAAACCAGCTATTGCCTTATGTTATCTTAATGATATTTCATTAAAATCCCTTTTTTCCCCTTCCATCAGCAACTTATGCGGGAGCGACAGCAGATGGCCAGCCGTCCCTTTGCTTCTGTGGACGTCGCACTTGAAGTCGGAGCTGAGCAAACAGACTTTCTACGAGGGCCATTGGAGGTAGGAACATGCAACTGACAAGGGAGCACTGCAATTTGCATATTTATATTACTGGTCTCATCTGCATCTGCTTCTGAAACCAAAGATGAGTATGATTACCTGGAGCTGACAAGTTGCAGCTACATATGTTGTGCCATTTTTGAGCTTCATCATTACGTTAGTATGACATGAGCAGTAACAAAAGCCACTGGAGAATCTATTAGCTTAGGCTAGAGTGACAATCTGCTCACCTGGCAGCCCTTTCTTGGTGGGTAAGAGCGGAAGAAATTTAAGAGGCATGTATAAAACAAGCCTTGTATCAAGTCCTCCTCTGAGTGCACAGTGCCCCCTAGTTAACTGTTCACATCTATCTTAATTAACCAAGATTGGTCTTCAAAATGAGCTTTGCACCGCATGTCATTATTCTGTTTTTATTTGTGAGAGTTGGAGAGTGCTGTCTACTGAGTACGTTGTCGTTTGTGACTAATGGATACATTATGACATTTTTATTGTAAAGGCAACACTCTGAAAGAAAAATTATGATAGGTTAAGGAATGCAATGTTGTATTGAAATAGTGTAATAATGCATGAAATGGCTTCGGAACAGTCACCTAAAAATAAAAAGAGAACGACAAGTTTAGGACGATGATGGCTAATCTAGCCACGACTGGAGGATTAATCATGCAGTTTTCATGTATTTCTATGCTTTTATTTATAATGTAGTTTTATGATTGTTCATATAGCTTTTCTAGGATTAAATTGATAGTTCTAAAATTATTCCAAATTGTGCATTGCAAATGTATTTATGTGGTGGTGGTGTTCTTTCAAGACCTAAAGCAGCTTACAACTATTAAAAAAAATCCACAATATTAAAAAAGGTTAAGACAAGATTAAACAATAAAAAAATTAAACCAAATTAACATATGCATCATTAAAACACAAACACATGAGCACAGCTACCAAGATTTAGTGCATTGTATCAGGTGGCTCTTATAAGTAAAGGTAAAGGTTTCCCCTGACATTAAATCTAGTCGTATTTTACTCTTGGGGGTGTACAACTACATTCCTAAGCCAAAGAACTGGCATTGTCCGTAGACACCTGCAAGGTCATATGGCCAACATGACTGCATGGAGCACCATTACTTTCCTGCCAAGGTGGTACCTATTGATCTGCTCACATTTGCATGTTTTCGAACTGCTAGGTTGGCAGAAGCTGGGCCTAACAGCGGGAGCTCACCTTGCTCCCTGGATTTGAACCACCAACCTTTCAGTCAGCAAGTTCAGCAGCTCAGCAGTTTAACCTGCTGCACCACCAGGGGGCCCTGTCTCTCATATAATAAAAAAAGACCTTTCTACGTTGTCTATCAGCGTAGAAAGGTCTTCTTTTTTTTGTTAAATCGTTTTTTAAAATTAAAGTCCTGAGTATTCTCTTTTCATAAATAAGGACACTAGCAATCCATGGCTATATAATCAAAAGAAGAGATCTTGTTCCAGGACTTAATAAAAATCTTAGTTCATTTTAGTAAATAAAACAAAGTAGGCTATTATAGATACTTTGAGGTACATGTCCATTTCCCACATTCCCATCTCTTCTAGGTTCTGGAAATTTGGCAGATCTGGAGCTTAGCTTGTATCAGCTACAAGAAAAAGCTAGATCATGACATGAGAGGCACTCCCAGACATCCGTGTTGTAGTTCTGTATGTTTAACTGAACACACGAGCTGGAGGACTCCATAGAATCATGACAGTTCCTCCACATGCTGCTTCGGTGCCCAAGCTTGCATGGGTTATGTGACAAGGGGAGTGTAGATAATCTTGGTTCATATCTGCTCTTTTCAAAAGAAGAAGCTGCATGAGGACTTTTGTAGCAAAATAGTGTTCAATCTCTAATGCTGTGGTGGAGAACCCTTGTTCTCCAGATGTTTAAGGCTATAAATCCTCAGTCCCTTAGTATCATCCCTTGTGGGTGATAAGAATTGTATGTTCAAACATTGGGTAGATCAAATGGTCACAACACCTCAACAAAACAATTTAAATAAACAAAAGTAATGTTTCAAATGTCACAGAGTGGGACAGGAATATGTTAGGAATATTCTACTTAGCACAAATATAAAGTTACACATGTGACTGATGTATTAAGGAGATGGGTTATAATGTTCCACCAACAAAATATTTTGGTTTGAGACTTGTAGAAAGGCAGATTCTGTTTGGAACCAGCAGAGACTTGCTATTTTGCAATCAGTGGAGTAGTTTATGTGTTTGTGCTTCAAAGTAAGCATCCAAGGTGCTGAATTTTGGTGATAGAGTTAAGCACCTTGAATAACCCCATTAAAGTTTGGACTGAAACCCAGATCAGATTTAAGTTCCCCCTGAACTGGAAAGCATCAGGCACAACTGTTGGCAACTAATAAATCCTGTTAGTACACTTATTGAACTAAAAGTAAAGCTCCTAGAAAAGCCTGTTTGTGTACCCAGCAACCTGCCTAAGTCTATCACATTTGTGATAAGCTTAAAACCATACTCTTCAGTGCCTCTGATAAATCAATGCTATTGGAAATATTTATTGCTAATGTAATTTGAGTATTTTCAAAGCATGGGGTGTTTTATCAGTCCTTTCTGAATAATAATAATAATAATAATAATAATAATAATAATAATATGCTGTTGCAGAAGCTGCTGTGTAGATTTCCATTTTGAAGAAACAAAAGGAAGTAGCAGGTTATTCAGGCCGACAACATACAGGTCTCTGGGCTGGCAAATAAAACTGAAGTTTTGTGTAATTGGTCTGGAGAACATTTATGCTCTGTTTGGAGGGAAGGGACCCAGAGTGGGTAGTGGGAGCACAGGCTTGGATCGTTTACTTACTGCATATTTAATTAAATCTTAGAAGTAAACATCAAAAGTTAATTGCTACCATTTTCTATGACATGTTTTTATTTAGAAACGAATGGGTATGCAAGCTGAAATATTTTCATTTATTAAAGAGAGTTTTTAATAGACATCCACTCCCATTTCTACTTTAAGCATTTTCTGGTAATTGTGTTTGTACTTACTCCTTGGATAAGTTCTTCCTGGCCTGATTAACATATATAGAGTTGGATGCCACTCAACTTTTTCCACTAGAGGACTGCAATCTGCAGCAAGAAGGTGCATTGCCCTGAATATTAACGTAATATGGTGCAATATATTGATTGGTCTGTGATGTCTACTGCATAGAGTTCAATACAAAGAAAGAACATTGTATTATAAAATTGAATTACAGGTCTGTTTTGGACTTATAAAAGGAAAGTAATAAAATTACCTTTGCTCTAAAATTGCAAGCCTTCCCCTTAGCCCTTGTACTTGAATTGGGCTTATTTTGTTCAGAAAGCTGGAACAAAAATAGTATCGTATCATACTGTCCTGCTTTTCCACTTTCATTTTACTATATAATCACACCATGATTTACTGGGGTCAATCTATCATTCATTTTTTGTTTCTTTCTGGTACTATGCTTTAAAGGGAAAAGTGGATTGTTGCATTGTTCTAATTATGTTTGTTTTGACAATAACCACTATTATTATATTTGCATTTTTTTTATATGGCATCCATGTAATATATGCATATGCATAAACTGTATTCGCTTTGTGGTTGTTGAATATATTTTGAATAAACATGTTGCTGCCAGTTGAATTTTCTCCCAGGAGAACCAGTTAGTATTTGCATGTTAGGCTCACACGGGGGAGATAAGCTCTTTCACTTATAAGAATTGCACAATTACAAGTTGCCATCACTTTGACCTTTTTCCACAGTGTTCTTTTGTTGTGTCTAATTCAAAACTGATTTAGATCAGATATAAAGCCAATGTCATTCTTTCATTGACATTGTAATAACTTCTCTACTTCCAGTAATGTTCTATTGACTTGTGGGACACAATGTAATGCCAGAGTAGTCGTTATCCATAGTTATATGTCTCCTGCTTTACTTGCTAGTAAAAATGTTTCAGTTTAATATTGCCTGCCTTGTACCTTGTGTTGTAAGTTTCTACTTGGAGGAATTTCTGCAAATACTGATTATTGGCATAATATTCTTTACTTGGAGATGTTATATATATTTAGACATTCTGTTTGTGGGCTCTGTTTCTGGTTGCTCATGGTTTTCCAGGGTTGATTCATCATAGAACCCTGGAAAACTGTAAGCAACCAGTACATAGCTATTTGTTGCTTGTATAGTGAGGGAAAGCAAACTAGGGATCTCTTCAGACATGCCACAGGAATCACCACAGATGGTGGTGATTCTAGTGGTAGATGTCCGGGGCATGGGAACCCATCACCCCATGCCCCGCATTGTCGTGGCTTCCCCCCTTCCTTATCACATGAGTGAAGTGTCCGCCAACCAGCTTGCCCTATTGAGGGCAATGCAACCACAGGAAGCCTCTTGTGTTGCCGTTGCCATCTTTTTTCGGTGGCGACTCTGGTTCTGCAGCAGTTTTGCCATGGAGCCAACCTGGAAGCACTTCTCTGATGTTTGATGGGAAGTGGCGGGCGCCGTTCAAAACTGCTGATGAACTGGAGTTGCCACCAAAATTTGCTCCATGGGAAGTGATCCTAAGTTTGTTGGCTTCAAGCACTGTTTCACTAATGCCTAATATCTTTCCTTCCAATGCCACCCATGGTCTTTTCCCTCATGTTGCCAGTACCATGCTATGTGGTTAAGTGGCTCAGTTCAGTAGAGGAGGATTTAGGTGTTACTATGTGCATTTGAAACTAACCATATGAGAATATATAGATCTGAAATACATGATTATGATGAAAACAGAAAAATATAAGTAAAAATGATAGATAGAGGTTCTGTTTTATAATGCAATAAGAGCTGTGAGATATAGGACAGATGACTTTGGTCACAACTTGTGTGTTGACAGAGGCGTGATCATTCTTGTTTGCACCTTTTCTGTACTTACATGTAAACATATGTGAACTCATGGCAACTTCTTATAAGAAATTGAGCTAAGGATTTCAAAATGGCAAATGTTCTTTCCCAATTTTTGATCTGGAATATGTGGATAAGAAACACGATCTAATTAGAATGGGTTAAGTGTGCTTATTCTGTTTGCACACACTTGTTGAATGCCTAAGAAGTCTGGCTTTGGCATCTGGATTGGGAAGAGGTTGTTGAAGTAGTGGGGATTGAAATCCTTGAAGTTTTATTTGCAATATTAACATTTCTTCAAGGCACTTAATCCAGCTGCTTGAGTGGGACCCAATTCACTTTGGGGGCAACTGGACGTCTGCTTACCAATTTGTGTTCAGCATTAATTTTCACAGTATCGTAACAGTTCATACAGAACAGCAATCCTCAAATACATATATGACTGGGAGAATATGTTGAAAGGCTAGAAGGAGGGCCATTCCATTCCGCCTTAGCATTTTTCCTCAATTAGGGGTTGTTATTATTTTAAAAAGAGTTACGGTTATGTGCGTTCCACACACTTAATGTAAAATATGTGCATTTATTTTGTGAGGATAGTAGTAAGTTAGAGTTTTCTAGTTACGTCCATACCACACAATCAGGTAGTCATATATTCAGCTTCAGTGAGAACAAATCCTATACACATAGGACTTTTCCATTCAATGAGAAAGATTCCTGTTTACATGAAGAAACCTGTGTAAATCCATTCATTGAGGGCTTGTACCAAACATGTGGTTCTTAAGAGGTATAATTGATGTGTTTTGGTATATATATGGCAGGCCAAAGCAGTCTTAATCACAACTTAGATTACTTCTAAAAATACCAAGTTTTAGCATGTTACTCCTTGTTCATTAAATATTATAAATGATATGTTACTTATTATTTTGACCCAGGAATCATGGTTAATGAGTAACATAACACATTAATAATGCATTTCATGGACATTGTTTAATTTAATGTAATTTTTAATGAATTTTATTTAACTTCATTAATGATCTGTCCTCCCAGGGGTATTCCCCCACAGTTGACTGCAGTGTAGCTGTTACTAGCCTTCCTCCTTCCATCCATTCCTCTGAAACACAAGATAAGTATCACATATTTTTCTTACAAATCTTATTTAAATGCCTATTAAAACTCCAGGAGATTTTCTGGAACACTAGTAGCCTTGCTGAAGAAGCAAACAGCTTGCATTTTAATCTGAAGGAAATGCTTAAAGGTTAGAGTTGTACCCATTATAAACTCTGAGACCCAGCTTAATGTAGGTTTCAAAAGTTGGACTATGACTCTAGAGATCAAGGTTTAAATCCCTGTTTGGCGGCCATGAAAACCTACTGGGTGACCTTACACAAGTCGCTTTCTCTCATAATCAGAGGAAGGGCAAAGGCAAATCTCTCTCCACAAATTTTGCTAAATAAACATATATGGAGGCACATAAATATATATTCCAGTATCTGCACGTTTGGAGTTTGTTTGGGTTTTTTTCCATGTCAGGAGCAACTTGAGAAACTGCAAGTCACTTCTGGTGCGAGAGAATTGGCCGTTTGCAAGGACGTTGCCCAAGGGACACCCGGATGTTTTGATGTTTTATTATCCTTGTGGGAGGCTTCTCTCATGTCCCCGCATGGAGAGCCGGAGCTGACAATGGAAGCTTGTCCGCTCTCTTACCAGATTGCTTTTATCAGATTCGAACCTGCAACCTGTCAATTTTCAGTCCTGCCGGCACAAGGGTTTAATCCATTGTACCACTGGGGTGGTGTATGTAGAAGGGTCATATTTTTTGCACTTCTTTATATGACATTTAACAAAAAAAGATTCTTCATGATGCATATTTTTTTAGCTGAATTGGAGAAAGTACATCAACATGGTGGCTGCATCTCTTCCAGATATGTTTTTGTGAGGTGAAACAGTTTTAGAAGTGTTTCTGCATGGAAAAGAACAATGGAGCAGATAGGGCTAAAGCTGGAGTTTTAACCATCCTAGTCCAAAAAGGGGAAAGAGGAATGAAGAAAAGTGAAGAATAACAAAATTATTTGGTCAGTATAAATTCATATCATGCAGTTTAACAGCACCGAACTGCATTATATAAGTATATACTGATCATAAAATGCAATTTCAAACTGTGTTATATGGCAGCCTAGATGAGGTCATGGATTCATATTAATATTCAGCAACTTTTGTTCCATGGCTGATTTGCACCACTGTAGTGAGCAATGCTGGTGAAGAAAGGAGGCACTGAAAAGATAGAGGGAAGAAATATGGAAGCATGTACTAGGATGGGGCATATCTGGTATGGTCTTTAGTATTTCCACTATGAATTGTGTGAGGGTTTTTCACCCTGCAAGGCTCTGATCTGAGAATGCATTGCTAATCAGGCAGGATCTACACTGCCATATAATCCAGTTTCTAAATCCAGATTATCTGCTTTGAACTGGATTATATGAGTCTACACTGCCATATAATCCAGTTCAAAGCAGATAATCTGGATTCAGAAACTGGATTATATGGCAGTATAGATGGGGCCTCAGAGAAGCTGATCTGCTTTATCAAGTTTGTATTTAAAGGCATAAAACACACCCAGATCAAATATGCTTAGACCTCTGGCCAAGGATCTTTGGGTCTTCAATATTTCTCCTTTTGATTACTAATCTTTACAGTTTAATGTTGTGACACACCTGACCCAACAGTTTGTATATCTCAATTCAAGGATATTTCTACAGCTGGTGGTGGCACTCTTCTCCTGCATATGTTTTTGCTAGTACTTTCCCATAAAGTTATTTTATCTTCGTCTCATTTTTGGTATATGTATGTGATAATCTCCAAAGTCTACTGTGAGCTTACTTGCATGATATATTTCAATGTATATATTTAAAATGCACTTACATGTATAATATAATTCCCAGTGAGACATGAGGTTATTTTCCAAAACTGTAGAAATAAATCCATTAATTTTCCCCTGTTAACAAAAGTGATTAAAATAAATGTAAGGAGTCTATCACAAGGCCATGGCTGTGTGTTTGCACAGGTATTAAAGCCAAAGCCAAACTTTAATGCTGTTGGCTGTCACTGTGCTATAAGAAACAGATGAAAAAGAAGTGGGTTTATGTAAAGTACAGTGAGATCCAGTACAGGTGGTCCCCAAGTTACTAACATCTGACATACAAACAACTTATAGTTAAGAATGGGTTGAAACAACAGGAAGTGAGAAAAATCCACCCCGCATAAGGGAAATTCACTCCTGAAGGAGTTATCATGTGGAAAAAGTGTCTACAGTGAAGCTTTATCACCAATCCTTGTTTCCACAACAAGCCATTTTTTTCAAAATCCAATTATCACAGGGACAGAAAGGGAGGTGAAATCTTCCAAACAGGGGCACAGACAGCAAAACAATATATGGTTGGAGTTACACTTAAAAATGTATCTGTTCCTTCTTATAAACACATCCAACTTAAGAACAAACTTACAGAGCATATAGGGGGCGGCCTGGGGGCTACTTGTACTTCAGTTTTTTACATTTTACAACTGAAGTTTATACTAACCTGCTAATTTCCTGTTTTTCCTTGCGAATTGTGTGGCAGAGCTTTTTAAACTCACTTTACAAACAAATACAGTTTTTGTTGGACTTATTTCTCCCCATTAATTTAAATAATTTAATGAGCCAATTTAAAATCTGCAACCCAAGCATACTTGATTGTTTTGTATAAAATGAAACTGGTATGTGTGAGCAGAGGTATGTTTGCTTTACTCCTCTATCAGAAGAAGATGTGGACATGGGAAATGTATTTTTCAACCTGTTCATCACAAGTTATTTCAGTGCTCAGTAGCTCTGTCTCATAGATCCCTTATTGTCCAAGTGGTGTCCTTCATAAAAGACTAGGTTTCATTTTAGGAATTTACTTAGGAAACTGTTGACAAATTACGGTACATTCAAAACAAAGCAATATAGCAAAAAATTGGGCAGAATGACCAGGAGGCTACAGTAGTAAAATTGTAACTTGGGATGGCTGATCAGTGTCTGGTAGAAGGGAGTTCCTCAATGGCAATGCCATTCCTCAAGAAGGGAAGAGGTAGGAAAAGACAAAACAAAAGGAAATGTGCAGATGCAAGGTGGACTTTTGTTTATGCCATTGATAGGTTTTCATCATGGTTTTTTTGTAAATAAGCCTACAGTCTATTGTCGAAGGCTTTCATGGCTGGAATCCCTGGGTTGTTGTAGGTTTTTTTGGGCTATATGACCATGTTCTAGAGCAGTGGTTCTCAATCTGGGGTCCCCAGATGTTTTTGGCCTGCAACTCCCAGAAATCCCATCCAGTTTACCAGCTGTTGGGATTTCTGGGAGTTGAAGGCCAAAAACATCTGGGGACCCCAGGTTGAGAACCACTGTTCTAGAGGCATTCTCTCCTGACGTTTCACCTACATCTATGGCCAGCATTCTCAGAGGTAGTGAGACCTCAATACCTCTGAGGTTGCTTGCCATAGATGCAGACAAAATGTCAGGAGAGAATGCCTCTAGAACATGGCCATATAGCAAAAAAAAACCAAAAATAAACCCTACAACAATCAAGCCTACAGCCTTCACTTTGTCCATCCTACTTTACCTCCCCCCCTTTGTTGCTTACTTGCTTGTTTAGGGTTACATTTTTTTTTGTCGTGTCAGGAGCAACTTGAGAAGCTGCAAGTCGCTTCTGGTGTGAGAGAATTGACCGTTTGCAAGGGCATTGCCCAGGGGACCCCTGTATGATTTGATGTTTTTACCATCCTTGTGGGAGGTTTCTCTCATGTCCCCACATGAGGAGCTGGAGCTGATAGAGTGAGCTCATTCGCCTCTCCCCGGATTCAAACCTGGGAGAGGCAGATGAGCTCCCTCTATCAGCTCCAGCTGTACTACACCATCATATTAAATCTCACAATTTCTATAGTCAAAGAATCCAAGGCTTTCACAGTATACTGGTGAAGATGGGGGAGGGTGGGTCAATGTTCAAAATCTGTCCATTGACAGTGTAATCACACCATCTTTTGAGAAATCACAAAGCATAAATTCATGAAGAAATATTACGATGTGACTCTTTTGTGATCAAAATAAGACTGTGGTGTTTCAGCCCACAACAATGCATCTGCTAGTCTTCTTCCCTTCATTCCTACTAAAAGTTTCTAATGTTGCTTCAATTTTTTACATTTATCACATGTTGTCTAGCTGCTGGATTCCATTCTTTGCTTACTTTCCTGTGCTATTTCTGTAATTCTATTTATTACTTCAACTACCCAGTGTCTACTACAGTCACCATAATTGTGGTGCTGCATGCCATTCTTGCCCCAGGAAATGGAAGATTGTATCAGCCCATTTTCTGTCATTTTTTAAAGCTTTCTTCCTCCTCCAAATCCAATTTCAAATTGCTTTTCTACTTTTCTGCATGTCCACTGATTTGCTCCACATTTTGACCTCAGAACATACAATATCAGCCTCTTACTTGCCCCCTCCTCTTCATCCACTATTATTTTTTTCTAGTTGTCATAACTCTGTGTAGCTAGAAATTGCCCTTCCACTCAGGCTGCCTCATTTATCTGGAAGACATTTTTGTCTCTCAAGCTATTGAATCTCTTCATTTGAGATATTGCTTCAAGACCTTTCTTTTTTCCCCTTAGCTAATGCCAGGTTCTTTCTGAAAAAAATATTTTGTGATACCTCGATGAAGGATGTTATTTTCAGAAAAGATATTTTGTAGTTGTTTTGTTGAAGAATAGTGCTTGCCTCTGAGGAAAACAGAATTTTCATTTATCCCTCCGCCCCAAATGATTCTACCTGTTCATATAATGTAGACAAAAGAAAAACCTGCCAATCTTGTTATATGAAAGTTTTGTACTATTTATTTTCAAATCCATTTTTCATATAATAATGTTGATTCTGAAGCTGTCTAATAATGTTACATCCAGTCCTATATTTTGACTGAACTCCCTATACAGCACAAATTTAGACTTAATCTTGATAAAGTATGCACTTGACATAATGTTGAAGTGTAATTTATTTAGCTTTTGCTGTATATAGTAAGGAATAAAGAGTGAAAGTCATAGCCTCAAGTCAGGTCAAGAATGTTTCAATTTGGAAGACTTTCTTTGCTTCTTCAATACACCAAAGATTTATTAATAGCCATGCCATGGAAAAACTGCCTATATGTAAACCTTTGGCTACCAGCAAATCTTTAATATGTAGAGAAGCGCTGTTCTTATTGGGGGGTTTTTCTGAGAAGCATCCATGTAATCCTACACCATGTGTTGCTTATATAGTATAGTTACATTAGTCATGATAGTATTTCAGTAGGTTGAGTAAGAGGGTTCAGTGTGGTGGAGGAGCTATAGTTTTAGGGATACCTGTCTCCCCAACTGTCCAGACACATTGGAAAGCATGTTTTCTGTACAAGAAACAAACAAATCATCTTTCCTAGAAGATTCCAGAAGCACAAGTTCATCTTTTACATAGGTTGCACCCTCTATATTATTTAATGCCAACAAATATCTAAGGTTTTGAATTCTAGAAGATAACAAAAGTGTGGGGGGAGGATTGGTGTGAGCCCAGGGCAGAAAACTGATTGCTGCCATTGATCAAGAGGAATGAAAATATGGCTGTGGCCAGGCATAGAAGGCTGTCAGTAGGACCAGACCAAGATTGATTTATCTGTCTGGAGTACAGGGCAAAGTACCCAAGCAATTTTACTGCTGCACTGGCTTCAGGGCGATGGGACGGGGTACAAATAAAATTATTATTGTTGTTGTTGTTGTTGACACTGGTCAAAGAACAAAAACCTCCATTATACCTGAGAATATTGGACTAGCTGATGGGACACAGGCTAAGCTGTATAACCCTAAAATGCTGTGCTCTAACACTTTGATCTCTTTCTCAACGTTTTCCAGAAAATAGTAAAGGAGGGAATACAACTAGATGTACATAACTGATTTGCTTATGTGGTTGGGAGAACAGTATTTAAAAAGGATCTTTTCAAGTCTTCAGGATTGTCAGTTTCCTGCCATATCATTTTATTTTAAGGGAATATCAATATTATATTACTAGTATCAATTCCCGTTCATTCAGTTTACCTTGACTATCTGTGAGGGTTACTACCTTGCCAATAGAGATCATTTTTCATCATAACTAAGGACCTTTTAACACAGGGCAAAATAGCCCTGATTCGCTGCTTTTAGACAGGGCTTGGATGGGGCCTGCCGAGCACCATCAGATAGCACATGGCAAGCCCTGCCCACATTCCTCTCGAAGTGGAGGGGAAGCATAAAAATACCCTTCCTCCTCCACCATGGGGAGGAAAGTGTTTTCTGGATAGCTCCATTGAAGAAACCCACAGATTCTTCCATATGATAGGGGAAAGGGTGGTGGGGCAACACATATTGCTGCATGTTGTGACTCGTCCTCCCATCTCATGGGAACAGTGACAGGGTGCCAACATGCCTGATCCCATCCCCACCATGTGATGGGAGAAGGAGGGAGGATGCATAGGCACCACGAGGCATTCCACATGCCTTCCCTTTTGCCGGCAACTGCCGGCAAAAGGGCACACTCCCCATGGGCAGTGTGAAGAAGTCTTATGTTCATGATTTATCACTGAATAAGATTTCATGCTTCACCAGCATTCATATGTGTAAAATTTAGCTGATTGATTATGTGTAGGTGACTTGTCATATGTTGACATAGTAAATGTATAATTTACAAATTAATATGACTGAATGTGCATATTTTTAAATTAGCAATATCAAAATACAAAGCCTGATCATTTTCAAGCATAATAAAATTAATTTTATCTGTATGCAAACTTTAGAATGGAACAAAACACAGTAAATGTCTACTTCGCTGGAACAATTACATTTAATATTTTTGATTCTTTTATTATGTAGGTCCATTTTTAGTCAGTACAAACCAAATGTTTTATGTTTGCTCAAGATTAAGAGCTTGTCATTGTCATTGTTTAAAATTGTATCTAAAGGAATCTTTCCTTCATTTAAATTACCTTAAAAATATGGGTACAAACAGCATACATAAAACACGCAAAGCAATTCCAAATAAATAAATCAGCAAGCTCTCCATATCCAGGGGTTCTGCATCCATGGATCCAAAGGTCCACATCTTGAAAATATTTAGAAAAAATTCCCAAAAGTGAAGTTTATTATTTGCCATTTTATATAAAGGATATCATTTTACTATGACATTGTATATGATGGGACTCAAGTATCAATGGGCAGTCCTAGAACTAAACAAATGAATAATACTGATGAATAATACTATTTACTTACCCACATGTTGAGGTTTGGAAGTATGTTTGGATTATACTGTGTTGTAAAAAGGAAAAGATTGCAATATGTGGAAAAGAAAGAAGACGGGTTTGAAAATAAAGGAAAGACTTGCTTCATGCTGCTATTTTTAATTTGGATCCATAATGCATAGCATACTCCTTGCTTTAGTGATTATGTGTTAGATGAATTGCTGTCTTGTGCTTAGTATGGCCGCTGATTAGTAATTAAGATTCATAGCAAAGTATATATTTTACTGACTATGAATAGACATATTTGAAATGTGATATATTGCCCATTTCTGCAGAGCTTTGAAGCAAAGAATATGGTGTTGTTTCATGAATGTGAGGCATTTTTGCTGCTGCGCCTGTTATTGTTACTACTATTATTGATTCCACCTGTTCTTTCCTCTACAAATTTCACTTTGTTTCCTATGATATTGTGCAGCCCTGGGTCACTCAATGGGTTAGCAGATAAAAAAGAAGGGCTAGAGAGAAGAAAAGCAGTAAAAAGGAGACTTGAAGTGTAAGGTTTGAAAATCAGAACAGAAGGGAAGAGAAAAAAAATTAAAGTCAGGCATACTTCTCTGCAATATTGATACTATTTTGGGGAAAAAAAAGAGGCAAAGAAGACCCACTGTCTGCGAGAGAGATAGGGACCACCTAGTGCACAAGTCTTGGGATACTAGAAAGGAATGCCCTGTTTCTTATAATATACAGGGCAGAAGGATTTTCATTTAAAAACATTAAACTGCTTCATCCAGGAAGATTGCCTTACACATAAAGAAGGAAGTTCTTGGCCAGGGCAACATTCCCTCTGCTTGAATGGCAGAGGTTATATGAGAGTTGTCTTATCTAACAAGGATACTTGGGTCTTTATCTGGATCGACACTGTCATATAATGCAGTTTGAAAGTGTATAATGCAGTGTAGACCCATATAATGTACTTCAATGCAATTCAAACTGCATTATATGGCAGTCTTTCCTGAGAACCAACCTCAGGAGGAGATAAGTCTTTATATGTTTTTAAAATTCCGACAGCTCACTTAGCTGTCAGAGCTCAACCAGCAGGTTGTTCCACAGTTTTAGAGCGGCTAATGAAAAGGTGCTTTGGGTGATGGTTGCCAGTCGGGTTCTGGCAGGCTGTAGCAGATGCTTCCCAGAGCCTCAGTGTTAGGGACGGATTGTACAGGACAAGGCGATCCTGTAGGTAACCTGGATTCAAACCATGTGGGGCTTTAAAGGTCAATACCCTGGAAACTAATAAGCAGCCAGTGGAGTGACTTTAGGATAGGTGCAATATGCTCACTCCTAAATGTTCCTGTAACCAATCTGGCTACTGTATTTTGAACTAAATGGAGTTTCCCAACTTGGTACAAAGGTAGCCCAATGTAAGGTGCATTGCAGGAGCCCAACGTCTCACTTGACTTCTGCAATGCACTTTACATTGGGCTACCAATGTAAAGTGCATTACCAATGCATGCACTACCATCTTAAGCGCGTTACCACTACCATATTTAGATCCTCCAAATCTAGGAAGGGGTGCAGCTGGCGTATCAGCTGATAGTAAGCAGTCCTAACTGTCATAGGCATTGTGGATTTAACATAGTTCAGTCATTAATCAAAATGGAGACAGCAGTCAGGAATCATGACAAAACTAGGTATTGGAAGGACAGCAATGAAAAAAATAGGCAAGAACATGAAGTGTCAGGAATACTAAAGTTAGGATTACTCATGCCATTTCCAATTTCTGTGTATGGTTGTGAAAGTGAAGAAAGCTGATAGGAATAAAATAAACTCTGTTTAAATGTGGTACTAGAGCAGAGTTCTACAAATACTGCAGGCTGCTGGAAAGACAGATGGGTCTTAGAGCAAATCGAGCCTGAACTTTCTCTAGAAGCCGATGACTAAACTGAGACTGTGATACTTTGACCATAACATGAGAGGAATGACTCACTAGAAATGACAATAATGCTCAGTAAAGTGGGAGGCAGAAGAGAAATAGAAAGACTGCATTACAGTTGGAAAGACTCAATTAAGGATGCTCCAACCCTGAGATTGCGAGCCCTAAGGAGGGCTGTTGATGAGAAGGTGACACGGAGGTCTCTCAATCATAGAATTGCCATAAACCAAAGTTAACTTGCTGGCAGTTAACAATAAACCTCTCAGTGATCTGTTGTTCTAACTTAGTATTTTTCTGGATTACTATGAATACACAACATATAAGTTGAGCATCCCTCATCCAGAATTTCAAAATCCAAAAGTGTCCACATGAGTGACTGGGATAATGATACCTTTGTTTGCTTTGTTCAGTATACACAAACATGCACACATTTTAAAAAATGTATAAAAATTGTCTTAAGGTTATGTGTGTGAGGTACATATGAAACATGAATGACTTTCATGTTTAGACTTGTCCTCATCTCCAAGACATTCATTATGTAAGTATATGCAAATATTCCTAAATCTGAAAAAAAATCTGAAATACAAAAAACCTTCTGGTCCTTCGCAATTGGGGTAAGAGTTACTCAACCTGTACATTAGGAAATAGGGACAAGGATAAAACCGAAATATTAGAGAGATTTTCCCTCTAAAATATTGTTTTGTATTCCTCAGCTCTAGTAACGGTGTCAATAACCTTTTAATGCACATTCCCCACATGCACTTGTTCAGACGGGGGTTAAAATAAGGTCAAACACAGATTTACGTGTTTGTTTCTGAAGAAAAGCATTTAACAATTTAAGCAAAACTTTTTTTTTTGAAAACTCTAGAGTAAAATCATCTTTAAATAACTGAAAGCTGCAGTGGTAATTGGGTGAGTAACCTTGACATATTTCAGCTAAGGTACAGGCAAATATCCATTGCTGAGATAATTGCACCACACTACCATTTTTTGGTTAAACAAGAATAAATGAAAGCAGCATAAATAACAACACACAATACTGCTGTGTCACTTGTTTTGTCATATACCTTTTATAAAGGGAGGTGTACCTTTTGGTTTATGTATACCTGTACTGTCTTTTTTGTATTTCCCGTGTCACACGAAATTACCTTCCTTCAGGACTGTTCCCAGAAAGCATTTTTGCATGTTTAATGTGAAAGTTACTGATTTACAGAAAATACACAGTGTCTCTGATGTGTGAAAGAAATTGTTCTGCCCCAGAGCAATGTTTATCTTCTCTGATTTATTCCACCCCTGCTGCAGAGACTGTTTATATCAGCGACAACTGACTTGAATTCTGTTTCTCCCTTGTGGCTTTCCTTAAGCTGGGAAGACAGGACCATCAGATCAGGAATTACAATGCTCCTGTGAATTGCTGCAGCAGAAAAAAGGAACACCTTTAAACTGAAAAAGAATGTCACAATGTGCATGACTATTTCTAGCATAGAATGCACTGAACAATGGCACCATTTTGGGTTGCGAGCTGCATGTGTACAAGCTCTCTTGATGTAATTTCTTCCCATAGATATTTATTTTTAAAGAAAGCATATTTTGCTTTCTCAAGCTGATTTTTTGGTGCATGATGGATAGTCAGAAGTGCTATTTATTCCAAAATCATCTCAAAAATAGTGAAAATAACATCATCATACACACAAAATGCCGGCAATGAGCACAGATGCCTAGCCTATTTCTATAATAGATTACTGCAATGCACTCTATGTGGGGTTGCCTTTGAAGACTGCTTGTTCACCGGAGCGGGGTGCAGGGAGCGTACAACTCCCTTGTTGTTTCAGCTCCACTGGCTGCCTATTTGCTACCAAGCACAATTCAAAGTGCTGGCTTTAACCTATGAAGCCCTAAACAGTTCCGGCCCAGCTTAAATGACCGAATGTATCTCCATGTATGAACCACTAAGGATGTTAAGATCATCAAGGCAGACCCTGGTCTTGGTCCCACCACCTTTGCAGGTGTGACTAGTGAGGACGAGAGACAAGGCCTTCTCCATGGTGGCTCCTTGGCTGTGGAACTCCCTCCACAATGAAGTTAGGTCTGCCCCCTCCCTCCTGACTTTTTGTAAAAAAAAACTCAAAACCTGGCTGTGGGCTCAAGCATTTGAACAATAGATGGAACAACTGGGAAGAGAATGTTTTAAGTGACCACAATAGATGGACCTGGAGTATGATTTTGAATTGGCGAACTATTTTTCAATTGAATTGTTTATAATTGTTTTAATCATTGTTAATTTTAACAATGTTGTCATCTAATGGCTGCCTGTTGTAAGCTGTACTAAGTCCCTCTTCAGAGGTGAGAAGGATGGGATATAAATGCTCGAAGCAAATAAATAAATAAATAAATAACATTTTTACATGGAAATAGGTTTCTTGGTGGACTATCTATAGCATCAATGTACTGATACTTTATCTTATATTGTAAGCTGACCAAGCTGTTGTTTAGTAGCGAAAGAAGGAAGGCCCTGACACCTCATACTGAATACAAACACAAAAATATATGGTATATGAATGGGGCGAAACTAGCATTGTTTTGACAGCATGAGGAGGGGCAGCAGCAAGGAAATCTTCCACATGGTTCTTAAACCAGTTTGATCATCAGAATAGTTTTGCAAACTGGAAAAAAAGCATAATGCTAAATATGTCACTAATGCTAAATAGGAAGGACATGATTGCTTTCTGTACTGTACAGCATGAATGAGGTGTGAATGTATAAGTCATTGTTGTGATATTTCAGCAAAGTACAGCTTTTATATTGGGGTACCCACCATGATTATATGTGAATGTCTAAGTTATTGTTGTGATATTTCAGCAAAGTACAGCTTTTATATTGGGGGACCCACCATGATTTATATTGGGGTACCCACCATGATTATGGCAATCCTGGACTGGAAATCAAAGTGGGAAATAAATTGCATTGAAATTGCTGGGATTTATTTACAAATTAATGTTATAGAAATTATGGCATGAATCCTATTGTTACTCCCAAATAAATGGGCCAATTGACTCAAAGGGTTTGCTTATATGGTAACTTCCTTGCCAAATTTTATTCATTGGCTCTACTCTTATCATGATTAATTAGCAACTTCAGCTATGTATATATATCTTTAATGTTTTAACATTATATTCATTAAATGTATTCTTTGAAGTTTTATACAGATTCATCCAACTATGATGAGTCAAAGATGCCAGAGGACTACATCAACGTGGGTTAATTAATAGTCACATACAGAGACCATGTCATATTGTATTAACAAACTCAGTTTTGCAAACACAACAAAAATGTTATAAGCAATTTGAAATGTGAGAGACATGAGGAATGATACCCAATTGTCTGTTGCTATCTAACAAACTGCAGTAATTGGGAAAGTAACCTTGACTTATTTCAGCTGAGGTCTGGGTACCCACAGTTTATTATATTTCAGACAGTATCCATTAACAGAGATGTAGAACCAAATTAACTCTAATGTTGCAATCTTCTCAAGACGTTCCATAGCTAGCAATAACGTTAAAATGACACTCTTAAAATAAGAATTTCAATTATGAGCTAGATGAAGCTGAGGGGAGAAATTGACAGCTTTAATGAGTAGTAGGAGTTAGCATTTCGTTTGATAAAAATCAGTGTTTTCATCGATGTGAAGACAAACCAAGGAGTTATATGAAGGCATTTAACACTGTGCCATACTGACAGCAGCTTATGACAGAAATTCACTTCTTCAGACCAGTGATCTCAAGATTCTGAACTTTGCTTTCCTTAATTAAAGGAAAAGAAGAAATATCATCCTTTTATAAAAACTTGCTTTGTTAATTTAAAAGCGACTGTCATCTTTTAGTTGATTGTACGCAGAGACTTCAATTCTTCTTTTTCTATCTTGTAGTATGTTCTGAGTTCAGACACCAAGATGCTGGTTCACGGATCACCAAAAGTCTACTAATATGATTTAACAAAGACCACCCTGGAATGCTTGATCTGAAAGCATACATCATGCTTGTAAAATATGGGGCAATATAAAAAAGGTGTTCAACAAGGACTCCTCCTACAAGGCAAATTTACAATCAGGCCTGTAGCCAGAGGGGAAGGAGGGGGAGGATTAAGGATTCAACCCCTTCCCCAAAATGTTTCAGGTTTTTTAAAAACCTGGTTTAATCATGAATGGATTAACCAGTTAAATATTCATGAGTAAACCCGTTTTTTTTTAAATATAAAATATTTCGTGGAGTGGAGTTGAACCCTTAACCTCCCACCACCACCTGACTACAGGCCTGTTTGCAATGCCAAGATGGGGCTACATCTATTGGTAGAGGGAGGATGGAAGTGGTCTGGAAGTATCTGGTTGTAGTTCTGTTGCTTGGAGAAAATAATAGTTGTTTGATTATGCCCAATGTTTGTTTCTGATAGTGTTTTTCACCCCTTCGATTAATGATGATCCTTCAGCTTTAGCTGCATAGCAGTGTCTTCAGTTACAATAGATGTTGTTACCTAGGTCTGTCCCTGAAGCAATTAGTGCCCCTGCTTTTGGAAATGCTCACTGAGTACATAAAAAGTAGAGGGAGAATTCCCAATGTTTGCTTCTAAATACTGCCAAATCAATATAAATAACATCCTGAGCTTTAGAAACAAATGGAATGACACAGAGATTGCACTCTTCTACTAAACCAAAAGACCTCCATACTTTCTATATCTATGGATTTAAAACTCTGACTTATGCATTAATACATTTTATCTCATATATATTGGACTATATGGTATTTGTTTACTGAAGTTTTGAATACAACTGCTGGTGCTCAATTTTCTTCATTTGACTCTTAAACATATGGTTTGATTTATGTCTAATTGTTATTTCGTTTGAGGGAGAGCTTGGCATTTTTGAATTTTGTGAACTTGCATGGATTCATGAATGCTTTGCCAGCATCTTGGTAATAAACTTTTGTACTATAGAAATGGATTCTCTGTGTCCTTTGAATGGCTAAAAAACTTGCATAACACCATTGGAGAGAGAAATATCCACCTTCCATAACTGAACTAGGGAATTACCTTTCAGTACTTAAATGTGTAGTATTTGGACATCAACTTTACATGGACACCTTGCTAGATACTTGGCCATCTTTTCTAGTTGTTTATGCATTAATGGTTCCTCATTAATGTATCTTCAGTTAATTATCTGCTGACATAGTCTTAATTTGGTTTCACTTCTTTTATCCTTTGCTTCTTTGTGTGATTTCTGCACAATTAAAAATAAAACTTACATACTTGTACCGTATACATCAAGGTGATGTCTATTTGGAAGAAAAACACAATACTGAACATATCTAGGGCTCTAACATGCCTTAAACCCATCTGTATGGATACCTAACAGCTGCTACTTGACCCTTGGTCCTCTTTGTTTATGGCATGCTTCACCTGTTTCTTTAGTTTGCTAGAGGACATTTTGCTGGGACAGAGCCTCTGAACTGCAGAGAAAGATGTTATGGCAAAAGAAAAGATGAAGGTAAAATAAGAACGAGAAGAAAGGAGATTTAATGCAGCTGTTTGAAAAGAGTCAAGGCTGCAGATGTTCACCCCTTAGGTTAAATGACTGTCACAGAATAAACCAAGCTCCTTGCATTGCTTATTACTTATTTTCAGTCAATTCCAGAGATACTTTGATTTTCTGTATCTATAGAGTAGGGAATCTTAGAGTTGTTTTTGACATCAGTCCTTTCTTAATAATTTTGCACCTGTCAGTGCGTTTATTGCTATAAAACATGTAGCTATGATCTGAACCACGATACATTAAAACAGGCTGAAGAGTTTGCAAAAAGCCCCTGACCACTAACACCTCTCCCCTGAACCTTTGATATTCTCTCACAACCAGTGAGGTATATCATTGATAAACTGAACGTTCCAAGGAAATTAGAAAGTAAATCATAGTAAGTGGTGTATGACCCCACAGGAACTAGCATTGCTTACCATGCGAATTCAGGGGACACCATGGATGTAGTGTATCTGGATTTCAATAAGGCCTTCAACAAGGTCCCCCATGACTTTCTGGAAAACAAACTAGTCAAATGTGGGCTAGGCAAAACTACAGATGGATCTGAAATTGGTTAAGCGAATGAACCCAGAGGGTGCTCACCAATGCTTCCTCTTCATCCTGGAAAGAAGTGATGAGTGGAGTTCCACAGGGTTCCATTCTGGGCCTGGTTCTGTTCAACATCTTTATTAATAACTTAGATGAAGGATGAAAAGGCATGATTATCACGTTTGCAAACAACACCAAATTGGGAGGGATAGCCAATACTCCAAAAGGCAGCAGAATTTAAAACAAACTTAACAGATAAGTGAGATGGGCCAAAACTAACAAAATGAAGTTCAACAAGGACAAATGGCAAGACGCTCCACTTAGGGAGAAAAAAATGAAATGCAAAGATATAGAATGGAGGATGTCTGGCTCGATAGCAATATGTATAAAAATGACCTTGGAGTCCTCATGGACAACAAGTTAAACATGAGCCAACAATGTGATGTGGCAGCTAAAAAGGTAAATGGGGATTTGGCCTGCATAAATAGGAGTATAGTGTCTAGATCCAGGGAAGTCATGCTACCCCCCTATTCTGCCTTGGTTAGACCACATCTGGAGTACTGTGTCCAATTCTGGGCACCGCAGTTGAAGGGAGATGTTGACAAGCTGGAATGTGTCCAGAGGAGGCCAGTAAAATAATCAATGGTCTGGAGAACAAGTGGCTGAAAGAGTAGGTGTTAAATCTATTCATAATACTTAAAATTCAGACTGAAATCTGGAGGAGATTCACTGCCTCACTGATATGAGAGCCACAAATTAAACTTCTAGGAAACAACAAGTTGAAGGTGGGAGGGGAGGATGTTTTTCTACTCATTTTGTGTATGAATAAAGTAGGCTTCAGCATAGATGAAGGAGACAGTTTTATATATTTAAGTATCTATTTAGAGTTGTTGCCAATCCCTAATAAACAAATGTATAAAAGGCTATTAAAATATCCTCTATAGAAAACAAATAGAAACAATTGTCCCCTTGCCATGAAGAGGTGCCATTGTAATGGTATTCTGGGAAATGTACACACAAATAAGAAAGAAGCTGTTATTGCTGTCAAATAAGCAAAATATTTCTTGCTAATGTTAGACTAGAAAGATTAAAGCTAAAAATGTAGCAATAGTTCATGCTGGAAAATGTGTGCTCTGTGTGCATTCATTGCTGTTTCGCACACAATCCCCTGCCCTGCTTCTGCTATTGCTGCTGCTCCTGTTGTTGTTGTTGTTGTTCAGAGATCTGATTTTTCTTTTAGTTGCATTTGATACATCTTTATGATGTGGCAAAATGACATTTACTTTTGTTGGAAACACTTTCTGGGTAGATGAAGAGAACCATTTCTATTTATTTTTCTTCTTCCATAGAGAACAGTTGGGCCTATTTCTTTAGCATGACAAAGTCACATTTGTTCTATACACTGTGATGCGGCAACTAAAAAAAGCCAATGGAATTTGGCCTGCATAAATAGGAGTATAGTGTCTAAATCCAGGAATTGAAGGGAGATGTTGACAAGCTGGAATGTATCCAGAGGAGGCCAGTAAAATAATCAAGGGTCTGGAGAACAAGCCCTATGAGGGGTGGCTGAAAGAGCTGGGCAATGTGGGCATGTTTAGCCTGCAGAAGAGAAGGAAGAGAGGAGGCATGATACTCATGTATAAATATATGAGGAAGAGTATAGGGAGGATAGAGCAAGCTTGTTTTCTGCTGCCCTGGAGACTAGCACCTGGGACAGTTCCCTTAAAATTTAAAGTAGTAGGATTCACTGCCTCTTTGAGATGGGAGCAATAGATGCTTGTTGAAGAAGATGTGCAGTACTGTGAACCAATGTGAAAGACTGTGAAGACTGTGAAATAAGAGACCAGGCAACAAAATATGTAACAAAGGGCCATTTATTGACCTATTTAAATTGCAATAGAGAGCAGTAAAAAACTAATCTGGAGGGAGCAACAAAGAAATAGGTCATGATGGAGGCCAGGTATCACACAATGACTACCTCCTCATCCACCCTGTGCAAACACATGACCTCAGAGACCTGCTGGCTCAAACAGTCATTACTGGAAGTCCATTCCAGGGGCACTCTTTCCCGAGCCCCAAAACTCTATGAGGCATTGGGACCCCCCCCCCAGTCCAGCCCCAAGGGGAAAAATCCCAAGGTGCCCCCAATCCCCACAACTCAGGGCCATCCTGGGTACCCCCCTTCACCCCCATATATAAGGTGCCAAGGTGAGCATCAACAATGTTCTCCCCCCATATCCTGCCACTGAAAATTTAATTAGTAGCACCACCAAAATTAACTCCTTTCTCCAATGACACAACATGGGGTAGGCAAAAAATCCCTCCCTTTAGGGGAGGGAAAAAATTCCTACCTGGCCCCCTAAGGCGACCAGCATTCACTCATAATGTGCTGAGGGTGGGGTGGCGGTCACTGGATGAACAACTGAAGCAGGAGAGAGGGGCCAGATGTTTAACCCTCTGCCCAGGCCACGCCCTTCTGCCGCAACTGGTGTAGAACACCAATCAATGCATTAACACTGGTCTCTTCATGGGGGCTTCAATTGCTTGCCCCTAGTCAAATGCTTTGGCTGCTGGCAAGGCTTGTAAGCAGTGAATGAGTCTATTTCTGGGGATTCAGATGATGCCTGCACTATTGAACATGTGGGCCTGGTGCCATGTAGTACTCTCCTAACAGTATCACTCTCTTTCTGCCCCTATCTCTGAAGACTGAGCTTTCAAAGGGAACTTTTTATGCTCTCCCAAATTAAAATCAGTTTTCATTATGCTGCGTTTATTCGCCTTTTAATTCACAGTCATTGAGGCTGTGGCTTGATCAACCAAACTTGAAAACCTTCAGGTCCTTCACCCATACAATCTTAAGGTATCATGAAGACTACCAGTCTCTAATAGTATCAGCAGGTCCTTCATTTGAAAACTTTTAAAATACATTTTTGCCCAATGAACAAACAACAGGAGCTTATGCAGTATTTTTCCAGTTGAACTAGTATGGCTCCTATAGAAGGAGTCTGAAGTTGGTAGATACGTTTTCTGATCTCCTCCACAAACTACAAATGAATATCATGGGATGGAACCATAGCAGTTCAAGTGGAATAATATAGTGTATAATGTGAATGGACCCCTGGTTTGTAAAGTTTGCACAGGGATTACTGCCCCTATTTGACCCAATAAAGCTATAATCACAATACAGATTTTGCAATTTGTATAATGGTCAACACAGCTACAGCTGTATTAATAGAAAAAGGAGTAATCAGGTATAGGTTCAGAGCAAGATTATTTTTTCTTAATCAATATTTATATAAAGATGATCTATACACTTTTGAACGAGGATCAATGCAATTTTGTCTAAAACAATGTAAAATTCTTATTGGTCCATTTGATTCAATATTCTGGTGCAATGCTGTTAAAACTTATGAAGAAAAGATTCAGGATGTTTAAAGCATTGTCTCTAGGTACTAGAATATATGCAGAGAGCAATACTAAAAATTCTAAAAATAAACATCTAAAAATAAAAATAAAAAGGTAATTGCAGCTGAAAGGAAAGATGTGAAAAGAGTCGATATACTTTGCTGTAAGAAAATGAGCAATCTCATTATTCAAATAACAGGAAAAACTAATGGAATGTTGTATCCTTTTATAGGTTCAGGAGAAATCCATTTGACATCACTTGAGACATTTTGTTCCTTAATCTATAATGCTTTGAGAGTATTTACATAAATAATGATTAAAGTGTTTACATAAACAATGATAAGCTAAAAATATGTTGCGCCTGTGAATCTGAACAACAGCAATAGAAACACAAATAATATTGTTCAATACGTACTAGGGCTTATCCTCAAAACCTATACGTGTGAAAAGATAGAGAGTTGAAGTAGATTTCTTGAAATAGGTGCTATTTACATGGTAATTGCTTTTCATAATCTATACACGTTTTCATTATGTTCTGTTTTCATGGCACTCTAAAATTAAGTTGTACTTGTAGAGATCTAATACTTTTAAGAGTATCCTTAACATGTTTTCTTTTGCTGTACTTTTAGTTTAAATATACAGTCACTGCTGTGTAGTGATTTCTATTGCACATAAGAATGAGTTCTTCACAAAATGCCTTTCATCACCAAGGGTTATATCAAGAGGCTCTTATTTCGAGAAGTCTTAAGATGCACATATGCATTACTTTCTGTGCATGCATCTGCTGCTTTCATTGAAATCAACATGGCACACCCATACTTCTGCATGTGTATTATAATATTTGTGGGATCCTGGATTTGGATGAATGAAAAAGACTCCTCTATTTTCCCTATAATTGTGACAATTATCTCCCACAAAATTATTTGTAATTGTTTTCCTCTAAGGCAATGGTTCTCAACCCAGGTGTTTTGGCCTACCGGGTATTAAGATTTCTGGAAATTGAAGGCCAAAACATCTGGGGACCCACATGTTGAAAACCACTGCTCTAAGGGCTCTCATAGATTCAGTGTGTAGTCTTTTCCTCCATTTCCCCTCATCACCAGGATAGTAGCCATAATTCAGAGATAGAACCAGATTAATTCTGATCAAGGCAGCCTTAGTTCAACCCACTCTTGAACCTTTCCCAAGACATTCATCTCAGGATTCCAGTTCACCCAAACCTTCTGGCAATGTACAATAGGCAAGTCAGGCATTCAAATCTGGACATTCTCAGACTGGGAATATTGCTGTAGACTCTCTTACCGAGCTAATATGGGAGATTATCACTGCTGCACATAGGCCTGCTCCTCAGTGCTCCTGTGTGTATAAATGGAAGAAATTCCTGTCATTCGTGTCACCATGAAGGATCTCTCCTGATTAGGCACAAATGTACTTTATGTTTCTCTTGCTGCTTGATAGATCTCTCTCTGTTTCTCTTTTTTTATCAAGTGCTACCTGGCAGCAATTTCTTCCAACTTCCATCCCATAGGCAAACCTTTCTTCTTCCAGAACCCATTAGTCAAACTGTTTCTGAAGGGCTACAAGAACCTTCATTCTCCAGTGTTGGGCTCTACTTTGCAGTGGAGTTTGGAGGTTGTCCTTTCACAGCTCTCCAGAAAACATTTCAAGCCAATGGGTTCTTGTAACATCTATCTCTTTACCTGAACGATAAAGAGAGTTCTGCATCTGTCAGAACAGCAGGACCCTTCATGTAGACTCATCATACCTAATTTTTTTTTCAGTAAGAAAGATAATTTATTTTCGTTTCCTACTGCCTACTTGAATTCCTGCTGGTAACATTAGGACCACTCTGTGGTAGTCCCTACCCACTCAGTTGCCTGAGCAGTGGGAGCAGCTGACCAGTCTTCAGTGGAAGCTGTGCACTCCAGTCCTCTGCTGGGAATGGGCATAGAGGACACATGTGTTATTGAGAGTGGACATTATGCTCCCCCCCCCCCCCCCAAGTGGCATCAGGTTTTCATTTACACCAGGACATTGTTTTACCTGCATTCATACAGAATCCTGTCTTGGACTTTGAGCTGCTTTGATGTTCAACGGGAGCTGGCTTTCTATTTGACAGAACTGCTACCATTCACAAGTCTCAAAGACTCTTTGTCTGTTACTCTTCTCTCAAGAAGAGCCTGCCAATTTCATCTCAGCATCTCTCAGAGTGGGTCACTTGTAGGAAAGCAAGTTCCTCAAATACATATCCACAGTCGCTTCACCAGAGATGTCACCTCATCATCTGCCTTTCTGAAAGGCATTTCACTGGAGGACATGTGTAGAGTACCTATTTTGTCCTAGCCTTTGACCTTAAATTAGTCATTATACACTAGATATACACTGATGCTGCCTTTGAAAGAGCCATGCGGTTTTTTTGTGTCACATGACCCCCTTGCCACTTTCTTGCTAGTCTCCTATTTGTGTGAGCCGTAGAAACCACAATAAAGAAGAATGAGTTACCTAACTATCTCCGTAGCTCTGTGAGTGGCATATAAATTTAGACAACACCCACCCTTCCTCTCCACATTATGTTCTGCTCTCCATAACTTTGTGGTTGCTGCCAGGGAATTGAGGGTTTGAGCAGAAATCTGGTTGGTCACATGGACAAGTGGAGGAGGAAAATAACAGCTCTAGAAAATTCCAGATTATTCATTGTGCCAGGACATCAAATCCATTTGTGTTAATTTATAGATGGCTACTTGAAGAACTGTGATAACAAGTAGGCAACTCATCACACCATCCTGTCAACATATTTTTGCAATGTAGCACAGTTGCTCACTGTTGAAACTAACTTTGCCGATTTCCCCCCATGGGCAGCTCAGTTTGTTTGCTTTAGGATAGTTTCTGTCAATTGATACTTTTTTCTACTCACCTCCTCCTCCCTTTTATTTTTGAAGAGAGAAATGATCCATGAGATCTCCCAGAAGGATAGGAGGCATGAGAAAATGTATCTAAGCTTTCATGCTTTGTACCAATACCTAGGCAGTTAGAGTCTGACCTATTTCTGAGGTGGTGTTTCAAAGACTTTGCTGTTTGGGATTTTTTAAAAAATCAATCTGTTTCAAACCCTGTAAATCTTTTTCTTAGAAAGGCAAACTAACTGACACAATATCTCCATAAGGAGTTTACCATAGTCAAGTGATGAGTAGAAGTTAATTTTACAAACATCTTGGGTTGACTTTTCACAAATTAAATGACATAGTGCCTTGTTCAAAACAGGAACTTGTTAAGAAATGGAAATTCCAAAGTGTGTTATGCCTCAAAATCATATGTCAAGGTATTTCAAGGTCATGCAGTCATGCCGGCCACATGACCTTGGAGGTGTCTACGGACAATGCCGGCTCTCCAGCTTAGAAATGGAGATGAGCACCAACCCCCAGAGATAGACACTACTGGACTTAATGTCAGGTGAAAACCTTTATCCCTTTACCTAAACCAAGAAGGGAAGGTCAAGAAAAGGAGAGAAGCAATTGTTCCATCATAGTCAAAGCAACATGTGTCCTCATCCTCACCATATCAAAACAACAACAATGGAACAAAACAGTCCTCTTCTCCCAAAATACAATTATGGCAGAAGCCAAAGGAGCTCAAGAAAACCACATTTTAGCACAAGCCAGCCTTTGTGACACTTTCACAAAACATTCACTAACTACAAAAATATTTTTAAAATGCAAAAGAAAAAGTACTTTCTTATAATCTCACTAAGAAGAAAGAACACTTTTGATTTTTTTCCCCACTATCACATGGAAGGATGAATCAAATGAGTATTTGCATCTCTAGATGCAAGACGAGGCAAATAAACATGTAACTAGGATGAGGCAGAGCAGAAGAGCTTTCCTAGAAGCAAAGTGAGATTAAGAGAATAGAGATAGTCTAAGTCACTGTTGAGTTGAAGCTAAATGAGGCTAAATGGACCAACGAAAGCATTACAACATGTACAGCAGCTGAAAAGAAATCAAGGAATAAGCCATCTTGGAAAAGTCCTTGAAGAGCCTAAAAGTTCCTGAAGAGCCCAAACTCTTGGGTTTTATACATTGGATACCATGTGCCACACTTTAGATTAACAGAAAATGTTTGGCTGTGTCAGTTTGTCATGAGTGCATGAAGATGCTAGCAAAAAAGTTTTGTGTGTGTGTGTATGTGTATGAATCTGGGCGATTTGAGTGTTTGTTTTTGGATTTTGAGTTTTATTTTGTTTTAGGGGATGGTTTTATATTATTGCTGTTCCTTACAACACTGCCATAGAAAAGCTGAGCTCATGTATGAGAGATGTATTGTAAAAGTCTTCCCAGGTGCCCTGATGAATGTCCTTCACTGGAACATGGATGTGGGATTGTCACCTTTGACCTTTCCTTGATATTTCAATAGCTTTTGATACCATTAACCATGCTTCTTGAACTGTGTCTATGAGATTGGGAGCAATGTCTTTGAACAGCTCCATTTCTACTTGCAGGATAAGTTCCAGACAGTGTTACAGGGATTTTGGGTTGCTGCTATATAGCAATTTTACTGTGGGGTGCCACAGAGAACAATCCTGTCACCAATGTTTATTCATATCTATATCAAGGTGTTGAAGAGCAGCTATCAGAGAGTTTGGTGTCAGGAGTCATCAGTATGGAGATAACTCTCAATACTATTTCTCTGTCACATCTGAGTCAGGTTGCACAATATGGACCAGTGAGTGGTGCATTAGATGAGGGCTAAGCAAAATTAAGTCCTGCAAAGATTAAGGATCTGTGGTTAGATAGCTTCTGAGCACATGAACTGGATATAATTGAATTCCCTCATCCCTGGAGGTCTCTTATTCACAGGGTCATCATAAGTCGAGTTCCACTTGCTATCAGTTACCAGCAAAACTCTTGTTATTTCCATGTTGCTCAAAAGATTAGGGAAGCTTTGCTCTACAGGCCGTCCCCGAGTTACAAATATCTGTCTTACAACAGGAAGTGAGAGAATTTTTTATTTTCTATTGAATTTTCTATATAATGATACAAGATAAGAGGGGATCATTCCTCCCAACTTTCAGAAATATTCATGCATTTGCTGACTTTAGGGAATTTTAAAAAGTTTTTTAAAATTGTTTTTTTTTAAAAAAACACACACAACTATCTCATTGAATATCTCTCATATTAACCAATAAAACTTCCATTTAAGGATTTCTTTTATAGTCCAACACAGATATGTACTTACTAGAAGTATCATTCAGTCCTCCTGTTTGCAGATTCAGCAATTGATTGGAACTCTGTCCGGCTGCTACAGACAATAATAATAATAATAGTAATAATAATAATAATCATCATCATCATCATCATTGATGCAAAAGCACAGTATGTCACAGCAAACGAGATCTATATGCTGGATTTTGTATAACAAAATCACAAGTCAAACACTTCCTAAGCGTCTAGGACTGTGTGATGATGATGATGATGATGATTATTATTATTATTATTAATGTCTAAACCACACCTCTCTCTCAAAAAGGATTTAGGGTGGTTAGTTATTTCCATGTTACTCAAATCCCCCTTATCCTGATTGAGAGCTTTCTGATGCTGAGCAGAATTCTGGGAAATGTAGTTTACGGCTTTCTGAATTCTCTGGCATAGGGCTCTTTGTCTTCCCAAATTTCATTTCCCAGGATTTATTTCCTTCTCAATCTTTTCCCCAGCAAACTCTGCTTTCTCTCTACTGCTTCCCTCTCCTAATGATGAGAGGCCATTAATTTAAAGAGAAAAGGCAGCCTTTTGGTCTTTGAGAGGCTTCTGAGATTTACAAAATGCAAACGAAAAAGTATCGGGTACGTTCCAATTCTTAAGTTTTTGGTGTGGGCCATGCCCACGCATTGGATATCACGTCATAAGTACAATTTTTATGAATTTGATTTACAAAAACTAACAAAAAATGGGGGAGGAGTATGTATATATGGCCAGGGTTACAGTTACAAAATGTACCTGTTCTTAGAAACAAATTCAACTTAAGAACAAATGTGTAGAACTTACCTTGTTTGTAACCTGGAGACAGCCTGTCTATGGAATAGTTCTTGTTAGCTGAAGGACAGTTTATATTACTTATTTTCTAAAGATCCGTATTTATGGCAATTAGTTTATCTGCACACCTGAACACACTATATCTATTGTGTTTTAAACTAGCTATTCGATAGCAACTTGTACTGACATACCCTCATTACACATAATTTCTCAACAGGAACTAGTTAATCTTTTAATTAATCACAGTGTAAATTAACTTTTATTTTTGTGTTCCAATATCATGGAGAAAATTAACTGTTAATGTTGTTTCCAATTAATCCACTGTAACCATTTTTGTTTCCACTGGAAAAAATATTGTTTCTGGTCTAATTAAATAAATTCTAAGGCTTGCTAAATTAGTTGGAAAACTGAACCTATTACATAATGAGATGTACAACAAATGCTAGCCTTTGTTTCAAAGGGAAAGTGCTGCTTCAGTCTTGCAACAGAAAAATATGCATTTACTCATGAAAAAAATCTTACATTACATCAGTCATAGCATCAGCCTGAATATTTACAAGTTTAGAAGCATTATCTGGATCGCAGAGGGCACAGTAATAAGAAAACTATCTCACTGCAGCTTTTGGTCCCTCAAATAGTCTTATTTTGAAAACAATGAAATTTATAGTGATTATCTGACTTCTATGTGGATCAATTGGCTTGGGGCAGCCATATTTCTAACTTCATAAAACGCCGAGAAATTCAAATTCATGAAAATATTAGGAAAAAATGACCAGCACTACTAGTTTTAAAATAATGTGACTTGATCTTCATTTCCCTCAGTGATTACAGTAAAGTATGATCAAGATAATCACACTAGTGGACACCACATCATGTCCCATGAAAACTGTCTGTGTTTCCCAGTTCTCCAGTGAATACTTTGGAACTACTGCCAGCAGGAAAAGCTAAAGCAATTTCCCTTTTGTTGAATACCCTCTTATTAGAATAATCTTATACAGTATATGATTCCAACATGGCAGATGTGAAGATGCTAGTTTTACCCAATGGACTACAAGTTGCAGCCAAATAACAGTGAGTAGCAGGAGAATTGTCTGGAATTCTGTTGGAAAAATGTTTGCACTAAGAGATGTTTTTAGGAGGTGGCTTCCCTAATAAATTCCATCCCTCCATTTCTGTAAGAGCTTTCACGTGCTTTTATAGCCACAGAAGAACATTCTTGGATGTAGCTCTCCAGTGTGTGGTTGTGACACCCTACAGTATTCTAATCATTATTATATTTTGTGTCTTTTCTTTAAATTTACCCCAAAGCCTTGGCAAGTTGGATCCACTGGGTCTGCTATAAATTTGTGGAATCTGTGTATGGATAACTATAAGAATTGTGAGATGGAATGTAGATGGCTAGATGCTATCTGCATGAAGGGTGAGAAGATTAATTCATTCCCAAATTTACCTTATGCATAGGTATTAAGTGCTTAAGGAATGTATAGAATAGAAACTGGACATTTATTAGTTAATCATGCAGACCTGTAAGAAAAAAAAACATTAATAATTCTGCTTTCCAGTAGAGGCAGCTTCACCTGCTGAGTGAGGTCAACTCATATTGTAACAAAGATGTTCTAGCCTGAAACGTCTGCAAAGCTATTCCTTTGTTTGTATGGGGTGATTCTCTCCCTTGGTGTGTAAAAGTGTCAGTGCTTTTCAGAACAAGAGAGAGAGGTCATTTACAGATCAAAAGAAATCAGCTGTGATCCAACCCAAGGACCTGGTTCCTCTGCAGTGCCTGATTCATTGTGGGATCCCCAAAGAACAACAGCTGTGATGAAGGGCAGTTTCAGGCAACTCAAGGAACATGAGCTACCTTACCTTTGCTTCAGGTTTTGTTTCCTTTTTAATATTGTTACATAATCAGTAAAGTACTATTCTGCAGTACCAGTAACTTTGTCTCATTTTTGACAGAACCTCAAGACTACTTAGTTCAATACTTGTGTGGATCAGGACACTTGGACTGTTATATAGATAGAAATAGAAACACACACATGCTGGTCTTATAGGGATTAGAAAATACCCACAAATGCAGAAGGTCATGTTGGGCCAACTTTATGAAGCATCGGAAGTGTCATGGCTTTCTCTCAAGGGGCACATCTACTCTGTAGAATTAACACAGCTTGACACTTTAACTGACATGGCTCAACACTATGGAATCCTGGGAGTCATTGTTTGGTAAATCACTACCACTCCTTGGCAGAGAAGGATAAAGACCCTGTAACACTAGAACTCCTATGGTTCCATACCATCAAGTTAGGATAGTTAAAGTGGTGTCAAACTTCAGTAATTCTACAGTGTAGATGCACCCTAGGTTAAGTCCAAGATGTCACCTTATGCGCAATTGAGTTGAATCCTTAGAGCCTAGTAACTGGCAGTGAATCATTCCTTCCTTCCTTCCCTCCCTCACCCTTCCTTATCTCCTTCCTTACCTCCTTCCTTGCACTTTCTTTTTACCTCCACCCTTTTTAATCATACCTTAGTGAAGTATATTTGATTATAAGGAATAATAATTTTGCAAGAAGAATAAAGCTCATCATAACATTAAGATCAAAGATTTCTTAAGACATTGCTAGAATCAAAAGATGGTATACCTGAAATCAGTTGGATGGATATTGCAGAGCTATAAAAAAGAAGTGCAAATGATAAATACGTTTTTCTTTTTTTTGTGGGTAAAATCAATATTAAAAATGTGATGACTATTGTTTTTAACATGGTGGGACTTCATATCAGTCAACAAACAGAAAAATTGTCAACTTGTAATTTTTTACATATAAGAAACATAGTGGTAATAATAAATATAATAATAAAACTTCATTTGTATTCCACCCTATCTCCTCAGGGGTACTCAGGGAGGATTCCAACATACAACGGCAAACATTCAATGCCTCCATAAAGCAAACAAGTATCAACAGTATAACCCCAGAAAATCCCCACATACTACAACAACATTAGAACCTAACATCAATAAATGGAGCCAATTATAACCAAAAGTCTACAAGAATTATACAATGATGTAAAATCGGAATGTAAAACATTCACATTGATTTACAGAAGCCAACTATCATTCACAAAATTGTGTAGGTTGGTTTTGTGGCCAGAGTGGTTGTATGGTCAGTGATGGTAAGTGCGCTAATATTGATTAGAGAAGCCTGAGTATAAAATAGTTCTCAACCAGAGGTCTGGTAGTAGTCTCTCAATGTCTAAACCTCCTCCTCTCCATGGTAAGTGTCAGGGTAACCAATGCATTTCATGGGGCTATGTTTTTGAATTTTTACCATCATCTCCCAATAAAGAATTGGTTGGTAAATGTATGTTGTGGATTGGAAAATATTCACACATATTTACAGTACAAAATTAAAGAGGAACTAAGTACTTGAAATTTGACTACTGACCAAATTTGGATCACATCTTCATAATTTACCAGCAGGTTTTCATCTTTACTGAGAAATGTAGAAATGAAATACATGTTAGACTTTTTAAAAATGTTTACCATCCCTTGAACATTACTAGAGAGAAAATAACAAATGTGTCATTTGGCATTACAACAATCATTGCAAACAAATAGTATTTTTATTTCTTTACAGCACTTTGATTAGGTGGAACTGGTTCAATATCTCTGACTCTACTTCCCGCTGAACACACCTTGCTGGAATGTTGCAATGGCAGAATGCCTGTCCATCTCCTCTGAGTTATCTGGTATCTAAAAGAGAAACCATACAGTAGTAGCAGCAGGTGCTCTCGGGCACCACAGCAGCCTTCCAGTGGAGGAAAAATATTTAATCCATGTCCCAGCCTTTTATGCCTTTAGAATATCTGAACCCTTGGTCTCATCTTTAGTTTTCCTAGTCCCTTTATTTCAAAAATTCAATAAGCAACACAGCAGTAGACATGTAAAAAGAATCTAGCAATGCATTACATAAACAGCATCAAACACAAGGCTGCATGCTTGCTTAGAAGCAGTTCTACAGCTTGAAATGGGAGGTAAGACACTGAGTGATAAAGCCTCAACAGTTTCTGACCATAGTGGCATCACAGAGAATATGAAATATTATTGATCGGCGTTGTCAACTGTAAAACATTTTTGGCTTCTGTTGATGACCAAAAGTCACATGTACGTTAGCTCTGCAGTGCTAAAATTGTGAAACCTAAGTTGCAAAACATATATGTATTTTGCAAGATACTGCATATCAAATATTATAGTTGCACAACTAAATCTGATGTATTGAATTTGGTTAAATACTACCATGCCAAGTCCCAGGAGGAGATGGGAGCTTCTCCCTTCCTCCCAACTGCCACTGCCCTGGCTTCCAAAAGAGAGAGGAAGAGGCAGTATCTGCTGGACTTAATCCATTTCCACACTGCCATTCCCTTGGACTTTTGTGCCACGCCTTAATTAGATTGTAAATAAATAAAGAATTACAACAACAAAATAATCAATATCAAGCATTCCCCAATGCGGTGTTCCCTAGACAACACAGACTACAACTTCCATCACTCCCATCTAATTAGAAATACTGGGTGATTGTTTCCATCTGATCCAGAATATTTAGTTGGCTATTCACTTCCAGAATTAGCTGTGAAGAATTCTGAGGAAGGATTTAAGAAAAAATAAATTTCTTTTATTGTGTTGCTCTTAAACCAAATAGCTTATGGCCTTCTCATTTCACAAATTGTTTGAGTGCTGACAGGTAAAAATGAAGCAAACTTGTTGGTTTTGGCCTTCTTTGTTTTCGCTGTAGTCATAGCCTTTTGAACCTAAGAACTTTGCATTTGTGCTGTTTAAGTGAACTGTCATAAAGATCTATGTTGAACAAAATGGATGCTGTAACAAGGAAATCCTGAAAAAAAACTCCCAAGTACAATAATCAGACATGTTTATGTCAGCTTCAACACAATGTCAGGCCAGTGTTTTAAAATACAAATTATGTAATGTTTTATTCATGCTTTGAAATACTTTTACATCTTTTATTTCTTTTGTTCTATAACAGGCCTTAAATAAATGCTAGTCACACGAACTTGTAATTTGTATGCCATCTTCATGATCTTTCTAGAACAGTAAATTAACAATTAGGGACTACAATGAATATTCAAAGAATAATGCCAATAACACCTGATAGCTTCCTGTTACTGAGTAGTGAATCCGTTCTAAGGGTGCATCTGCACTGTATAATTAATGCAGTTTAATACCATATTAACTGGCATGGGTCAGTGCTATGGAATCTTTGGATTTATAGTTTGTTGAGGCACAAGAATTCTTTGTCAGAGAAGACCGAAGTCCTGACAGAACTACAACCCTCATGATTCTATAACATATAGAATTTGTTTAGTTGCAATGAGCCTAGTGACATGTCCTCTTTCAACTATAGAAAATTTCAATATCTGACCAGAAAAGTGGTGTACATTTTGCCTTGCTTTGTTTCCCCTTATAGTCACCTGCAAAGACCAGACTTACATAATGCATCTTGTTGTGATGTAGATTGTTATCTGATGTCATTTAGACATAAGTGGTTCTGGGAGGAGGGTACAAGATAGAATAAATGCTCACTTTTCTGTGCTTATTTTCTCAATTAACAATGAAAATGTGAATTACAGATTGGTTTGCAAATATTTATGCTAATGTAATCTGCTCTTCTGTTTTCTGTTCTCCCGACCCCTTTTTTTGTTCCTCCCGAGTCTACATTTATTCTGAAAACATTACTTCTTGTCTCCAACAACACTGTGCATTTTAGTAATAATCTTTGTACTTTCCAAAATCCATTGCCCCCTAAGGCAAAACCCAAAGTAAAAGACAAAAATTGAAGAAACCCAATTCCATAACTGTAAGGTATCCCAGGTGATTTTACCTTCTACATCCAAATCCTTCTTGGCAGCCATAAGAAGGATATACTGGAACAAAATGTAAACAGCACAGTTTGCTGCATAGTTTTTCAAAAGTTATCTGAACATTATTGCCCTCCCCATGTCCTTCCAAAAACCCTAGTTGAGTGCCAGAAATCAGCTCAGATGTTGGAAGATTTGATTGGAATGCTCAATTTTCGTATAACAGTGTAACCTGAAAGATTTATCTGAAATACTTATTCTTTCTCAGCCTTTTTCTACCATTGCAAAATTGTTCATAACAAGAGCAATTTTTCTAAACAAGGTGGTTCAGACAGCTTAATGATCTGCAGCCATGGCACAAGCTCACCGTTGTCTGAAAGAGCGGATCCTAGATGCCTAAACAGAAGTCTGGAGGCTTAGCATAATGAGCAACTGAACATATCCTAAATGGCAATTTAGCAGCCTAGTTATACACAAGGAAGGTGTGCTAAGTTATTAGATGAAGTTTCCACTTGTATAGCAACCACAGTAATAAGCCTATCTTCTATGCAAATGACTTGTATGGACCAAGTCACAATTGTATGCTTTGCTTTCATGTGAATTCCTTCTTCACAGATGAAACCAGAAACCTGTCTGTAGGCAGCAACTATAATTTGGAAATCCATGACATGTCACCTGTCTAGAAACTTGCAAAAGCATTAACATTTTCCAGGGATGGGAACATGCAGTTTGAGCAAGTATATAGCCAGAAATTATAGTTTTACATTTTCCTCTGCTTCCATAAATATTCATCTCGATACAAGTGGCTCAGAATATGTCTGTCTATATACATGTATCTGGGAAGGTATCTTATACTTTCAACTGTGGAATGAAGTGAAAAACCGAAGCTTCAAAATTAGTTTAACATTCCTTCATTACTATTTGGCTCCCCAGATGTTATTGAACTACAGCTCCCATCACTTTTGATTATCCGTCATGCAGACTGGGGATAATGAGAATTGCAATCCAACAGCACTTGTGTCTTTGAAGCCAGAGAAAGGTTAAAGGACATTTAATTAATTAATTAATTAATTAATTTATATCTTGCTTTTCTTCCATGGGTGGGATTCAAAGCAGCATGCAATGGTTAAATTCAGACATTATATTGCCAAGTTTTGTATCTAAATTTGAACCCCACTCTCCTGATCAAACAGAACAAATTCCATTTGGAAGAACATCTTCCAAATGATACCGTATCATAACTCTCATCAGCTCTTCTCATGATTTCTAATCATGAGGAATACTATAGTTGGAGTCCAGCATCTGGAGGGCCGCATAAAATGACATAGTGGATCAGATTCAGCCCATAGGACTCGAGTTTGACACATGTGCTGCAGGGCATTAAACTACTAGCCTTTCATTTAACAGCCTGCAATGACACAGGTTATCCATATCCAGCTCAGTAAGAACTTGAAGTCTTCCTGAGTACATGGAGAAGGAAGTACTTCGAAAATCTTTTTTTAAATTTCTATTCCATCTTTTCATGTAAGAGCCAAAGGTGACTTGCAAATTTATTTTTAAAATATGGTAAAAAAATGCTTCCTTCATCCACATTCAGGTCTGAATATATTTGCCAAATGTATATACACTGGGTTGTTGTAAGCGGTATATACACTTTCATCCAACCTCATATATACCTCATATTTTTAAATAACGTTTAGCCTTGGACACAAAGTGAAATAGGAATGTTCTGAAGCTAATGTTTTGAATCAAATATTTATAACCTACCAGCAAAACTGCTTGTTGGTTTTAGAGTTTGTTTCCATGATTTCTCCTAAAGGTATTGCTTATCCTGTTTTACTGTGATTGAAAAACTCCCTTTCAATATTAACAAATGTCCCTCAGCCTGTTTTGTGAGTTTTGATTTGTTTTGTTCGGTTTCTAGTTGCTAAAACTCAAGTACAACTAGAAGACTGTCCATTAGGATGTGCTGTAACAACAGTAGATGTGTCCAATTTTGTTTAATTTCAGTCCTGATTTGTTAAACCCATAAAAATTAGACTATGCTGTGACAATAGTGGATTACATTCTGGTGGGTCCTGTGCATCATGGCTCCACCCTTTAGTTTCAGATATGATTCAGTGTCACATTTTCACCCACTGGGTGTCTATTACAAAAATACTTTTCTATGAGCCACAAAACTGTATTATTCTCTCTACTGTCTTTCTTCATAGCCCTATCCATCTATAGAATGACTTCTTTTGTCTTGTTTTAAAGGTTTGTTTTCTGCCCTTTTCTTGACGCATGGAAATAATTAATGGCAGATAATTAAATCCCACTGCTGACAAAATGCTGCAGTGTGTAGTTTCTGCTATTGTTCAACACCAGTTATCTTAAAATAAAGTCCCTCTTGTGACTTCTTTACATTCTTCTACTCATTTCCCGGTATTGTGTACAGCACATAAGTAAAGGTATTGTTTTACCAAATGGGTGCCCTTTCTCAATTCTTACTCATTGCAAACTGCAAGGGTACAACAGTGATTTTGTCACTCTTACCCTCCTTGTTAATAACACTTTGTAACACAATATTTGTTCCTGGGTTTTAAATGGCATTTCCTAATTGGTTCTGTCATTAAAAAAAAACATGGGAAAAATTAATTAAACTGCAAAAACTTTGTTTTTGCAGGACATTCTGCAGCACGTTTTGCTATAGTTTTTCAGTGACGATCTCATAAAGTCTCAACCAATTCAACATGGTTTGTGGCAACCACAAAAATGAAGTTTCCGGTGTATAACAACTACTTTCAAAGGAAGTACCGCACAATTTAACAGAAATAACACTTTCAAACCAAGAACATTTTTTTCAAATTTTGTAACATGATGAGTGAAGGAAACTACACATTTTTAACATAGAAAATAAGTTTGTTTTATTAGTGCTTAATTTGTCACCCATTTAAATGGCAGCTTTTCTCTAGCCAAATCGGTACATTCTACTTATTTTTTTTTAAATTAGAAGTTGATATTGAACAACTCTATGCCTGGAAGAAAGTTTGGCGACTTGTTTTTCAATAATAACAATGAAGTTCTTTTTGCCAAGGTACCTTTAACTGAAGAAAATGCCTGGTCGAAATTGTGCTCATTTTCATGGTACAATTTAGTTGTAAAATGTGTCCTTTTCAACACAAGATTGTCTTGACTTTCTGAAACAGTGTGCCCTGAAACTGTAAGGAAAGACTGAGTATGAGGAATAGTTAAATGGCTAACTGCATCATTTGATGTTGTTAGATTAGCCTTCCGTGCTGAGCAGCTTTGTGAAATTTCCCCTCTACTCTTTCATGCCTTAAATAGCCATTTCTTTTTAAAATCACTTACCTGTACAAAGTTACAGTGCTGGAAGGATAGGTGAGACAAGTTCAACGGAAGAAGCTTAAACAGGAAGGAACATGGTAGATGTTGTAAGAAGTCCTTCAAAGGAAGGATAGGTGTGCTATTGTATATTCTATTCTTTGTTCAGAGTAGGTTGAACTGTGTAGATGGTAGCAAAAATTCAGTTGCAGAAACATTTGGTGTTAATGGAGGACCTAAAATATTGCATGGGAAGATGATTAAAGACATGCTGCATTTTTGATAGCCACAGATAAGAAAGCCTCTTTAGAAATAACCTTCTGGTATTACAATTGCCAGACATCTCTATATGGAATCCAAAGATTAAAGGGATCATGAAAGGCCTTGAGAAAAAGATGGAGATTGGAATCGTTACAGTAATAAGGAGGATGATATATCCTATTGTCTATATGTATATGTGTATGTATTACCCATTTGGCAATATCTTTGTAACAGTTTTGTGCTATGATATGAAAACACTAACTAAAACTAAGAATTTGACAATAAAATTATTTTTTTTCAAATAATTGTTTTACAAAACAACTCAGCTGACATTCATCAAGGAGCTAATGCCTCCTTAAGGAGAAAGGTCTTAGCCTAGTGTCTAAATGCTAGATATGGGTATGCCACATAGGTTTTTGTTGTGAGGATGTTATCCAGATCAGGAGCCATTGGCCATGCTTATAACCAGGCAGGTTACTCTGAGGTACTTCTGAATCTGGCATACCTGCTGATCCTGGAGCGACTATCTTGATAGTTGAGCCCATCACCTGAATGGCCCATTTCCTTGATCTCATGTTGCCATTGCCACTTCCACTAGTCACTGAGCACCCTGCAAGTGCTTGGTCGACATATTCGTTGCTATCAGAATATTCGTTGCTATCAGAATTCATGTGCTCAGCATGGAAGACTTGGAGCAACTGCCTCCTTTTCACTGATCATGTGTTCACTGCAGTCTAATATCAGCAGGTGGTGGGAGCACTATGAACTGGCACTCACAAAGCAGTCCGTAGCTGGCAAGGAATGGTAGCCATGGGAACGCGCCATTCCCTTCTCATGTGCTGATCAGCGCAGGGAAAGGGTGATTGTACTGAGGTCTGTCTGGACAATGGATCAGGCCAAAAGAAATCCATTCCAACCATCCAGGTGGCTATGAAGCCCCAGAATACTATGGGAAGGGTCTTTCTGTTTTTTAGAAAATGGAGTGTTGATGGGCATAAGGTGCAGTGGGGACTCTGGGGAGCTCACAAGGCCACATTTTGTCTCCTGCCCCAAAGGACTTAGGACTGGGTTATCTGAAGCTTATGTGAATTTACCCAAGTTCTAGATGTCCTGGTGTCTGTAAAATCAGTACAATAGAATCTCATCCAACATAATTGGGCCAACAGAATGTTGTATAAGCAAAAAATGTTGGTTAATAAGGAGGGATTAAGGAAAAACCTATTAAATGCCAAATTATGTTATGATTTTTCAAATTAAGCACCAAAACATCATGTTTTACAACAAATCAACAGAAAAAGCAGTTCAATATGGTAACATTATGTAGTAATTACTGTATTTATGCATTTAGCACCAAAACATTGCAATGAACTGAAACAGCTGTGGATCTGGGTGGGAGGCAAACTGCGTTGGATAATACAGAACATTGGATGAGCGAAGGTTGGATAAGCGGGACTCTACTCTAATTTTATCACATTAGGTACCAAAAGCATGGAGCACTTGAGTTTAATACATTCTCTCCCCTGGGATATTGACAAATCCTCATACTTGTTATCATTAAAAGTGCCATGAAGTGCCTTTCTTATTCTGAAAGACTTTCTAATGAGTAAATCTCATTGTCTTTCTGCTGACTCTTAAACAAACATTAAAAATGTTTGTGCTACTGATGGACTCTGAGATGTCCCTTTTAATAATTTTGTGCTAACATTAATTAATGTTCTTGTAAGTGGTATTTGAAATATTTTTATTTGAAAGGTCGAGTACAAATGATTAACATGTATAAATAATGGATCAACTAGTCTTCTGTAGCCACAACAGCAAAAGAGTGCACAAAAGTAGTTAATAAGAAGCCTGCTTATTTAAATTAATGTGTAATATTTCTGTCAGTCAACCTGCGCCAGTCTTCTTGCCCTCAGCAATATAATACATCTAATTTTAATGCCACGGTCCAGCTGCAAAATATTTGACAGCTTCTTTGGAAGAACAGCCATTCTTTGGCTGCACTTGAAAAATCAGGCTCTGATACTGTTAAGTTGTTTGGGTTTGTAATTGCCCCTTTTTCCTAGCGGCGTTAATGAAAGAAGTGTGATATTGGAAACCATATTTCTTTTTCCTGTGTGCCTCCTTTGTGTCCATTTACTAATATTTATGCTGAGATGGCAACCACATTGAAAAGCAACCAAACTGGACAGGGAGAACAGATTAGTGTCTTACAGTTCACTAAAATGAGCTATGCAAATAATATAATTTTCCCTCTGTGGTCTACTCTATCTTGTGGAAAAAGTAATTAAGACTTATACCCATTGCAGCTTTAAAACTGAACATGACAATAGGCAAATGCTCTATTATAAGAGAAATTGAAGCAGTATCTCCAGTATGGGTCAATTACTTCAATGATTTGGGATTCATGAGGAATTAGAACGCTATCAGCTTTCATGAAATATGCACAAGCCTGTCAGTTACTTGGGCAGGACTGATAATCCTTGACAAATATCAGGGCTCATCAGGTATTGGTGGAAAGGAAAAATGCCCCAAACAGTTGGATTGTCTCAGTTATCTAGGCTTCATTGTTAAAAGTAACACTTCTCTCTAGAGATCCAGAGGGTAAGCGGCTGTTTGATTAAGTATGACATCACTGGCAAATATCACAAGGCAACAAGTAATCACATTGGAGCCAGAGACAGAGGAGAACATAGAGCAGATGGATTGTTTCAATTATTTGAGCTCCTTGAATACAAACCACAACCGCTATCAGCGGATCCGATGGCAGACAAGTTATAACTGCACTGCTATGACATCATTTTAAAAATCTGGTTGGGCTTAAGCTTTTCAACGGCTGTAAAACTTTGGTTCACCCAAGCACTGCTTTTGACCCAGGATCACCTTTTAGCAATGAGAACAGAGTAGCAAGAGAACAGCTTTTGGTCACACTTCAAGTCCTTTGTGCTGTGGCATTTCACAACTTGTTCTCAGCTGCTGTGCAGGGAGTGGATTCTTCCACCTCACTGTAATTGAAGTGCATATTTCTGCTGCTAGGATGGAGAAGTCTTGTTTTATTTTTGTTTAGCAAAGGATTGAGAGTATGGACAGTTATGCAGAAAAATGTGTAAGGGGCACCTCAGGACTCAGGAGTATTGTAGATACACAGGATCTATGGAAACCTCTTGTGTGGTGGTGTCAAGAAAACTGGCTATAGTACTGTGTACCCATTCAGTGCCTGGTAGAGGGGATAATGTTGCAGCCAGATTTCCCTTTAATTAGTATGTTAATGTTTAATTTGCAGTAATATCCCTTTTAAAATTAATATCCATAAATGTAGCATACATATTTGAAAACAGTAATGCTTAATTAAGAATTCATAAGAACTAATGCCAAAAGCTGCTATTTTAATATTAAGAAATTAAGAAGGGCCCTTTTGAATCTTCTGCTTGATCCAGCCTGCTTAGTCCCTCACCCTTTATCCTGCATTGGCTAACTAGATACCAATGTGAAGCATAGGTACAAGGCTTGACAAAATTCACAGAATAGTAATACCTCTTTTGGTGAACCAAAATGCAGAAAATTTATCATAAATAATAATGATGATAATAATGATGATGATGACGGTGATGACAATGATAATAATTACTCACCTCTTTTCAGGGCTCCAGGCATGGGTACAGCTTAATTAAAAATACATTGTCACAAAAATATTCAGTAAAATACATACATTAAAACATATTTCTGGAAAATAAACATATTAAAATGCATAGAACAAAGATTAAAATACAATAGACATGGGATGGGACTTTAAAATTCATAGTTAAAAACTATGCCAGAAGAGATAGGTCTTCAGGTTGTGTTTTAAATTACGACAACTCATTTAGCTGTCTAAGCTCTTCTGGCAGGTCATTCCACAGTTTTGGAGAGGCTGATGAAAAGGTCCTCTGAGTGATGGTCGCCAGTTGGGTTCTGGCAGGTTGGAGAGAATGCCTCCCAGAGGACCTAAGTGTGCAGGGTGGATTGTATGAGAGAAGACGATCTTATAGCCAATCTGGACCCAAACCATTTATTTATTTATTTATTTGCTTTATTTCTATACCGCGTTTCTCAACCTATAATAGGCGACTCAATGCGGTTTACACAATATTAATTGCCACAACAATAACAATTAAAACACAGCATACCCAATAACAAACACACAACCATTCATACAGTGCCTCGATCGCAACCAAGATCCAGTCTCATATCCTTATACCGTTCCTATGTTCAGTTTACCGTCATTCTGTGTACAATTGCGCTGATTAGCCAAACGCTTGCTCAAAAAGCCAGGTTTTGAGCTTCTTCCTAAATGCCAGCAACGACGGGGCCTGTCTGATGTCGCTTGGTAGGGCATTCCATAACCGAGGGGCCACCACCGAGAAGGCCCTGTCTCTCGTTCCCGCCAACCGTGCCTGTGACGCAGGCGGAACCGAGAGCAGGGCCTCCCCGGACGATCTTAATGTCCGTGTCGGTTCATAGGAGGAGATGCGTTCGGAGAGGTAGGTGGGGCCGGAACCGTTTAGGGCTTTGTAGGCTAATGCCAGCACCTTGAATTGTGCCCGGTAGGGAATTGGCAGCCAGTGGAGCTGGCTCAACAGAGGAGTGGTATGCTCCCTGAGAGCTGCTCCTGTTAGCAACCTGGCTGCCGAGCGCTGGACCATCTGGAGCTTCCGGGCAGTCTTCAAGGGCAGCCCCACGTAGAGCGCGTTGCAGTAATCTATGCGGGATGTGACCAGAGCGTGGACTACCGTGGCCAAGTCCGACTTCCCGAGGTACGGGCGCAGCTGGCGCACGAGCCGAAGCTGTGCAAATGCTCCCCTGGCCACCGCTGAGACCTGAGGCTCCAGGCTCAGCGATGAATCCAGGGTCACACCCAAGCTGCGAACCTGCGTCTTCAGGGGGAGTGTAACCCCGTCCAACACAGGCTGTAACCCTATGCCCCGTTCGGCCTTTCGACTGACCAGGAGTGCCTCTGTCTTGTCTGGATTCAACTTCAATTTGTTCACCCTCATCCAGTCCGACACAGCAGCCAAGCACCGGTTCAGGACCTGAACAGCCTCCTTAGAAGTAGGTGGAAAGGAGTGACAGAGTTGGACATCATCTGCGTACAGATAACACCGCACCCCGAAACTCCGGATGATCTCTCCCAACGGCTTCATGTAGATGTTAAACAACATGGGGGACAGTATTGAACCCTGCGGGACCCCACAAGACAAAGGTTGTGAGGACGAGCAGCTGTCCCCCATCAACACCTTCTGGGTACGACCCTCTAGGAAGGACCCGAGCCACTGTAAAACAGTGCCACCAAGGCCCATTCCCGCGAGGCGTCCCAGAAGGATACCGTGGTCGACGGTATCGAAGGCCGCTGAGAGATCCAGCAGGACCAACAGGGACACACTCCCCCTGTCGAGCTCTCTGCGGAGATCATCCACTAAGGCGACCAGAGCTGTCTCGGTACCATGTCCCGGCCTAAAGCCAGACTGTGCCGGATCCAGATAATCAGTGTCTACCAAGAATACCTGGAGTTGTGAGGCCACCACACGTTCCAGGACTTTGCTCAAAAAGGGAAGATTGGAAACAGGCCGATAGTTGACGAATTGAGTGGGGTCTAGTGATGGTTTTTTCAACAGCGGTTTTATTACAGCTTGTTTTAAGCTGGCTGGAATATTGCCTTCCCGAAGGGAGGCATTAACCACCACCTCCACCCACTCGGCCAATCCCCCTCTGGCCTCCTTTAGAAGCCAGGATGGGCAGGGGTCTAGGATGCATGTGGTAGCTCTCATTCCTCCAAGTATCTTGTCCACATCCTCGGGTTTCACCAATTGAAATGAATCCATCAAAATCGGACAAGCAGATGCTCGTGTTACATCCTCAGAGACTGCCGTTAACGTGGTATCCAGGCCAGAGCGGATCAAAGCGACTTTGTCCGCAAAGAACCGAGCAAATGCTTCACAGCGGGCCGTCGAGTTGTCAGGGTTCCCATCCAGAGTGGTGGGGTTCAATAGCCCTCTGACAACTCGAAACAACTCCGCCGGACGGTTCTTTGCGGACGCAATATTGGCCGCAAAGAAAGCTTTCTTTGCCGCCTTTATTGCCACGGCATATGCCCTTAATAGGGCAACAAACCGTGTTCGATTTAACTCGCTCGGGTCCGAACGCCACACGCGCTCTAGTCTCCTCTTCCTTCGCTTCATCGCTGCCAGCTCCTCGTTGAACCAAGGTGCTGGTTTAGCTCGGCTACTTGAGAGGGGACGTTCCGGAGCAATCGTGTTTATGGCCCTAGTCATCTCCCCATTCCAGAGAGACACCAGGGCTTCAACAGAATCACCAACCGAGGTGGCAGGAAAATCCCCAAGAGCCGTCAGGAATCCGTTCGGATCCATAAGCCTCCTGGGGCGGACCATCTTAATGGGTCCCCCACCTCTGCAGAGGTTGGAAGGTGTGGTGAGTCTAAATCTGACCAGATAGTGGTCGGTCCATGGCAACGGAGAGGTGGATAACTCCTCAACACCGCCACCTTGCTCCCATCCCTGACAGAAAACCAAATCTAATGTGTGTCCCGCACAGTGGGTGGGGCCAGATACTTGTTGGGACAGCCCCATGGTTGCCATGGATGACATGAAGTCCTGAGCCGCTCCTCCTAGGGAAGTCTCGGCATGTACATTGAAGTCCCCCAGCACAAGAAGCCGTTGAGACTCCAATGCCAAAACCATGTAGAGCTTTTAAAGATTCACTAGTTGCTTCTTCAGGAAAAGATGGTAAAATCATACTAAAGAAGAAAAGTGATTATATTAATCACAGACCTCTTGTCATTTAAGATAGTCAGAAGGGATCTCAATGCAAGTAGCGACCAAACTTCTTCTTGGCCATGTGGGGACTAAGAGCAAAGGGAGAAAACTAATTCCTTTGAGACCCAGGATGCCCCTGTCCTGTGCCATGTTAACTGGCCATTTCTTAGAGAATATTAAATTGATCAAGATGTCTCTATACTTTTATATCAGGAAAAACCTTTAGATGCTGTATAAGTAAAACTTGCCAAATGAAAAAGAGAGTAGCGATCACAAAAAATTAAGACCCAGTACATTAGCTCCCTCTTGTTAAAATTCCCCTTGTAAAATGAGACACGAATCTTCTCCCACAGTTGCTCTACAACTGTTGTTCACAAACCTGTCTCTGATTTCTCAAGTAATATATAGTAATCCTCATTTTTTCAGCAATTCTGTAGATTTCTAGATGACTAAACTCTAATGGATGGTTTTCTAATCACCTAGAGTATTTTGGCCATAGTTCTATTGATCATTCCAACTAGAATTAAATCACTTGTTCAACTGAACTAACAATAGGATTCAGGCCCTAGAATCTACCAGTAGAGAAGGAGGAGAAAGAGGAAGATAATTAAGTTTAATAAAAACATGTATTACCATTTCATTAGATATTGAAATATGGTAATTCTTTTTATGTTCTTCCCCCATGGAAATAATCAAAGCCTTAAGTGGGCAATGGGAATAGCAACAACATGGGAAAAAAGTAAAAGCTTTCTCTACTGCCCACCTTTGTAATATAAACAATATGCTGTGCTAAACATTTCCTGAATATGTCTCTGTGATTTGGTGTGTCTTTGATGGCACTGATGACAGGTTTAGAGTCTACTGGGAACAAACTCCGCTTTCTCATATCTTTACTTCAGTCGTTTTTAGGCTAATCCCACCAGTACAAGTGTTATGTAATGGACTCTGATAATTAATTTCACAGAACTCTCTAAGTGTGTCAATATCAGCGTGCTATTCTTTCACTGTTTAGTTGTGGATACCTTCTCTGGGCCTGCCTACATGGGTCACAGACCCAGAAGCGGGCAAGAAGTCACTTCTGTGTGTTCACATAATGCACAGGACCTTTCCTCTCCCCATGTGGGATAAACTGGTTACTGTGGTTTTGCCCTGCATTCAGAAAAGTTGAAGAATGCTTTGGAGCTTCCCTGAAAATGGGATAGCACTTACCTTTGTCATTTTTGTCACCACATGGTGACCACAGAGCTCCAGATAGCTCCTGTCCACTGCTGGGCACCTTTGGTGATGTTACATTTTATGCAAGTGCAATATGTTAGAGATCACCTCTTTTCTTTCATACCAGCCCCAGATTTTGTGGCCTGTGTAGATGAGTCCTGTGTTTCATTATATTCATTCTTTCGAAAAGTAACTTTCAAAATTTTTCTATGGGAAAAAAGTCATTTTTACACATTCCCTGAGTTGCAATCTAAAAGGGGCAGTTAATGTTGAGATTGGCAGCAGAATTTTTAAGTGTACAGAAATTAAGTATCTGAAACTGGGCCAGAATGGGTTTTCCCTGTTAGTGCTCTTTGTCCTCATCTCCATGCCTTATCCAAACTATACTGACTTTTCATTATCTTGAATTTCCTCCCTTAGTATTTTAACAACTTGAAATGGCACTATTAAAAAGCATATCCATTTTTGAGCAGCAGAAAGGTTAAATGTTGACATTAGCACCTCTGGGATTTACTTCTGTATATTTTAGATAAAGATAAGAATTTTGCTCAGGTAAATGCAAAAGAATTTTACATTACTTCTGGTTCACTGCCTTAATGGTATACCTTTCCTTTCAGCTGAACAAGTAGTTTCGCATTAAACTGTTGTTTTTATCATACTTAATGATTTATCCAAGTTTAAAATGCCAAGAGTTCATTAATAGAGTCAGTGAATTGATATCCAAGATATGATCAACCAATGTGAATATTTGAGTGTTCAGATGGATTTGTTGATTTAACATATTGAATTGCTGCTAGGCCACTATTAACTTAATTCCCTATCCCTGCCTCCTTGTATCGATGTAACCTGTTCTGTTACTTGTACTTTACAGTAACTGCATCCCTTTCCTAAAACACGTGTAAGGAATTATTCCACATTGTTAACCATAACGTGGTCTCCAAGGTCATCACCATTTATATTTCACTTTCCCAATGAATTGTTGAAAGTAATACATATTAATGCTAAATCGTACTGTTCCAACCACCCAGAACAAAAATCTCATTCTGTTGTTTCATACTAATAAAATATAAAAAGGGTCAGAATCAGGAAAGAGGTAAGAACATCCATTTTCTTTCCCATAGTTTAAAAACTTTATAGTATATGACATAAAAAGATTCAAATAGACAAGATGAAAAGTGTTTGTTGTCCTTTAACCCTTCCTGAAGGTTTCAGTATAGCACAGAAGGAAATGTTTTTTAACCTTATGAAATGCATCCTTCCAACCCTCCTCCCATCAACTGAGATTGCATATGCCATTGGGGTATCAACCAAGTCCTCATCCCCCACATCTCAGTCCCAATATTCCATTAGCCCTAGAAACAGTGGGTTCTTGTCAGACCATTAAAGAAATCATTTCTTTTTTACATTTTACATTTTTTTTTACATTTCAATTGTTTTATAAATGAATATACTTGGGGGAAGCGGGGGGGGGGGATGAGGAATCTACAAGTATAGAAAAACCACTAACAAAAATAAGGTTGTGGTTTTTCTATACTTCTGAGATTCCTCACCCCCCCCCCCCCAAAGTATATATCACTTCCAGTTGATACATCTAGAGCTATATATATTAGTGGGGATCATATTGTTGGATTGCAAATTATTATTATTATTATTATTATTATTATTATTATTATTTACTGTACGAGTATAAGTACAGTAAATAGTACCCTTCTGACCCCCAGAGGGGGACTCAGGGCAGCTTACAAACTATGGCAATAATTCAATGTTGTAGGAAGAATAGTGTATAGTAAGGGATGCTAGAAATTGCAGTCCAACAATATTGGCCGGTTGATGCAGCCCAAATAAGGAAAGAGGTAGCACAGGAATATCTAGCCACTTTAAATGAATTGAAGTTTACATTGCATCCAAGCAAATTCATAGAGCTAATCTGTAAAGGGATTAGTAGAAAATAATTAACATCGTCCCTGTCTTCAAAAATGGGGAAAGAAGAAGGCCCAAGCAACTTGATATCAGTATCAGGAGGCTCTAGAACAGATTACGCAACAGTCTGTGAGGAAATAGAAATAAATGCTAAAATGTCGCATAGGTTCTCCAAGAACAGGCCATGTTGAATTAATCTCATCTTTGTTTTTGATAGTATTTTTGAAGTGCTGTGGATATAGTATATCTTTTTGACAGAGTTCCCCAAGCTTTCTCCAAGCAAGTTGGCTAACTGTGGGCTAGACAGAGTTATAGTTAAGTGGATCTGTAATTGCTTGATAGACCGAATCCAGAGAGTACTCATCAATGATTTCTGTTCATCTTGGGGAAAAGTGCTAATGTGGCTGCTTCAGGGCTTTTTCTTGGATCCAATCTTACTCAACATCTTTATAAACTACTGTAATGATAGGATAGAGGACACACTTATCAAATATACAGATGGAAGAAATTAGGAGAACTAGTTAATTCTCTAGAGGACAACATTAGGATTCAAAATTATGCTAACAGGTTGGAGAGCTAAGCCAAAACTTAGATGTTAAGGTCTCCCAGTGGTATTGCCGTTGAGACTCCAACCCCAACCCCATGACCACTGGCTAGCTCAAGAAGGGAGACTATTGAACAGTGGAGTGGGCAGTACCCCAACATAATCCATATCCTGTCCTGGCTACCCATCCTTAGATATACACACTTGAACCCTGTAAACTGTGAGATGACCACCTGACCAGGAGTATGGAATCACAATCTCATCCAATAAGGTATCTGTAATATAAATCAGCTTGGCATGCTCCTCCATAATCAAATACTGAATAGCAATGGGTTTTTTTTCCATTTACTGACTTGGCATTCCACAGCAGCATTTCCAATCCAGGGGTACGATCAATCCAGCTATCCAAGTTATTTGATGTGGGAGACAGTTTGATGGCACTAAGGACTCTGCTTCACACCCCATTTTAATGGCACTGATAGTTCCCTATAAATGTTGCATTGCTTGGTGGAAAGCTAGTTTTTTGGAGACTTATTTTCTGTTTCCCATCTTACAGAAACATTTCTCAGTTCTTCATCTTGTATTCTTGTGAGGCAGAGACAATGTATTTTCAGTTCCAACCAGAGAGAAGCTGGAGTTATTCAGTCTGTCTGATAACTTTAGAAATGATTTGGGTCCTCATCCTCTTTTTTTTACCACTCTCCTGTTGACACTTCTGGAACCATTTGCAGACAAAGTTCTGTGAAACGGATGTATTTCTCACCAGAACCACTGTCCAAAAAGCCATTGCCCTTCTTAAATTTATGAAAGCTGATTTACCTCTCCCAGATTTCAGAGAAATGTGGCACCAAGTTAGGGATAGCTAATTCTATCAGTTTCCATTTCTCCCAAATTCAGATCTTGTGAACATTGGTAAATCCTGATCAAAAACAAGCTGAAATTAAATCCTTTCTCTTCCCCGTTTAACATGTAACCCAGCCCAATGCATGCATTTGTGGTTCCCTTCAATTTCAGCCCTAATAATGGCATTCCATGAGAGGCTGACAGCTTGGGCAATCTTTTCAACAAATGTGCAAGGTAGCTTACTAAATTTCTTATCATGTCTAAAGCTAGCATGAATAAGTATCCTTATCATCATATTTTAAGTGTGATCTATAGACACATATCCCAGTCAAGGACAGCTTATTGCATGAGTCGCTTAAAGGACCGCAAGCCTCTTACTTGTTTTTTGCTCTGATATTACCAGTAACAGGATTTTCATAAATGCTTCTACCTACTAATGCCTAGGAGCTTAGAGTTTTTTCATAGAGGGAATGAGGTTGCATGAAGAATTAAAATATAAAGCATTCTGAATTCTATATAGGCTATAGACAACAAGCTGCTACTACAGAAAAAGATTCTATTCAATCTAGCTTCCTCTTTGCAACAGTGAGCAAAGTAATGAAATACTTTGAAATACCACTGGCTGGGCATTAAAATAGCATGTACCCCTTATTTGTTCCCTCTTGTCCTGGGACCTCTTCACACATTCCCTAGGGCTGTGCCATTTTACCAGCAGTCATGCGGGGTGGTTCATGGCACTCTGTGAACCCTCCATCCTTCCCCCATCAGATGAGGATAATGGAACAAGGCACTTTGGCGCCCTGTCCCTATCACATGGGTGAAAGGGCAGTAACGCACATTGCTGCATTGACCTTTCCCCCATCACACAGGAGAAAAGGACCCAAAAATGTGGTCAGCTCTGTTGCAGGTACCTAAAACCCATTTACCTTCTGTAGTTGCCGAGGAAGTGTCTTGCAATGCTTCCTCGGCTCATGGAGGGTAAATGAGGCTGGGCCTACTGAGCGTCATGAGACAGTGCTTGGCACACCCCATTCCCAAAGTGCTGCAAAGGGGCAAAATGCTTCAGTGTGATGAAGTGGGTGGTCTACACATATGACCACCCACTTCATCACACTGAAACAAGGAGCCACTCCCTAGAAGTGGAAGGTTTCCTCAAAACCATTTAATGTGGGACTCACAGTTCTAATTGTGAACCTGTACAGCTCCATTCATCAGCAGAAAGTTTGATTTTCTGCTAATGTAGCCATAGGGAGCCCCCAGTGGCACAATGGGTTAAACCACTGAGCTGCTGAACTTGTTGACCGAAAGGTTGCAGGTTCGAATCAGGGGAGCGGCGTGAGCATCTGCTGTCAGCCCCAGCTTCTGCCAACCTAGCAGTTCGAAAACATGCAAATGTGAGTAGATCAATAGGTACTACTCCAGCAGGAAGGTAATGGTGCTCCATTCAGTCATGCCGGCCACAAAACCTTGGCGGTGTCTACGGACAATGCCAGCTCTTCGGCTTAGAAATGGAGATGAGCATCAATCCCCAGAGTCAGACACGATTGGATTTAATGTCAGGGGAGAACCTTTACCTTTACCTAACCATAGTTATGGGTTTAGAAGATAACCTGTCAATTGTTTTTATGTCTAAACTCATTTCTATGCCCTACTATCACTAAATATATGATTACAGAAACAGTGAAACACTTGTGGCTTATTCACTTTGTGGTAGCCTACTTTCTGGACCTTACATGGCTAAGATGTTTTGCTTGAATGTTTTCTGTCCTCCTTCAAGATGTACGACTCTGCTCTTTCAAGATAAGCACATTCTCAACCCTTGAGTTCTGTACAAACCTTAATTGATGGCTTTTTTGCCTTTAGTAAATGAAGCCATGACACTATCAGTTATCGTTATCCACATAATGGGAAATGAATGTGAGCAAGAAGAGTGAAATTGCTTGTGACTTCCTAGCCTGTTAGGGGTATAGAGTCGGCTTCAAGACAACTTTTTTGAAGACCTCATTAGGGGCATTTCTTCAGACAAATACTCTAACAACTGCATTTTGAGTCAAAGTAAATAATTCAGTGTACACCTGTCATTTGTCCATAGTGTGCTTCTACATTTTAAAGTCAGTTCAGTAGAAGTGTACTATGTAAAGTGCCTGCAGTAGTCACATCTATAACTATATATGCAAAAATGTTGGTATGGGTGTGAAACTTTACTCTTTGTCTAAACACACCTCATCACACTAAGAAAGGGAAGCGTGCTAGGACGTTTCCTGTGTTCTCATTCAAAAGAACGGGAGGAAGCCAGATAGCAACACTTTCCCCATGTGAAAGGGAAAAAGGTGCAGCGGGCAGTGCAGGACACAAGGCAGTTTCCACAAGCTTCATAGCAAATCCCTCTACTGCTCGGCTTATTGACCTCAGTGTGATGGTTCAAACAGAATAGGATGACTGCAATTCTGTTTGGTAACCCAGCTAACCCAAGTTATATGGCAGTTCAGTCCCTGTATACACACTTGCGAATCTCTCACAAAAGGTTTAAAATACAGATTGCATTCTTAGCATACAAGGAAAACAGATTATACATTTTTAACCCTTTGCCCTTACTTCTGTCACAATCAAGATGAGAAATCCAATTTTTGCCTTCTGTTTGGTATGTAAAGAATGAGCTCCATTTAAAATAACTAAACAACTTTTTCTATTGCAAATTAGGACGTTATCCCATGTGGGAGGGGGAGCCTCACAATAGCTTGGCATTAGGTCCTGTAGCATTACAAAGCACATAGTTCCATTTGTCATTCCATATCACATATTGTTCTTTCTTCCTTTTTCTCCTGAAATCATCCATTTTCAGATTTATCGCATGAGTGAGTGTAGTTCCCACCCACTCTATTTTTAAAAAAGAAAAAGCCATGGGGAAAAACTCTGGGCATATTGGGCCTTTGCTTCCAATCCTGCTGTTCTGGAGTAGATCTGAGGCACAGATTTTAAAGAGACACCACTTTGGGAATACTGGGTTTTCCCCTCCCTCCAATCGTGCTGCTCTGAAGTAGACTGGAGACACTGGTTTTAAAGAGACACTACTTTGAGGATACTAGGCTTTCCTCCAAATCTCAACACTCTCCATTGCAGAAGTCTGAAATGTAAAAAGCTAGCACCACAGACAGAAAAAAACAAAGATATTTTAAAATGTTGATATTTGTAATGGTTTAATTAATTTTAAAAATTCCCAAAACAGAATTTTGGGAGATAATTGTCAGTGTTTGGTGGGGGACTGCCCACAGGAATAAACTTATTCCATGTCACTGAAGCAATTCAACATGGTCAAATTTGACAGCTCCTATCCTGTGGTTTTTTGTTTTTGTTTGTTTGGTTTTTTGTTTTTGTTTTTTGCTATTTTCTTTATTATATAATAATTCCTGAGCTCAGAAAATGTTATTTGGGTGTGCTCAGTACTTAAAAGTTCTGTCTTAACTTCCTCAGTATTGTGTCCTGTAAATCATGCATGATATGTGCTTTCTATATAAGTGGACTGAAGCCTAAATGTGTGCCACCATCAAAAATCAAAGAGACAAAAAGAAGTGCCCTTGAAAGTAATAAAAATATTTTCAGGCATATTGGAGATATTTATTTTAAAAGGTCGTGCTTTCTTACAAACTCTTCTTTATCCATTCCCTCACAGGACTCAGTCCTAAGTAATGTTCTTTCGGCAAAAGCATCTACAAAGACAAAAGAGGGAGAACAAGTGGCAGTCAAGCAATATGCCATATTTTGTACCCAAGGCAAATAACTTAGTTTTCTGAGAAGAAGAAAATGAAATGCAATGTTAGTTGTCAAAAAGTTGACACAATAAATACCAGAAAGTATTAAAATCCATTGTCAAGGAAAATAAAAAGAATGAATCACTCTGTATTGTGACACATTTCAAAACTGTCATACACAGCACAAATTATAGTGTATATGATTGCTCCAGAGATAATAGTACTTGACAATTCCTATCTCAGCATCCAGTGTTATAACTAAAAGGAGTCAATTGTTTCGCCTTTATGTGATAAAAGTTTACACAAAACCTTAATGTCCTGTAAGATCATGCTTTCTAATGAAAAATAAAAAGATACAGATATAGCAAATGTGGGGGTTTTACTTAAGAAATAATTCTGTGTTTACCTTCTTTTATATTTAGCCATTTCATTTAGAGTACTATAAGATCATGCTTACTAATTCACTTATTTAGTCCATTCGTGTGCATACCCTTACTGAGACTCCACGAATTAGAAGTGTTTTCACTGAATCTTCACAATTTAGAATTATAAAGGAGACTTTTACCTTGACCCATGGTTAGCATTTATTATTAAAATCTTGCTTTCCCTCTCAGCATTTGGACAGGTCTATGAAGGATCAGTTTCAGTCTCAGCAAGGTTACTTGGAAATATTTTGGCATTTTTCTTGTTCTTTTGTAGGTGGATTGTGCTGTGGAAAATGAACCGGGGGGGGGGGGGGAGGACAAAAGACATGGAACCATCTAAAAAGAGGCCATGGACCAAATGGAAAGAATATGTAGGAATGAGCGGTCAGCATACATCCATTTCTGAATCAGTTCTTCAGTCCATCCCAATCCCTTTTCATTTGAAGCCCTCCAGATGTTTTGAACTAGAATGCTCATGCCAAGAGATTGCTGGATTTGAAGTCTTAGACATTTGAAGGGCAGCAGGTTAGGGAACGCTACTTTAGTCTAGGAAAATATTCTTCAGGTATCATAAACAGCTAATTCACTTTGATTATTAACTTATAATCCTTTGTAGCTGTAATAATTCCTTCAAAATTACCATTCTCTTTCTAGTTAGTAGTGAAGATTAACCCCCTTTTGGTGAATGGAGATGCAGAAAAGTCCTTTTCTTTTTGTGAATTGAGATTTGGTTTTTGCATGAGTTGGCACATACATAGCAGCCACACTCCTCCAAACACTTGCAGAATGTTAATTTTTATGTCTATATATTTCATAGTGTATGAGTGGTTCTTTTTGATGCTGCAGCCATTTGGACTTATTGTTCCCCTTCTTTGTTATCCTTACAAGTTCCCAGAATGTATTAAATCAATGCTACCCAAAGTGGTGGTCTGTAAACTGGTACTAGTCTGTAGTGGGGGTCTGGGAAAGAAGGAAAGAAAGAGTGGTAGCCAGTGGGGACAATCATGGTGTTGGTCCCTGGCACATTATGGGGAGCGGGGAATACTAACCCATAACATCACATAGCTTATGAAGACTTCTCTGTGATTACTAATGAAATATTCTTCATTTATGTGATCTCTTCTCCTCTCTGTTGAGTGACTTAAGTATAAGCTGCTATTGCAATCTGAACTCAGTTTGCACCAACAGAAATTAGCTAAGGACAAGGGAGGAGAGTGAAAGGAGCTCTGACAAATCAGAACATTTTAGAATCAACTGAAAAAGTGGAATTTTAGAGGATTATTTGGAACCACCTTCTGCCAATCACAGCTGTATGGTTTCATTTACACTGATCATTTAGTATGTAAGTGGATTTGCGCCGCAGGAGTTAAACACCACATGGGACTGATACAGCTTCACCTAGTTCAAAATTGCTTAATGTGACGATGTCCTGGGTAAAGCTAAGTCGAGGGTCATTGCCCAACTCAAGCCATGAAGACAGTTGGGTCAATTCCTAACTAGATCCGTCTGCAACTATCTTCACTATCATCCCATATTCCCCAGGCTCAGATGGTAGTTGGCAGTCTCCTCTGTCATCTCCCCATGCCATGGCTGTCCTTTAAGCACAACATGCCATGTACCTTATTCTCAGCCTGTGTGTGACACCCCCTCAATCTCCCTTAACATGGTGGCTCTCTGACATCAGCCAGAGCACTGAGGAGCTGGTAGGTGGCATGCCATGGCTGGGGACATCTGCAACATAGGAAGTCCTCCCTAGGTTGGCTGCCCAGTGTCAGCAAACCATGTTCAGTGTGGCTGGGCAGTAGGAGCTCCCTTTCCATCTTTAAGGTGGTTGAGAGAGGCCCTGACAAGACACCATGCAGGCATGATCCAGACACCCGGATGCTGAATCAGCCCCACATGGCCTGTTATTGTAGAACAGAGGAAGACGAGATATTTTCAAGACTGGAACACTGACTGCGAAATATGTTTTCAAGACAACTCATCTCCTCCCCTCCCCAAAGCACTGGATAATGCTTGTCTTGATCGTTGCTTTAATAATATTGCTTTTCCAATATACAACTTCCAGAAACTACCACTGTCAAAACTCTTACTTTTCTCTCTCTCTTAGCAGTGCTGGGGCTGCTAACTAGTAACTCTAGTTGCCATTCATAAACCCACGACAATAGCACATATAGAATCTTAATGTTTTACAAAGCTAAAAATTGTGCTAATACAAATCAAATTAATCCCTCTATTGCTGCTTAAATCTAACAAGCTATTAACTACCATTCACCCTAGTTCTAAACTATTAGCAATGTTTTGCCTCAATGGACTAAAACATCAATAAATCTAGGCAATGTCCCTTAGCTATTAGTGAGCCCTGATAAGTTTTTAAGCTCTGTGTTAATATATTTTAAATATATTTGTGAAATGTTGCTTGAATACCCCCCCCCCCTCCAAGTTCTAGGTTGCTTTTTGAAGTTTTATGTGAGATATAGCTGTAAATACTTTTATTTGAAAAGGCTATTGCATAATAAATTATTCAGCTTTTGAAAAGTATCTGCAAGTTGTGTTATGGATGTGTTTTTCCCACCATCTAGGTATCATAGGAATTAATAAATATTAAGCTCTGCATGGCTTTTGAAGAAACTAATTATGTGAAGTTATCTTTGGCTCAGAAGTATACAATAATCATTTCTCAGCCTTTGAATTATAACTGAGTTCCAGTAATCAGGAAAACATCAATCCATACTAGCTGGGTAGCATCTGCTTCCTGTATCTTGAAAAGACACTGTTTAGACTCTCAAAAACATTGTGCCCATTAGCACTAGATAGAAAAAGTTAAATAAAAGTAGGAAGATTCTTCAGCTGCATCATCTTTGAAGCCATTGGGCTACCTTTATTTTAGGTTAGCTGAAGAACCAGAACAGCATATCATTTAGTAATTATGAACTCCATGCTTTGCCTCCATTATCTGCTTGTATCGGGATACTTATGTGCAAAATTAAACCAATATTGGTTTCAGACAGGTCACACAGCTCACATTAGTGATTTGACATGAGATTCCCTTTCACTGAGGTGATCATAGAAATCGAAACTCTACTTGTAGTAAATGTGTATATAAAATACACATGTATATAAAAACTCAGTGGATCATGCCAACTGAGTTTATTCCATGGATGTTGATGTATCCAGTCAGTACACTCCCTGGGGAAAGAAATAGCTATGAGATTTTTTGCCCAAACTATAAATTTAAAACTTGCCTGCTCATGAGTGAGTCCTGTTCTGTCTATCAACACAAAACACCAAAACATGCCCAGTACTGAAACAGCAATACATAGGCCCAGTGCTCACTTGTGTTTGGATCTAGGCATGAACCGACCTGTGTATAATTTATCCATAGCTCACTTGAGCCAACTGTCGGGATGGCAGCTGTTGGAGTCCACTTCTGGTTCTTCCGTGGTCAAGACAGATACTCCTTGGAAAGGTGTGAGCTAGGCATGAGCATGCATATCAACACCTCTACGGTCCCTTAAAAGGGCCCTCTTTATTATTGTGAACCTGTACTACCTTCCTAGATCTAAATTCCATGCCATATAGCTGGGAACATTGTGATGACTGAGAGTATAACATTACAGTTACAAACAACAAAGCCAAACACCAGCAGGTTGCTTTGAATGAAGCTCAATTGTAACTTCTGGCTGGAGCTCCAGGGATGTAAGGCAGCATAATACTACCTGATTTCCTCCAGTCCAATCATCAGCCAATGATTTCAAACTCTTTGGCTGGTGGGTTTTTTTTCCTTGGGAAAAAGAAGCAACTTGGCACTTTTGCTGTTATGCACATACTGCTTTGCTTACCCCAAGATGCAAACTTGCTATACACTAAGTCAGGGGTCCTCAAACTTTTTAAACAAAGGGCCAGGTCATAGTCCCTCAAACAGTTGGAGAGCCAGATTATAATTTGGGGGGAAAAATTGAATGAATTCCTATGCACACTGGACATACCTTATTTTTAGTGCAAAAAACATTTAAAAACAACAGAATCATTAAAATGAAGAACAATTTTAACAAATATAAACTTATTAGTATTTCAGTGGGAAGTGTGGGCCTGCTTTTGGCTGATGAGATAGGGTTGTTGTTGTTGTTGTTGTGTGCTTTCAAGTAGTTTCAGGCTTAGGTTGGAGTAAATGATGTTGGAGGGCCGTATCCGGCCCTCGGGCCTTAGTTTGGGGACCCCTGCACTAAGTCATGGAGCACTCTTATAGTGAGGCAAAACATATCTTGCTTCCGAAATGTATACGTTTCTGAGGCATATGTATAACATACATATACTGTTGAAATTTGAATTTCTGAAGATGACTGCCATTGAAAAAAATACACAAAGATATGTGTTATTCCATTGGGCCCCATGTTCGGATCTTCAGCTCCTAGCAAGCCAAGCAAGAATGATCAGGGGTAAAGAATTCTGGAAGCTGATGCCAATAAACATCTGGAGAACCAAAGATTGAGTATCATTGATTTAGTCAATGGGGAAAACACACAGACAAATGTGCACGTAGAAAACATGCATAATAAATTGAATGTACATTATGGAAAATGTGTACAAAGAAATCACACTACCTGACACAAACAAAAGGATGGGACAGGATTGCAGTTGGGACTCAGAAGAATGCCAGCAAAAACAGACTCAGATCCATAGAGAAATGTGCATTATAGACTTTTGTTTCATATTTAAATACCACCGGAATGTAAGAGGTTATTTCTTGGGCTTTATGGTTAGGAAATACATTGATATTGCAGATGTTTTGTTTTATGTAAATATAAATACCCAAAGGGTTTCGAAACAACAGCAACTTTAAGGAGGCATTTTTTAACAAAGAAAAGAATATATTTATTTGACACTAGCAAACTTTGTTTACCACTGGCACTTATTGCTGAGAAGTCATTAAAAAGCTTTGGAAGTGCCAAGAAGTTGGAGTCATTATTTTTTGTTGTCAATAAGAAGTTTGACCCTAAGTATAATGCAATTAAATGTAAGAAAACCAGAAGCTAATTATCAGGGCAAAGCCTGACAGCAGTACAGTGTGCTCCCAAGAAAATTCTGACTGCTTGAAATATTTTAAACTCTGTAAGCAGGATAAAATACTCGTACGCATACAGAAGAAGACAGCTCTTACCACTTAGCCTAAAGAGATTGTCCCAATTCTGTGCTTCTTTCAGTAGCAAAATTATTTTGATTATGAAATATAAATGTTGAATACTGCTTCCCCTGTCATTACTTTGAACCGTAACTATAGCTGAACCTTTCAGTCATGGTGTTCATCTCGCACCATGGATGAATGTGTGATTCCATATGAACCTAAACATTAATAGGAGAGAAATGATCTTAAGGCTTAACACTAAAAGACTGTTACATTGTTGTTTCATGGCTTCATGGTACATTTTCGAGAACTCAAACCCATTATTTTTGCAGATTGCTGTTGTTAGGATCTGTCAGTCAGCATAGAACCTTATAGTAAAACAAAAATAACACACATACACACCTGTTTCTAGTATGTGTTACCGCCCCTCTATGCATAGTTCAAAATCAGGCCCCTTCTACATAGATGTATAAAATCCACATTATTTGCTTTGAACTGGTTATATGGCAGTGTAGACAAAGAGTCCTTCCACACAGCCATATAACCCAGAATAGCAAGGCAGAATAACCCACAATACCTGTTTTGAACTGGGTTATCTGAGTCCACACTGCCATATATCCCAGTTCAAAGCAGATAATGTAGGATTTTACTCTGCCCGCCCGAGGCCCCTTCCACACAGCTGCATAAAATCCACATTGAACTGGATTATATGACAGTGTGGACTCAAATAATCTACTTCAAAGCAGATATTTATGAATTATCTGCCTTGATGTTCTGGATTATATGGCTGTGTGGAAGGACCTTAAAATAATCTAATTCAAATCAGATAATGTGAATATTCTTCTTTGATAACCTGGATTATCTGGCAGTGTAGAAGGGGCCTCAGATATATACTAGGGTCAGGTGAGGTAAATGAATGGTTCCCAAACTTTGCTCTTCAAGAGCTCCCAGCGAGTATAGCCAATGCTCAGATATTCTGGAAGATGACGTTCACAATATGAACATAGCCAAATGGAACAGTCAAACATGGGATCAAGTCAGTTACCACGAAGCCCAGGGAATTTCTACACTGCCATATAATCCAGATTATCAAAACAGATAATCCATATGATCGCCTTTGAACTGGATTATATGAGTCTACACTGCCAGATAATCCAGTCCAAAGCAGATAATCTTGATTTTATATGACAGTGTAGAAGGGGCCTATGTACTCTGTACAATTAAGGCAGTTCGACACCATTTTTTTTTTGCCATAGCTCAATGTAATGGGATCATGGGAGATGTAGTTATACAAGATCTTTAGACATCTCTGCCAGAGTGCTGGTGCCTCACCAAACTACAAATCCCAGTATTCCATATTATTGAGCCTGGGTAGTAAAAGTGGGATCAAACTGCTTTAATTCTACAATGTAAATGTACCCTTAGAGCAGGAATTCAGAGCACAAAATTTAACACAATCTTGTGCTTTTTCCTGCATTCATTTTTAAAATGCATTTCCTGCATTTCTGCAAATTGTATGTGCTTCCCCACTTATTAAACTCTGCTTTTATATGTATTTTCCAATTACCCACTTTTACTTTTTGTCTTAAAAACATATGCTTTGTCTATGTACACATATTTGTTTTTGGAAACACCTTGTAAGGCTTGCAGGTATGCAAGTGCTTCAGGAAAACTGCATTTTTTCTATAAACAAGTCATGCAAGGCACAAAGTGCAAGATTTCTTTCCAACCCTAACTGTATGACTGTTGCAGTGTAACATGCCCTATATTTCCATTCTTCTTCCCCCATTGCATATACCTAGCTTGTACTGGGTTGCTTTGGAAATTGTTTAGGATTTTATATCCTAATTTTATAGGTATGAAGCACATGACAAACACACTGCCCAATGTATTTTTACAAACTGTAGCTTCCAAGAAGATTGGTGGGATGTAGTGAATATAATTGAAATACATGTGAACATGTTCTTTGCAATATATCACTTTTGTATTTTCCAAGTTTTAATTCCTATGTTTCATTTTAATACTTTGCAGTTATAATAACTGGATGAAAATTATGCTGTCACAAACTTAGCATTTCTGATGTAAATTGGAGAGGATGCTGGCAATGAGCAACTTATTTAAACCAAAATGCCTTTACTAATTAGACAAGAAATCATAAGACTGTCAAGTGAAGTTCTAATGAAAATAATTTTGGATATTTCCACATAATTAGAGTCTCTTTAACAAATCTCAGAAGGCCAATTCAAACAACAATGGGTTTATGCAACTTGCAGCTCTACTGCAGATTTGCATGTACCAGGCATTGCTTTTGTGATTGTTACCCAGAACACACAGGTGTGATTATTTCAGCCGTGTCCTGAATGCTTCAAGTAGTTATCAAATGGATTTTCAGTGGCATACACACACATTCAGCAACAACCTTTGAGCTCGTTGTGTGCATAAATTATCCAAAGTCTCTTTTACTGGGAGTACCTGAGATATACTTAATCATCAGCACACACATTGTCCTCCAGTGTAATTTTCTAAATATGTCACTGTTCATCAACATTTATCCTATACTTTGCAAACACGTAGAAATGATTTTAATCTCAAAGCTTGAATAGTGATTGATTAATTGTGCGGAACTCCAACCTAGAATTGTGGCAAAGTCTTTACATAACACAGTTTCCAGCTCTGCATGCTTCTCACATAATTTACAAAATTCTATCTTCTTCATCAAATTCAGGAAATAGATAAATATTTGGAAGCACATACTAGTGCAGTTGAAAAGAGCTTGTTTCAAATTGAGCAAACCTGGGTGGTTTTATTTTTCTCCAGTTCATGGGAAAAGGGTGATAGGTGAAAGGTCATTCTGAAGAGAGGAGAATGGTCCAATGCCACCACAGGGGCCAGCTACCAATACCAGTTGCTGCCATTTCCCTGCTGCGGCATTCAAACAGGCAACAGGTGGTGATACTGCAAAGAGAGTAGAGTGGCCCAATGCTTATTTTAGGTTCTCTTGCCTTTTACTACTTTAGTCATAGAAAGTGATTTTTCCTTGTTTATAAGATAATTATTACATTATTGATATTGACGCATGGATAAGTTGACCCATTTTCGGAAGGTTTATTTTTTTACTAATATTTCTACATATATGTGTGTATACAGGCAGTGCCCATGTTATGAACAAGATAGGCTCTGTAGGTTTGTTCTTAAGTTGAATTTGTATGTAAGTTGGAACAGGTACATTTTTAAAGTGTAACTCCAGCCAAAAACATGTTTTTAAAGCTTTGGGTAGCATATGGGTTAACACCCCTATGGTGTTCATTTTGCTTTCTGTGACCCATTGGCCTCTCTGTGGCCAAGATTTCACCTCACTTTCTATCCCTGTCAGAATTGGATTTTGAAAAATGTGGCTTGCTGTAGAAACAAGGATTGGTGAAAAAGTTTCAGTGGAGACACATTTTTCCCATGATAAGTCTTACAAGAGTGAATTTTCCTTTTGAGTGGTAGATTTCTCTCACTTCCTGTTGTCTCATCCCCGTTCTTAACTATGAGTCATTTGTAAGTTGTATATTTGTAACTCAGAGCCTGTCTATATAGAGTATTTCCATACAACCCTTGCCATACCAAGTCATCAAAGTTTATTATCCCCAACTGTCCGAATTAAACAAGGCGATTCATCCACTGCCATCCCACTTTTTAAGCTGTTTTTAAAATGTCCCAATTTGTTTCTCCTCCCCTTTCCACTTTCCCCTTTGTTACTTAAAGGTAAAGGTTTCCCCTTGACATTAAATCTTGTTGAGTCTGACTCAGGTGGGTGGTGCTCACCTTCATTTCTAAGACAACTTCCCTGAATCTAGACACTATACTCCTATTGATGCAGGCCTAAATCCCGTTGTCTTTTTTGCCACCACATCACATTGTTGGCTCATCTTTAACTTGTTGTCCATGAGGACTCCAAGATCTGCTCTAAAGGGAGATGTGTCCTAGGTCTTATGGCTGGCATGACTTCATGGAGCACCGTTACCTTCCCACCGAAGCGGTACCTGTTGATTTACTCATAGATGCATGTTTTCAAACTGCTAAGTTTGCAGAAGCTGAGGCTAACAACAGGAGTTCATTTCATGGATTTGAACTGCAGACCTTCCGGTCAGCAAGTTCTGCAGCTTAGCAGTTTAACTCATTGCTCCACTGCAGCCCCACATCAAGGAACTTTGTTCCTTAGTTTCATTCAATTACAGCAAACGTAATGCAAATTACTATAGTAGTTTGTACTTAATTTGCTCCTCAGGGGGGAGAAACAAAGGGAGGGCCATAAGGCGGTTTATAAAACCTGGAATGGAATTCTTTGGAAGAAGGAGGGAGAATCAAAGTTGTAATATTAGTAATTGAAACAGAGTGATTGTTGGAAAAGAAATCTGTTATTCTGCTGTACTGTATTTCTCATCTTCTTACTGAAATGAGTCAGATTGATGAAAATTTAAAGTCTGAAAGAGGATTTTTCCTCTTGCTTTCAAAGGTATTTCAGTATTCAGCAGGTCATTGTGTCTTGGTTCTGTGCTCTGGAGAACTCTCCAGACAACTTTAGAGATTTCTCTTTGTCATGCGTTAATACATTGTACGTGTTTAAAGAATAGCCAGGTTAACCTGAAGTGGGTTGAATGAGTCTTGTATCTAGAAGACTATGTTAGTTAATAATGGAATTACATCAAAAACCAGAGAGGGTTTCTCACATGAAAACTTGCTAAAAGGGATCCCATGCCAGGCAAAGATCACAGTGCTTGGCACGTAATTCTATTAAATGATGGCAACTAAATTGTTCATAATTGAAAATGAATCTGCTTTACCATTACTTTACAAAAAAAGAGCAAAGCAAAAAAGCTTAGAGGTACAAGCTATTTTTCTGAAAGTGTTTTTTCTACTGATATTTTATTAGTTATGTTATTTCTAATTACTAGTACTCTCTATCATGTATGAGTCAGATTCCTAAATACGTATTGCTAAAACATCATCTACCATAGCATTTGAACATTTAGAAATGCAGTTTCAGAGAATGTACAGGAATGAACTGTTTTCACACACACGCACACAAAAGATTCAGTTCTGAACCTGCTTCGATGCTTCACAGACATCCTTGATGTGAAGGGCACTAACTTCAACTCACATTACAGTGACAACCTGAGTCTAGGAAGATTGGTGTTTCACATGTCTTCTCATACAGTAACATATAGGCTTCGGGTACAACCTATCTTTGCAACCACAACTCCTTCTATGAATTGATACAGGCTTTAAGATCTACGGGGAGGCCCAACTCTCTGTCCCATCTCTGTCTCAAGCATGGTTGGTTGGGATGGGAGAGAGGGCCTTCTTGGTGGTGGCCCCCAGCTTTGGAATGCCCTGCCAAGAGAGATCAGACTAGCCCCCACCCTCCAAACCTTCAACACACAATTAAAGACCTGGCTTTTCTGACAAGGCTTCAACCTTGTTTAGACTCTCTAATAACATATATGAGGTCCTTTCGATTCTTTATTAGCACTTTATACTTCTGAGATCTAATACTGTTGTTTTATCTACAGCAACTGCTGTATTTTATTGTTTTTATCAGGGGATACTGTGAATTTATGACATTGTGTTGATAGTTTATTGCCTACTCATATGTTTTGTTTTGTACTTGTTGTATTTTGCATGTCACACCTTGAGTGTTTTGTGAGCCGCCCAAGTCCCTCTGCAAGATGGCAGCGAGATATAAATAAAAGATGACGATGATGATGATGATGATTATTATTATTATTATTCTGCACAAAAACACAGTATGACACAGCAAATGATATATATATATATATATAGAGAGAGAGAGAGAGAGAGAGAGAGAGGATTATTATTATTATTATTATTATTATTATTATTATTATTATTAACACAATAAGATGAGTCTACAGCAGACACTCTGCTGGCTGTTGTATTGGATCACACGTCGGACACTTCCGAAGTGTCTAGAACTGTGTGTGATGTATTGGCGAATAATGCGTGCAGATCCCAGTAAAGTGGCCTTCTGCAGCTAGCAGATGGTAATTTTGCCAGTGCCGATTGTGTTTAAATGCAGGCCAAGGTCTTTAGGCACTGCACCCAGTGTGCCAATCACCACTGGGACCACCTTGACTGGTTTGTGCCAGAGATTTTGCAGTTCAATCTTTAAATCCTTATATTGTGTCAGCTTTTCCAGTTGTTTCTCTTCAATCCTGTTGTCACCTGGGATTGCAACATCAACAATCCATACTTCGCTTTTTACACGATTGTGAGGTCAGGAGTATTGTGATCCAAAACTCTGTCTGTCTGAATTATTATTATTATTATTATTATTATTATTATGTATTCTGTACCTGTGCGTAGTTGCTCCCTTTTGTAGCCCTTCCTGCAAATCATCTGTGAGAACTCTTTAAAATGAGGTAGTTTGGAATACCTTCCATGATTTTAAAGGATTATCAGAGGCACTGACCCAATTCCTTCTGCTGCAGTTGACTACTGACTCTTTTTTACAGATAGAGCTGTAAAAGGATTGCTATTGGACTATAATTTGGGGCAGTCCTTCTTCCCCTGGCTCTGATGTGTTCTGACTACAAGTTTGAACCTGTAACCTGATTCAAAGCTATGACATTAGGTATAAGCCCTTTTCCTAGTTCTCAATTCTGATTCAGTTGCCAAGATCCTACATCAAGGAGATGAATCTTAACTTCATGCTCACAGAACTACATTACCCCTACCCTTGACATATCCAGTTTCATGCTGAGATCTTATTGCTACCTGCATTAACAACTTGTAGGGAGGAGGAGTCTACATGGTACTCCACTGTTCTGGTCATACCTGACTGTCTTAACATCATAACACCTTGAGTTCTTTAAACCTTGCATGGGAAGAGTTTTCCACATAAGTGGACTGAAACCTAAGTGCTTTTCATGTTCTGCACTGTGCCACTATCAGAGATCCAAGAGACCAAAATAAGTGTTTGCATTTTTTTTTCTTGTACTTTGTGAATAAAGATGTCTAGAAACTCCTTTAAAATACTATAGTTAAACCTCTGTAACATTTTGCCATTTCTCAGTTTTATGTTGAAATTTTGTCAAGGCCTTTTTGCTTTTTGTTTTTGTTTTTTGCACTTTTCAAAAACACATTGCACTTTGTACATAAAACAAGTTCTGAACATCAAGGTGATAAGTGTGCTCACAGTTACATGGTTTTTACAAAATTGTATGAAATTGCAACATTGCAAAATCAGAGTGTAGCCAAATGTGTGCAGTGTGCAACCATATGGAATTACACAATTCCTTTATCTCAGCCTTCAGATGAATGCTGTCAATCCACATCAGTCAAAAATATCCAGGTGATTAGGTAAGATTCTGGACTTTTAAAATGAAAAAAGCATGGCTCACCCCACCACCACCACTGCTGTTGTAAAACCAACAGATACTTCTATACCACCATGCACTGGTGGCATGATTCATGTTATCATGCTCTATTGGCATTGAGACACTGTTTTTCCAATGACTTACTACTAAGAAATCCGGTAATGGTGTCCTTGGGATTTCTAAATGCCTTGAATAAGTCCTTTCCACTAGCTGCCTATTCACTCTGAAAAAGCTAAATAGGTTGGTTCATATCAAAAGGGATGTTTTATGGGTGAGCAATATGTTGAAACATAAAGGAAAGTAGAGAGGCATAAACTGGTTCAGCTATCACAGTAGAAAGGGATGAGTGTCTTCACAATTGTTTTGAGGAACTGTGCATTTTAGCACTTTTCAATGACAAGGAGACGTTGTGAAAGATATCGTAATAATTGAATTGACTTAGTGATACGGAGGAGAAGAGGACAGCTGCATTGACTTTTACACTACATTGCATTCTGAATTGGTTCTTATCACCCAAGAAACAGCTTCTGAAATAATTAAGAATCACACCCTAAAAGTGCTAATGAATGTCCAGTATCAACCTGCTCCTTATACTGCAAAACATACGACCTCATCAGACAGGCCTCCGGAATCACCACACATTGTTTTATATATTCGGACCGTACAAATAAGGTTTAACATAACAACATTTCCTTGCAAGAAATTTTTTAAAAACATCAAAGTTACAAAGGTGAGGTATACATTATATATCCAATTTAACAAAGAAAGAAAGAAAATCCATATATATTCACCCTATTCTGGTGTCATCTATTGTTTACACCTTATTAGTACTGTTCTCATCCCCTACTTGTATCCATCACTTTTCCACTATTTCCCTCCCCTCTCCTTTTCACTGCCCCCCCCCCCTTTTTCTGGGAACAGTCATACATTTCCTTTATTATTCATCCTATTTGTTCGATCAAAAGGGTAGTCTGGTTCAATTCGTAATATTTTCTGTGACCCTTTACCTTGGCTATACCTTCTTCCCATTTCCCTTCGCATTTTCCCCTGGGGTGTCCATTGATATATTCATTTTTTCCTGTCCAAAGTATAATCTTGCAGCCTATAGTCTGCTAAATATTTATACCATTTTTGTATATCCCATTTTTATGCTCTTTCCATCCCAGGGCGACTGTAGCGTGTACCACAGCTAACTTCTATTTAGTTGTCTCAGCCCAGTCTTTAGTGCCGCTTTTCCCTTCCAGTTTCAGGATAAAAAAACTGTTTCTTGTTCAACCCTATTTTTGCCCAAATAATTCCTCCATTTACTCCTTTATTTGCCCTATAGAATTATTGTACCTTGGCATAATCCCACCACATGTGGATTAAAGATCCAATTTCCCCACATTCATGCCAACAGAATTTAGATGTCCTTTTCGTCATATGGACTAATTGCTGGAGGGCCCTGTACCATTTTGTCAGTATTTTTAAATCTTTAAATGTTTAAGTTTTTTGAGTGAATTTATCCGCAGTTCTATGTCCTTCTGATTGCCATTTATTTCCTTTTCCCCATACTTCTAACAGGGTGGATTTTAAATTGTATTGGTTATCTATTAATTTAACCAATACAATCTATTAATTTGGAGCCCCCGGTGGCGCAGTGGGTTAAAGCACTGAGCTGCTGTGCTTGTTGATCGAAAGGTCGCAGGTTCGATTCTGGGGAGAGGCGTGAGCTACCGCTGTCAGCCCTAGCTTCTGCCAACCTAGCAGTTCGAAAACATGCAAATGTGAGTAGATCAAAAGGTACCGCTCCGGCGGGAAGGTAACGGCGCTCCATGCAGTCATGTTGGCCACATGACCTTGGAGGTGTCTACGGACAATGCTAGCTCTTCGGCTTAGAAATGGAGATGAGCACCACACCCCAGAGTCAGACATGACTGGACTTAATGTCAGGGGACTACCTTTACCTTTACCTTTACCTATCTATTAATTTGTTACATATAAATCCCATGATTCCTTTCTTTTTCTCAGTTTTCCATTGTAAAATTTGATCTAAATTTGTCTCAGGGCCTTCCTTCTTCTTTCACTCTGTAATTTTTTTGTGACATTCCATGCCATAACAACCAATTGCTTGATCAACATTTGTCTCTTAATTCCTCTCAGTCTTTTGTTGTTTTATCTGAATTTTAAAAATCCCCTATTTTGTTATATCGTTTTTACTTAAATTTATTATCACTTTTCCATATAACTGTTCTTTTTATTGTCTAATATTCCTATTGGGAGTCAGTATTTTGTTCTATGGAAATTTGTTTTGCCATTTTTCCAGCATTCTAATGTTGATGACAGTGGGCTTCCTTTTATTTTATTTTATTTTATTTTATTTCTTTATTGTTCATCTTTTTCTTTAGACACGAACAGTGGTTCCACCCATTTATTGTCATCTCTAGTCTTTCCCAATAAAAGCAGAATATCTAATTTGTCATTTAACTCCCCAAAAGAAAGAGGGGGGTGGGAAGCCCCCAATCTACAAAGTTATTGTGAAACATGCCAACTAGTGAAACTACTAGAATTAGATTCTGATGATACAAAAAAAAGGGTAAGAATTGTCACACATCATAGCAAATCCAGGTGTTTCTGTCAAGGGGGCATGGGGAACTCATCGCCCCACGCCCCACATCACCCATCTCACCTGTCACCCCATCCCATGGGGGAAAGCATCAGCTGCCCAGCTTCCCCCATTGGTCTCAATTCAACACAGGAAGTGTCCCATGTTACCACCACAGCATCATATGCTGGTTGACCTTCCCTTTTGCAACAGAACTCTACCAGAAGTAGCTCTGTGTTGTGGGATGGGATCCCACAGACTCCATCAAAAAAGGGAAGGTCAACCAGTGTATGCTACAAAAAAGCACCCCGTCTGATGAGGTCATTGCACTGAATGGAGATGAAATGACATTCAACCATATCTCAACCTCTAAGATTCTTTTAGGGTTGTAAAGAATGTGTCTCTAGACAGGACACACACCTCTCCCTTGTGGAAGCTCAAATCTCATTATTTTCAATAGTATAGTAAAATGGTTTCCCTTACATAAAGTATCATAATTAAGATTTGGCCATTGGGGGTTGGTCGGGGGCATTTTCAAGCCGTGGATGATTGTGGATACAGAATCCATGTATATGGAGAAGAATTTATAGGGGTTATTTTGTGTGTGTGAGAGAGAGGAGGGGAATGTCAAGTTCATATTTCATGCTAAAGTTTATTTAGATGTTATCAGACAGCAGCAAGAGATTTTAATAGGAGTCAGTGTATCTATGGGAATGGACTGTTGTGTAACAGATTAAAAAGTACTTTTTTATGGGGAAGCAGAAAACATGTGATGGCAAGTAAAGCGAAAGGCAACAGGTGATAAAGTTTCCACCTGTTCCAATGCTCTCTCATCAAGATTTTTGTCAAGCATTACATCAGACCTCAACAAGGAATATATACATGCAGCATTTATAATATTTGACTAAAAGTATTGTCAAGATAAAGCACTCATTGATTCCTTTTAGGCTAAGGGAGTATCCGTTATTTCAAGCTTATCTTAGGACAGGAGTGAGATGAATGGAAACGAGACCACTCCTATTAAAAGAATTTATAATGATTCAATCCTTTCTGACAGTTTTTCAATGAATATCAAATCAGGCTGGAAGAATGCAAATTGTTGAACATTTAATTCAGATCAACAGAATAGAGGACAAGTGTTGCATTGTAATTCACAGCAGGTCTGGACGGCAGGTATGTAGATTAAATGGTGTTCATCCATTCCCCCTCCTTAGTTTTCTTCGTATTGTTATGAACTCTGCTTCTGGAAGCTGACTTATTAATTCATAGTCAGGGCTGTCTCCTGGAAAAGAAAAGAGAAACATGTGGGGATAGAAATTTGCACTGCAGGTCCTTCAAAGCAACTGAGAATTGTTCTGAAATCCTACAAATAACTCTGGTGATTCTTTTGAATGGCCTACCAGGCTCACACCATGATCCAGGACATTTAGCTGACAGCTCTGTATTGTCCTCAACTAGCATAAATTTTCTGGAACTTAATAAAAATGCAAAGCAAATATCTCATAACACACTTAAAATGATTCATAGAGTTGCATCAATTTCACTTGTTTGTTTTCATATGAGCATATTTTTAATATTGGGGGGAAAATGGAAGACCAGTCATTTTATAGTCTAGGTAAATCTTTTTTTTAAACCCACAAATATTACTTATAAATCAGATGCCTCTATAGTCACACAATGTGGCTTAACATATTTTTGTCTCAGCGTGTTCACTGTACTTACTTACTTAGGCGATCCCTCGTAGTCCGAGGATGATGGTCCTCCAAGTGTGGTATCCTGGCGGTAGGTCTGTAAGTGACTGTGGAGCCCTATTCTTGATCTGCATCTTCTCCCACAGTGAGGGCATCGATTTCCAGGTGGAAGGCGGTCCCAGTTGGGGTTGGCTTGATGCACCTTCCTCTTGGACCACTTCTATCTTTCTTCCTCCATTCATGCCTCTTCAAATTCTGCAGCACTGCTGGTCACAGCTGACCGCCAACTGGAGTGCTCAAGGGCCAGGGCTTCCCAGTTCTCAGTGTCTATGCCAGAATTTTTAAGGTTGGCTTTGAGCCCATCTTTAAATCTCTTTTCCTGTCCTCCAATATTCCATTTTCCATTCTTGAGTTCAGAATAGAGTAACTGCTTTGGGAGACGGTGGTCGGGCATCCGGACAACATGGCCGATCCAGCTGAGCTGATGGCGGAGGACCATCGCTTCAATGCTGGTGGTCTTTGCTTCTTCCAGCACGCTGACGTTGCCCACCTGTCTTCCCAAGAGATTTGCAGGATTTTCCGGAGGCAGCGCCGATGGAATCATTCCAGGAGTTGCATGTGATGTCTGTAGACTGTCCACATCTCGCAGGCATATAACAGGTTTGGGAGGACAATAGCTTCATAAACAAGCACCTTGATATCCCTACTGATGTCCCAGTCATTAAACACTCTCTGCTTCATTCGGAAAAATGCTGCACTCGCAGAGCTCAGGCGGTGTTGTATTTGGGTGTCAATGTTGACTTTTGTGGAGAGGTGGCTGCCAAGGGAGCGGAAATAGTCAACATTTTCTAATGTTACACCATTAAGCTGTATTTCTGGCATTGGAGAGGGATTGCCTGGTGACTGCTGGAAGATGACTTTGGTTTTCTTGATGTTCATTGACAGGCCGAGCTTCTCGTATGTTTCTGCAAAGGTGTTTAGAGTGGCTTGTAGGTCTTCTTCTGAATGCGCACAGACGGCATTGTCATCAGCATACTGGAGTTCTATAACAAATGTTGTTGTAACCTTGGTTTTAGCTTTCAGTCTGCTGAAGTTAAACAGCTTGCCATCTGTCTGATAGATGATTTCCACTCCGGTGGGAAGCTTCCCATCAACAAGATGAAGTATCATAGAGATGAAGATGGAAAATAAGGTTGGGGCAATAACATATCCCTGATTCCACCTTAAATTGGTCACTGTTGCCATCATGGAGGAGCTGCAGGACGTTCATAAATTTGTTAGAGCACCCGATTTTTTGGAGGATGGTCCAGAGAACGCTGCAATTCACTGTGTCGAATGCCTTTGCAAGGTCAATGGATGCCATGTACAGTGGTTGATTTTGTTCCCTGCAGTTTTCTTGGAGCTGTTGTGCAGTGAAGATCATGTCCACTGTTTCTCTGGAGGGGCAGAAGCCATTCTGGGATTCTGGGAGGGTGTCTTCCGAGAGGGTTAGAAGGCGGCTTGCAAGGATTCTTGCGAGGATTTTCCCAGTGGAGGTTAAAAGGGAAATACCTCAATAGTTTCCGCAGTCTGTTCTTTCCCTTTTTTTGAAGAGGGTGATGATGGTGGCATCCTTGAAATCTGCTGGGATTTTCTCATTCACCCACACTTTTTCAATTAGCTGGTGGAGTTGTTGTGTCAGCTCGGGTTCTCCCTCTTTAAAGATTTCAGCAGGGATCCCATCAGGTCCGCTGGCTTTGTTATTTTTTTGTTGGCTGATGACATTGCTGACTTCTTCCAAACTAGGCAGTGCTGCAAGCTCATCCCTGGTTTGTTGTTGCGGGAGTTGTGGGAGAACCTCTTCGGCCACAGTGGAGCTGCGGTTCAGGAGGCTTTTGTAGTGTTCTTTCCAACGTAGTGCAATTGATCTTTTGTCCTTCAGAAGTTTGGTTCCATCTGATGAGCGTAGAGGCTGTATGCTATGGTTTCTTGGTCCATATATGACCTTTGTGCCTTTGAAAAATCCCTGAGCATCATGGGTATCTGCCAGGTGTTGAATTTCTTCAGCCTTCTTGTCCACCAGATGTTCTTGAGTTCTCTTGTCCTTCCTTGGATCTCATCTTTTGCACTGGCGTAGATCTTTTTCTTAGCAGCACAGTTGATGCCTCTGCCATGTTTGGAAGGCTTTCCTTTTCTTGTCAATTAGCTGTTGGATCTCGTCATTTTCGTCAAACCAATCTTGATGTTTCTTGGTTTGATATCCAATAGTTTCTTCGCAGGCTGTGTTGATGGAGGTCTTCAGTTTGTTCCAATGTTCCTCAACATTTTCAGGGTGTTCTATGGGTAGGTTCACTGTACAGCACTAGTATCTACAGATGATTTGCGTTTGGCAAGCATATTAAAAGCTCAAAAAACCTCATAATATAAATTTGAAGGGAAATATCTGTATCTTTTGAGATGGAACTGGTTTATAATCTACCCAGAACCCAAATATAGTGACATTCTTCAATATGATGTGTGTTTCATCTGTCAGATATTAAGTAATAGTTTTACAAGGTTTTTAGCCTTCTCTCCTAAAGCATGCTGGTGCCTCACCAAACTACAATTCCCAGGACCCATGACAGTTAAAATGGTGTCAATGGTATTAATTCTACAGTGTATATCCACTCCCATTTATCCACTAATTGGCAGTTAGTTTCCAGACCCTGCTAAAGGGTAAGCTTTTAACTTTGAAACATATAAATGGTCTGAGACCTGAGCATCTTGGGAAGTGGTATCTCTTCTATGAGTCCATCTAAGTTTTATGATCAGCCAGTGAAGCTCTCCTTGAAGCTCTGTCATTTTAGAGGTCAGATTTATCTAGTGTGTCTCATGGGGATCCCTCCTTTGAGAGATTTGAATTGTATCATCTCTTATCTCATTTCAAAGACAGAGCTTAACGATTCCATTGAGATTTTGGAAATTAATTTATTGGTCATTTATATGGCTTGCCTGCTGCTGTTCTTACATTTGGTTGTTTGCTCTTTATCTTTAGGACTTTAATATGGGTAAATCTTTGTTGTTTTTTCATATTGCAAGCCTTGTGGGGTTATATTACTAAATGTTAATATTCAAATACATTCAGTAAATAAAGAATCAGTGACTTTGCTTTGTCTAGACCTTGTGGGGTTGCATTTTTAGTTATCTTACCTTTCATAAGCAGCAGTGGAAGTTTTGTCTCTTTTTAGAATGTTTATTTTAACACTCTCTCCAATTTTGATTTTTGTTGAATACAAGGATGTTATATTTAAAATTAAAATACATTATAGTCTTACATACTATAAATTACAGCATTACATATGTTGTAATTCAAGGTACAGGCCCACCGTGAAAATGAAAAAAAATATCTTAGAGAACACCTCTCTAAGGATCTCTAGATCCTCCAGCACAACTCTGTAGTAAAATTCCATGGGAATCCCACCATATAATTGCTTTGGAGGACCTACAGATTCCTAGAGAGATGTTCTTTAGAAATCTTTATGTCCTCCATCATGACGGGAGGAAGTTATCCACAAAGTCACACTGGAGGGCTTACAGATTCCTAGAGTGTACATTTATATTAAATCCATGAAAAGTCAGTCAAAACTACAAATGTAGAAGGATGACTGTAATTGTTACTTATTTGTGTGAAAAACGTTCACACTATTTGCACACCCTTAGGCAGCACTTATAACCTTTTTGAAAAAAATATACTTCCTTGCATACAAGGATGCAACCTGTATGTAGTATGATCCAAAGAACTGTAACATTTTAACAAGATCTAAGGTGTACCCCAGTTGTGCAAATACTGTGCCCCAAAATTGTTTGACGGGGTGCTAGGAAAAGGTCTGAAGGAAAGAACAGTTGCCATTTTGGATCCAGGATTGGGTTCCTATAACTTGAATCTTTCTACCTTATCATATGGACCATTAGAATCACCATACATTATCACAAATAATGCCTGTTGGGCACATGGGGAACTGATTACCCCACACCCTGCATCACCTGACTCACCGATTGCCCCATCCCATGGGGGAGGTGTTGACCGCACGGCTACCCCATATTGATTTCAATGTTATATGGGAGTCCTGCCATGTTGCCACCATGGTGGCATACGCCAGTTGAACTTCCCTTTTGTGACAGAGCCCTGCTGGAAGTAGTTTGATGTCATGTGATGGGAGCCGGCAGGCTCTATTGCAAAAGAGGAGTTCAACTGGTGCCGATTTGGACCCCATTTGATGAGCTTCTTAAACAGTATAATAAAGCTCTATCAAGCTAGACAAAGGTACTTGTCCTGTTTGAATTCCCAAATCCCTCACTGTCTGATTCTGTGTTATAGTGGGGCTGATAACACAACCAAAGCTAATAGCTTTACTACAGCTCTAGAGAGTAGTGCATGTGTATGCTTTCACTCTGTTTGCAAGACCTTCCCATTTGAAGCAGAACCTGCATGGTTAGAAGAATTCATCCTGTGAAAGCATTACCCACCGAGTTTCATTTACCAAGTGACCTTCAGCATCTATCCTCCACCTCTTTCTACTGTGACACTTGTGTTTTGTTTGGAGGTGGCAAAAAAAGAAGAAGCTTAACAGAAATAATGGCTTACTTAAGGCAAACCTGAATGAATGGTGATCGACTTGTGAAAAGTGGTTTTCTCTGTGCCTTTCATGAAACCCAGTGAAATATAAAGCCCATTAGTTTTGTTTTTAAAATACACCACTCTTCACACAGCTCTTCCTATCTCTTAATTTATCTAAAGTGGGAACTGTGGTTTTATTCCACTACCCCTCAGAGAAATGCTTTTGTTATTTGGTTTGTTTGTAGCTTGTATCAGACTTGTGTTAAGATGCCAACCTCTGTATTCACTTTCTTAACCATCTGCCATCTCCGCAGAGCCTAAAGTTTTAACCGTCATCTTTCCTTTCTTAGAATATATAGGGACATTTGAAAATCTGTCAGCGTCTTTTGTGCAATCTCATTCTAAGAATCAATGTAATGATAACCTGTTACCTTTCAAGAAAATGTTCAATATTTTAGAGAGAATAGAAGAAATGGAATTGTCAGAACCTGAGATTATGTACATTTTCCTCAGCATGTTGTCCACTTAACATTTTTTGCTGTGTACAAGTACAATTAGTCTGTAAGGTTTATGGCTATCAAAAGGTTTAAAGGTTTTGTACATTAGTGCATAAAAGTCTTCTAACCTATTGTACACGATTAATCATATACTCAGTTTCTTGCTTAGTTGATTATAGGGCAATACTCCTTACATAGACACTGAGGAGCAATCACTTAGATGTGATAGAGGGAAAATTACCTAAATTGATGCCTGTGTTGTTTCTTACATATTATCCCTGCCTTCTACATTTGGGCATGTGCTGTAAAAACCTGCCTATGCATTTTTAAATGAGGATATACATTTTAATGCAAATCTTTTATAGAATGACTACTGAAGTTGAAACTTTTTCAAGAAGCATTCGGCTTTGTTTAACCTTTTTTTTTTTTTTAGTATCTAGAGTTACTGAACCAGACTTTTGTTAATTAATAACTATAGGATGTGAGGCAGTTCCAGTGCTGCTTTTTCTATTAACTTGCAATTTCCTTGAGGAAATGAGTAAACTAGGAGGAAAGGCTCCTGCAAATAAATTTGGTCCAACTGTAAATTGCCAAAATTCATTTGACTGAACTAAGAAGCATGCCTAAATGCATTCTAAACTTCAATGTTGAGGTTATCGGAGATGCTCATAAAAAAATATTGTGGAGGGAGGAATGTCAGATATATTTACTAGGTAACTGCTATTATTTTTGTTGCTCCAGAACTGAGTAGTAAAGATGAGAAATATACTTGTTCGGCACAGCAGTACACAAATGATGTCAAATCATAGATCTGGAAGAGACCACAAGAGCCATCCAGTCCGATCCATCTGCCATGCAGGAATACATAATTAAAGCTCTCTAGACACATGGGAATCTAGTCTCTGCTTAAAAACCTTCAGAGAAGGAGACTCCATCACACTCTCAGGCAGTATATTCCACTATTAAACAACCCTTACAATCAGGAGGTTCTTATGGTGCAGTCTTCCAACAACTAAATTCCTCCAAATCCTCCTGACCCTTACATGTAGTAGCATGGTAATATTCCAAAAATATAACTTTAGGGAATTAATATTAAAACTCTTCTTAGGCTAAGAAGACAGTGAGGTGTAGTGGTTGACTAGAATTTAGGAGATCACGGTTCAAGTTACAACTGAGCATTGAAACTCACTGGGCAACTCTGGGCTGGACATCTTGAACCCCCATCATGAAATAAAGAAGACAGACATCGGATATGGTACTAAGGGGCCATATATTGATCTATTTATTTGTTTATTAAACTTCTGCAAACTTGCAGGAATAAAAGAGGGGTTAATCCTCCTAATGGGTCTAGTAAAAGGACAGGTGTCAATTCTCTGACTACCTCCACTGACAACCCCTGGGCCACTACTTGTACCCCGAGGGCAATCCAAAATCTTTGTTTCTCACCCTGGTCAGTATTAAATGGGAGGCCACAATAGTGGGAAACCCCCATTCTAGTCCCAAAGGGGGTCATCTTCCCAAGCCACAGACCCTAGAGAGGCTGTTTCAAAAACCCATCCTTCACCTACAAAGGGAGTTCCATAGAGCTTATCAAATGTAATTCCAATTTTAACATGTTGTGACAACCTATTTAAGTGATACTACCTCAATTTGAGCTTTTATTATCTGTTCTTCTGCTTATCTCTCATTGGAGACTGTATGGTGGTAATAGGGTGTGGAGGGATAGGTGTGTTGTTTTGTGATGTGTCCTGGGGAAAGCGTTTAATTTCATTGTGCAATAGTACAATGGCAATAAAGCTATTCAATTCTATTCTACATGACCTACCACACAGGTTTTGGCAATTCTAGAAGTGGGGATGAGGTGACCCATACACACAGGTTAGAAACATTGGAGGAAAAATTGGATGTAAATGTAATATTCAAATAAAAGCTAGTACGTGAAGTCTGTGAATTAAATCTGTATCTTGCCTTTCTGCTAAAAATGAACAAATGGACCTAACAGTAATGACATTCAAATGAAATAGAGTTGAAACATAAAAACAGATTAAACACACACTGCAATAAAAATATCACCCAATCAGGAAAAAGTTTTCAACAGTTTAAATGTCAATTATGTATCTCTCACACACTCTCTTTTTGAAAGTCCTCATCCAGTGGAGGAAGGGCACTAGAGATGCCAACCTAGACTCTTATCAGCAGAGAGTTAAAGAGTCTTGCTGTGGCCATTAAGAAAGTTCTCTCTCATTACTCACCAAACATGCCCTAAGGGTAAAGGGGACCATAAAAACGACCTTTCCAGAAGCCTTTATTGCCCCCAAAAGCTCATTACCATACAAGTGCCACTGCCATTTCCAGGAAGTCCTGCCAATGTTCCAACATTTCTACCTTGCATTTTTCTCAGTTAATTAGGAAGGAAGCAACAGGGTCCTATATTGCTCTGTGACCTAATCACTTGGTAAGCAGAAGAAGGAAATGAAGAAAAAAACCTGGGGAAATGAAGTGTTCACACTTTGACCTATAGAAATTCTCCATTTCATGGTTCTCAGTTCAGCTGGCCACTTATAAAATTAGGTGTCGTGATGCCATCCATGCTGCTTCCATTTTTAAAATATCATTAGAACCATGTAATTCATGTTGGTGTTTATGGGCCTCAATATCATGGTTTCATCATTTATCCAAGGAGCCATGTAAAATGTATTTGTCTTTTATTTAATTTTAGCAGTTATGTAAGCACCTAATCACTGCTGTACCTGGAATTGCTTCTTGTTCTTGATTAACATGTGCAATTGAGTTCACCTGAGTGTGTCTTGTTATTAAGGTTACTTTATTAAACTCACCTTTTAATTTCCTGAGTTAATTAAAGCTTTCTGTTTTTTATGATCTTTTAAGTTGTGTGATGGCAGACATTGCACCCTTTTATTCATTTCTTGCAATTTATCACAGCTGTCAATAGAATTGTTGAGCTATTTACTTGGCATTGTAGGCAACAGTATCATACATTCCCATTTGGATTAATTACATTTATAAAAAGGGATGAAAAAGATCTCTGAAAATCCTATTTTAAAAACACAGATTGATAAAAGAAATCTTTTCAAGGTGATTTTAAGTGGAAGGTTCACCACACTGGACAAGAATGCCAATTCATTAAAATATTTTCAAGTTTCATTATCCATTTATTTTTTTTAAAATTACATATGCTCCATAATTTCTTTGTCAGACTTATGGCTGTTTTGCAATAGTCCCACTGATTTCTTTTCTCTTTCATTTCCTATCTTTTTAAAAGTTCCAGTAAGTTCGTTCTGTTGGCGGAACAGCTTAAGTTTGCTCCATGGTGGAATTGGGTGGAAGCAATTCTCCTATCCTTCAAGTTCCCAGGCTCCTTCCAAACCTGCTTCAAACATCTGGGGAACCCCCCAGAGCAAGTTTTTTTAGTAGCACAGAGAGAGAATACAGAAGGGGGATGAGAATGTCATGTTGCGTTAGCAGATGGTTAGCAACACAGCACTGGAATTAAGTGTCTACACTGGTGAATGGAAATGCACTCAGCACTTGACGACACTTGGCATTTACCCAATTTCTAGCTAAATCTGGTGTTTCTTGTTTACAAAAAAAGCCAAAGTTTTGGCCCAGCTGACATCCAAATATATACATAAATTTTGTGAGACATTCTGTCTTTTGTCCATAAGGGTCCATATATATCCCAAACAGTTGCTACAGCCCTGATTATGATTTTTCTGGATATTCCACGCTTGCTTTTTGATACTCTAAACAATAGAAATATCAGGCTATAACTGTTTTAAATAAATAAAGAATGCGCATTGCCATCTGCGTTGTGTATAAAAACATTGTGTGGGCCAACAAATAAAAAGCCAAGCTACCCAGCCCATTTGCAGCTGAACAGAAATTTGAATCAAAGCCTGGATTCATTCTTGATTAGTCCAAACTTGAGAAGATACATTGAATCAACTGTTTTCCAGATGTGGCTAGTTTAATTCATAGACATATAATCTGTGGATGGAGTTGGGGTAGGGGGCAAATATACATCTAAGTAAGGTCAAAGTAAAGGTTTCCTCTGATATTAAGTCTAATCGTGTCCAATTCTGAGGGGTGGTGCTCATCTCCATTTCTAAGCCAAAGAGCCGTCATTGTCCATAGACACCTCCAAAGTCATGTGGCCAGCATGACTGCATGGCGTGCCGTTACTTTCCTGCAGAAGTGGTACCTATTGATCTACTCACATTTGCATGTTTTCGAACTGCTAGGTTAGCAAAATCTGGGCCTAACAGCGGGTGCTCATCCTGCTCCCTGTATTCCAACCACTAGCCTTTTAGTCTAGTGGTTAAGCAGCTCTGCGGTTCAATCTGCTGCGCCATCAGGGGGCCCTACATTTGAGTAACCCTGCATAAAAACAGTACTAAACTGATATAAATTATTGGTTTGCTTATGACCGAAATAAAATTTGAACCACGTTCTAAGATTCTCTGAAATACTTAGTATATAAATGTGTTTAGAGATACATCGATACAATACTCAATTAAAACATTAGGAATCTAACTTCAGTTCCATTTAATAGGACTTCAGAGCATTGTAAGTTCCTAGTCTCATGTTACTGACACCATTTGGACTGAAACTGCTATCCAGTGAAACATAGGGGCTTCCAATACAAAAATAGCAAATTTAAAAAGTGGAGATAGGGAATTGATAACAGGATAATCAATAACAAAAGAATGGAAGGTTAACAAATTCCATAGCTGAAAAGAAAAAGAAAATAAAAAGTTGGTGAAAAGATGAGATCAATACCTAATTTGGTAAAGAATATCACAGGGTAATATGAAATAGATATGTGATCGCAAGTTCATTGTCGTAGCCACAGTAAGCATCTTTTCAAGTTATAATTAGCAAATTTTCTTTTCTCGGGCTTTGAAATCTGATTATTTTGGTCAGATGTGAACCAGCTGTATTTCTCACAAGCTCTTTGATTTTAAGATTGCTTTTAAATCTTTAGAAATAATCCCATAAAAGCTTTTCAGTGCAAATCCTTTGAAGAAACTCATGCTAGAGGCAGCTTATAGGATTTTATAATAGCAGACACTAAATTCACAGGGTTGAGCAATATGACAGATACCCTGTCTGAATGAATAAATCAATTCTGTCTATTGGGTATTTTTCATAGAAAAATGTGTGTTAATCCTACATTGGTTAACAAGATGAGCCATTCCCTTAGAGTCAATTCAGATCTTCTCATTGCTGCAAGCAACAAGTTTTATCAATGAGCTAGTCATGTCAGCAATGTAATGGTGAAGAAGAAGATCTCAGATCCTCCTTGGCAATTAGAAAAGAGAAAAAAAATGTTATTTCACCCTACTTTTTGAAGTAAATACTTAAACTAAGAGCAAGCTTGCAGAAATTTTGCATTAACCTGTTTAAGCAGTACAAGCCTATATATATGTAATTAGAGCACATTTATGCTGTAGTATTAATGCAACACAACTGCCATGGCCAGGCCCATAGCCAGGATTTCATTTTTGGGGGGGGGGGGCTGAATTTTTTTCAGGGGGGGGGTTCAGGGGGGCTGATTTTTTTGGGGGGGGCTGAGTCTGAGTGAAAGAGGGTCTAGCCTAGAAAACCTTTTGTATCATTACCCCAATACCCCCATGCACATAGGATATATTGGCTATGGTGATCAGATCATGATATGAATAAGCATAACAGTTTAAATAATGCACTAGTAAGGCCTTTTCGCGCCTGGCCATGGCTCAGTGTTATGGAATCATGGAACTTGTACTTTTACAAGGTTTTTAGCTTTCTCTTCCAAAGAATTCTTTCTGATGCCTTGCCAAACTATAAATTTCATGATTCCATAGCACTGAACCATAACAGTTAAAGTGATGTCAAACTGCATTAATTCTACAGGTGAAGATGCACTTTAAAAGTAACTCCCACAGTCCTGAATTAGGCATTTGCATTACCAATGCACCATAGTTATAGTCATCATATTCAACAACATTTGATGATCAGTTGTAAAAGGTCAGATGGCTGGATTTTTCTAATTGTTGTGCAGTGAGTACTAATAGAATTTTTATCAATGTGCTTTTAAATTTGGAAAATACTTTGAGTCTCAAACAAGAAAAAGAGTAGCAGGAGGATAAAGTCCAAGAGCAAACAAAGTCTGAACTCCCACTATAAGCCTAAATGACTTATACAGTGATATCTCAGGCTATCATAACTTAGGCATATTAGGAGGTGACAGGAGCTCTGGCGTGGGCTGGTCCATGAGGTCACGAAGAGTCGGAAACGACTGAACGAATGAACAACAACAACATGGCCCATTGAAAAAGATCATAATGCTCGGTAAAGTTGAAAGCAACAAGAAATGAAGGAAAACTGCATAACACCATGGACCAATCCAGGAAGCCATGGACAGAACAATTGATGAGTAAGACTTGAGCAGAACAGTTCGTGACTTGGAGGTCACACATTCATAGGGTTCATAAGTCAAAGCCATCTTGATGGCACATATAAATAAAAACAAATCTACCTTTGCATGGAATAATATGTAAAGGCAACCTGTAAAGGATTATTATTGGGCCTAAAGTTTGATATAGCAAGGAACGTTTTGACTGTGGTGCTACTGAACATGCAGTGAAAACAGGTGGTATTATAGGGTCTTTAAATATTGATATAGATACAGAATCTAGGCATATTATTGGTTTATATCAAGGACAGGACACATGTAGCTCTCCAGATGTTTGGTGGATTGCAACCTGTCACTCATCCCACATTTGCTACTTTGTGAGGTCTGGTGAAATCTAGCAGTCCAACGTATGGAAGATCACACATTTCCCACTATGCCTGATATAAGTTTCAGGAAAGCTGTCTTCAAATCAGAGAGGTGCACAAAGACTTTGGAAAGACAATTAGATTTCCTCACTAAACAAATCAAGCTGTTCTTTCCACTCAGGCCTACATAGAAAAGAGATACAGAAAAAGGATTCTTTTCAAAGGATTGATCCTAGCAATAAACAGGGTGATTAAATATTTAGAACCATAAAATTCTCGGGTTAGAAAGACCACATGAGCCATCCAATGCAACCCTCTGCAATACAACAGATTGAGAATGCTGTGAAAATGTAATGACTTGTTAGTTATTTAAAGTAGATTTTCAGGGCCCTTCCAGATAGGTCTTTAACCCATGACCTGTCACAGGTTTACCCGAGGAGTTCAAATGATGCCTCAGGTAAATCTGAATTGATCCAGAGTAAACTAGGATTTCCCAGTTTACTCCAGATTACTTAAACACATGGAAATATCTGGACCTTAAGGTAAGGTCCAGATCTTTCCAGATGTGGGCCCTGTGAGGATTGATTCCTGGCACCACTTCTGCAATCTTGGGGGTCAATCCCCACAGCAATCCCATTTTTTTGGGGGGGGGGGCTGGAGTCTGAAGGAGCAGGGTGGTACCCCACCCTCCCCTTCCAGCCCCCCATTTACTCCCTAAACTTACCTGAGATGCCTGGCTGCATGCTCAGATCCCTCCTTTGAAAGCTCCAGGAATATCAAAAAGGGAAAGTTTAGTCATGTTTGTTTGTTTGTTTGTTTATTTATTTATTTATTTATTTACAGTATTTCTAGCCCGCCTTTCTCAGGCCTAAGGTTACATATTGGCAACAATTCGATGCCACACATTCATAAAGAAATACAATTGAAAACATTCAACATAACAATATAAAAACCATATAAAACCATGAAAACATATAAACACATATAAACAGTTTGGAAGTGCATTTAGTCAATCAGAACTCAATGTTGTAGCATTGAGTGGTGGCAGTTAAAATAGTATCAAACTGCATTAATTCTACAGTGGAGATGTATCTTTAGGCTATGGCAGGGTTGCTGCTTCTCTCCTTTTGCTTGGCTTGGAATGCTGTTTTAGTTTGTTTTTGTTTCATCACGTTGCTCTGACTTTGTTGACTAAGCTTGCATTCTTTGTACCTTACGGCTTAATTACGGCGTGATGTGGGACTAATTAGCTGAAATATAGCGCTCACTCTAGGCACCAGTCCTAGCAATTACATCACTGCAATTGCTGTCGTGTAGCCAGTTCAGCTGAAACTAAACAAAACAACACATAAACATACAGTGATACCTGCCAAGTTTATTCAAGTCATTAAACATTTTTTTGTAATGGTCATAGAATGTATTCTTCAAATGTGAGATACTTGCAGATTTCCAATCTGTTTTTACTAAAGGCAGCTGGCCTTTAGTATCCTGCAATACCAGTAGCTGATGTCACTACTGGCTAAGGATCTAGTATTGAGAAATACTATAGTTCCTGGTTTGCAACTGGCCATATCTGAGGAGAACAGCTGCAGACAGAAGCTAGATGTTCTACAGGCAGATGAATATTTTTTACAAATGCAAGACAGGATTTAGACAGACTTATACAAAGGGCAGGGGTTGGAAGAGTTACTTCTTTGGAGGATAGCTCCCCTTAACTCATGGTGGTCATTAGAAACTATTTGTTGGAGAGCCTTCATTTGAGATCTGTGAACTATGATTTTTTTCTGTTGTTGCTTTCTCTGATGGAACTCCAAGGTAGTGTTACAAGGAACATCAATATTTAAATTAAGCTACTTTTCTGTGGGGTAGGGATGCCATTCCTTCTGCAGAGGAACGTAAAAATGATTCACTCAGGAACAAAATTAATAATATTTCCTGTTATTAATAGACTATGTAGGAGATAGGAGTGTTACCAAAGCTTATGTTAAATCTACAAAGTGGACAGAGAGAAGTTTCATATGCCTTTGATTTGAAAGAAAACTGGTACAAAATGATGTACCAGTGATATATAACCTCACAAAAATTAGTCAAATATTACAAAAAGTGCAAAACACATGTTGTACATTCTTTCATATTTGTCAGACTTGCGGAACAGCAAAAGCCTATTGGAAAGAAATCCAGGAAACTATTCAAAAAATACTCAACATGAAAATACAATTTAAACCAGAATATTTTTGTTGGGAATGACAGATAAGGATATGGACACAAATAAGGACATACTGTTTAATTATATGATAACTGCAGCAAGAATAGTCTATGCAAGAACTTGGAGAACAAAAGAAACACCCTTAATAGATCAATGGCTAATAAAAATATTGGATATTATGAATATGGATAAACTAGTAACAACTAGTAACAAAATATCAAGGAAAACACAAGAAAACAACAGATTGTTTACCTTTTAAAGACTGTATGTCAAGGGGAAAATGGAACATGATAATATAGTTCAATCAATTTAAAAGAAAAATTATCCCACATAAAAGGTGATGGAAGGGGAGGAGTGTAGATAAAGAAACAAGTTTAAAGACTATAAATAAACCATGATGAAGATGACTGGAACTGCATAAAATTTCCCCTTTCATTCCCCAGGTCCTTTATCCTTTCCCAGCCCCTTCCCGTTCCTCCTTACCTCTCTTCTATTCCTTTTCTTTATTTATTTTAATACTTTTAGGTCTGGAAAATATATACTTTAATGAAAATTATTTTTAAAAATAATTTAAAAACTTTAAAACGAAGGTCTTTTTTCCCTAGGACAGTATAGGATCCTGGATACAGGACACACTGAACAAAACTATGAGGATATTGTATTCTAGTCCTGGCAGGGTAATGGATAATTTCCAAGTGTCATTGGCAGGGAGTATCACTGGTTGCAATATCACAGTACTCTTATTTAAAGAACTGATGTTCCATAGGTGACTTCACACTATGCAATACTAGTGCTATGATTCCACTTTCACGGACATGGCAGCATCCCCTGCAATTGAGTGATTTGCATTTTAGGCCAGGATATTTGCAATTCTCATCCAAAACCATCCCGTGTCTTCCCAGACTACAACGAATGGAAACATAATGCAAGAATTGTGTAATGAGAAAGAACCCTACAGGTTACCCACATTGCAGAATTATAGCAATTTTACATCGCTTTAACTGCCTCTGCCCTGTCTTATGGAATCCTGGAATTTGTAGTTTGTTGGGGGACCAGAGCTGTTTTACAAAGAAGGATACATACCTCACAAAACTACAAATCACAGAATTCTGTGGTGTTTGTGGTTAAAATGATGTCAAACGGCTGTAATTTTGCAGTGTGGATACAGCCTTAGTTGAGGGTAATTCACTGAGCCAACATGAACTGAATGCTGCTCCTAGTGGTGCAAGGAGCCTTGTTTTCAGATCAGAATACAAAGCCCTCCAGGTGCTTCATGTGTTTAAAGTTACTTCCTTCCTCCCATAGAAATTATCCACTGTAATGGTGGAGCAACATGTAACTGTGAGAGTCTCCCAACTATATTAAAATAGTTTCCAACTCTTGTATCTACATGCAATCTAAGAGAGAAATCATTTGATTCAAATAATCATTATGCTTTATGGAATACATTGTATCTTAGTATGTTAAAATATCAATTTTTTTCTCTGGACCTATCCAGACAGGCCTTTAAATTGAGTCTTGTCTCGGTTTTACTAGAGGTGTCCAAATGATGCCTTCGATAAACTGAATTAATTTGAATCAAATCAGAGTTTCCCTGGTTTGATCCAAATTGTTTCGTTACCCCTTTCTGAAAGTCCCAGATCTAATGGGTTATCGGATCTGTGGGAACTCACCCCTGAGTAGTTCCAGGACTAACCGGAACTACCCAGGGGTGAGTTGCCACAGCCATTTTTCATCTTTTGGGTTCCTAGAGCCCAAAGGTGCAGAGTGGCACTCACCCCATCCCCCAAACACTCCAAAACATGGCTTAAAATTTTGAAAACTTACCAGGGCACCATTAAGGTGGTCCTTCAGTCCTCTTGGTGTGTAGAAATGATATGGCAGGAGATGGGGGGCAAGGAGCAATCTTCCTCCTCACCCCCACTCCTGGTCTTCTGGCACATATTTTCTACATGCCAGGAGGACTGAAGGACCACTGTAATAGTGGTCCAGTACGTTTTTTTAAAAAACATAAGGCTTGTTTTGGGGGGCTTCAGGGTGGCTGAATGCCACCCCAGAAGTTACTGCGATTACATCATGACATCCTGACACCCCCCTACGATTACATCATGACATCCTGACACCCCCCTGTGTTTTTTTTTGGGGGGGGGGTGGGAATCCATGCCAAAGCAGGTTTTTAAAACCCACTGGCACAAATTTTGGCACTGTCTGGAAGTTAAACAATGTTAAGCATTGTGGTTTGAAAAATGTCATAGTTAAGAGAACATCAGTAACAACTCTCCTTTCTTCAAGTGCAACAAGATGTATATCCAATTGCATTTTGGATTTTGCATTTCAAGAACAGCAGCCTTTCTGCCCACCACACAGTATCATACAAAGCTGGTGGTACTGAGTTTTCTCAAGTCAAGTCTGCATTACAAAATTACAGATAGCACATGCAGTATTCCTTTTCTGTTACTAGAAATGGGCTGTTATTTGGTCCAACAGCGCCAGTATTGCTACTTAAATATTGCCATCATAGCTGCCATATTCTAAGGACCATGTCTTGGGAAAGTGACACTATCTGCGCCATTGAATCTATATAAAATGGGATGAGGAGCTTTGGAAGCTCCAAGACAAATTTTTAGCTTACATAATATTTCCTACTGGCACAGAAATAGTCATAAATAAACAAATCTCAAAGCAGAAACTGACAAAAGTCAATTTCTCATTTTGATTTTGAGGGTTTTTTTCAGGGTTTTATAAGCTTGTGTGAGATCTCAAAGTGTTTTCATTTAAAACTGAAACTCTCAGAGACTTCCAAGAATTTCAGGGTGGGAATGGGCCAGATCTTGCCCACTCCGACATAGTGTTATTCTACTGTAAATGCACTGCAAGTGCATCTCTTTACTTCAACCTTCAATATTAAATCCAACCACAAGATTGGGGCATACATTTGGGGACATTTCGATGGATTGTGCTGTTTTTTAAAATATATATAACACAGGCCTAAAAAGAGCACATACATTTGTTTAAAATGTCCTTGACCATGAAAAAGTACATGTTCTAAAATAGCAGCCTACAATAACCTATAATAAATTTAAAGTAAGTTTCTCTTTGAAATGGAATATTTCTACTGTCTTTTATTACTTTCCATTACTGAAATACATTACCTTCTCTACTGTCATTCATAATAGATATGGAATGCATCACGGTATGTGTTAAGTGCTTAGAATAAGGAAGCGCCAAATGTTTTAGGACAGTGATGTCCTCCCTTAATAAAAATGAGTTTGAATGGATGAATTAAAATGATATTAATTCATATTTGACTGTGAGATTCTCGCATTAATCTTGGCATGGTAGTGAAAGGGGTATATTCCCAGAAGTCTATGACAACAGCCTAACAGTATTGCTAAGCCAATGGTGAAATGTATTATGCAACCATTCTGTTTACAGTTGGTTAGTTAACTAGCTGAGTCTTATTTTTAAGGAAAGACATGTGCAAATTGGCTAACATCTATAGTATCTACAGTGCTATTCATTAATAAGATAAATGTGTAAAGCAACTCCATAATGTGATATATAGCTATTACTATCCAATGCTTGTTCAGCACTATGGAAAATCAAAAAAGTCTCAAAGGAACACATTTTTTGAGCTAGCTAAATATTATTTTTCTAAAAAGAGATTTCTTCTGTTTACGTGTGTTTATTCTACTTTTCTGCTTGGCTTTTCAAAGCAAACAGAAAAAATAAAATTCAGTGTATGTACACTTTAAAAAATAGTTCATGAGATTGTACCAATACAGGTCCACTAAAAGGTGGGTGGGACTACCACAGTTTATAAGTTGGAAAAATATATTTAGGGGGTGGAAAAATCTCAAGGGCAAAACTGAAAGAAATCAATACAGAATGAGCATGTTCAGTGCCTATAGCATTATGGGGTGTAGAAGATGAAAAAAATAGGGGAAACCAGGAAGAATGGAGTATCTTGAGGACCTCAGAACTGGTTGACTAAAACCCTGGACAGAACACATTTTATTGCAATTTCCATTTGTATAACAAACAGATATGGAGTGCTGAAACCACTGAAACAGCAATAATATTTCAAATGAAAACCGTGAGGGATTCAACTGAATTGATGAAAAAATAGGACTATGTCTCATATGCCCTCCGGATAAGGTTGTGAAACTCTCTGAGCTTTAAGGGCCTCATCAGATGCAACCCCCCCCCCTTTCTACATTCTTTTAAAACCGTGCACAGACATAGTCTTATGTAGCCTATCATATGATGTAAAAACACTTCTGCCTGTTGTCCATATGAACTGTTTTAAAAATGTGGAGAAACAGGGCAGGAGGACTGCAGATAGGGAGAAATCATCTTCTGAGCTCGATGTGCATGGAAATGGGAGAAAGTGCTTACTTGCGTGTGGGATGGAATCTGTCAGATTCTCCCATGTTAGATCGTGGTATGGAAGAATAACTATTCCTATGGGCGGTCGCACTGGTGTTCCACTTCTTTTTGAAAAATCCTACCATGAACCTGGAATGGTATTTTTAAAAATTAAAGTTTTCATAAGGAATAGTGCAGTTGTTAGATATCACCACTTTGCTTTTGCTGACTTTTCTCCTTTGTAGAAATCTTTGCTTTCGAAATTGCAATAATGCTAGTTTTTAAATTTTTTAAATGAATTATTTTTAACCATAGGAAGTTCCACAATTTCAAAGTTTACCCTAATTTTAAAAGGGGTTGGGGTGGGCGGTGGGCAGGGAATGCACTAGTTCATGGGATGGGAAAGAACATGGATAATTTCGGGAGAAAGGACTAGTATCTGATGGGATGTGGATAATGAAACAGTCTCTTTTTCAACACAACAGAACTAAATTTTACAGTAAGAAGGTGATTCGCCCTTCTTTCCCCTTCCCCTCATTTGATGAGGTCCTTGATTCCATTCAGTTTCTCCAAAACCTACTTCCAACTTATTTCTCCTTGTTTTGTTCTGGGTTTCAGGACTTTGTCTTTTCTTTCAGAATTTTTGCATATTTTAATGCATGTTTCCTCTTTTGCCATTTTTTGCATGATTTACCAACTTACACAGCTTTACACAAGATTAAACTATATTTGTACACTTGCCCCCCCCCCCACCTCAAATGTGAGTTTTAGCCCCTCACATTTTAGAACAATTTTGGCTAAAAAGCTTAACATGGACTCGTCTTTATTTCTCAGAAGTATCCTGTAGGATGCATGAAATTCAAGGCCAGAAGGGCTTTTTCATGTAGCAGATCTCAGGAAAAATGAGACTGTCAGTTCCAACAAAATTGCTTTTAGTTCCTGCTTCTGGAACAAGAGGGTGTTCATGGTTTCTGGAAGGCAAGACCTGATGGAAGCAAATGAGCTTTCTGAAAAAGAGAGCTGTGAAGTTTTCAAGAAGTGCTGAAAGGGCCCTTTTGTGTGTGACCACTCACAGAGAATTCATATCAGAGGCATTTTCCAATTGTCCGGAGAAACAAGATGAATTTGTTTGGAAGGAGATAGTGCTCTGACAAAAATGTGTGTTTTTGTTTACATTTGTAAATTAACACAAAAGGAGACAGACAAAACACAACAACCTTATGAAATCACTACAAAATGACTGCTTTTGTACTTGTTCATATGCAGTTGGTTTTTTGGTCCTCCTACACATATGCTGTATATAGTCATGTATAAGTCAAGAAATTCAGTCAAAAATCAACACAAAAAACCTTCCATAGGTCAATGTAATTATTCTCTCTCTCTCTCCCTCTCTCTCTCTCTCTCTATATATATATATATATATATATATATCACCCCCTTCCAGGCCTGTAGCCAGGATTTTGATTCGTGGGGGGGGGGCTGAATTTGGTTCCGGGGGGGGGGACTCAGGATCTATCCTAGCAAACCTTTTGTATCATTCCAATACCCCCATGCATATGGGATATATTGAGCATGGTGATCAGATCATGATATAAATAAACATAACAGTTTAAATAATGTACCAGTAAGGCCTTCTCACGGACCACCCTGAGAATTTCAGGGGGGCTGCCCCCCCCCCCCCCCCGGCTACAGGCCTGCCCCTTCTCTGACTAGAGCAGCAAAAGATAAGACCTTAGTTCATTTTAGGAGAACCTAAAGAAGTACTGATTCCTCTACTCCCTCACCCTCCTACTGCACTGCTTCTGGCCTTTTAAAATATCTGGGTGGGAGAATGGCAGTGACACCCTGAGGTGTGCTTTCCCATCTCCATGTGATAGTGCTCAACTTATCCATCGATTATCAAAATTCATAGCTTTGACCCTAAACCTGTATGTGACCTATACATGAGCTGAAAATGTGCACAAGGATATGTGGTAATAGAATCATATCACATACATCTAAGAAGATTATTAGAGTTGGAGCAGGGAGGCCATTCTCCATGTGACAAATTGCCATTTAATCATGTAATGTTCCAATCCCAACTGTGGAAAGATCTTAGGTAATCTCCAAGTTAAATATCTGATATGATTGGAAGAGGGTTGTCTATCTCTGAAACAGCATAAACAAGATATTGATAACATAGTTATTAAGACTATTTTTTATGTGTTCCTTTTGGGCCGTGGTGGCACAGTGGATTAAACCGCTAAGCTACAGACGTTGCTGATCAAAAGATCAATGGTTTGAATCCATGGATGGGGTGAACTCCCATTGTTAGCCCTAGCTTCTGCCAACCTGGCAGTTCAAAAACATGCAAATGTGAGTAGATCAATAGTTACCGCTTCTGTGGGAAGATAACAGCACTCCATGCAGTCATGCTGGCCACATGACCTTGGAGGTGTCTATGGACAACGCTGGCTCTTCAGATTAGAAATGGAGATGTGCATGAGTCGAACACAACTAGATTTAATTTCAAGGGGAAACCTTTACCTTTACTTAATGTGTTCCTTCAGTAATTCTAGTACCCATTCATGGAAGGCTCCAGTAGCAATTGTTAGTAATATAGCATATACAATACAGAACTCTAAAGCTCAGCTAATAAGAGAGTAAGGAAGTAAAGAAAATATTTTTTCTCTTTCTCACAAAGAAAGTGTGACTCAACACTGTCAAAAATGACATCTGCCACAAAATGTTTTCTGTCTTGCAGAATCAGCACTTTTCACCAAAGTTTTGCATCTTGTTTTGCATATTTTTTTTTATTTTACACAGAAATAGTTTGCGAAAAACTTATACTTTTCGTGAAAACTTTGTTTTTTGCATAACCCCTGTTTCAATTCATTGTAATCAGTTGAAAAATCATTGTAAATGATCAAAACTCCTTCATAGCCTTGCCGAGTAAGAAGCAAATATTTGATCAATGTTATTGATAACTAAAAATGTAATAATGAGACTAATCACAAAAAAAGGTTGAATAAGGACCATCTTCTTTAAACTGTGTCCTATTTATTTAGAGTTGATGGGAGCAAGCGGGGAGTCAACTGATGTGGTTGCACTGAGACTAGGTGTCTATCTTGAATCCTGCAGCCCTTCCTTGGGTGAATCATTTACACCCCAAGGGCAGTCCAGATATTTGGTTTTGTTTACAGCCAGTCACTTAGTGGAAAAATCTCAGACACACTCACCCGAGCCATATGAGTTCAGATGAGACTGAAATACTAAAGTTTTCTTTAGGGGTATACTCTTGCCCCCATGTCCTTCCTCAAAGTCATGTACCCTATGGAGGCTGTTCCAGGGCTATACCCTACACCAATGGTGTCAAACTTGTGGCCTTTCCAGTATTTTAGGCTTCAGCTCCTTACCATTGGAAAAGCTATATAGGGCTTCTGGCAGTTGGAGGCCAAAACATGTGGAGGGCCACAAGTTTGACACCTCTGCCCTATACCTGAATGAGTACCAAGGTGAACACCAATCTTCTCCCATTGCCTGCCAATGACAACCTGTTTATAAACATCACCCTAGCCAATTGTCAGAGTCCCCCAGAAACACTACAAGGTAAAAGAGGAGAAAATTCCAAGAGACAAGTGAGGAGACAATCACAAGTAGTCTACAGACCCTGCATTCATCACATGCAGCATTTTGGGGTTTGACCTCTGTGGTCTCTTGAGTGTGGAAGCCATCAATAAGTTTCCTTCTTGCAGCATTCTTGCCTCACTATCATTTATTTTTGCCTACAAAAATAAAATAAGTGATGGTTTACAAGCCTACATAATGGCAAGGACCAGTTGATAAATAAAGCCAAGTTACTCGTTTCTATCATCATTATCTCCTATAGGCACTTTTTGCCAGGGTAGTGAATCAGAGACATAAATGCATGTGCTGAGCTTTCTGCGGGCACTCCACAGAAACAGTCTTCTCAATGGTGGGGATGATGTGAAATTTAAAATTGGTCACAGTGATTACAGTTCAATGCCATTAATTCAAATGTTCTGGACATTTTCCTACTGAACAGTTATTAATCCATATATAAGGGATTAATCCATATATCCTATATTGGGTGGAACAGAATAATGTTTACATTGCGCTTTTTGTAGATATACTTTTGTGTACTTAGATTGTTAGGCTTCTGAAATAACACGAATTCTGTGGTGACTAATGTCAGTGACATTTTGCTCCTCAGAAATATCTCATTGATTTCCTTTCTGACATCTATGGTTGAATAGTAATCATTTTCTATAATTCTCACATTTCTTCTTAAGAGTCACAATGCTGTATGCCTTTTCACATGAATAATATTTTTAAGGCCACGGTATTATGGGGAATAAGACAGCAATTCTGGATCTGCCTGCAAAGAATTCAAGGGTTTTGAACATTTACTTATGCCTTCATTGCTTTTGCACATGTTTTTCCAACTTTCAATTGCCTAAAAAGTCAGTATAGTATTTATAGCTCAAAGTAATTTAGTATGCTGGTGCTATTAGCAATTTGAAAATATATTGCCAAGTTTGCATTTTTCCTGTTCTGCTGATTATCTTTAGGAAATTTGGTTTACTATATTCTTTTGTCATTTTTGTATTCCTCTATGTGTTGAGATCAAAATTTTCCAGACATGCTTCTATATGGTAACATTATTATACACCAGTGGCCTCAAGATTTATTTCCCTTTGGTATCAACCAACCACTGGACTCTGCACTTCTATGCCTGTTATTTCCGTAGACACGGTCCCTGTCCTATCAACCTTTCTTCACCACACTATACCCATCCATTCCCACCCCACATAATTTCTGGCAGCTAATCTTTCTCTAGTTCTTTCTAGACTTTTCTTTTGGTCCGGTTTTAAAATGTAGCTGTTTGTGATCATGCCTGAGACAGGATCACATTTGACTATCTTTGTCATAAACAGAATGGTTGCCAGTTCCATCTATTTGTCCTGCAGTAAAATTTTTATTCTTGCTGGATAGAAATCTGTGGACCAGATTGGAGGTCATCATTCTATGTTGAAATCTGTTGTGTCGTGGTTTCTGAAGAGTGAAAAATCCAAGAGAGCTTACTGCTTTCATCGCTATTCTGTGCGGTTGCACTTTCCCATAAGGTTTCAGTGGCGTTTTGGAAAGGGAACATAATGTGCTTCTTTGATATAATTTTATGAACCCTGAGGATAAATCCTCCTTGACAAGAGTGAGTTAGCTGTGGAAGAAAGGAAATTAGCTCAATTTCCCCTTCAGTTTGGTGGCAGCATTTTAAGAAACCTAGGGAGAGAGTCCTGCCAGTAGATCACTATTCTAAAATAGATAATAATGCTTACCTACCACATAGGGGGAAGTGGAGTTTAATTAATTAAAGTTGTAAATCACTGTGAAAGTCTCAATTGGAAAGCAATTCAGCGAAGGAATGCAAAAACATTGATAGTGTTCAAGTTCATCCTCTAGTGTCTCATTGTACATGGAATCATTTTAAAGGGGGAAAAGCTTATTGAATGTTTGTGGAGAAAGTAGTGGAGTGTGTGTGTGTGTGTGAATGCACAAACACAAATTAACCAACAGATACTCTTATTGCAATATTCTACCGCAGTATTTTCTGAAGGATATTCTTCCTGAAGCATAGATTTTATTTCAGTAGAAGTGTTTGTGTAATAATTTCATTAATGCTTAAATTATTCATGAGATTTCCTTTTATTTCAGTGAAATAATTGAGCCAACAGAAATTGTATTGAATAATTAACAATAACTGTACAGCTAATAATTTGGGGCAGGATTTCCAAACATGGGGTGCTCTGAAAGATGCAACCAGCCACCTTGGCAGATTTAAACCTGGAATTGCTTGAGTTAATCCTAGTTTGAACTTCGCAATTATAGTGTTGTATAGGGATGTTGAACTTCACTAATTCTACAGTGTAGATGTACCCTGAGAGATCCCTGTCTTACTAATACTAAGGCTAGTTATATTCCTATTAATTTTCATTCAGTTCTTCCAAGGATGAAGGGAATGCCTTGGGTTGTCACCGACAGAAATCTAAGAAGCAGCTGTGAGGCTGTGAGATCGCTGTGTTAATTGCTTCAAATGAACATACTTGATTGTTTGTGTACAAAGCAATCATCTTTATTTCAGTTGAGGTGAAAAAATTAATTTACATTAGTGTAAATTATAATTATCTGTAAAGGAGTAACTTATCCCAGCTGCTCAGAGAGTCACTTTTATTTATAGACAGACTGTGATAAGAATAGCATTCAGATGTTTTAGTTTGGCAACACAGAAGTGATTAATGCATAGTTGTTTGCATTTTAAATACTTTGCACATCGGATCTGTATTGGTGCACTCTGACAAATTTTATTCTGCTCGTGTCAAAATACTTATTACTGCTGACAGGTGTAACATACCCACATTAATTCCTTGATCCAATTTTCTAATTGCTTTTTTGGCATGAGATGCCAGCCATTTAGTCTTTCATGATCTATTTGTCTTTATGGCATAATAATGCACTTTTAAAAATTAGATGCACCTAGCTTTCAAATGAGTGCCCAGAAATATATAGCCAAGTACTTAAATAAAATGACTGCTCCTTTTCTTTGAATATAAATTATCAGGCAACTTTTCACACATTCAGTACATTTCACTTTCTTAAGACAGTAAATATTTTAAAGAATCTTATTAATTTTTACTCTAATCTACTCATTCTTCTCCAAAACCAAAGCATAAGTCAAGGGGAAAGGAAAGCACAACTGTAACTAATTTTCTGAATGGAACTAAGTGTGTTCCAAATCATGTTTCAGGATTGCTAGGAACACTGAAGCACCTATTTGAGCATCTGTTCTCTCGTGCTGCTGTTGTTATATACATATGTGCCCCCAGCTAGATTAGGTAAATCTTCTTGAGCTGAATTTAAATTATCTTAAAGTAAACAAACTCCCTCACCTTCCCAGATTCTTGCACATTAGTCAAGTTGGCATCAACAGACTGAACCTGCTGATACAATCAAATGGAGGTGACTCTGTATGCTGAGGAGAGAATAATATTGTTTTGCCATGACCTGAGACATATTCATCAAGTTCTTCCACTAATCATAAAGTCTGTGTAGCAGATCTGTGCTATGTCCAAGTCATCTAACCAGTGAATGTGAAATCTGTGCTCTTTTCACCCCCTGCTGTGATTGTCTGAAATGTGGCCTAAACTGTAGACATGGGGGTTTGGTAACCAAGCAGTGGTGCTATGAATTATAAGACCTGAGGTTGTACACACATTCATCTAAGGACCTCATCACATGAAGATCTAGAAACCTGGGGACAGTGGAGGAAACCATGGAACAGCATCCAGCTTCATCCTCTTACTGTTGTGGGTCATGGGCTGCCATCCCACAATGTTTCTGTGCCATCCCCAGCTTCTTCAATGAAGAAATGGGTAGTCACCGGACTCCTCGGGGATCCCAACAGAGCCCTGCTGGAAATAGTCCTGTGTCATTTGATGGTCTCTGGCGGACTCCATCCTGATAGCATACTGGGAGTGCACTGACGGGGAAAACCACCCATTTGATGAGGTCGTAAGATGTAGATCTCTTCATTCACTTGTGAGGAAAAGGTGTAGTGGTCTGTTGAAGGAATACACAATAAGGCTTACGTGTCAGAACCTAAACAGTGTTTTGAGTTGAATTTTTTAAACCGAACAACCTGGAAAATAATACATTGAAAGAGGTTGGTAGTCTCAAGGCACACCATTGACAGCTTATATATTTAAGCTCTCATAAGGTTAATGGCATTGCTGCAACATGGTTTACATATAAACACCATAGGATAGGACATAGTTGAATGATTTTCTTTATGGGACCATATCAACGACTAATAGAGACAAGAAAATTCATAACTGATATTTGCAATCACTTCTCTGCTTCGTGCATTTTACATAAGCTCTACTATATGTTTATTCCAATTGTAATGTTCTATAACCTACAAGAAGCACTGCCTGAATATCAAGCAAAAAGTGGGTGCTAGAAACAATATGATACGAAGGCAGATTGGCACAACCTGGGGATCACAACCAGATACAGCGAAGACATCTGCCCATGTGCTTTGCTACTCTGCTGCTGAATCCACACTAAATCAGTGGATGTAACTCTTAAGGAGACATGCTGCATTATCATGGGGTGTCTGTGCCCTACACCACTGGAGAAATTACACTGTTTAACTGGTATTGCGCCACCTGACACCCGCCGGGAAGTAGCAACCAATAGTGAAAGGACCAAGGCAGTGACATCTCTGGCCCATCCTCTGTTTGGATATCAGCCAGCATGCCAACAACTTTTCTAAGATCTACAGAGACACCCGCTGGAACACCTCAGCAAGCGAGAGTCCTAAAGTGGCAGGCTCAAACCCAGACCCTCAATCAATGGCTGATACCAAATGAGAGACTCCCTCCTGGGCAGAAATCTGGGCAACTTGGAAGGTGCTGAACAGACTGGGCTCTGGCACCATGAGATGCAGAGCCAACCTTAAGAAATGGAGCTACAAAGTAGAATCCACAAGATACAAGTGTGGAGAAGAACAAACCACAGACCCCCTACTACAATGCAACCTGAGCCCTGCCACATGCATAATGGAGGACCTTCTTATAGCACCACCAGAGGCACTCCAAATGGCCAGCTACTGGTCAAAGGACATTTGAGGACATAGAATGCCAAGTTTTCAAACACTGTGTGTTTTTGTCTTTTTTTTTTTCCCTTTGTTGTTGTTGTTTTTTGTTTTTTAAAAATACGATACAACTGTTTGGTTTGCTCCTGACATGATAAATAAATAAATAAATTATAATGTAAAATACTTTTTAGATCGCTAAGCTGGAAACATGGGTCCCAGCTACACAGCATTATAATGCAGCTTGAAGCCACATTATAGGGTCTGTGTAGACTCATATAATGCAGTTAACTGCATTAATTTAATTTATACTGATCATATCATGCAGTTTCAACCTGCATTATATGGCAGTGTAGACTGAGCCATAGTGTTTTATTTATTATATTATATCATTTATTTTAAATAAATCTCCATTTTTAGTGGAATGTTCTTCCAAGATAAAAGTTAATGGTTTAATTTTAAAAGCAAAACAATGTAAATTATTGGCTACTTACACATGACACTTCTAGCTCTAGTATTAGGTGAAACTATGATATCCAAAAAGTTGGATTCAATTCCTGATCATTTATGGTCTCAACTTTGATAGTAAAATATATGTGGCCTAAGAATTGTCTGCATAATCAACAATTAAAAAGAAGAAGAGAGATTCGCTTTTCCTCGCCATACGTTTTCTCTTTAAAATAACTGAAAATAGGAAATACCATATTTTCAACTCTAGAAAATTTGTGAAAGCATACAACCCATAAAGTTTGAACATCAATTAATTGTTCTCTATGATTCATACTGACTTTTCAGGGTGAAAAATATTATTTCCTCTATAATATAGTACAGACACAATCCAATAAAAATAAGATTCTTTTGACAGTGTGAAATGGTTAGGTATTTGCTTAACTGTGGTGCCATTGAAATCATATGAAATGAAATGTGCTAAATTTTGATTCAGCAATACTTAAATGTGTTTTTGTGTATTTTGGTGTTACTGCTGCTGTTTGCAGAGTTTCACAGTTATTAATTTTGATCAAGAAAAATCACCTCACTTTATTTTGATATGTTCAGTGTTTCTTCTTTATGTTATCCATTCCAAATGGTTTATTAACTGTCTGGCTGTCTGTGGTTGCTTTTTTGGCACAGCATAACAGTTACTACTTCTTTCCATCCAAAATGTGACAATTCCAGTAAATAAATCACAGTTACTAAGTGCTTTGGGCAAACAAACATGTGCCTTATCTCTTTCCCCAAAAGCTGTGGAGAGTCTATGATAAACTGTACATTTCAAAGAACATGTCATGTCCCACTGAAATAACTTTGATTCATGGTTATGTATTTATCTTTAAACAACTGACAAACCTAAGGGTATCTGAATTATTATCATTTACTCTATGTTGCCTGGGTCTCTTGCTACAAAATTGAAATGATATACACTAAGATTGCACTTCTGCTTTCTCAGGCTTCACATGCTATAAAACATTTTCTCAGGCAAAAACCCACAGAAAATGCTGGCAGTGCGTGCTTTAGATGAAGTTCAGCTGAAAACCGTTAATGATATTAACATTTTAAGTGAGACATGTTTTTAACCTCTTCCCAGTTTTTTACAATGTTTCTGTAATGTCGTCAATACTGTCCAACCCTTCCTACTTGTTTCAGTAAACACATGGCAACCCCAAAAGGGAGCTGGCAAGTTGTGTTTCTATTCCAGAAACCTAGAAATCAGCTGTTTCAGATACATATGTTTAAAGGCTAATTTGTACAAGAGGGGGGAGATCCCCTGTCCTTTTATTTAGGTATTTTACAGATAAAGTACATACCTGTTTGGTCTTCTGTGGCTAACAGCTCTTTGGAAGTTGGGGAGAAGATTGAGGAATGAGAAAGTGGGTAAAGCTTCGGTCTTCCACCAATGCAACCTTGATACAACTAATATTTCTTCCAAATAACCAAAAGGAATAGATTTATTTATTTATTTATTTATTTATTTATTTATTTACTGCATTTCTGTAACAAAGCTTGAGATATAATATTTCTAAAAGTGTCCTATTACTTGTTATACTCATGATATTGAAACTACATATGCTGCAATGGTCTTAACTTGAGAGGGACATTACTGATTACATTTATAATTTTATCCTTTGCATTTGTCCCAGCTCGCTTTGTTTAATCCCTTTATCATTTTATATTTGTGTAAGTATGTTATTGTTTTTATTTTATTGTATTACTTTGTTATTATTTAGTATTTTATTTGATGTTATTGTCTGTTGTATGTATTTTATTTTGCCTTTTTGTAATTCTTGGGCTTGGCCCCATGTTAGCCGCCTCGAGTCACTTCGGGGAGAGGGTGGCGGGGTAATAATAATAATAATAATAATAATAATTAATAATAATAATCTTTATTAATAATAATAAAGATTATTATTATTATTATTATTACTTTAACAATAATGTTGTTAAATTCACAAAAATTCACTCAAAGTAGATGTAACAATCAAATGTCAAAATTTCCATTCCTGAAATGTTATACAATTATAAATCCCAGTTATATTTTGAACAATAAGAATGTTAAGGTCAATGTTCCTGCTTGGAATCCTTTGCTTCCAGCAAGTACTTTTACAATATTGGATGTACAGATACCCTTGACATAGAGTGCAACCCCAGTTTTCTTGAGACCATACCCGTGGTTTCATAAATAATAATAATAATAATAATAATAGTAATAATAGTAATAATAATATGCTGACACAAAAACAAAGTATGTCACAACAAACGAGATCTATATGCTAGATTTTGTATCACAAAATCACAAGTCGAACACTTCCCAAGCATCTAGGACTGTGTGATGTATTTTCAACTAATAATGATAATTATTATGATTATGATTATTATTATTACTATTATCATGTGTATGTGACAAAACAGTATGTCCTGTCTAGAATTTTTCTATGTCTTCCAGGCAAGCCTATGGCATGCTTAAACTGGAAGTTACTGTATATATTTGAGTATAAGCCAACTCGAATATAAACCAAGGCACCTAATTTTCCACAAAAACTGGGAAAATGTATTGACTCAAGTATAAGCCGAGCATGGGAAATGCAGCAGCTACTGGAAATTTCAAAATCAAAATATATAGCCATAAAATTACATTAACTGAGCCATCAGTACGCTTAATGTTTTTGAATATTTACATAAAACCATAATTTAAGATAAGACTGTCCAACTCTGATTAAATCATTATTTTAATCTTCTTCAATGTAAATTTGCTTATGTATTGTATCCTTCCAAAAATAATAAAGAGTAAAATAATACATGTAATAAAATAATAATAATAAATTATAAATGTAATAGTAATAAAATAAAATAATAAATGTAATAATAATAATAAATTATTAATAATAATAATTCCAATAATAATCATAAAAATAATAACAGAGTAAAATAATAAGTAACCTTGACTTGAGTATAAGATGAGGAGGGCTTTTTCAGCCCAGAAAAAGGGCTGAAAACTTGACTTATACTCAAGTATATACTGTAACATATAGTTGCCCTGGAAGATTTAGCAAATTCCTAAAGAGGATACCTGCTAGGGGCTACAGTTGGTCATTTGTCTTTAATGTTTTGTTACAAGAATGTTTAGTTCAAAACCAGGATGCAAATTGGAGGTTGTCGTAAGGTCTTTCCTGCATCGAAAATACCCTGAGAAGAGGGATATATTGCATTTAGGGCTTTCAAGGTGATCTGTCCAACAGTCATTGGTGCTTGTGAAAGACCCTTGAGCTTTACAGAGCTTCAGAACTAGCTATGTGGCTTCATGAGGCTTACAAACACACTTTGCCTATTTCATTTTAAAATGAGAAAATTACCAATTTTTCATAACTGGAAGTAGACGTCTGATAAGCTTGGCTTTGTCTTCTTTCCATGTTTTTAATTTCTATTTTGCTTTTATTTTTATTTTGTTGTATTTTTACCCCAGGCCTGTTGAAGGTGGCAGTCTCTGGTTTATGCAGTGGGAATGAACATTCTTCCCCCACCTCCATAATGCAAAACAGTTCATCAGCCTATTTAATATAAAGTTTTATTTTCCTAAAATCGTTCTCACATATGTTCACAAATACACACATATATTCTGTGTTTTTCATTCTAAAGCAAAGTATAAGGACCTTGAACTGTAAATCAAAAGATGGTATATTTCCCTTTTTATCTTAAAGCATGATAGGGTTGCTTTCTAAATATTTATACATTAGAGAGCAAAACAAGTTATTTAAACAACATTTGTTTAAGAAAAATCTTCAGTATGCAATTAAACATAAAACTTCTGAAATGAAAAATGCATATGATTTATCATATGTAAAATATGGAGACATGACTAATTTAAAATATTTTTAAAGGCAAGTGGTAGAAATTCTTATTTGTACAATTTATTTTTACTTTTCTTTTCTTCCACCCACCCACTTTTTGAAATAATATTTGAGAACTGTGCTCTACTCAGACCACTGACAGTTGTTAGATGTTCACTATATATTGTATTATGTGTGGTTGTTTTTATACTGAAATGTTTTCTATGATTTTTTTGTGTTATATTTTAGCTATGTTGAATCTCAGGTTTGTCCCCATGTAAGCCGCCCTGAGTCCCTTTGGGGATATAGAGGCAAGGTACAAAAATAAAATTATTATTTTACTGACACAAACACACTGTATTTCACAGCAAATGAGATCTATATGCTGGATTTCATATCACAAGTCGAACACTTCCCAAGCGTCTAGGACTGTGTGATGTATTTTCGAATGATGCATGCAGATCCAAGTAAGGTGGCCTTTTGCAGCTGACAGATCGTGATTTTGTCAATGTTTATTGTTTCCAAATGCCGGCTGAGGTCTTTTGGCATGGCACCCAGTGTGCCAATGAACACAGGGACCATCTGTACCGGTTTATGCCTTTGCAGTTCGTTTTTGAGGTCCTGGTAATGGCCAAGTTTTTCCTGTTGATTTTCCTCAATGCGACTGTCACCTGGTATGGCAACATCAATAATCCAAACTTTTTTCTTTTCCACAATCGTGATGTCTGGTATATTGTGTTCCAAAACTTTGTCAGTCTGGATTCGAAAGTCCCCACAGTATTTTTGTGTATTTATTTTCCACTACCTTTGCAGGCTTATGATCCCACCAATTCTTTACCGTTGGTAGGTGGTACTTGTGACATAAGTTTCAGTGAATCATTTGGGCCACAGAGTTGTGCCTATGTTTGTAGTCCGTCTGTGTGATTTTCTTGCAACAGCTGAGGATATTATTATTATTTGTAGTGATACATGCTCCCCATTTACTTACAGTCTTAAAAAGCAAATTTTTATTCCAGTAGTAGATAAAGATACTTCTTTGTAAATGGTCCCAAACTCCAACCCTAGCATCTTCAAAAATAGTATGACCACTGTATCAATAAGATATTATTGGACATTATATAGATATGTGAAACCACATATAATATTGAAATGAAGGACTTCTGGCCTAGGAATAACATATGGTTACACTGAAGGACCAAGAAAACGCTTAGAGATGTCATAATTTGTCAGAAGTGGATAAATGAAATCACAAATATCACTCCCACAGAGACAGAAGTCATACTTCAGTCATCTCATCTGAAAGCCTATACTTCAACCAGTATAGGTTACAGATGTAAAGAAGGCTGATAACAAAGGTATCTTGGCATACTGAACCACCCTATTGAGAAAATAGTCAACTATGGTTATTTTTTATGCTTTTTAGGAGACTGTGGGATGTGGGGATGGCATTTGTTGTTGAATAAAAGCAGATTTCTTCTTCTTTTTTTGCATAAATGATTTTTTTTCACAAAAATTCCAAAATTATGACAAAGCACCCAAACATTTACAAAAACCTTTGTTGCCTTGTCCAGTATATGATCTCTACTGCAGATAACACAAGCTGGGTGGATCAATGACCTGACTTGATTACCAAAAAAATCCCTGTTTTTTCTCTATTCTATTATTTATTTATTTATTTATTTACTGTGCTTATAGACCGCTGTTCTCAGCCATGGGGCGACTCACAGCGGTGTACAACATGTAAAAATAAGGTGCAATTTACAAGACATAATCTAACAACAACTAGAAATATCAAAAACATCATCATCAATAACATCCACAATCTCAATATCAATAATACAGTTACAACAAAGTCATTCGAGTCGTCTCATTGTTGAACCACAATCCAATATCGTTTTCCATTGTTCCGTTCCTATCGTCATTACCAGTTATTGCACTACTTGTTTGAACGCCTTCTCGAACAGCCACGTCTTTAGTCTCTTGCGCAATGTCATAAGGGAGGGCGCCAGTCTGATGTCCGTGGGAAGGGTGTTCCACAGCCGAGGAGCCACCACCGAGAAGGCCCTGTTCTCTCGTCCCCGCCAGGCGTGCCTGTGAGGCAGGCGGGATCAAGAGCAGGGCCTCCCCGGACGATCTTAAAGTCCTCGTGGGCTCATAGGCCGAGATGCGGTCAGATAGGTATCTTGGGCCGGAACCGTTTAGGGCTTTATAGGCCAACGCCAGCACCTTGAATTGAGCCTGGTAGCAAATCGGCAGCCAGTGGAGCTGGTGCAACAAGGGCATTGTGTGCTCCCTGCATCCCGCTCCTGTTAGTAACATGGCTGCCGCACGCTGGACCAGCTGAAGCTTCCGGGCCGTCTTCAAGGGCAACCCCACGTAGAGAGCGTTGCAGTAGTCTAAGCGGGATGTGACCAGACCGTGTACTACCGTGGCCAAGTCAGACTTCCCAAGGTACGAGGTATTCTACCAAGGCTCCTCTAGTTTTCTTATGAAAACAAGCAAGGTGGTTCCTATCACTTTCAGCAAGATTGTTGATTTTCACTATATGAGCTGTATGGGAATGGAGTACCTTCCTTCTGACTCTCTAGTGCAGAATGATTATGTTTTGATTTATGCTGCATGCTACTAGTCCAATTTGTATTTGATTTTGCCCCTTTTATTTTAGCCAAGAGGTTTCTCCTCCTATATTTGATGCAAAATGCAAAGAAAATGAATCAATAAATTTATTTTATCTTTAGCAATACTTTCTCCTGTTACTTCTGTTGCAATTAAAGTTGATTTAGAAAACGTAGCATACTATTATACCTTCTGTATTTTATCTGCAAATTGTTGAGTGATGCTAATCCCATGAGCATAGGTAGTGCTGAAACATCAGATTGTTGATCAGAATGTTTTAATAATTAACACTACCTGCTACTGAATTGCTGGAGTGAAACTTAACAACCTTCCTTTTAGGTCATTTCATTTTTTTTCTGGTTTAACTGGATGAAGCAAGTTGTATATGAAACCTTATCTTTAAGGTTTTATAAAGAAACCTTTATATTTAAGACACCATTTTTATATAAAATGGGAAACATTCAGGGATGAACAAATTTAATTAGGAAACAAAAAAAGAAATACCAAGGGAGAGTATTCCACATGCAAAATGATGTTTTTTGTCTCACTTTCAGGGTTCTCCAAAACCCATCGCCATTGAGCCTTGCTCAGGAAACAAAGCAGCAGTACTTACTGTGTTTTTATGCCTGCCAAGAGGATCGTCTGGAGTCCCCCCACCAGGTCAATCAGGTATGAATCCTCCTATAGCACTAATTGGGTAATGCTATTCTGCCTATTTATATCAACATTGAAACTGATCAAGGTCCTCTTTTAATCCTACCAACCATCCAGTCTATAGCAATGGGGGCTGCTAATAACTTGGGGATTTATTATGTTATCCAAAGTTCTTGTGTGTGTGTGCACGCGTGCACATGTTTAAACACAATTTACAATTTCCATTGTTCTTCCATATCTGCTGAGCTAATTATATTAATAAGCATTCTTTGCTCAACTGCTTAAAATGCAGGCAACTTTCTGAGTTGTTGATTTGCACAAAAAAAAGTCAACTTGAACTGACAAGGCAAAGTTTGCTGCCACCATCACATACCTGAATAGCAAAAATAGACATAATCATGTCTAATTGCTGTGTTAAGGTAATGTATTCACTAGGAGCTAAATTTAACATCAGTGTAACATAATTTTAAAATTGAGATAATATGTTGGAAACTACATACTTAGGAAGAGTATGACCAAATCCTCCATCAGACATATAAACATAATCTGATAGCACAGCGGGTTAAACCGCCAGCTACAGAAAATCTTGCCTACCAGAAGGTTAGCAGTTCAAGCCGTGGTTAAGGTGAGCTCCTGCTGTCAGCCCTAGCTTTTCTGCTTATCTAGCAGTTTGAAGACAGCAATGTGAGTAGATAAATAGGTTTCACTTTCACAGGGATGTAAAAAGCGCCCTTGAAGACATGCCGGCAAGGTGTCCATGGGCAACAGGCTCCTCAGGCATCGAAAAATGGAACAATAGCACCTCTCCATGCCGAGTCGAGCACAGCTTCCAGATGTTGGAAATGAAAAAGAAAGAGGGAAGCCTTGTTTCTGTCTATGTACTGTTAGTCTTTGTTAATCTGTATAAAGGCATTGAATATGTGCCAAAAATGTATTCTATAATCCGCTCTGAGTCCTCTCGAGGCGATAGAGAAGAATATAAATAAAATATATTATTATTATTATTATTATTATTATTATTATTATTATTATTCTGACACAAAAACACAGTATGACACAGCAAATGAGATATATATGCTGGATTTTATCAAACACTTCCCAAGTGTCTAGGACTATGTGATGTATTTTCGAATGATGTGTGCAGATCCAAGTAAGGTGGCCTTTTGCAGTTGACAGATCACGATTTTGTCAATGTTTATTGTTTATTATTATTATTATTATTATTATTATTATTAAACATTGATTTTGTCAATGTTGTTTATTATTTGAAACACAAGATGAGTCCACAGCAGACAAGATCACTCTGCTGTATGTTGTATTGGATCACACACTGGACACTTCCCAAGTGTCTAGGACTATGTGATGTATCGGCAAATAATGCGTACACATCCGAGTAAGGTGGCCTTCTGCAGCTGGCTGATGGTAATTTGTCAGTGCCGATTGTGTTTAAGTGCAGGCCAGGGTCTTTAGGCACTGCACCCAGTGTGCCGATCGCCACTGGGACCACCTTTACTGGCTTGTGCCAGAGTCTTTGCAGTTCAATCTTTAAATCCTCGTATCATGTCAGCTTTTCCAGTTGTTTCTCTTCAATCCTGTTGTTGTTGTTGTTGTTGTTGTTGTTGTTGTTGTTGTTGTTATCTGATCCCTAGAAATTTAACTTAAAATCTAGGCATATCTACCAATGAGTGTCAGAGTTCTACCAGTGCTGTTGAGACACTGAAGGATTATGTGCCCAACTTCCTCCTACCTTGCAGAGTTGTTTTACAACTCAACATACTACTATTCACTTATGGGAAGGAGCTGGGTGTACTATCTTTCAGCACTACACTTGCCAGCAGTATGGAACTCAATCCCTTGGTAGAGCTGCCTAGATTTTCAAAGGGGTTTGGGTGGCATTTGTAATTGTAGAATGTTGGGATTCAACCCCACACTGCCCAAGTCTCAAGTTCTCAACGAGGAGCAGTTAGTTAGCTTAGTATACACAAAGGGTTTCTCTTCCCCCATGTCTCCTGAATGACAGTTGGGAATCACATTTCTTAATAGTAAAGAACTGGATCTGAGCTAACATGCAACTCTTCCAAGGTTTCAAATAGAGGGAGAAAACACCAATCATTACATCCTTCTGACACACACAGAGAGATCTCAAACAAAGCATACAACATATACTCTCCATACTAAAGTGTAAGAAGGCACAAGTCAGATTCAAAAAGCTTGCAATAGAAAAGTCTCCATTTTAAACAACCAATCAGAATGAGAGCAGAAAGAGAGAAGAGAGCAGAAAAAGGTACATTTTTTAAAAGGTGGGACCCTGCATGTTTACCTCCTAAGCTCTAAATTCTTTGCAGCCACATCACACTGCACTTCACGCTCTGCTCACTAATGAGCTGATGCTCAGCTTTTGTATCCTGTTTATTTTTGGATGCCCTGCTATATTTTAGGGTAGTTTTTCCCTAACATAGAAATTGTCCCAAAATGTCTATTTTAATAGGAAAAAAATCACAAGGTTGTAAGACTTGCTGATGACGTTGTAATTGTGAAACAGGGTGCTAGCCTATATGTTTGAGCTAAGGAAACTAGAATGGTATTAAACAGTATACCAACCTTTGGGGAGGCAAAAATATATCCATGTATCAATATCCCCACACCTTATATGAAGCATATATATTATTAAGGAACATAATAATGATCCATTGAAAAATAAGACAGATTTGGAAGTATTGATCTTTGGTAATAATTCAGGAGGTCTGCTTATATAAAATGATAATGGAATCAGAAATGGCCTGTGCCCAAACAAGGAGCTGTAAAATAGTTGTAGTTGTCATCCCGTCCCCCCCCCCCCTCCGCTTTTTTATTTTTTTGGTAATAAAGGGTTGAGTGTTGTAATAGCAGTATATATCAGATTTGTACATATAATTAGCACTGATATATACTGCTATCACAACATAGCAGTATATATCAGTGTTAATTATATGTACAAATCTAATGGAAAGATTTTAAGGACATTCACATATTAGCAGTACCTTTACCCATCTAAAATAATGTACACATACGATTTTAATGTGTACAGCAAATGACATGTATGGGAGGGGAAGGTTGGGGACAGATTTGTGTTATGTTATGGTGTGTGTATGGAAGCAACTAAAGATTTACATCATTTGGAAATTAGTTTTTGATGTTAGATGAATGTCAAACGATGATAGTCAATTGGATCTACTTTGGATACCTAAAAATATTGTTGTTTCTATTGATCTGGAAATGTCTATATCTTCAGCAAGATTGCAATTATTTAAAGGAGGACAACTCTGTTCCTCTCTCACATCCACAAACCACGAAATAAGAGGTATTTAGTGTGTAGTTCATCATATATCTGAACTCAATAACCCTGTAGAGATAAAGAAGGTAAGCAGATGGGCAGTGTTTTGTTAGATGATGAGTAATATTCCTAATGTTTTGAACTGATAAGGTGCAAGATGTCTTATTTAATATTGATGGAATGTAAAGTGCTACCTGCAGAGTTAAGCCAGAAATTCAGACGGGATGAACACACCCACCCACTCAGTCATGCAGTAAAATTATACCTGTATTGCATTATTTAATACTATGAGTATGGGGATGCATGAGTGAAAATTCTAGCTTTGTCAAATAAAATCCCAAATCACTTGCACACAAACATATGCAAAGTCTCATAAACAAGCCTGTGCACATAAAAGAAGCAAGAAGATGGAAAAGTGGCTTTTGAACTTATAATAATAAATAATAATAAAAACTTATCCTTCTCTCTGGCGTGCTAGGATTCCCCCCTACCCCCGCCAAGAAAATTGGGGATTTTGGGTGTAATGGGGCAACCAGCTCTGACATTCTCCAGCTTGAACATTATGAAATGGCAAATGGAATAGTTGGGTAAACTCAAGCTTAACTGCTGTGATGTCACAGAAGACTTGTATTGTTTTGGTCTAGACAGACTTGTTGCTTATCTCATGTTAACCAATAGTTCCAGAAATTTGAGCTAATGCCTACATGTGATGGCTTATGTAATAAGGTTTACTACATAACGTAAACATGTTTACTCAGAGTAAACCCCACTTATATCAGTGGAAAATATTCCTTGCAAAACATAATTTTAGCTATAGCTTAATGTTTACTTAGCTGTAGCTGGGGTAAATGTGTTTGCTTCGTTGCTACTTTTGTATGCTCCCTTGTTTAGTATGCTTCTTTAGTAGACCTTAAATTGTACTTTTCTTTGATATATTCTATAAGACACTTCATTTTCCCCTCACTCAGAACCAACCCACAAGGAGTTGAGACCAAGATTTATACACTTTGCAGCTAACCCTATTTCTAAAGTTTGTTTTGCAGGTGGTATTTTTATTGTTTGTGATGACATGTTCTCAGCTCTTCATCCTAGAGAATTTATTTTGCTCCTAGATTGTTCTCTGTGTGTTGTTCAATATTTCACCCAAACTACATAGCCAGACCTTGAGTTAGTTATCTCTTCCACTTGCTGCTGCAGCCACATCATTGGCATTTTGCTCTTTTCAGATAATTTATGCATTACCTTATCTCCCCTTATATTTCTGTTGTCTGATTTGTTTTGTTTACTGCCTTAAGTATTGGAGAGCTATAATTTAGTCCTTTTTAGAACCTTGGGAACAGAAAGTCTTAGAAACCTCTCTGTCTTTCAGCCAACAAGCTGTCTTGTTGGACAGCGAACACAACATTCTTCACAAAATGTGGAGGCAAATATCTATGAGCACAATCTATCCCCTGCGTGTAGATATGGAGTAGAAAAGTCCAGAGACTCAAGCCAATAACTAACCTACAAGAATATCCATGCATACAAAACATTAAAGTATTCCACTGTTAGATTACAGTGCAGCAAAAGAAGATACTTTGGAAGACGGAGCATCCAGTCTCTGAAGTCTTGCTCTTTACTCTTCTTATTTGCTATGAAATGCTATGAATGAGAGACCTCCATGAGCCTAGGTCATAACAGCTCTGCTCAGGTCTTCAAAACTCAGAATCATGGCTTCCTTTATTGAATTGGTACTAAGTTCTTCCTCTTTTCCAATTGATATCAAGTTTACTGAACATGTCTTCTTCCAGGAAGACATGTCATCACATGATATGTTCAAAGTATGATCACTTTAATTTAGTCACTTTGGTTTGTTTTGAGAGCCAAGATTTGATTTGGACTGGGACTATTTTATTGGTCATTTGCTATCCATGGCACTCTCCTCCAGCACCACATTTCAGATACACTGCTTCTCTTCCTGTCATTTTTCTTGGCTGTCAAAGAATATAGTGGCATGGATGATGCTGACTTTGATATTTCATGCACTAGTTTTGTAATTTAGGATCTTATCTACTTCTGGCAGTTCAAGTGGTGTCAAACTGCACAAATTTTACAGTGTAAATGGACCTTCTGATGTAAATGGACCTAAGTCACCTTCTGATGTTTTTACTACAGTTTCCATGTTGACTCATTACTGTAGTGATGTATAGCAAATCTTCATCATATGTTTTTAAGTTGTGTAAATAATCTATGGTCACTTTTTTGTTTTCCTAATGTTCAACTGCAACTCTACTTTTGCACGTTCTTTTCTTGTTCCAAGTCTTTTCTGTTTTGCGATAAGGGCAAAATAAAAAGATGATAGGGACAGTGCACTGTGGACAAGGTCCTGCCATAGTACAGATTATAGAGTAGAAATGCTCAGGGTATAACTGCTAGAAAAGATGGACAATTGTAAGAATGTTCCCATGTTCATTTTTTAAAGAAAATCTCAAGAGTTTTTGCCAACTCATTCAATACAAAAATCTGGAATTTTGCAAGTTTATTTATTTATTTATCTACTTACTTACCACATTTGTATACTGCCTTTCTCAGCCAGAGGCGGTTCACAGTCGATTCAATGTCATAACAAATATCAAAATACAGTTAAAACAATTATAAAAACAATTCAACATTTAAAATGTAATATAAAAAACAAATATATATGTAAATACAAGATCCTCGGCATCTCCTTACTAAAATTGTTGTCCAGTTGCATCGTCAGTCATTCCATATATTTGTTTATATCTAATCATGCTCCACTAGAAAAAGCTTGCTCGAAGAGCTTAGTCTTAACCATTTTACAAAATGTTAGAAGGAAGGGGGCCAATCTTATATCCCAGGGGAGGGCATTTCATAGCCGAGGGGGCACCACTGAGAAAGCCCTGTTCTTATTAAAGACAGCTAAAGCAAAAATTGGTATCATCTATCCAGGTCATGTTCTGCTGATAGGAATGCAGGAATGCAGGAGAAAATGCTTCTGGAACTTGGCCATACAGCCCAGAAAACTTACAACAACCCAATGATTTCAGCCATGAAAGCCTTCAACAACACATAAGCAATTGCCTTAATTCAAATTTCTTATAAAAAAAATACAAGAATTTTCTTCTATTCTTAATTCTCACAATAGAAGGGAAAGCCCACTGGGAGGGCCTTTCAGTAATAGCCCATTTCAGTAAGTATGACTTGAGCAAGTGCACATGGGTGTCATTCTAACAGTTGCCATTCTGACTAGCATTATCATTCTATAGGAATACCTTCTCAATTCCATGAGCACCCTAACAGCAATTTTATTTAAAACCTTTCTTGTAATGTCATATCTTATTATTTTTCAACTGTTGTGGCATAGTGTGTATAACTTGCAGATAATATGCTGTTTTATATAACCTTATTTCTCAGGTAAAAGTGAATAGAACAAAAGAGATCCCACCCCAGTCTCGTATAAAACTGAAATTTTAAAGAGACTGCAGAAGAGTTCTAGAAGGACAAAATGAAAGCGAGAGAAAGTACCACATATGCAATGGGAAAAGATCTTCCTTTAAATCAATGGGTATGATGCTATTACACATAGCTTGTGGTTGAGTATGTATCTACTTTGTTTAAGTGATAAAGATTTGTCACATGGGTAACCTTGCCTGTTCTACTGCAGAGTTCATCCTTTGAGTTACCATTGCTTAGAAGAGTGAGTCTATATTGAGAGAAGAAAGATTGTTGCTGTTGTCCTCCTGCAGCCCATATCGGCCACTGTAAAAAGCCATTGTAGTTGTGCTGATTCCTTGAATACTTTGGTGGAGCTCTTGTTCTTTTCCAGGGATTTCAGAGCCATGGGTAGCAAAGCAGTAATGGCAAATCAAGGATTTGTTCTCGAATATTTCCACGCTATCTTAAAAGCAAACCTAGGAGGCACGGTGGTTTACCTGCAATGTCTGATGAGCTCAGGCCAGGGCACAGATGCACATAGCATTTAGTAGATCTTGATGAAAAGAGATGTCATACTGTCCATGTTAAAAATAATTCCTATATTGTGTGATTCTTGGTATCAAAGCCTTGAATTTGACAGCATTAGGAAACAATGGAAAATGCTATGTTTCTAAAGCAAGGCTTAATAAAGATCAAATACTATTTTTACTTTTATTTTTACTCACCTATATTTCACAGTGTAACATGGAACAATTCATTAAAGATTGAATTCCTCTGAAGCCACCAACTTTTTTGAAAACAAAGATGTGTCTGTGAAATATTACAGACGACACGCTTGTAGCAGTAAGGCATTAAAGGACACATCAAAGTCTTATTTCATTTTCCTTCATTTCTTGTCCCTCTGTCTTCAAATTCAACCCATGTTCTTGCTACCCACTTAGCCCCCTTCCCACTCTCTCCTCATGCCACCTGCTTGCTCCCCATTTATCTGTGCTTCCTTTTCTTCTTGATTTCTTCCTACATCATCCCGACAATAGAACTGTTAGAATAATTGCTAAAGTGTGATGATAAAGGAAGGTTGTATTCATGATTGAGCAAAAATGAGTAAAAATCCTACTTATTGAAAAGTTTCACTCATTTAAAATGCCTGCTCACTTAGAAGTCCTGCTCATTTAGCATTCAAGTACTACTGATTTAGAAGTCCTGCTTATCTAGAAGTCCTGCCGCTTAATCATCTAATTGTGTGGGGATAGCATGACTAGAGAAGAGCCATTGCATAGAGCGTTACCCCATCTCCAGTTCTATTTTCAGAAGGAAGCATGAGTAGAACTTTGTGATTGCCATACTTTTTGGACACATTATTCCATCTGTAAGAATCCTTATTGTCGTCGTCCCCCTCTCAGTCTCTCTGACACAGTTACTGTCAATCTAAATAAGTTTGGAATTGCACTTAAGGACTGGGCAGACACTATCCACATTGGTGCCAAATTTTGATCATGGAAAGGTTTGCAAAAGTGGAAAGGTGCATCATTAATCTCCCAAATGTTTTGCTTCAGTTGCTACACATGCAGGCACATTCAAGGAAAGCACTTTAACCTAAGACAGGTAATAATGAAAGATTGCCCCATAGCAAATATGTTGGCAGCACAAAGCTCTTGCATGATTTCAAACAATTTGGCACAGTTGTCAGAGCCTGGCCACAGGAAATCTTGGGATGAAACAGCAGCCAGTATTCTGGGACAAGAACTAAGTGAATTAGCAGGAGCGCTAGTATGCCAAGAAGGCCTTGCAATAGCTTTTGCCTACATAAGGCATAACTACATAAAATGTGAGTAGGCAACAAATACAGCACTTTATTGTGAGAAAAAGATTGGGGCAATATTACTTAACAGAATAGATGAACTGACACGGCTGAAAGCACCAGGGAATATTGCTTGCTTTTGATCTGTGCATAAATGAAACCTGTCATAGAGATTTAGCATTTCACAGATTGACAAATATTATGTCTGACAAAAGATCCTAGAAATATTTTGGGATCTTTATTTTGATGTTTTGGTGGGTTGGTGCTGTTCACTTTGAGGCTTCAGTACAAACTGCTTTAGATTAATTAAGGAAATCAATCAAAAATTAAACAAAATGAGATAGCTTCAGGGTGTCACTGTTTGTTCTCGTTTCTGTTTCATATGCCTCATTCTCCTTTCCTTGTTGGTTTCTAAAGGCTTTGTTTATAGATCAATACTTGGAAAAAGACAATATTTATAAATGACAGATGGGGGAGAATGTTTTTGGGTTTTTTAACATGCCAATATTTTGTAACCTAAATTATAAAATCATTATACATAAAGCATTTAGTTTTCTATTTGCACACCCTAAAATTGATATGAAATGCAGAAGTTGGAAGAGAGATTTTGTTTCCCCTTATTGAAGTGGATGCCAGAGAAGTACGTAATTGCTGGAATCTTTTTGGTGGCATAAACTTCTGTTACATCTGCATATGCTGAGTTTAAGTCATTGCAGAAAAAGGTAGCCACACCTTCTTATAAAGGTGTGGATATCTTTTTCCTACAATTTTTTACAGGGTAGAGAAAGGTGAGGGTGGTGCTTGTTTGGCATCCAGCCACATTCTGCAGATGGGAGACGCTAGCGAATGGCTATTGGTGTTAATTGTATATTGTTGTTAATTGTATACTTTTCTATAATATGTTATGATGTTAACTGTTTTTTATACCGTGTTATGGTAGCATTGAATTTTTGCTGTTCTTGTTGTTAACCGCTGTGAGTCGCCTAAGGGCTGAGAAGAGCGGTATACAAATAAAGTAAAGTAAAGTAAAGTAAGGAAGTAAATAAATAAATAGGAGTACAAAGAGGGTGCCATTTTCTGGATCTCCAGCAGAGATTTCAGAGCTACAGGATGCTACATGATCTGGCCACTAGAGACCTCATCACACTAGAGAATAGATCCACTTTAAACCCAATTTCTGCGTCCTTCAGAATTCTGGGGCTTGTTGTTTTGGGAGGGGGCTTTAAATTGCTCAGACAGGTACTTGGCCTCATTAAATTACTAACCCCAGAATTCTCTGTGGGCAGAAACCAGATATAAAGTGGATCCATACTCTAGTGTGATGAGGCTGTAAATGGGCGTGGGGCCATGTTTATTCATGTTTGGATGTCAGATGGATGAACATTGTAGAAGTGCTGCCAGAAAATGATTAGGAAGCCACCTTATGCTGAATCCAGCAATGTTCCAATTGTTTTAGTATTTTCATCTCTTACTCTCAGCAACTCCCTAGCATTTCTGACAGAATTTTTTCACAGCCCTGACTGGAGATTTCCATTGTCCCTTTGTGGTTTTCTATGTACATGGCTTGGCTCACCAATGCTTAGGTTCTGAAATCAGATGTGATTATGGTGGTATAGCATGTCCTATTGCTTACTTAGGCAGTCCCGTGTGGCCGAGTATGATTGCCATTCATGTGTAGGGTCTTGGCAGTGGGTCCATAGATGACTGTAGAGACCTATTCTTTATCTGCATGTTCTTTCACAGTGAGGGAATCAGTTTCCAGATGAAAGGTGGTCCCAGTCACAGTAGGCTTGATGTGCCTTCCTCTTGGCATGTTTCTCCCTTTCACCTTCCATTCGTGCCTCTTTGAATTCCACAGCTATGTTGGTAACAGCTGACCTTCAGTTAGAATGCTCAAGGGCCAGGGGTTCCCAGTTCTTGGTGTCTATGCCAAGTTTTTAAGGTTAACTTTAAGCCTACCTTTAAATTTCTTTTCCTGTCCACCAACATTCTGTTTTCTGTTCTTGACTTGAGAGTAGAGTGACTTCTTTGGGAGACAGCGATTGGGCAATCGGACAATGTGCCCAGTCCAGCAGAGTTGATGGTGGAGGATCATCGCTTCAGTGCTGGTGGTCTTTGCCTCTTTCAGCATGTTGACATTTGTTTGCCCGTCTTCCCAAGAGATTTGCAGGATATTTCAGAGGCAGTGCTGATGGAATCGTTCCAGAAGTTGAATAAGATGTTTGTATATGGTCCATGTTTCACAGGCATAAAACAGGATTGGGAGGACAAGCATCTTTGTATCCCTATGAATGTCCCAATCCTCAAGCCCTCTCCATTTCATTTGAAAAATGCTACATTTGTAGAGTTCAGATGGTGTTGTATTTCAGTGTTATGCTGACTTTTGTGGAGAGGTGGCTGCCTAGGTAGCTAAAATGGTCAACGTTTTCTAACGTTACACCATTAAGCTGAATTTGGGCATTGCAGAGGGATTGGCTGGTGCCTGCTGAAAGAGCACTTTGGTTTTCTGAGTGTTCAGTGGATCCTCCCCTGTGGCCCTACCACCTAGGAAAATCCTCCTGGAAGCAACATTTTCGCCCACAAGTTCATTGAAACACAGAAGCCCCCTCACCACCACAAGGTGACAATCTATATAGGAGGGGAGTATGTCCTATAATGATGCCCTGTAGGCCTATTGCTTGTTCCTGTTATGCATCTACATGTCAGCTCTGACTTATAGGAACCTTCTCATGGTGTTTTCTTTGCAAGATTTATTCTGAGCTCTATCTTTCTCTCATGTCTGAGAGTTTGTGGCTTGACCAAAGTTGCCCAGATAGTTTTCATATCTGAGCAGGGGTTCAAATCCTAATTTCCCAAAATCCTCAATCACTACACAATGTTATATCAAGAACTATAGTATAGACATTTTAAAAAATAGCATCAATATATATGAATATGAAAATGGCTGAATGAGACAATATTGACATTTCTTTTATTTATTTTTAGATAAATAAACATATGTATCTTGCATGTCTGTCTTTACCTTGACAGATGGATATATGAAATATAACAATAAATATATATTAAAATTTGCCTTTGCCCTTTACGTACTCAACACAGCTGCACACAAAATAACTAGCTAGCCCTTACTGAGAATATCTCAGTGCATGTGGCCAATTTGGATCATTCCCCAGCATTCTTCATCATTAATTATTGTCTGCAAACCTGCACTAAGAGTGAGAAGATGAGTTTGGGCCCCAAAACCAAAATATCACCTGCCTCTTTAATGTGTCTTTGTCTCAGAATATTTGTGCATATATTATTTATGAAATTTCAAAAGTTTTTAGCTTTATAAAATTTCACATTTTATAGTTTTTAGATACAATATTGGATGACATATTCACACATCATTATATCCTCTAGTGTCATTTAATATTAAAACAATTCCTCCGTTCTCTTCCCAGTGAATTTTTTTCTTTCTGTAACAAGCTGCAACTTACAAGGCTAACAAATGAGCTGATATCACTGCCAATTTCTGAAGGCATAAAACTAGAATTGCTGCCCATGTGTGAATTGTTTGGTATTTATTTATTAAAATAATTTATTTCACTTTCCCATCTGTGTCAGATAACCCCAAAGCAACTCATGATTGTTCAGTCATAAAGAAACTAAACAATGAAACAAGAATAATTAGCCTTACAATTATCAAACGCCAACACATTTGATTTAAAAATAAAAAAGAACAAAGGAATCAACAGAATTATATAAGACAAACATCCAGTAATAAATCAATGCCTGATTCAATGTCAGACTGGATTCATCAAAAGATATGGTTGAATCCAAAGAATATTTCCATCACCACTGAGTTACAAATAACTTCAGGATGTGATTTAACAGGTTGAGTATTCCTTATCCAAATTGCTTGTGACCAAAACTGTTCCATATTTTGGGGTTGGATTGGTTTTTGTGATTTTGTAATACTTGCTTAAATGTAATGAGATACCTTGAATATGGGACCCAAATTTAAACATGGTTTTCATTTGTGTTTCATAAACACCTTAGACACATTGCCTAAAGGCAATATTATACAGGTTTTTTTAACAATTCTGTGCATGAAACAAAGTTGCCAACACTGGACTATCAAAAAGCAAAGTTGATTAGATTCATCACCTATGTGGACAATTTTGGAAGATTTTGGATTTGGGATAAGAGATACTCAACCTGTATTTACTCTTCTTCAAAGTAATTACCCAAGCTCTAGGAAGTCATGCTGAAATAGCAGCATCTTCCTAGTTGGAAAATTGGAAGAGGGGAGCCAGCTCTTTTATAGCAAGGAGTTACACAAAGTGGGCATCATGGCTAACCAGGCCCTGTGCTGCTGTTCTTCAGCCAATAATGAACAGTGGCACTGTTAATGCTAAAGGGCCCCATACAGTATTTGACTTGTATGTTATAAATCTGGTCAGTTAAAATTTGAGCCACGCAGTGTTTTAATAGTCTTCACACACTGCTTCTTCCTCATCTTATGATAGATACTTCAGATTACATTGGCAAAAAACTAATTCCTCCTCTTAGCTAGCCAAGCCCTTTGCTTTGTGTAGCCAGCTAATCTTCATATCTTCCTTCATAAGGAAAAACAGAAATGGCAGAACAGCAGTGGAACCACAAAAATAACAGGTAGACAAGAAGGAGAGAGAAAAAGAGTGTTGCCATGAAGGGAAATAGCTGAGAAGCTAATTTCCCAATTAAGACGTTTTTGGAAAGCAAAAGCCATCCAGAAGTCACCTTGACTTGAATCTCCTCAACTGAGCTGTACCTATTTTAGAGAAAAATGGAACTGCACATCCACAGGGGATCTAAATATAGAGCTCAGCCATTGAGTGAAGAGTTGGTGCATAAGACGAGTTGGGGCAGGGGGTACATTGCCAAGTGTTGTTGAGCCACATCTCCTATCATCCCTTGTTATTGCTTTATGCCTTCAAGTCTTTTCTAATATCAGTTATGTTAGCTAGGTCTGATGGGAGTTTCAGTCAAACCACATCTGAAGAGATATATATCACTAGACACATTTCCCAGGGTGCCAAGGTGAGATACTTCTCTAGTATAAAGTGCACCAAGGTGGAACACTGTATTAAATGGAACTGATATAGAATTGTAAAATGTAGCTGTTCATGAGCAAAGGGGAATATGTTCTTTCAAATTTGACCAGTTTCCCCAGGCAGGCCCTTAAGCAATTCACAAGGATAAGCTTTCTTCAGCATTGTGGATTCTTACTTTACTGTTCAGTCTTTTGATATGAACATTCTAGTGCCATCAAAGGCAAGGCAAAAAGTTTTAAAGATAGCTAACAAACTCGTGAAGTTACCCTTTGAGGATTTTGGTGAGAAAAAGGTTTAAATACAGCAGTATGTCTTGTTTGTGACAACTTTAAAGGAAACTTGTTTGCAGACAAAATGACTTAACCAAAGGGTTAAAAAGTTTTACATCATTGAGACAGTCTTCTGTTCATATCTCATATGCTTCTAGGATGTGCAGCTGGAAATTTCAAGAGTAGTGATAATAAAATAAGATGGTTATATTTATAGACAAATGAGCTATTCAGGTGTTCTATAAGCAGACTGAACAGAAGAAAGGGAACTGCCTTAACCCTGTCCTCTGTGGCCCAGATCCAAACATGCTTTTAACAAAATTTAAATATATACTTCCATAGCTAGGCTGAATTCAACAGTTATTCAAAAATTGTGTAAATGGCACCATGGCTTTAAGGTCACCTTCTTACCCTCCAGTCTATAGTAGTGAGGGCTAGTACATACATGTTTGCTAAATGATTGTCCTCTGAAGAGACAAAACCTAATTTCTGCAAGGACTCAACTATCTACCTCATCACACTAGAGAATGAATCCACTTTAAATCCAGTTTCTGCCTCCTGCAGAATTCTTGGATTTCTAGTTTAGTGAGGCTATTAAAAGCTCCTCCCTGAACTAAAAACCCTAGAATTCTGAAGGAGGCAGCAACTCGATTTAAAGTGGATTCATTCTCTAGTTCAATGTTTCTCAACCTGGGGTCGGGACCCCTAGAGGGGTCTCCAGGGGTCGCCAAAGACCATTGAAAAACACAGTACTTTCTGTTGGTCATGGGGGTTTTGTGTGGTAAGTTTGGTCCAATTCTATCATTGGTGGGATTCAGAATGCTCTTTGATTGTAGGTGAACTATAAATCCCAGCAACTACAGCTCCCAAATGACAAGGTCTATTTTCCCCAAACTCCACTGGTGTTCACATTTGGGTATACTGAGTATTTAGGCCAAGTTTGGTCCAGATCCATCATTATTTGAGCCCACAGTGCTCTCTGTATGCAGGTGAACTATAACTCCAAAAGTCAAGGTCAATGCCCACCAAACCCTTCCAGTATCTTGTATTGGTCATGGGAGTTCTGTGGGTTAAGTTTGGTTCAATTCCATCATTGGTGGAGTTCAGGATGCTCTTTGATTGTATGCTAACTATAAATCCCACCAACTGCAACTCCCAAATGTCAAGATCTATTTTCCCCAAAATTCACCAGGGTTCACATTTGGGCATATTGGGTTTTCGTGCCAAGTTTGGTCCAGATCTATAATTATTAGAGTCCACAGTACTCTCTGGATGCAGGTGAACCACAATTCCAAAACTCATGAACTTCCAGTATCTTCTGTTGGTCATGGGAGTTGTATGTGTCAAGTCTGGGTCAATTCCATCATTGGTAGAGTTCAGAATGCTCTTTAATTGTAGGTGAACTATAAATCCCAGCAACTACAACTCCCAAATTACAAAATCAACCTTCCCGCAACCCCACCAGTGTTAAAATTTTGGAGTATTGGGTATTTGTGCCAAATTTGGTCCAGTGAATGAAAATATTTATTTATTTATTTATTTACAGTTCTTATATTCCGCCCTTCTCACCCCGCAGGGGACTCAGGGCGGATTACAGTAAACACATATATGGCAAACATTCAATGCCAGTTGACAAACAACATTTAACAGACAAAGGCTATTTAACTTTTTTCTGGCCGCCAGGGGAGCTGCTGCTTTTCATCGTCCATCAACGCCACCGATGAAGTTCTTCCGCATTCCACATTCCCCGGAGTCATCTTTTTTTATGGCCTCATAAATTAGTTAAATTTAGCCTCCCACACAAGGTGGTCCCTTATTTTCCTACTTGACAGATGCAACTGTCTTTCGGGTTGCAAAGGTCGACAAGGGGCTACACAATGGCTGGACACCCACTCCAGCCCGGGCTGGCTTCGAACTCATGACCTTTTGGTCAGAGTGATCTTAATGCAGCTGACACTCAGCCAGCTGCGCCACAATCCCGGTGCACAAATACATCTTGGATATCAGATATTTACATGATGATTCATAACAGTAGCAAAATTACAGTTATATATCAACAAAATGGTGGGGCAGGGGTAACCATAACATGAGGAACTGTATTAAGGAGCCATGGCATTAGGAAGGTTGAGAACCACTGCTCTAGTGTGATGAAGTAGTATGTGTGGACCTACTTTTATACTAGCCTAATGTCCCTACAAGGATCCAGGCTTTGCTTCCATTTTTTGCCCCTGCTCCCCATATGTCAGGATCATGAGTATAGTTACCAATATAGATCCAGAATGCTTACATGTTCAGACAGCAGCCCTCTACTTGTGAAGAGCAAAGAAAATGGGTCCTTAGCTTTAACTCAAATTGTTAGTCAGAGCATGAATGAACCTATTGACTCAATGGGAACTTGGTAAGTCAATGCATATGTAAGTTCCATTGATTTGGTGGATCTAATTCAGCTGAGATAAACAAATTGATTTAGGTCAGAGGGGGGAAGCACTAACTCATGGCCAGTCTTCACACAAACATTTAATTTACTTTTGTAACACCTGAATAATAGGGCTATTGTGTGCTTCATTATGGGATGAAAGATCCAGATGGCATCTCGGTGCACAGCATTTAATGCTAAATGCGTTTATAATAATTGTGAAGAAGATGTAAAATGCTGTCATAAATTGATGTTTTTCATGCCATAGTACCTAATGCAATTTCCTCTTGTTAGTGTTCATTTTAATTGTAATTGCCTGAAGCATTATTGGAGCAAAAGGTAATTTATAAACAACTCAAACAATAAATAAATACAATTGTGCTTTTCTGCACATCAATGTTGTGAGTGTGTGCAGGTATAATGCTTTAACCCATTCTTGTTGTGAAATAGATCACTTTCACAGAAATCATAAGGCAAAATCTAAGAAGAGTCTAATGGCAGAGTAACTACCTTATCACAAATACAATAAAGACAAAAATTACACACTAATGTGAAATAATGATACATCTCTGCTAACAAAGATTATTTCTCTCAACCAAAGATATCAACCCTATCATTGTGTCTGGAATCGCTCTGAAACAGTACGCCTTCAAATTTAGAATTGAACCACAGAAGCAAAATCCATCATATATTTTTTTTTGGCAGGAAGATGGAGCCCCCTAGCCAATGGGGCCCTGTGCTTAAGCACAACTAAACACAATGGTAAATCTGGTACTGTCTCTGAGTTATCCTTGTCAATGAAAATCCTTTGAAAAGTCATAGGGTTGCATAAATCAATAAGTTACTTAAAGGTGCGCGCACACGCACAAACACACAAAGGATACTATTAACTTTGCTAATGGCTGCTTCATAGAGCAGTGGTTCTCAACCTGTGCGTCCCCAGGTGTTTTGGCCTACAACTCTCCAGAAATTCTAGCCAGTTTACCAGCTGTTAGGATTTCTGGGAGCTGAAGGCCAAAACATCTGGGGACTCACAGGGTGAGAACCACTGTCATAGAGTATATGAGTACCGTCATCCCATGTGCTACATTCTGCAGCAGAATCAGCTATTTAGGGAGCTTACCAGAACTCATTTCTGCTAAGAAATAGGTAAAGAGAAGCGATTTCTGCTGTGAAATAGTGAGTTCAAGCAGTCTAATCCTTACTCACCTCTTTCCAAAACAAATTTTCTGGGATAAGGATGGAAGTTAACTCATTATCTCCTCCTAGCAATCTTGAGTAAGAATTGCTGGTCAGCCTTGCCCCCCGTCATAGCAATCTTGAGGTTTATTGTGATAGAAGAAAACTGTGCTTAAGCAGTGGGAATATAAATCCCACTCCCCAGTTATCTAGAGCAAAGCTAATAAGATGAGTTAGGGACTATAATATTCCTTCCCTCCCAAAGGACCTGTATTAAGATTGAGGAAAGTGAGGTGTACTCAATTGTGTGCGCGGGATTGAGAGTGGCTTTAAAAGGAAGAGTTTATTTCTTTTCTTTTTTTCACCTTTGTTTTGTTTTGGGAAAGTTTATATAGAAATTGCAGAATCCATAGAAGTGTCCTTGAAAGATAAATGCAGGAGCTAAGGAGTTACGGTCCTATAAAGCAAGTTTAAGCCTTTTCTAAATAGCTGGCTGCAATCTTAGGGGAGCAAGAGAGATTCAAATAAATATAACTTCTTTTTCCTAGGGAGGGGCAAATGAAATCACTGGTCAATACAACAAACTAAATACCCACAAAAGTAAAAGACTAAAACCGAAGTCTTTTTTCCAGTGTAAAGATGATTGAATGCTACTTGAAGCAAGACCACTGAACCCAAGACTAAATGGAAAACACTTCCTTCTGCTACATTACAGCACATCAAGCTGAGTAGAAACAAGAAAGCGCTTGGGTAGTTTAACTGTGTCACATTCCTTACCCCAAAGCACAACCGATTGGAGATGCTTGCAGAGGATTCACAAGCGGGCCTGTCAGTCACTCAGCCATCCTTCTATGGGTGATTTTCGCAGAGCGCATGTTGTTTTGGTGCTAAACTCTGTGTTTCAAAAACCAAAACTCCCATGGGGCTTATGCTATCAAGGCTTTGGCTCTTCAAAGGTTGGGTTACTTAGCTGTTGAGTAGGTGTGAGCCTGCTTTGCCTAGGAGTCCATGGAGAGCGTAAAGCTTTTTTTGAATGAATTGGTCTTAATACATGAACAGGAACCCTCAACAATCTGTACCATTGTTTTAAAAAAAGTTATTTTCCACCCAGCTCCTTTACGTATTTTAGTCAATTGAAGAGGGGAAGGGGAGCATATCAGCCTCAATTGGGTGGCAAATGATTTAACTATCTCTGATAATCAGAAAGTCTGGCACTGTGAGTCTTGATTCCAGTACATCATTGACTGAACCTTGTACCATCTGCATGCAGTTCAAAGATTGCAATCTACCACAGACCCATCTTCCTCCCTATGCATTTCACAGCCACCCTTACTTCAGAGCCTTTTAGAAGAATTTCTAATGCACAAGCAATTTGCGATGCAGGAAAATGTTGTCAGGAAGGTGTCAAGGCTTTATATTATTAGTTGTTTGAAAGCATGATAGGGACAGTTCTGGCTTGAAAGTAGCACTTAAAACTTTGGAGCTGTCCAATTTCAAGAATCTTTTCATCTCAGCCCTTTCAGTACTTCAAGAAACGGTTTCAGAAGTGACTGCAGAGATATTATTACTATAATATCTGGTATAGTTGTCAAGTCAAAAATTAAAGAGAAAACAGAGCAGGAAGCAAGCCCCCTTCATTCCTTTACATTATAAAGACGTCAGCTAGAGGCCAGGGGCTGCAGTATTGGGTATCTCCTAAATGATATGTAAATCCAACAAAATGTAGATTAAAAAAACAAAAACAAAATGTACTCAAACAAAATTTACCTAGTTTTCAGGGAGGATGAATATCCGATTAGATTTCTCTTTGGCTGGAGAGCTGTCCTAAGATAGAGGAATGGAAAAAGTCAGGATGTTTCATTAAACGATTGTGCCGAGTATTCAGTATTATGAGATATTACTTTAATATAGAAGTGCCTTTGTAAGTTCCTAAGAATTATTGCTTCTCTAAAGCTTCTTGCTGAAGACAGTGTATTTCTACAAACTTGAAATAATTAATTATCACAGATGAGCATATTCATTAGTTCATCATCAGAGAATGTGTGGTCTTAAAAACATGTCCTTCCAAGCAGAGCTGTCCTTTGTGAAAGGAATTTTGCCACTCAGAAATAGCTATTGATTTAGTTTGCATGTATGCAATCTATTTACACCTCAAGGTTCATGCATATATTTGAAATTCCTCTAGTTGGATTATTTGACTGGGTTGTATAAGAAAAATATCTCCATTAATTACCCTCAGATTAATATATCATGCCAAAACACAAAACCCATTTTGTGACAAAAATTCTGGCACAACACAAACATCAGGTAGGTTAAGGACCCCTCCAACTATGCCCTATATCCCAGAATCTGACCCCAGGTTTTCTGCATTAAATTGGATTGTATGAGTCCTCACTGCCAGATAGTCTGGGATAAACAGAAAACCTAGGATCAGATCCTGGGGTATAGGGCCTGTCTGCAAGGGCCCTAAGTTGTTTGGGATGGGAAGAGAAGAATTTAGCCTTACTAGAACCTGTAAGGACCTACCATATATACCAATGGTTCTCAACCTGTGAGTCCCCAGATGTTTTGCCCTTCAACTCCCAAAAATCCTAACAGCTGGTAAACTGGTGGGGATTTCTGGGAGTTGTAGACCAAAACATCTGGAGAACCAACAGATTGAGAACCACTGATATATATTCATGCTTAAATCGACTTCATGTAGAAGTTGAGCATCTGTTTGGAGACAAAAATTATGGATTTTGATATAACTTGTGGAATCACTTTATGGAGAGGGAAAAGTGCCAGGGCCACCTCAAGGGGGCAGCTGCCCCAATCGTTGATGCCATTTTACCATCCAGACATACAAAAAGGTCTTTTGTCACTATACTCAAGAGAAGGGGATGGACTTTTTCAATATCAATATCAGCTCTTTTAAAAAGAATGGTGAGAGAGAAAAACCTAATAGATTCTGGAAGAACCTAAAAGAAGCACTGATCCCCCTTGAATGGAAATACCTTGAGTGGAAGCACCAAGGAGCCGCCACCACCATTTTCTCTTCCAGAAATGGCTCCATGATGGAGAGAGTAGGGGGGCGGGGGAGAGAATCATATGTGCTTCTTTTAGGTTCTTCTGGGATTAAGATTTGCCTTCTACTATTTTACTATTATTTACCTTGTCTTCACAGACTTGTTGCCCGCCAAACATTTTACTCTGTATACAACTCTGTATACAACTTCATTGTTTGTATGTTTGCCTTATAAAGAGTCCCTCTCTCCAATTATCCTAGATTATGGAGTTATCATTGATACAATAACTTTTGATGGCTGTGAAATGTGGAAACCATTAACAGGGGTTCCTTTGAACCCTGACCTGTATTGCAACGTATTCTGCCTTGAACAGACACTCCATTTCCCTTTATTTTGCTGACACCCACTTTGTCTTTGCCCATCTGCTATCTTTTCCCATCTATATGAAGAGAAATATCTTCCTTTGGGGGTGAAAAAGTTTGTAGTAGCTGGAGGAGGGCCCCAGTTATTACTTAAAATGCATAGACAGTCTTATCTGGAATGAGGAAAAGTATCTTTTTTTCACTGGGTCAGACAAAGCTTCGTGATCCTAGGTAGAAAAAAACCCTTCAGTGACATTTCTCTTAAAAGAAGTCAGATATATTTTTTGTGAGATAGAATTAACTAAAAATTAATCCAGGCAAGATTAAGGCCAGCAGCATATAGATAAGAAGTATGCCTTTTCTCTATGGCTGTTGAGAAGGAGCTGCTTCCTGACCTTTCTACTTAATTCTCTTAGCCAAGCAGCAGTGCCCTTTACTACTATGGACTGGCAGATCAATAGTCTCCTCTTCTCTGAATAGAGAAGTACTCTCTTCATTCACTTAGAAACTTCTTCTTATCCATTGATTGTGCCTTCTATTGTTGCCTAACTTTGAGGATAGCTCAGTAGAGGGGCTCCTAGATTTGAAGCCTCTCTAAATAAGATGCTCTTAGATGGGCTCCTCTTGATTCTTCGCCAAGTTTTTGTAAGAACACCTGATTTGGTGTATCTCCTCCTTGTCTTCACTGGCTTGTAAAACAAAATTCTTTGGTGAGAAATATCCAGATGGATACCATTTTAAATTAAAATATTTTATCAAGTCTAAGTAGTAGTAACTTGAATCAATCAGATATTTCATTAAAAAATGTCCAAGTAAAAGTAGGCATCAGAGCAGAGTAGGTTGATTGAGGACTTTATTACACAAACCTGCTATACCACTACAGATGTGCTACTATAGATAATTTTTTTTGTATCACGAGTGACTTGAGAAACTGTAAGTTTCTTCTGGTGTGAGAGAATTGGCCATCTGCAAGGACATTGCCCAGGGGACATGTGGATGTTTTACCATCCTGTAGGATGCTTCTCTCATGTCCCCACATAAGAAGCTAGAGCTGAGAGGGGAGCTCACCCTGCTCCATGGATTCAAACCGCCAACCTGTCGGTCAGCAGTCCTGCCAGCACAAGGGTTTAACACATTGCACTACCAGAGGCTCTGTGGATAATGGGTGCATATAATGTCACAATTCTCTCCATTAGTGGAATTGCACCAATTCGGTATTCCATGGTTCCACAATAATATTTCCACACAACCTCCCTATACTACTCCATACCCTGTGTACCTTATGGTTTGTTTATTTATTATTAGCACATCTGTGCAATTTCAGCATTAAAAACAAAGAAACAAAATATATCTAAAATAAATCAAAACAACCACTTTGGGAACAGCAAAGGGAACAGGGAGAGGAGAAGAATCCTGCCCACTGACATTACTTTTTCTGGTATGATACTGGCACGGGGCCCCCAGTGGTGTAGCAGGTTAAACTGCTGAGCTGCTGAACTTGCAGACCAAAAGGTTGGCAGTTTGAAAGCAGGGAGCAGGGTGAACTCCCGCTGTTAGCCCCAGCTTCTGCCAACCTAGCAGTTCGAAAACATGCAAATGTGAGTAGATCAATAGGTACCCCTCTGGCGGGAAGGTCACGGCACTCCATGCAGTCATTCTGCCACATGACCTTGGAGGCATCTATGGACAACACAAGCTTTTTGGCTTAGAAATTGAGATGAGCACTACCCCCCGGAGTCAGACACAACTAGACTTAATGTCAAGGGAAAACCTTTACCTTTGCCGTAACTGGCACAGAAATGGAACATACCCACCACACTAAGGTAGGAGATGACAATGAACTGGGATTAGGAGCTGTTGATGGTGTTACCCATCAATAGTTAGATACAGGAGAATCACAGAAAGAGTTAGAAGAAGCTAAATTAGAAGCAGGATGCACCCCACTGAAATGTTGGTTTGCCTGCTTGGTGTAATAAAGACCTGAATGGCTAGGTAGATGACATCAAAATATTTTTCCTTAAACATTGTGTAGCTTTTTGCCATTGTGTAGCTTTTTGCCATTGACTTAATCCAATCATTGCTCATTGGAGTAATTCATCACTCGTGAACTGCATAATGGACGCATGGCCCTATTTTGTTCCATACAACATGAATAACCAGCTTTGAGAAAGAAAAATTATTGACAGTTTCCCACAGCTGCTGGTAAATGTGCTTTATTATTGCCTTCAGCTGCATGAAAGTTTTCTCTTTCTATTTCAAGTTGCTCTAGATGTGTCTGTTCTTTCATAGACAGTTCAAAATATGTGTTTCAGCCTCTTGTGCTGTTTCTGCCTCTGATTGTGGATCAAATGTTAAAGTCTAGTTTCTTTACTATGTGTTTTCAAGATGCCAGTTTTGAAGCTCGAATCATAACTATTATATTGAGACATTATTTTTGTATCCCCACCATGCAGTTCAGCTACTCAGGATGGCTGCTCAAATGCAACATACATACGTACAAACACTTGCCTTAATAGCAATGGCATTAATACATCTACTTCTTTTGCCATGGCTTTTCTGAAGAAGTATCATATGCTAAATACCTCTGTGTTTTGGTACATAAATATTTTGCACAATGCAGTCTACATTTCCTAAATGTTTAAATTATTTTGTGTATGAAATTATAGTAAAACTAAAGAGAAATTTAAGAAAAAGTTCTTCTATATCTGTTAGGAATATATCCTTCTGATTAATTCGTTCTTAGACTGTAATACTGAAGCCAATTATTGAAGAGTAAACCCAGTTGAATACCCTAACATAGCATCCTATGTAAGTCAAAGAGGTATAACTCCAACTTTGTTGTTGTGGGTATGTGTCTTCAAGTAACTGTCTTATGGTGACTCCATCAGAGGGTTTTCTTGGCATGATTAATTCAGATGAGCTTTTCCATTGTGGCCTTGGGGTGAGAGAGCATGACTTGCTCAACACCTAGTAAATTTCCCTGGCCTAGTATAGATTGATTTTTAATACTCACTACACCAAATATTCTGCTTTAATATACAAAATTGTGTGTGATTTTCTGTGTATAAATTCATTATGAAACATTCATGAATTTTGTGTTTAGGCTTATCCCATGGGGCACTTGAAGCAACCTAGCATACTTCTGCCCCGTTCACCTATAGAACCCCACACTGCCCATCAAACAATGTAGGATAATAATAATAATAATCATCATCATCATCATCATCATCTATACCCCGCCACCTTGTCCCCAAAGGTGGCTAACATGAGGTCAAGCCCAAAATTACAACAAAATAAAATACAAGTACAGCAAAATAAAATACAAAGAAGCAAAGAAGGATGCCTTCTGATGGGGCTCTGCGGCAGGGTGGTGGGGTGCTTCTGATGCCAACACAGAAGCCACCCTTTGTTCCAAAAGGAACAATGGGGCTTTGGCAGCATGGTGGCACTTCCCAACATGGCATGGGGAAGCATCAGCTGGTGTGAAGATTGACCCGCTGTGGCCATGATTCACCATGGAGGCTGGCAAATTATGACACTGGGCCCCATCTATATGATGAGACCCCTTGATCCCATCTCCAAATATCTCATTATGTATATGGAAATAGTTCAAAACCCAAAACATTTCTGGTCCCAAGCATTTCAGTTAAGGGATACTCAACCTCTATGTATTTAGAAACACAGAGTAATGCATCTGTGACACTCCCTCCCACTACATGCTGAGGATCCTTGGTGGAGTTTGGTTCGAGGACCTTCCCATGGATATCAAAATTTATGGCTGCTTAAGTTCCATTATATTCAATGGCATGGTAAAATTGTGCCCTTTATTTTAAAAGTAGCAAAATCAAGGCTTACATTTTTGAAAATTATGTAACATATGGGGGGGGGGAGAGAGAGAGAGAGAGCATGATAGAAATGATGATGATGATAATGATGATGATGATTATGATTATGATTATTATTATTATTAACTTGGTTGAATCCATGGATACTTAGAACTGCTTGCATAGCTACATGTTCTGCTGAGAGTAGGGCTCACTTCCAGGTAAACAAAGCATGCAATCTAACTCATCATTTACTGAGGTGGTATCAGTTAAAATTGGCAAAAATCACATAAGGATTGTCAGCTTGTTAGAGGGTGGGAAATTTTCATGATGAGAGGTAGATATGACTATATTTTGATATCTTCCTTGCACTAGTATGCAACTACTCACACTAGTCCAGAGGTAAAAATTGTGCAGCTCCCCAGATGCTGTTGGTCTGAAACTCTCATAGTACGGTGAGCAATGCTGGGATTTGTTGAAATTTAACAATATTTGGAAGGACTACTGCAAAGGCATGCCTTCTGTTCTTGAATTGGCACTTGCTAGTACCCACTAATGAACCCAACTAGTGACCATCACCCAGAAGAGCTTTTCATCGGCTGCACCAAGACTGTGGAATGACCTGCCAGAAGAACTCCAACAGCTAAATCAGCTGTCTGAATTTCAGAGACCTCTCTTCTGGCAGGCCTACCCAATTAATTTTTAACTGTGAATTTTAAATTCATACCCCATGTTTAGTGTATTTTAATCTTTGTTCTGTGTATTTTTATATATGTATTTCATTTAAATACATTTTAGTATATGTATTTTATGTAATGTTTTATAATAGTGTGTTTTAATGATGTTGTCCCACACTTTGAGCCCCAAGGAGAGGTGGGTAAGAAATAAAAATTATTATTATTAGTGGGAAGTCACTAAGTAAATATTTCCCTTTTTTCGTTGCTTTAACAGCACTTGTGACATATTTTATGGGGAAATCCAGTTTATACCCAGTGGTCCCATATCTGATTCCCATGTGCCGATTATAAATTTTCTAAATAGCCTATTCATGGCTATACCTATGTCCACAGCCATAGAATGCTGCCCTACTGCCAGTATTAGTATAGAATCCAGCTACTTACTCGCCCAGTCGAGATTTATATGTAAGAACGATCTTTCTCCTGAGATAGTAACATGGCTTTGGTTGGTGAACATGCATTTGAGCGTGCTGTGAATTCCCTGGCACTGTATTTTGGGCTATCTCCTTATTATTGGCAAGTGTTTTAATGCTTCTGAGACATATTCCAATTATTTTTGCAGCAATGCTACCATTTGAGATGGAACTATGCACTCCCTCATGTGTCACATTCCTATAAAAATGGCTGTCGCAACAATTAGACTAACTGCTATGTTTGATTGCTATTTTTAACTTACCTTCTCAGTGATCAAGCATCCATCAAGTATGTGTTTTGTATCTCTCCTCCCCCCCCCCCCCCTTATTATATACTTTCACACATATTAAATATATTTTAGGATGGTTCATTTCCTTTTGCCACATGATTTTATGTCACTGGACTGTTACACAAATCTAGGGATTTCACTTTAATGTTGTTTTATTGACTTGCCTTTTCAGTCCTATCACCTTTTTTGGAAACATGATAATAATTTATGCTTTGCTCACTCCTTTCCCTATTTTCAAGTTATATTTATTCTAAGTTCTTTTTGCTTCCCTTCATTTTAAAGATAGCTGCATATATTCATATATATAATATTCATATATATATATATATATATATATATATATATATATCTGTGTACGTTTTTCTATGTATGTGTATGAACCACACGCATGGACAGCTAAATAACCAACTGGCCTGTGCTCCTTTTTTTAGTTAGAAAGTGGCTCACAGGGAGATATCATAAACATAAAGTACCATTAAGAAAATTATTGAAAATAGGTATTCGTATGAATAAAACATCAGATGTTTGGAATTCAGTTTTCTTTGATGGTGTCTGTTGGAATGGGAGTGATAAGTTAGTTATAGATTTCCCAGGATCTAAGAATTACATTCAAAAGATAAAGGAGGCAAGAGTAATATTGTCCTCTAAATGAAAACTGTATAGTGTGAACATATTGAAAATCGGTAGATCCAGCTGTTCCCTTTTACCCGCATTATTGGATCACTGAATTCTCTATTGGAAATGGGGCCATGTTGGAAAGGCAGTGTCCCTCTGATGGTGATGATAGCTTGTGTAGGGTTCTTGAATCTTATGATGGCGGCAAGAGTAGTATTGTCCTCTAAATGAAAACTGTATCGTGTGAACATATTGGAAACCTGTAGATCCAGCTGTTCTCTTTTACAATCATTATTGGATCACTTAATTCTCTATTGGAAATGGGGCCACGCTGGAAATGTTGTGTCCCTCTGATGATGATGATTCCTTGTGTAGGATTCTTGAATCTTATGAGAATGTCAGAACTGTTTTTCTCAAGATATTTCATGCTGATATTCTAGCATTCAGTCACACTTATGACATTGGTGGACTTTTAAGTCCTATTTGATGTAATAGATTTTAATGGCTCTGCTTCTAAAGGTTGATGTGTGTTACAAATATGCAGCTGCTTATTTAAGAGAGAAACAGTGTGGTGTGGTCGTGTATGCATGTCACACTCTTTCAGTCTGAATGGAAGGCAATGGCAAGTCTCTCTGAAAAGAAATCTTGGCAAGCAAATGCTGTTATAGGGTCACTTTAGGATTGTCATAAATTGGATATGAGTTGAAGGAACATAACAACAGCATATTCTTTATTCTTCAATATTTCAGATATTGTTCTAGGTGCCTTTTAATAAAAAAACATTTTTTCTCTTTTCTATTTCTTTTTCTACTCAAAATTACAAGGATCTGTTATGAACTATTTCCAAAGCCTCGTGCCTTCTTAAGTTTAATATTTCTTTCCTTTCCCAGTATTTTTATTTATATATGCAACCTGAGCCCTGCCACATGCACAGTGGAGGACCTTCTTATAGCAACACCAGAGGCACTCCAAGTGGACAGCTACTAGTCAAAGGACATTTAGTATAATGCCATTTTTTAAAACTTTATGGTTTTTTAAATATATTACAAGTATACCTTCAGTTCGCTTCTGATATGATAAATAAATTTATATATTGCTATCTTTCCTTTACCTTTACCTTTATCTTTCCTTTAAAGTGGAATAGAAACTATAGCATGGCCACGAAAACCTACTCTATCTGTTCGAAAATTATAACTAGAAGTGGCTTCTGGTAGCAGTTTTTGTGTTATCTGGGAGAAAGGCTAAGTGAGTCCACTGTTTCAGAAGTGCAGGTTGATCTCTTTTTTTCCAGGTCTTATTGGTCAGACAAAATTGGAACATCTATCTGTTAAAGGTACACAAGTGTTCTTTTTCCTCTTGTGCTGTTTGTTTTTCGTGAATTTAATTTTGGGGTACATAGATCAGATTGTAGTGCAGTGTAGGGGAGACGAGGATAATTGATGCATATATCTACAGCTAAGCTACATTGGTTTCAAGCTGACAAATACCTGTATATTTGTATTTTATTTTAAGAGGACTAGATGTATGTTGTACGTTGTGTTTTCACTGTCTGTTTTTGATAAGGCCAACTGGCTCATCAATAAAAATTGTTCATTCGTTGTTCATTCATGAATTTAATTTCTCCTTACCCAAGGTCCTTTTGTCGCCCATTTACTTAAGATTGGCTTCTGATTAGACCTATATAAATACTTTGCCACAAGTAGATTAATGCCAATAACCTACTTTTCTTCCTTTTTTGGCTTTTGCTAAAATGGGAATTCTCCTAAATTATTCCTCCAAATGGTATTTCATTTTTCCCCTCTAAAACCAAGGCTGATATTGAATACTTTTCTCAGCATCAGGAAATGGTTTCTAGTTCAGTGTATAACTGACCTGCCTCTCACAGAGTTATGAATACTTAAGCTGAGGTTTTTCAGATGTGTACAACTGTCAAACTAGCTGTCAGTTTTGCACTATACACTCTTAAGCTGCCATCCGTTGCTCATCTTCAAAAACCTTCTATTGGTATGTGTCCATCCTAGCAACTTTCCACACAACTTCTTTGTGTTCTCTCTCCCTCTCTTTCTCAAATATACATGCACTGCAACAGAAATGTACATCTGTCATTTCTATAGACCAGCTTTGATGCCTAGTTCACCAATTGGTAGAACACCTAGCATTTTAATAAAGGGAAATGTTTTATGAATATGCATGTCTCTGTTTCATTTTATTGGATGTGTTTAGGGGTCTTATTTGCCATTTGAACATTGAATGTAAATACCCAAAACTTCAACATTGAAAACATAACATTGTAGGAGATACATTAGAATGGTGAATGTGCAGGGCTAAATAGAAGGAATATAACACATTTAGCAACAGCAGAACAAAATGCAATGTAACAAGAAGCCTAAAGGTCGTGTACTGCTGTACCATAAGGAAGGAAGGACTCATCTGGAGCTTACTTTCTAGTATTTCTAATCTCATTAGTGTCAAGAAGCTAAAATGTGCCAAATCCACTCTCCGTTCTGGCTGTCTTCTTTGCAAGTGATATTTTTGCAGGCAATTATTTCCCAACAGTGTCTTGTGCTTTAATGTGCATTTTGATATTTATGAGGAAACAGTTCTTAGCTGATTTGTTATGGAGGGCAAGTATGATAGAAGCAGCTTAAAGTCTTGATATCTAGCACCTTTACTCTGGGAGTATCAAAACTAATGTTAACTATACCATTATTGTTTATTGAGTCCTGCTTGTGCTATTAGTGATGGTGGTGCAGGGAGAGAGCATTTGTGATCATGGAAAAACACTTTCCATATAATTAGGCTGCTGTCTTTACTGTGACATTACATGATACATGAGTGCTGTTTCTTGCTTGAATTTGTTGCCCTTTAAATTTATGCTCAGCTTCATGGGAGCTGATTTAGCACGATGCCACATTATGCGACAAATGATGTAGACATAGCATTGTTGTGAATTTTCCGGGTTGTATGGCCATGTTCCAGAAGCATTCTCTTCTGATGTTTAGCCTTCATCTATGTCAGAGGTTGTGAGGTCAGTTGGAAACATGGAAAATGAGGTTTATATATTTGTGGAATGTCCAGAGTGAGAGAAAGAACTCTTGTCTGTTTGAATGGTGTGAATGGGCCAGCTAATCACCTTCCAACAAAAGATTCCCCCAGCCAGTAAGAAGTCTGACGTTGAAACTGCTATACAGCCCCAAAAACTTAAAACAACCCAGTGATTTCATCCATGAAAGCCTTCAACAATATGATGTGGACATAACTATGTGTTGATTGAATTGGCATTCTCTCAGGGAAGTGGGTACACGCCATGCATGCAAAGGACACATTCTTCCGATGATGCAGTGGTGATATTAGAGCTGTTGTATATTCAGTCAGCTTAGTGAAATTAATTACAAAATTGACTGTATGACAGGAAACCTTGGGAGGAAATACATGCCAAGAAAAGAGATGATTTCAGGACTTGTCTCTAACATTCTGGGGCATTCTTATTTAACCTCTCTGAGATCTTCCCTCTAACCAAATCAGTAATTGTAGCGAGATATCTTAATACCAGCCTTTTATGCTCTAGACAAAATGAGTTTAGTAGTATCTAATTAAGATGGTTTTTCCTAAGGATGCATTCACAAAACATGTCAAAGACAAAGTACTGTCATAACAGCGAGAAGCCAGGAGTTAATTGCTGAATACATGAAGCCAGCAAGCCTTCAAAGAGAATGCAAGCTATTACAGCAAATAAAAACAAAATGCCAAAGCTAGTTTTAAGGATGTAATTGAGGAAATCAGTGTTGGGAAAGCAAACCAATAACTGTTGCCGTTCCTGCAATTTGCGTTAGATGGGTTGGCATTTTGGTCACAGAAAAATGTAGATACTGCTTTTTTATATAAAAGTAGGAAATAAATCTCAGAATGTTTAAAGTGGTGAGAAATTAAGCACGAAATTCCCACCTAAATATTCCTTGATTAAGAGCTGCATTTGAAAGCTGCAGCCAATTTTTGGAGCCTTTCTGTAAGAGCCTATATTACCCAAAAAATAGAATCACCGTTTCCATGCATAATGCTCTCTGTTGATTTATAGAATAAGAAAAAGAGGCTGATTATCTTAACTAGGGTGGATTTAAAGGGAACCTTGGCTATGTTGCCTCCTGAATCAAGATAGCAAGTAAGAGGCTAATGAATGATCTTGTCGGCAGCTTAAATTTGTCATTTACAATGAATTTGTTTGAAATGCTGAAAATGTATCCTGGAGAGATATTTATAGGAAATTAAACTTGGGAAGTGTTGTGGTTTAAAGTGACACACACAAGCAGATATACGCTGACATAATTACAGAGAAATTCAGCTTTCATTTATGCCCAGACTGTAGGGATTCAGTCCAGACAAATGCTCTCCCACTGAAGTAAACAAGCCTTGTACTGTCAGAACAGCTTTAAAACTGTAGCCACAGCAGAGCACATATTTGTCTCTCAAATCTTTTGAGCACTTTTATGGGGCACTAAGTATCTCAGCTCCCACTCAGGGCAAAAGCTCAATCTCTGTCCCAGCATGCCATCCTTACAGTGGGAGGAACACCAATCTTCTTATATAATATGCTATAATCAAAATCCTTCTGAGTTCTTAACTACTGTTCAGCTCAGGCCAGCCTCTCGGGCCAATTTGCAGTCAGTCAAAGGAAAGCCTCACTTTCAGGCTAAATGAACAAACTGCAGCTTTGCTCATCTTGCTATTAAAATTCAGACAAGAATGTTTTCATTATTCAAGTGCTAACAAACCACTTCGAAGGCTGTTCCATCAACCACAGAAACAAATTCATTGATGTTCTGCATCCAACCAATCTGTAGGAGTGTAGCTACTGGGGAAAGGGAGGGGAGATTAGAATATTGCCACCATTGAATGAGAAATCATTTTGATCTCCAAATTTCTAGCATTGCCCCAAACCATTCACCCCTAGAACTCTTATGTTTGCTATGCTCATATACGCTTTTTGCCTGCCCTTAACCTTTGGATGTTTAACTGTATTTCTTAATGTTCAACTGAAGTTTTGCATTACTGCCTTATTAGAAATTTGGAGATCAGAGGAAAAAATCTTAGAGTTCTTACTTTGGGAGAACTTGTGGGCATAGCCATCCCCTTTCTCCCCTGCTTGACATTCATTTAGATCACACATGCCTCATTCTTTCCTCCACAGTCAGTAATGTGATGTCAGGTGTGTTTTCTTCACTTGGCGGAATTTGGCTCTGTGACATTGGACACATACAGTATACACTGAGCATTAATCCTGAAAGGGGGTGGGAAAGTAAATAAAGCTCCTTGGTGGCTATATGATGCATGAAACTGACTTGGCTTAATGTGACCTAAAGCCACTTACTGTGTCCTTGAACCATAGTTTTAAAAGTTGATAGTAGCTCTAAATTTCACTCAAGAAAGAGCAAACTGCAATTTTAGTCTGACGTAAGCCAGGAATGGCGCTTGCTGTCCCCCTCCTGTTCTTGTCATAGTGGTGACCTCTGGGCACAATATGGTTAGTGTCCATCAGTTGTCACCTGAAGTGACTTAGGGAGATGTTGGTCAAAATCATCCTGGGGTCAATCCGGAATTCAGTATTCCAGATCAGCCCTGGAATAAAGTATAGAACTGCAGCATTACACCTTGGCAACATCACATTCACAATGCCATTGCTCACTCCGCTTGTTGAGAATTTTCAGTGTAGAGTGGAAGCACTGATGAAAAACAAAAGAAGGTCACGTCAGCAGCTGACTTAAGGGGAAGCAAACAATTAACTGAACTGGCATGGAATGGGTGATTTAAGGATATATTTCTGAAAACATTTCAGAACCCTTCCCACAACCATCTCCATACACACACACACACACACACAAATATGTTTACTCAAGAAAATTGGGTGTAGCCTTGACCTAAATCTATTTGTTACTCCTAACTCAAGCGGATCCATTAAATCAATCAAACTTTCATAAGAATATGTTCAGAAGCCTATTGAAGAGTCATTGGGTCTTCTTTAGTTCAAACGAGCAATTGATTTTAGAGCTCTGTTTCAACCCTGCCAGTTATTTTATTTAAGTTTCTATAGTCATTTGAAGTCTGTTTATTTAATTCCAATATTGATGAAATGAGATTAAAGCATCCATATAGAAATAGTTCTGAATATAAGTTTAAATCATTTGCAATTTAAAACTAATATATTTGAACTGTGTAAGAAATATATAGACACAAACGCATAAATTACACAAAGCGCACACACACACATAAATAATTTGTACATAGTTTTGTCTACCATAGCCTTTGTTAAGTGTACAAGTGTCTGCCTAGCCTAGGTAAAAAGGTGTGTGTGAAGAGAAAGTGCAAAGAACTCTTTTATAGTTTATTGCTGATGAATGTTTGGATCAATATCACAAAGTCCAAGGTACTCTGATTGTTTTTTGTGCAGAGAGCTGCAGACAAATCCATTATCCTTCCCCTAGACAAATGATTCCCATCAAATATCCTCATCTTCTTGCCTACAATAAAGATAGTGCAGATTAGTCGTCATATGAAAAAATGATGAAAAAGAAACTTGAATAACAGATTGTGTCTGGGACTAGGAGGAGAAGCTCTGGATAAACCTAATGTAGTTTGTTACTACAGTGATATCCAAGAGAAGACAAGAAAGGGCTGCTTGAGGCAATTGTTTTTTATTTGCCTGAATGTTCCCAGCCATTCCCAGGTGTGCATTCACTCAGGCAAGCAAACATGTCTCGTGAACTGAAAAATCACGGCTATCAAACACCCAGGGATCACTGGTGTGTGTGTGAGAGAGAGCGACATAATCAGGATGATACCATAGAGATGACCTTCTCCACTGATGCGTGCATTGTTTCTTACATTGGTGAGGGAGAAGAACTGAGATAGTGATAACTGAGATAGTGATACCCTTGCTAACTGAGTAACTGAGATAGTGATACCCTTGCTATCTGGTGGTGGTTCCTTGCTATCTTTGGAACTCCCTGCCATTAGAGATCAGAACTGCCCCCTCCCTCATGACGTTCAGGAAATTAACAAAGACCTGGTTGTGGAACGCGGCATTTGACAACTGATTTAATTCTTTGCCCACATGAAAGGAGGATGATGAATGGGATTGTGATGGTGTCGAACAATTTGGCTCTTTTAACTGTGATGATAATGTTTTAACATGTATAGTGCTGATATTTTAACCGTGTAATGAAGTGGCATTGTGTTGTTATTGTATATTTTTTGTATGTTAACACATGTTGTGAACCGGTCCGAATCCCTCTTTGAAGGTGAGAGGGTCGGTATATAAAACCTCAAAATAAATAAATAATAAATAAATAAATAAAGAACGGTCATCTCAAAAAGGGCATGGCATTGCAATGGATACACTGTTGTGTTTGGAGAAATGCAGAACAGAGCAACCAAGATTGGCTGTAGCTGGACATTTTTCCCTAAGAGCAAAGGCTACAATTTTAATATGAAATTCATTTGGTAGACTTTTTTCATGCAGCTTATCACAGAATTGTAGAGTTGGAGGAGGCCACAAGGGTCATCTACTTCAACCACAAGGGTCATCTACTTCTACCACCTTGCCATACACAATCAAAGATGGCAATCCAGCCTCCATTTAAAAACCTCCAGAGGAGACTCCACCATACTCTGAGGCACTATATTTCACTATCCAAGAGCTCTTATTGTCCATTTTGTGTTGTATGGAATTTGCATCTACAAAGTGTCTACCAGTGGTTAGCTAGCTTTAAGAGAGGATTAGATAAATCTATATAGGATTGTCAGTGGTTTCTAAAAATGAGGACTGTATATGTCTTTTGGTTCAGTAGTAGCAAAATGCCCTTTAATACTTCTTGCAGTAGAAAAGGACTCTTGCCCTCATGTCCTACTTGTGAGGTTTCTAGAATGATTGATTGTCCATTTCAGGAACCAGGAGATAGCGGTGACTAGTTGGAGATTTAGGCTGATTGATCAGGGTTTATGTTCTTCATACATTTACCTAGCCTTCAAAGTGAAATTACCACGGTCAAATACAAGTACCAATCTGGTGTATCGACCTCATATTTATTAATAGATGTCTCTTACTACATCCAATATGGGCGATATTATACTTTCCTTGTGTATGCTGATTTTTCTCATTTTGTGACCTCTTCACACAGCCCTTGGGGCCGTGCCATTTCGTTGGCAGTTGCTGGGGAAATGGCAGACATGTGGGGAGCCTCATGGTACTCTGCACACCCTCCTTCCTTCCCCCATCATATGGTGGGAACAGGACAGGTGTCCTGTCCCTACTGAAGCTATCCAAAACAAACTTTCCTCTCCGTCATGGAGGAGGAAGCATCTTGCACTTTGGTAGGAATGGAGGCAGGGCCAAGCCAATGTCATTTGATGGTGCTCAGCAGGCCATGTCCCAAAGAGGGGAAGGGGGCCATAAAAACCCCTGTGTGAAGAAGTCATTGTTTTCCTTAGTTTCTCATGCAGGTTTTGGAGGCACACAACACTCTGCACAGAAACAAATGAGAAATGATCAGAGATAATAAGAGACAAATCTAATTGAAAGCAAAGCAGCTTCAATAGATAGGTAGTAAGGCAGAAATATCTTAAAAGTAATAGAAAAAGCAAACACATTGTGTCTGTCAGAGCTCAGACATATCATAAATGCAGTGTACAACCAAATGGTACACAATTTATCTTTTATCTTGTGAGAGTGGCCCCATAGGAATACAGTCAATTTGGTAAATGAGTTCCAATTTTACACCCTCTCACTCCAATTGGCCTTTGATATTTTTCTGTATTAAATTGAAAGCTTGAGTGTGAAGAAAGATTAAAATACTCTTCCACAGGTTTTTGTACATTCTTATTTGTAAGGCCCAGTTTGTGTCCATTCATTGGCTTACATTATTCTCTCAACAATGTATTAAAAGGCACTCCAGCTGATACTCCATATCATTGTGAAGTGCTTGTTCACATGACAATAGTTTCTGTGTTATCACAGTACCACAATAATCTTATAGTCCAAATCCAAGAGAGAAGACAAACATGACAGGGAATGCCCATTGTGCTATCAACTGGCTGGAAACACCTTTTATAACTAAACAAGTCAGGTGCATTGTGTGAACATGATGCTAGTTATTGTCCCCTCCAGCTAGCTAAAATTATGAATATGTAATGCGTCTCATCTTTAACACTAGATTGCAGGTTCTTTTGTTTATTAAGTTTCAGAACACTTAATTTTTTATTATCTGAAGCCAAAGTAGGAGCAGGAAACAGCTAAAATCACAAGAGGGAATTGCCCAAGACTGGCAGGTAAGAAGAGCACTAGTGGTCTTGAACTATTCCCAGGATGACCATGCTGTCTAGGGAATCTTGTGAGACTGTAGTCTAATAAGCAAATGTAGAGATTAGATAAGTAACTTTGGGGGGGGGGGCGGGGGACAATTCTCAATATGGCTCTTGATCGCAAAGATTCTGGCTGATAAGAGCTCTGTTAGTAAGTTTGCCTACCAGTACCACTGTAAAAGCAGACTGCCAGTGTATTCATAAAGTGCACACTGGGCAGTCTTTTAAATGAATCTACCTTCCCATACTCATTGAGAGTACATTTTTGTCTATTTCCTCCTCTAGAAGACCCTAGATTGACACATGTGTTCTATTCTTTATTTCACCATTAATTTTCTTGCTTCTTGGGACATTTTGATCTGATTGACAAATACATGATCATATTTACTGCTTTCATATACTAAATTTCTGCCAAGACATAATATTAAACTATACACTATAATACAGTGAGTGCTGCTCAAAGTGGTGGTCCATGAACTGGTGCAGACCCTTGTTGAACTGTTTGTTATTTGTCTCAGGCAAGTTTCCAGGAATAATTTTTAAAAATATGGCTAATGGATACAATAATAATAATAATAATAATAATAATTTATTTATACCTGCCACCATCTCCCCCAACGGGGACTCGGGGCAGCTTACATGAGGCCAAGCCCAAACAACAAAATACAATAAAATAGGATACAAGTTACAATAAAATAAACAACATCGCAGTAAAGTACAAAACATATGAATACAATAAACAAAATACAAAAAAAAAATTAAAGCAGTAAACCAAACATAATAACAGTGAGCGGGCCGCATGTACATAAAGTGATTTTAAAAACTCAGGGTGAGATAAAGGAGCAGAATTATTTGTAAGTGAGAAATGTGGTATTGATCTTAAAACATGGGGTGGGTGCTGGTACCCCACCTCTGCTAGCTTGAAGTATAGTGTGCTAAAGATAAAATGGGAAAATGAATTAGGGATAGTAATGGAAATTAATTTGAAATTGAGAAAATCTGGAATATAAACTTCCAGCTTTGAAAAAGTCTCACTTGAATATCTACTCAGTTCACACGCATCCAGATTTGACCTTTCCCAAACATTCCTGGGTTGAAAAACAGGAAGTGGCCAGATCTTTCTGCCATTTCTGTGCAAGGCCACCCTCCCTCTTTGAGATCAATTGCTCTTCCATGTCACTTGGAAAACAGATATAGGCTTTTAGGCAATGAGAAGGATTGGATTTGGAATTGGCCATCACTTATAATCAGGAGGCTAACTTTCTTTGTGATTTAGTCTATTTAAATTTAAAAAGTAAGTTCTAGAGAACAGGGGAAAATTAGTCATATGTCACTATGTAGGTGAGAAGTTCTAAAGGAGAGAGATATACAGAGTTTTGGCAGCTAAAGAAATGAGGTGTTAACAACCAGCTGAGTTTCAAGCTGGAATGAGGGGTGGGATGTTTTTGGGGGTCAGCTTGTCCTCCTCAAACTTGAAAAAAACCTAGTGTGGAGACCTCCTTTTGCTGGAAGAGACAGGTATAAACAAAAGAACAAACCAGTCATGATTTTGATGCTACCATTATTAGTGTAATGTCAGTGCAGACGGAAATCAGAAATAATTGTTCAAGAAATAATAGGTGTTGTCTCGGTTTTCCAGAAACCACTTCACACTAACGCTATAATTCCAGTTTCAGTTTATAAGTGAATTTTTTTTGTTTTTTATATCAGTGAGATGTTCCTGAAAATGTCTTTCTAAATGTACTCTGTTAAATATACCTAAATATACATCACTGAAAGTAACATATCCCTGTGTTTTTTTAAAAAATAGTTAGAAGTAGCCCTAACTTACAGTTAATATGAGGTGCATTTGCACTGTAGAATGTTTGACACAACTTTTGTTGCCATAGCTAATTGCTATGGAACCATGGGAGTTGTAGTTCTACAAATTCTTTGTCAAAGAGTGTTGGTGCTTCATGAAAATACAAGCCCTGTGATTCCATAGCATTGAGGCATGGCAGTTAAAGTGGTGTCAAACTGTATTATATCTACTGTGTGGATGCATCTGTGGTCTGGTTGTAATAAGTACCTTCCCATTTATGTGACTGCTGGGGTATTTATGTAAATGTGCGAAAGGGAGTAAGAGAGGTAGATTTGCTAGTATAATTTTAAATTCCATGCGGTATGGGGAAAAAATTGGAGGACCTTTTAGCATATAGTGACTGCTCAGCCACAACAGCAGTATTGTTTTTTCAAAGTTAAGCTACAATCAGAACCAACCAGAGCATAGCTTTTTCTCTTAGCTAAGAAAAGTTTGTGAGAAAGTATTTCTCGGCAACTCTGAAGATATATTGGGTTATTTTGCCATGTGGAAAGTTTTTTGGGGTCCAATTCAGCTTGATCAGTCATCCCCATTGCAGAAGCTGGGCTATCTCCCTTCTCCATAAGATAAGCATGGAGCTGGAGGACAACATCTCCCTGTTGATTGTGTGTCTGGATGTCCGTTTCTGACCTTAGGAGAAGTGATGGCATGCTGGGTAGGCTTTCTATGGAACTTTTAGGCTGGTGATGAAACAATGGCAGAGGTGTTGAAAACAGAGGGTGATTCAGCAGGGATAATTTGGAGCTAGCCTGTGTGGAGAACAGCATGGAGTCACACGAGATTGGGCCTGGTGTGTGTGGCCACCATCACAATCAATCCAGAATCAGCCTGGCGTGTATAGACATGACCTATGTTGTCACCCTATTCATGGCCCAGTTAAAAATGTTTATAGTTTTATATGTGTAAAACATTCATATTTAGTAAATCAAATTATAATTATGCCCCCAGCAAGAAATAATGATAGTACATATTAAAACATAATTCTGGATCAAGCTGTTGGGTTTCTACATTTTGCAACAACATAAAAACACAAAACTGATCAGCAAAATGATTTATTGATTTGATTTATATCCTGCCCTTCTCCCAAATGAAGTGGTTTCTTCCTGACTGCCACAAAAGCTTACTAAAAATGAATACATTAATAACTGTTAAGTTTCTGTTACAGCTGTCAAAATGATCTATTTCAGTTTAGATTACATGGATTATTGTGTTTTGATCACGTTTTAGTATTTTTTTAAATGGGTGGGGTTGTGGAGATTTTAATTTGAGGCTGGCGATGAAACAATGGTAGAGGTATTGAAAACAGAGGGTTTGCCATGTGATTATTTTTTACACTGCCATGTTTATACAATCTGCCCCTTCTATTTAATTCACAGTTGATAACATCCGTCTCAAGAAGGAAATGCTCAGACTTCTTTGGTGGAATGCTGAGATTTGGATTATGGCAAATATTTGAAAAAGTGTATTCCAAAAATATGTAGAAGTTCCAAGAAAGTCCCTACAAATGTCCTCCCATTCAAAACATTGTTTTTAGTTAAATTCAACATTTATCGGGAGGTTACATTCATCCATATTATAATTCCAGTAACTCACATCTGCATAAAAGTGCTTTAATGCATAAGTATTCTTACTTGGAGGTAAGCTATTGAAATTCCAGTACAGAAGTATGCTGAACTCTAACATTATTCAAGAACTAAATGAAGCAGAGGGATATAGTAATGAAAGTGGTAGAGCTCTGTTTTACTTTTTGGAATTGGTGTGAACACAAACTGTACCACAAAGTATTGCCAGAACTGTTCCAACTGGAAGGAAATATATCAGCTGGATTTAGCTCACTATGCTCTTAATCCCGAGTGCTTTAAAATTGTATGCCATATCCTCTCCCTTTGGTTTCTTCAATATTTCTGCATGCAGATAAACGTCTGAAGCATAGCAAAGGGGGATAAAAAGAGATAATAATATCCAAATACATTGTCCTGTTTTATGTTATTTGACAACATACATATTTATCACATATATTTATTTATTTATTTATTTGCAAATAGTTGAAATACTGTAGAAAGTTTAGGAACCAATGTTCACTTGGAATTATTCATATCTGATTTGCTCTCAAGGGCAGAGAGTTTGTTTTTTTAAAAAAGCCAACTGAAAAAAAGCAATCTGAATTGGAATCCTTGTTGTAGGGAAGGGTGATATTTAATTCTCTGACAAAGCTGATGCAGACTGGTTGTCGATAGGTGGAATTTGTTTCCAAAAGATACCAAATCCATCTGAACAATTTTTTACAGAAATAAAAAAATAAAACGTGCTGAGGATGTGCATTCTTTTGCGATAAAATGTCATTTTTCAAACCTCTGTACCAAAGTGATTTGATTCATTTTGGTAGTTTTGATCTGTGCATTTACTCTTAACCAACAAGGTGTTGCCACATTTAACACATTTTTGGTTTTTCTTTTTTTTAATATTTAGAACTTTTTGGAAACAAACAGCACACAGCACACTTGGAGCTTTGTAACTTACATGGGGAAAGGGCTACCATTGAAGTGAGTGGTAACTTTCCTCCATATATACTGGAGAGGATAATGATTAGTTCAAAGAAAATGATACATAATTACAATCCTTCTGCCCTCCACCCTGCATTAGGATTCCTCTCCAGAAATTGGGGGGGGGGGGCAGATTAATAAAGGTAAAGGTTTTCCCTAACATTAATTAGTTGTGTCTAATTCAGGGGTGGTGGTGCTCATCTCCATTTCTAAGCTGAAAAGCCAGCATTGTCTTTAGACACCTCCAAGGTCATGTAGCCAGCATGACTGCATGGAGCGCTGTTACTTTCCCTCAGAAGTTGTACCTATTGATCTACTCACATTTGCATGTTTTATAACTGCTAGGTTGGCAGAAGCTGGACCTAACAGTGGGAGCTCACCCCGTTCCCTGGATTCGAACTGCCAATCTTCTGGTCAGCAAGTTCAGCAGCTCAGCGGTCTAACCCTCTGAACCACCAGGGGTCCCCAGATTAGCAATACATGCTTTAAAAATGTTTAAGGGGAAACAAGATCACTGTCCTGCTCTCACTGTACTGTCTGAATTATTTCAGGAAATATTTGTGTGCCTCCCCTTATAAAATACTCTCTCCTTTTTCAGCAGATGTGCATGCGGTGGGCTATTTTGGAGTGAGTGTTTCATTTCACTCTCTTAGGCTAAGCCTGAAGTACAGTGCTTCAGAAGTACAAAAGAGAATCAGTTTAAAACTACACTAGAAGTTTGGTACATAAAATGGGATACAAAGCTAGTACATACATATACTTTGAGACTCCCATGGTTGTTACTGCGGTTGTGCTAACTGAAATACCTACCTTCTGAAATCCTTGAAATGGGGCATAAATTTCTATTTTTTCCCATTTTCATTTCAGCCGTAGTTATTGAATTCTTTTTCATATTTTTATGGAAGGCATTTGAAATATGCCCCTGGAAAAAACTCTTATCAGGATTTACTTCTTTCTCTAAAGGCTGGTTTCTTTCTCCACTTCCTATATCCTTCATTTAGACAAATGTTCCCCATCAAATATCTTCAAGCTTCTGCCCACAATAAAGATTACACAAACTCTTTCACTTCCCAGCTTCTGTGTTTATACTGGCAATGCTCAAATCAGAATGCCATTCTGGTTTCTCAGAGCAACCTATAAATCAAATAAATACAAAAGAAATATAAGACATATGCAAACAAGAAATAAACCAAAACCCCAAATAAGAAAATTCCCAATTCCACCTAATAGCTGTCTTTAAAATTCATCCCAAACTCAGAAGATTAATCAGTTCAGCAACAATAACATCTTAAAGACATTCTAAAAACTTAAAAGAATATGTCAGTTTGACCTCCTTTAGAGGTCAATATAAAATCAGGCATTTCTCATATTAAAATTCCAGATTATGTGTTGCTTTAAAGGTCAAAAGAATGTGCTTATATTTTTAAATTGTTATTGGAGTTATTTAAATAGAAGCACAGAATATACACACTTAATACATAAGGGATCTATTTATTCTCAGAACTATGAATTCAATTCAGGTCTCCCAACCACAGAAAGAAGTATAGTAGCATCCAGTGGCTGGTGATATTCAATGCCACTTAGAAAGGTCATCTTCTCCAATCCCAACCTCTAGTCACCTGGTAATGGCCCTCTCGTACAACATAAGGATTTGTGACTGGCAAGCTCTTTTGCAAAAAAAATCAGGAAAATCATTCAAAATAATTTTATTTTAAAAACAAAAAAGGATGATTACAAGAATGAAAGAAAAAACCAAATAGTAGCAAAACTCTATGTTGTGGGATATATTATAAAAGAATATATATGTCTACAAACTAAAGATTTTTCCAATGCATTGTAATACATCCAGCCAGGCCCGTAGCCAGGATTTCGATTGGGGGGGGGGATGAGTTTGTTTCAGGGGGGCTGAGTTTGTTTCGGGGGGGGGGGGGGCTGAGTCTGAGTGAAAGAGGGTCTACCCTAGCAAACCTTTTGTATCGTTACCCCAATACCCCCATGCATATGGGATATATTGAGTATGGTGATCAGATCATGATATGAATAAACATAACAGTTTAAATAATGCACCAGTAAGGCCTTTTCGCGAACCACCATGAGAATTTCGGGAGGGGGGGCTGAAGCCCCTCAAGCCCCCTTCCCCCCCCCCCCCCCGGCTACATGCCTGCATCCAGCCCAAAGAGGGTAACCAGTAACCACTACACACATGTACATCACAGGGCACAGAGAAATATTTTTGCCATCATATAGTTGACCTGGGGCACATCTACACTAACTATGTAATCCAGCTTGAAGACAACTTGACAGTATGATGTTTAAATTATGCATGCCACAAATGTACATAGCAGCATGTATTAAGGTCTTTAAACGGGGATAAACAAAATCAGGGAATACAGCCCATAGATCAGTGATTTTCAACCTTCCTAATGCTGTGACCCCTTAATACAGTTCCTCATGTTGTGGTGACCCCCAACCATAAAGTTATTTTCATTGCTACTTCATAACTGTAATTTTGCTACTGTTATGAATTGTAATGTAAATATCTGATATGCAGGATATATTTGCATTCACTGGACCAAATTTGGCACAAATACCTAATATGCCCAAATTTGAATATTGGTGGGGTTCGGGGGAATTGATTTGGTCATTTGGGAGTTGTGGTTGCTGGGATATATAGTTCACCTACAATCCAAGAGCATTCTGAGCTCCACCAATGATGGAATTGAACCAAACTTGGAACACAGAACTCCCATGAGCAACATAAAATACTGGAAGGGTTTGGTGGGCATTGACCTTGAGTTTTGGGGTTGTAGTTCACCTACATCCAGAGAACACTGTGGGCTCAAGCAATGATGGATCTGGACCAAACATGGCACGAATCCTCAGTATGCCCAAATGTGAACACTGGTGGAGTTTGGGGGAAATAGACCTTGACATTTGGGAGTTGTAGTTGCTGGGATGTATAGTTCGCCTACAATCAAAGAGCATTCTGAACCCCATCAATGATAGAATTGGGCCAAACTTCCCACACAGAACCCCCATGACCAACAGAAAATACTGTGTTTTCTCATGTTTATTGGCGACACCTCTGATACCCCCTTGTGACCCCCAGGTTGAGAAACACTGCCATAGATGCACACATAGATGTAAATAAGTGCACATAGATGTAAACCATATCACATGGCAAAGCAATTAAGGGACAGGCATTCCAGTGATCCACATGTTTGCATTGCAGAGGAGAGAGTTAGAGAGAGAGAAAAAAAAACAAAATCGTGCACTGCTGTGAAACAACAGATATTGTAGTTCTGGGTACTAGTTGGGAACCAGCATCTGCAGTGTATGTAAACACCATTAAGATCTCGAACCAGTTCCAGGGATAGTCATCAAATCAAGTCCATTGCGAAATTGCTTTCTTCTCAGCTGGTTTCATGCCAACCTAAGTACCAGTGTAGATGTGCCCATACATTTCCATGGATCACACCAGGCCCATAGCCAGGATTTCGTTTCGGGGGGGGGGTTTCAGGGGGGTTCGGGGGGGCTGAGTTTTGGCGGGGGCTGAGTCTGAGTGAAAGAGGGTCTACCCTAGCAAACCTTTTGTATCATTACCCCAATACCCCCATGCATATGGGATATATTGAGTATGGTGATCAGATCATGATATGAATAAACATAACAGTTTAAATAATGCACCAGTAAGGCCTTTTCGCGAACCACCATGAGAATTTCGGGAGGGGGGGGGTTGAATCCCCTCAAGCCCCCCCCCCCCCCCCCCCCCGGCTACATGCCTGGATCACACAGAACCTTCCTGGTCAAGTCCATCACCACTTCCCTGTCAGTGGTTTTGTTCAATTATATTCTCAATTGACACAAAATTATTCTTCATCACTTTGTAAATTTGCTGATGTGAACTGGCATTTTGATAGTGATAATGTTATGAAGAATATGACCTGTGTGTGTGTGTGTGTGTGTGTGTGTGTGTGTAAGGAATCTGTGTATGATTAGGAATCTGAAACTTTGTCTGATTAGAAATGTAATAAAAATATTTAATAAAAATTAATAAAATAATTAGAGGCAATGTCGATCTCAGTTTGACCTCAGGCAAGCTACTTTCAGTAAGTTCTTCCTTCTCTATGTGTAGAGCTCTCAACACCTTGTTTTTTTCATTGTATACTCTTATCAATTTCTTGCCTCTCCCACAAAATCAAAAGGCATCTTTCTGAAAAGAAAACAGAATGCAGTATGTAGATGTCACTGCTCCATCTCCTCACTTCTGTCATGTTCTCTTGGAGAACATAATGGCAGCAAAAGCCAAGAAGAAAGGAACAGAAATTCCAACAGGTCCCAATTGGACATGGGCCAGTATTTAAAATGGCCTTTCTTTCATTATGGCCTTTGATATTTGTATTAGTAAGGACTGATGTACAAAGGGACATATTGGATCAGACCCATTATTATAATTTCCAAGCCATGATTGCTACTGAGGGAATTCTGAGAATTGTATTCCAAAAAAGCTAATTATTCAAGCAACATATTTTTATTATTCAGCTATGTACTTTGTGAAGAAGTATTTCATTTTATTTACCCTGAATGAAGTTGTAATAGTATATGCCTTGTTAATCAGTCCCTTAGTCTTTTTAGCAATGTTTCGTGATTATATATGATATTTGTATATATATTAATTATAAAATTTATATATATATATATATAATTAAATATATTTTAAATTATAAAATTAAAATTAAATATATTTTTTTGTGATAACATTTTGTCATTTTTCCGCAAATTCTACAAAGCTATTTGTATGTAATGTCAATTAGTCCTTATTGATCGCAAAGGTTGCTTCTAAACAAGCTACAGTTAAAGGGATGTAACTTATTGCAGTGCTTTGAGTATGACCATCAGCTTCTTCTGTCCAGGAGTTCGATACCATTTAATAAGTCAGTTATATGAAAAAAGCAATATGAAGTTATAACACAAATAAAAAAATTATTGAAGACATATACAGAGAATGTTGCACATTATCACCAAGAATAAGTGGTGCATGACACTTTGATATACAATACCTTTTCACTGGTTGAATTCATTCAGAAGGGCGCTTTCTAATTATTGAGATAATCTGTACCTGTGGAATAAATATTACTCTCTAAAACTAGTATATAGCTGTATAATCAGATAACTTAGATTCATCAATACACTGCTAAGAAATTCTGTAATTTTTACTCCTGTCATTATTAAAAATCTGGAGCTTTATTCAAATGATATCTCTCTGACGTTATGCTTCAGTGAAGTATTCTGTTATCTCTGATTTTTTCATTGATCAAAACAAGAAAAAACAGGCCTTGTGTAAAGAGACTGCAATAAAAGGCGCAATATCATGCATCTTCTTACCATAAATTATTAACTTCACATGATAGTGGATGGTTTCATAATAATAAGAATTCTCATTAAGTTTTCTCATTTTCTCATTTTATATAAAACCTTACATCAAACTTTAAAAAAATCCCCCTGGGTCTTACAGTTCAAGTGAACAGTCTACAAAACATATCATGCATAAACATGTGCATCAGTAAGGATCTGAGTTTTTGTCTTATTATGTCTTCAAATGTACATGGTTCAATGGTTTTAGGGTTTACTTTATGTAGAATCGTGAGCTTGGTAGAAACTTATCCTTTATCTTAATAGATATTTGTGAATAGATGTAACCTTGGACATAGCTGAAGTAGTCAGAATCAATAAGCATATTCATTCAGTAATAGTAATTAAATAATCAGATACCAGTTTTAGAACTGTGGCTCCTTTGAACAATGCAGATGCACACAAACCAATTATAATGCAGTTGCATTATTTATAAGGATAGGAAATAAGGTTAAAGTGTCCAGAATAAACTAGGTAAATACAGAAATATTTGGTTGTGTACGCAAAAGGTAAATATTGGAAGGCAAATAGATACCAAAGGCACAGACTTTATACATACCAAATATAAAGACATTAAATAGAAAGGATCTCAAGACCAAACTTTAGTATGCTGTGCCAAAGGCAGAATAAAGTTGTTAGAATTGTGAGGACAAAAGAATAAAGAAAATATAGCTGGTCTATAAAAAGCTCAGATGGGTCCAGATTAATAAATCAGGAACCACAAAGGTGTAAACATTCAAGAATCTTGGCATGTCAGCATGTTCCCTACTTCCAGAACTCAGAAGTCATTCTCTGACAAATTACTTTGAATATCCTTTTAAAAAAACTCTGAACATTCAAGAAATATCAGAAGATTTTACACCTCTGCAGAATGTTTTCCTCTCTCTCTCTTCTTTCTGAAACACACCTTTGATAATTGCCCCTGTGGCAAAACAGTTAAATTATGTAATCAGGATATGGACAGCTATTCAGAAGACCAAAGAAAGTGAACAATTTTTCATATTCAATATATTGCCGTTTAAAGTAGAAGGTGAAGACTTTTGAGGTACTGGTGATATCCTCATCAGTTTTGCAAGTAGATAGAAGACTACACTGGGAAAGGAAGATACAAAAAGTGAATGGTAGAATACCATTTGTAGATGGTAGAGTACTAGAAAACTGCAGAAAATGATAAAATGAAATTCATACAATCCAAACACTTAGTTAAAGTTATAGGATATGGAATACATAGATTAGCAGTAATATCTGCAGAAAGAACCTTGGGATTACTGTTGGTTGTAAACTGAACATGAGCCAGCCTTGTGTTGCTGATGCTAAGAAGGAAATTACTATTTAGCCTGCATTAATAAAAACATAGTTTCCACATCAAGGGGAGTAATATGATGCCCAGACTGGCTTTTTATGGAGTACAGCATTCAGTTCTAGGCACCTCATTTTAAGAAGGATATAGATAAGTTGCAGCAGGTTAAGAGAAAGGCAACCAGGATGATAAGAGAGATGGAGAACAAAACATATGAGGAAAGATTGAAGAAGCTGGGCATATTGAGCTTGGTGATGAGAAGATTGTGGAGTGACATGCCTGTGGATTTTAAATACTTGGACTTTGTATCCACAGATTCCGTCATCCAAAGCTTGAGAATGTTTGTTTTAAGAAAACAATCCCAAGAATGAACTTTGATTTTGCCATTTTATATGAACAACACCATTTTGCTAGGTCATTATATATAATGGGTCTTGAGCTTCCAGATTTCAGTATCTATGAAGGGTTCAGGAACCAAATCCCAGTGGGTATTAAGTACTTTAAGGCAGTGATTCTCAACCTGTGGGTCCTGAGGTGTTTTGGCCTACAATTCCCAGAAATCCCAGCCAGTTTTCCAGCTGTTAGAATTACTGGGAGTTGAAAGCCAAAACACCTGGGGACCCACAGGTTGAGAACCATTGCTTTAAGAGACAGAGACAGAAGGAGGCAGATTTGTTCTCAGCTTCCCCAGAGCGTAATGTGTTGAAATTACAGGAGTTAGATTGTGATAGAATATTAGAAAGAACTTCTTGACACAAAGGATGGTTCAGCAGTGGAACCAATAGCCTAGAGAGGTGGTGCTGTCTCCTTCTCTGCACATATTTAGAAAAAAGCTGGACGGTTACCAGCTGGGAATGCTTTAGCTCAGTGGTTCTCAACCTGGGGTCCCCAGATGTTTCTGGCCTACAACTCCCTGAAATCTGTTAGGATTTCTGGGAGTTGAAAGCCAAAAACATCTGGGGACCCCAGGTTGAGAACCACTGCTTTGGCTGAAGATCCTGCATTGAACAGAAGATCAGACTCCTCACCCTATGACTCATATTTACAAAGTGTAATTAAAAGCATTTGCCATTAAATTTGTTACATATTACTTCAGCCATATGCTACTATCTCTGTGTTAATTCATTCTTAGTGTAAATCTGATTTACTTCGCTGATCCAAATGGTGATGATCCCACTTTTATTTCTTTGACATGACCTTCTACAAATTAAAGAGCGAGTTTGCGGTTTCCTCTCTAGTTGTGCTCCTTTGTTATAAACCCTGATTATATTTTAATGCATCCCTGTTGCTCACAGACCAATGAGGTTGAAATAGAGAAAAATGCATCTGATTGAAGCTACTGTGCTGCTACTTGTTTCTTTTGTTCAGCTCACAATTGGGACCAATTTTGTTTGCTATTAGTTTTGAACAGAAAGGCCATTTATTCTTACTGTAGACTCCATAAAGAAAATGCTCTATTTTCTTGCTTGTATCTCAGAGAAAAGTATGCAGGTTTCTTTAGAATGCAACTACAGTATTATATTGAATCATTTGAAATGCTTAGTGGAACTATTGCTAAATTTAAAATGTATAAAAAGATCTCAGGTAATACTCATTCATTTAAAAATTGTTTAAAAGCAAGTTGATGAATTCAATTTTAACGATAACACACATTTATAATTTCTCAGAGCTGGTGTTCAAAGCAGACTGTTTCCATCATATCATTAGCTAATTTTGTCTACTGGCAGTTTATTAAATAATTGTATTCAAGGTTTCATAGCTGCTTTCATTGGGAAAATAACAGAATGTTGCTTAGAATCATAAAACAGTGCTTCTTAACCTGGGATCCCCAGGTATTTTGTCCCCAGGTATTTTGACCTACAACTCCCAGAAATCCCAGCCAGTTTACCAGCTGTTAGGATTTCTGGGAGTTGAAGGCCAAAACATCTGGGAACCCACAGGTTGAGAACAACTGTCATAGAACATAGAATTAAAGCACCACCAGCAGATGACCATCCAGCCTCTGGTTAAAAACCTACAGAGAAAACCTACAAGGCAGCATATTCCATTGCCGAACAGGTCTTATCATCTGGAACTTCTTCCTAATATCTAGGTGGAATCATTTTCTTGCAATTTGAACCCATTATTTTGTGTCTTAGAGTGCATATACACTCTCAAATTAATGCAGTTTGGCACCATTTTAACTGCTATGGCAAAATGTTTTGGAATCCTAAAAGCTGTAATTTGGTGAGGCACCAGCACTTTTGGCAAATAAGCCTAAACACTGTACAAAACTACAATTTCCTAATTCCATAGCATACTTCTATCCCATAGGTATGTAAAATAAGTGAAACCAGGGAACTCATAATAAATATAAGTTGAATATCTCTTGACCTGAATTTCAAAATTCAAAATGTTTTGACATCCAAAACTGTCCAAATGCCTGAGATAAGGTACCATTGCTTCAGTGTCCACAAACTTTGTCTAATGTGCAAAACTATTACAAATATTGTGTATAAAATTACCTTCAAGTTATGTGTTTAAGTTGTATATAAATTAATTTGAAGATGGGACTTGGGTCCCATCTCTAACATATTATGTATAAGTATGCGGCTATTTCAGAATCCAAAGTATGGGACAGGACAACTCTAGTCCCAAGCATTTCAGATATTGGATCCTCAACCTGGACTACATGAAATGGTACTGGTCTTGAAGAGTCCCTTGTCAGATGTCTCAAAGTAATGGTGCAGGAAAAAAATACTTTCTAGGCAAAACAAATGTATGATCTGAGGCACTGGCTGAAAGTTGACCAGATATGTCATAGCAATGCTTTTTCTTTTAGTAAAAATGCATTTCTCATCAGATATGTACCTCACTGTCATCTCTTGGAATTTGCAGATGGGTAATGTGGAAAATAGAACTCTTTCGGTTGTTTGGAAAGTTTTTCTATGAAATCACTTGGTGAATGACAAAAAAATGAAATATAGGAGACAAAATTATATGCAGTTGAAGGAAATGTTTTTGGTCATAAGTTCTGATGTTGCAGAGAGAAAGCAATACCAGAATGAGAGAAGGGAAGAAACAAATACCTTGTTAAAAAAATGTTCTTCAAATATTTTGTCCACTGAACTTTATGTCAAACTTATTATACCTAATAGAAAATAGTTTATCTGATATTGCTTCTTAATCTGTATTCTATTTCTGGCCCCACTCATTTCCACCTTTTGTGCAGATCCTATTTTGAGACATTTACCAAATTCCTGCTCTTATGTAGTTTGGTTCTTGAGCTGTGGATCAAAGTTGTCAAGTGTGTAGGAAGAGAAAATGACAGCACATACACCTACCAACCCCCCCCCCCCCTTTCCACTGTTTAATAAAAAGTTTCCTTAAAACATTCTAACTTTCAGCCACCATGGATATTACAACCCTTATTCAAGAGGAAGACTTGTCCCACCTTTGAGAATCTCTCTTTGAGTGTAATGTGGTGAAATTAATTTAGGCTATTATTCAGTTTACAACCCCCTGGTCACCTATTCCAGATCCAAATAAGGCATTTCAGCTTCGAAGAACTCACTCCTTTTCTCTCCCCTTCCCCCATAAGTGTGTTGCATAATATTTAATAGTACATATGATTTGACTATAGTCTACAGCAGTAGTTCTCAACCAGTGGGTCCCCAGATGTTTTGGCCTTCAACTCCCAGAAATCCTAATAGCTGGTAAACTGGCTGGGATTTCTGGGAGTTGTAGACCAAAACACCTGGGGACCCACAGGTTGAGAACCACTGGTCTACAGAATTTACGTTAACTGGCTTGAAAATCCTCCTATGTGTGCAGTCCACCTAGGGCAGCTAACTCTGCAAGGTTTATGTACATGTTATAGAATGCAACCCCCCAATGGCCATTTTGTATTCATAGGAAGCCAGTTTGAGAAGGTAAAAGGAATACTAAGGCTTTCCCCCTTATTTCTGGGTATTCTGGTCATACAGCAGGCACCCACTTGCTCTCTTTCATTTTCTCTACTGGCTGATGTACTGTAGTGTGTGTAGAATACATATCCATCATACTCAGAGTGATGGCAAAGTGCAATGTGAGATCCAGTTAAAATCCCACCTGCACCTGGGGAGATATTGTCTACTATACACTTTTGGAAAGACAGAATAGAAATCTTAGTAAATTAAGTTTATTTCAGTTATATATGCTTAAAAACACTTGTTAAGAATGCTGTACAAATTATGGAAATTTCTGCATTTTTAATACGGCATGGTGTCATCATGCCATCTGCATAAAACCATGCTTTATTTTAGGGGTTTTTTTGTCCCCTGCTGTTTTCAGTACCTGCTAGAATACCATTACTGCAGTGAGTATCAGTTCTTGCCAGGAAACTCACAGCTAAAGCAAACAGCATTAAATAATTTCTGTCTAATGATGCGTGTCTCAAAATATCTAATTATCATTTGGAATTAACAGTACATTGGAAATATGTTATAGAGCAGAGTTGAATCTGCAGCTGCTCCAAGAAAAATGTTGCCACCTGGGCAATTAGATATTTCATCTCACTTTGAAATTTAAATTTCCTTGTTAAGATGCCCTTACACCCAGTCTTTGTTTTTGTCAGTTTGCAGTATTATTCACACTTAGCCACGAATCAGTACTACAAATTGAATGGGGGTGGTGGCGTAGTGTATGAGTTGATATGCATACAATGGTAGAAACCCTTTTATGGTCTTTCAGGTTAAAAGAAGTGTATCTATAAAAGCCACTGTGAGTTTTCATTGTTTTCAGGGTGCTTAAACACACAAAAGAGATGGAGCTTTCTTTAAAACCAAAGTAGTAGAATAAATTATTCCTAGTTTAGGCTCATGCATGCCTTTCTTCTTCTTCAAAGAAGCTATGTTTTCCCATGTATATGCTTAAATTTGAATGCAATCCTTTGGTAAATACACAATTTTTTTTTGCAGAGTACAATGCCATGTATCCACACATTAATTACATGCTTCTGTAGATTACTTGATAATTACATTTAAGAGGCTTAATGATTTAGAAAGCAGAAATTACTAGGTATTTACCCTATTATTACTTCTGTTTATAGATTCATATTTCATTGAATTTTTATGCTCTTAACATTTCCTAGATAAAGAGGTTGAAAGCATTCAGTGATGTCTGCAGTAGTTTCCAAGGTCTCACGTGAAACAGTAACTAATTTATTCAGTACTCATGGAGAGTAGAGAAGTGACATTCTCCAGGAGGATGAAATCTTCCATCTGAAGTAAACCTTGGACAGATGTATCCCTCACCAGCACTACCCCATTTGTTGTATGTGCACACAAAAAGATTGTTTTAGACTAGTAAAAGAGCAAAAAGAGAATTATGCAAAATATGAAAGCAAATACATTTTAATAAGACTAAGAGAAAATGGTTCTAGCATCCAATCCAAATTTTATATGTATTGTTAATTTACTGTTGTTACATGTTGTTTTAGATTTTTACTGTTTAGCATTTAATTCTTGCTGTTTGTGCTGTCACATGCTGGGCTTGTAGCAATTGTCCATTAACAGGATGTGGTCTCTATATGCTCAGCCGGACGCCCGGGGTGCCTCAGCTGAGAGGCCCTATGGATTTCCCTATACAAAGTCTTTAGAAGCTTAGAAAGTTTAACAAGGTTCTTTATTAATGCTTAAATCTTCAACAAATCAATCAAATTCTTCTTGATCTTCAACAAATCAATCAAATACTTTTTAACTTGCCCAAAATAGACAGGCAACTTGCTTCATGAACTGTTTCTTTCTTCTATAAAGGAAACCCTTTGACCTCTCCCGGGGCAATCTGTTCTTAGGCTGGTGTGGGGCCCTACTCCCGGTTCCAATTTGCTTTATGGGTAACCCAAGTAGACCTTACTGGCCAAGACTTTGCAGATTTTCCATCTGGTGTCCTTTGCCTTCCAGCAAAGCTGGCTGTATTTCTTAGTAAACCTGTGGAACTGCTTTCCTCAGAAGCTGTGGGGCTGTAAATTCCCCAACAAAAGCTTTTAGGACTGTTTTCCCATGAAGTTTGTGAAAAAAAAGAAACTTTCTACAGGTGGGAGAATCTCACACGTCCTGTTGGAAAGGCTTCTCCGTGATAACTGAGCTAAATATCCCCTTTCCCTCCAAACCTGGAATTACAAAAAGGCAGGATTCGATGCCTACACAAGATATACATACATACAAACAGCAGTTAAAACAATTAGCAAGTTTAAATAATCAGTACATAACACAACACAACTGATTGTGTTATGTTGTGTTGTGTTATGTACTGATTATTTTAACTTGCTAATTGTTTTAACTGCTGTTTGTTTGTATGCATATCTTGTGTAGGCATCAAATCCTGCCTTTTTGTAAGCCGCCCTGAGTCCCCCCCCCGGGGGGGTTGAGAAGGGCAGGGTAGAAGTACCATAAATAAATAAATAAAGAGGGGCGGAACTAAAGAACTTAACGAAGACTGGCAGGTTGCTGGCCCTATGGCTGCACCCTGGAGGAAGCTGCCAGATTGCAAGATGCATGCCCTAAAGGAATTCATGCAAACAAGCAAAGAAAGGCAAAGGGAATTCAAACCCCTGGCACAGCCATGCCAGAACACTGTTAGCCGGTTTCTAAGGAGGTAGAGAAGATCGGGATATAAAAGTTTTAAATAAATAAATAAATAAAATAAATATGAACCCAATCTTTGTGCCCATAGGTTCCTTTCAGGGTTTCTTCATCATGTAGCAAATATCAGCTTTTGAGAATACAGTGTTTTCCATGGTAAAATAAAACCTCTCTACCTGGCACTTGATTTGGGGAAATTGGTAGCTGCCTTTTTTTAAAATGTAGAAGATCCTAATGTGCAGCACCATAATCAGTTGCATACTTGAAGTTAGATACAACACCATTTTTACTAATTCATCACACTACAGAATGAATCCACTTTAAATTCGGTTTCTGTCTGCTGCAGAATTTTGGGGTTTGTAGTTTAGTGAGTTTGTTAAAGGCTACTCCCTAAACTACAAACCCCAGAATTCTGCAGGAGGCAGCAACCGGATTTATAGTGTATTCATTTTCTAGTGTGATGAGACCATTAGTTCTTTCTTACCTAATCTTTTACTCTTATTTCTTCAATTGAAAGGAGCGGTGTGCCAGTTAGGTGGATTCTTAAATCAGAGATGAACATAGTATAGGACTACTTGTCAGTCAACAAGATCCTCAACCCGCTCTAAATTCCCCAGGCCACCTTTTATCTCATGGGGGGGGGGGGGGAAGGAGTTGCTTCTCTGTTAAGTTGCCCTTCAGCACTGAATATTAAACATTTTGCATTGTTCAAAATTAGAAGAGGTTGTCCAGCCAATTCCATTTTTACAGGTTTTTCTAGCTATCTATGCACTCCTCCCACACAAAAACTTAGAAGCACTGCAGATGGTTAACATGTCTTGAATTGGGATTATTTCATTTATCCAAAACAATAACTTAGTCATTTTATTATTTATTTATTTACTTACTTCATTTCTATCCCAGAGGTGACTCAAGGTAGCTTACAAATTGGGCAAAATTCAATGCCACACAGGTAAACAATGAACACATCTCATCAAAATATAAACTAAACATATAAGCAACTAAAAACACATATAAAACAAATAAACACATTGAAACCATATAAAATGCCGACTCATGTCCAAGTTGTTTTCCAAAATCCATAGTCCATTATTCAGGCTGTTAAAGTCTCATTCCGTAGTTTCCTATTCACCAAACACCTGCAAGAAGAGCCAGGTCTTCAGTTTTTTCCTAAAAATCAGGAGGATTGAGGCCTGCCTGGTGTCACTGAGGAGGGGCCACCACTGAGAAGTCCCTGTCTCTTGTCCCAACCAATCGCACTTCGGACAGAGAGCAGGGCCTCCCCAGCCGACCTTAAAGCTCTTATAGCTCATAGAGGGAGATGCGTTCGAACAGGTAAGTTGGACTAGAACTATATAGGCCTTTATAGACCAAGACCAGCACTTTGAATTGGGCTTGGTAGCAGACTGGCAGCCAGTGGAGCTGATGTAATTGGTTCAATTGATGTTGCAGCAAAATATACAAATCTTTGACCTCCTCATAACTTAAGGTACCAGATTCCACCTGATCTTGGAAGCTAAGCATATTGGTGCTGGGATGGGATACAGGTTGGTGCTGGGATGGGATACTGCTCACAAAATATTCAGAGGAAGGAACTAGGAAGATGACCCCTGAGTACTCCTTGCCAAAGAAAACCTCATAAAATCTATGGGGTCACCATATGTCAAAGTGACTTCAAAGCATTCAAACACAGTGGTTGCTGATCCCTACATTTTTTGGTCTTAGTGGAAAAACAGAAAGGTTTTTGACAATCAGTAACTAATCATTATGTGCTTAATCATTTAATGCCCACCAAAGGTTAAAAAAATGTTGAATTCATTTGCTGCTTTTATCAGTGTAGAAGGAGTCTTTGATCACACATGGATTAGACCTGCTGTGCAAAAGCTGGGAAAGATGCATACATGGGTTTTCCATTTAATTAGATCCTTGTATCATGATACATGGTTTCAAATGTTTTTCATCATAGAGTTGGAAGAGACCACCAGGGCCATCCAGTACAACCCCCTGGTGAATCTTGATGTACAATTAGCTAATCCGCTACTAGTATTGGAGAATCTGTTTTGACCATGTTGGTATTTAATTTATAGATAACATGGATAGGAAATGTTATTTGATGACAATAAATAATTCGTACCTCTAATGTGTAGAAGGAACCAAGTTACTGCCACAAAATACTGCAGCTCTGCAGGAGAAATTGAGAAACATTCTTGCTATGTCATATCTTATATTTTTTTCTATACCCTTCCATAGGAGAAATTGCTTGGATCTATACTTGAAAGTCTGGCTGACACATTGTGAGCTGTTCTTCTTCTTTTGCCTTTCCTTTAATGATGGTGATAAAAGTGTCACCTTTAAGGTAGCTCGGTTTGCTATTCAAGCTGCCAAAATGCATATTTGTGGTTATTAATATGCCAAGCTGTACATGAAACTTGTTATCCTGTTAGATGTGCATTTTTATCTTCCTCTACAGCACATAATCCTCCACATAACTATGCAGAAGTAGGTTTCATTCAGTTCAGTGTTGCTTATTATCTGGTAAATGTACATAGGACTTTAGCTGCACTGGTGTTCTCTATTGCAATTGATATTTCCAGCTATCATATAAATAATACCAGTGCCTTGCCAAGCAAGAATATGTACTCCGATCCACATTTTGGGATATTGCAACTTCATTGAGGAGCCTTTTGCTTTGCAAATGTGCAAAGAATGAATCAAAAGAGATAACATATCACACAGCATGCTCCATCACTAGAACATCTATGCAGCCCAATGGAATTTTGGCTTGCATAAATAGGAGTATAGTATCTAGATCCAGGGAAGCTATGCTACCCCTCTATACTGGTCAGACCACACCTGGAATACTGTGTCCAATTCTGGGCACCACAATTTAAGGGAGATATTGAAAGCTGGAATGTGTCCAGAGGAGGGTGGCTAAAATGATTAAGGGTCTGGAGAACAAGACCCATGAGAAGCGGCTTAAAGAGATGGGCATCTGATTGTAGTTATCTTAATTGTTTCCATTGCTTACATTCAAATTTCCCCTCCACATTAAATAAATTATTATCTGTAAATATTTTTTCACGTATTTGTTCTATTTTCAGTTGTTAGTAATAGTGCTCAAAATGTGTATGTGTGTATATGGAGTGGCCACTAGAAAAGCAACCTTATGTCCTGCCAAATGTATCCTGATGGTAGTGGGACAGAAAAAAAAGTCTCAACCAGAGTTTTTAAATGAGGGACACAATCCTATGGGAAATGTGGATTGATCTCAATTCATGTGTGTTTTATATATAGACAGCACTATTTGAAATTCTACCTAGAAACAAAGTGGTAGCTGATGAACTTAGCATGAGACATGTTCTTTCTGTAATCAGCCTTATTGGGGTCAATAGTCTGCACACAGCATTATGGACTAGCTGATGTTTCCAATAGGCCACCATCCCAATCATGCTGCAATGGAATTGACGTTTCCTTCATGTTTTATTTTCTTGATTATTACACTCACTCATCCCACTAGGTGCAAGGTCATCCAGAGCAGATAAACATAGAAACAATTATTATACTATGTAAGAAAGTTTAAAAAATTGTCTGTTCCTGATTTGAAAGTGTTATTTCCTGTTTAATTGTCTAGTACTTACTTTGAAAGTAGATTTTATACTCCAGAAACTTCGTTTTTGTGGCTGCCACAAACTAAGTGGTTGAGATTCTATTTATTTATTTATCTATTGTGTCAGAAGCAAATTGAGAATACAGCTGTGTGTCACAAACACAGTTAAAAACTTGGCATCATGCTGAGTTTCCTTTGACCAGAAACTTGCCACCTCAAGAGCCTTTGGTGTTGCTGTAAGAAGGCCCTACGTTATGCATGTGGCAAGGCTCAGACTGCATTATAGTAAGTGGTTTGTGGTTTGCTCTTCTCCACACTCGCATGTCATGGACTCCACTTTATAGCCCCATTTCTTAAGATTGGCTCTGCATCTCATGGAACCAGAGTGCAGTCTGTTCAGCGCTTTCCAAGTTGTCCAGTCTTCTGTGTGCCCAGGAGGGAGTTTCTCATCCAGTATCAGCCACTGATTGAGGTTCCGGGTTTTAGCCTGCCACTTTTGGACTCTCACTTGCTGAGGTATTCCTGTGAGTACCTCTATATATCTTAGAAAGCTGTTTCTTGATTTAAGTCATTGGCATTCTGGCTGATATCTGAACAGAGAATGGGACGGAGATGCCAATGCCTTTATCCTTTCATTGCTGCGAATTTCAGGTGTTGTAATACTGGCTAAACAGTATAATTTCTCCAGTGGTGTTGGATGAAGACATCCTGTATTAATGTGGCATGTCTCATTAAGAGCCAAATCCACTGTGGGATGTATTCCATACTGGGCATGCATACTCAGCAACAGAGTAGCAAAGCACAAAGGCAGATGTATGAGACTGTGAGTATTCATTGAAAACTATAGCAAAATGGGCTGTAGAATATCCTGCAAAAACAAAGTTTTTGCAGTTTAATAAACATTTCCCATGTTTTTATGGTAGAACCAATTAGGAAATGGCATTTATAAGCCAAGAACAAAAATCATGTTACATAGTGCTATCACATAACCATAAACCTATTGATTTCAGACACCAATGGGAAGACAGGCAGCAGTTCATTGTCACTTGTGATGAATGTATTTAACACAAGTCTGAACTATTTACCAATCTCAAGAGCACATGATTGAATGTCAGGGCCATGATTTTGTCCTAGCTGCTCCCATTTGTCACCTGTTCTATAACTATTTCGTTGTTGAAAATAGTGGCAACTCTCTTTTCTGAAGGACTTTTACAGAGTTCCTATTACCTGTAAGAAGTGGGCTTTTTACTAAATCATATTTTCAAAGTGCTCACTTGAGTGGCTTGACAGTTTTTTAAAAGTATGATAAAAGTTTATATGCTTGGGAATGATCTGTCTAAGAAGTAAGCACTTTATATTTTATTCATTTTGATAGTTTGGACTATGACATATTAGCCCCTCCCCAAATGATATTGTCAGGTTCTAAAATGTAGCCAATAAAAACTTCAGTTCGAGAGGGAAATATTATGTAATGATGGGTTGCCTATATGAAGAATGATTGCAACCATTGAATCATGTCCTGAAATTACTTTTAGTAATGTGGTCACAATTGACTGAGGTTACTCCCTCATTGCTTCCAAGCTTGCACATATCTTATGTCTAAAAAGTAATTGTAAATTTCCTTGAGCAGTGTGGGGACAACTGTAGAGGCAGCAACTTACATGTAAACTAGGCCTTTATTTGGGCTCCTCATCTAACAAAAACCTGACTGTCTACAAGATGAATGTTCTCCATGATAATAATAATAATAATAATAATAATAATAATAATAATACTGGATGCAGGCAGGTCAGGACAATTTGGACAGAAAAACAAGAAAACTAATGACCATTCATAATTCACTACATCCTCGCAGTGATGTTGAACAGCTCTATCTGCATAGAAAGTCTGGGGGCAGAGGACTTTTACAAGTAAAACAAGCAGTTGAAGAAGAAAAACACACCCTGGCAGAATATGTCAAGGAAAGCCAAGAATCTGCTTTAGTTGAAGCCAATTGAATTGAAACTTCTCAAAGCACAGCTGACAAAGAACCAGTACAAGAAAACTGCACTACAAACCAGATCTGACAGCTGGCACAACAAAGCATTGCATGGGTAGTTCCTTGAAAAAATTGAAGGAAAAGTTGATAAGGAAAAGACGTGGTTATGGCTTATGAGTGGAACCCTGATGAAGGAGACAGAAGGCCTGATTCTTGCAGCCCAGGAACAAGCTACCAGAAGAAATGCCATTAAGGCCAGGATTGAAAAATCACCTGGTGACCCAAAATGCAGGCTGTGCAAGGCAGCTGATGAAACCATGGATCATATCCTCAGCTATTGCAAGAAAATCATACAGACGGACTACAAACAGAGGCACAACTCTGTGGCCCAAATGATTCACTGGAACTTATGTCGCAAGTATCACCTACCTGCAGTAAATAATTGGAAAATGAACACGCAAAAATACTGTGGGACTTTCGAATCCAGACTGACAAAGTTTTGAAACACAATATACCAGACATCATGATTGTGGAAAAGAAAAAAGTTTGGATTATTGATGTCACCATTCCAGGTGACAGTCGCACTGAGGAAAAACAACAGGAAAAACTCAGCTGTTATCAGGACTTCAAAATCGACCTGCAAAGGTTCTGGCATAAACCAGTACAGGTGTTCCCGGTGGTCATTGGCACACTGGGTGCCGTGCCAAAAGATGTCAGCCAACATTTGAAAACAATAAACATTGACAAAATCACAAACTGTCAACTGCAAAAGGCCACCTTATTTGGATCTGCACGCATCATTCAAAAAGTACATCACACAGTCCTGGACACTTGGGAAGTATTCGACTTGTAATTTTGTGATATGAAATCCAGCATATAGATCTCATTTGCTGTGACATACTGTGTTTTTGTGTCAGTAAAATAATAATAATAATAATAATAATAATAATAATAATAATACCTTTATTTTTATACCCCGCCTCCATCTCCCCAAAGGGACTCGGGGCGGCTTACATAGGGCCAAGCCCAACAGAACATAACACATTAAAATGCACATGCCATTCATAGCATACTGCATAGAACAAGGAGAATGTGAGCCTATACCAACTCACTTCACTTACACATTGAACTCAAGTCAGCTTCCTCCCAATCAGACCTGCTCTGTTCAGATCACAGTAAAAGAAAGATGTGCAATCCTGCCTTATACTGAGACACATTGTTTGCCCATTTATTTCAGTGGTCCCCAACCTTTGGTCCTCCAGGTGTTTTGGATTTCAACTTCCAGAAATCCCAGTCAGTTTGCCAGCTGTTTCTTCTAGCCCAGTGTGGTGCAGTGGTTTGAGTACTGGAGTACAATTCTGGGGGGCAAGGCTCAAATCCCTGCTCAATCATAGAAATCATAGGTCAGGTCACACTCTATCAGCCTTGATGAAGGTAGACACATTTATTTCTATGCAACACATTACATGACAAAAACCACTGGTAGATTTCCTTTAGGATCACCAAATATTGGAAATAACTTGGAGGCATGCATTAACAACCAAGACCTACATAGAAGTGAAAAGTATTGAACTCCAAAGTATCAGTACTGCCACTTTTAGCACCCTTGCATCCATCAAATAGTGTGGACTACAGATCCCAGAATCCCCATAACACCTGGCCTTACAGTCAAGAATACATTAAATGTACCATATTGCCTTCCTTTGCCTTATATGCAGAGCTCCACACTCTTTTCAGGCAGGGCCAGTTCCATTAGGAACTCAAACTGACAGCTGCAAAAGGAACATAACACTTTTGGCTGGGAAGATATGTGCATATTTTAAACTCTTTATTAAAAGGGGAAAAGAAATTGAAAATAGGCACTGTGTCGTGCCTTGTGCAGGAATCGGTCTTATGATCTAGTCAAGCAATTTGATCACTATTTTAAAGGAGGAAGCAGGAAGTGCAGGTAAAGAATGGACTATTATGAAATGCTTTCCATTTCTATAGGACTAGAATTGCATACTTCTCTAACATATTCATAAATTGGGCCTTACAGCAACATGGTGAGCTGTTAAGTAGTCTTTGTCCCATTTTATAGAGTGGAAAATTGGGTGAGTGAGGTCAGAATTTTCAATTTTGGATGACTAAAGCTATATATTTAAATCCATGCAAGGATTTCTTATTTCAAATTTGACTTGCACATATTTAGGGGATTTTAAAGCAAACAGATAAGCAAATCAGAGATAAGTCGCTGGTGCCTTGAAATAAATTAAATACTCTAGAGCAATTCCATTGGACTGGGCATCTGTGTAACTTATAATGAATGCAGCCTTTTATGGCGAACAGGGTAGATTTTTAGAAAGCAATGACATTCTCCAAATCTGCAGCAATGCCACGTATTGTGCACCAGTCATCAAGTCAGATTTGGAGAAGTTTAACAAGCAATAGAATTGTTATAACTTAGTTCCAACAAAATAGATATATAACCCTTAATAGAAGACAGATAACCCATTGTAGATAGGTTAGAAATCAAGTTTAAAAATTGAAAATAAAATGGAATGACGCACAGTTTATAAAAAATCTAATATAAAGGACTGTGAAATTTTTCTCCTTCGACAATGCATTTCTCCTTGTTGATGAAAATGTCTCCCTCTTGACATTGAAAGCTTTGTAACTCTTGGGATCATGGTGAACCTTCCCAACATTGTAATGAACAGTGATATCCATTAATTGAGCTGTGGGGCTGTGTGGTATAGTGATCTGAACAGTGGACTACAATGCTGGAGACCAGGGTTCAGTTCCTTGCTTGGCCATGGAAAGCCACTAGGTGACCTTGGGAGAGTCAAACACTCTCAGCTCCTTAAAATCCTGCAATCAGTTGGCCTTAGGATCACCATAAATTGGAAACAGTTTCAGAGCACACAATAACAAGGCATGCTGTTATTTTCATAGGTAGTGGCAATTCACCTCCTATGTCATACTGAAAATTAAAAATTTCCTGGCTGCATTTAGAAGCAACAAGGACAATTCATGCAAACAGGAAAGTGTTCAGAGAAATGTAACATTTGTGGTCATGGCTGCAGCTATGTTACTAAGGTAGTGCAATATGTTAATCAGTCAGCATACTTTGATTTGCCTAAGTTTGTGAATTTGTCTTGTGGGTGTTCTGGTTTGTTCTTCTTAAATAAAAACAGCAGAATAAGTGGACATAAAAATCCATCTTAATAATAAATGTTGAAGTGTTGACAACGGGTAAATCTAAGTATGCTGCATAATTAAAATAATTATTTCATCAAAAGCTTCTAATTTTAATTGTCTCATGTGCAATTACTGATTTTTAAATAATTCCATTTTACATTCATTTAATTTCTGTTTTGATTCTCACCAAAGGACATTTTATCGTAAAAAGCAACACATTTTAACATCTATAATTATGCTTTAAACAATTAGTGGTGTGTATGATAGGATTAAATGTCCTTAGTAAACAATAGCAGACTAACCAAAGCTCTGGAGAATAGACAGGAATAAGCCGTTCTGAAGTGGCAAGGGAATGAACTAGGTAAATAGATTTTTTCCTTTTTGCCCCAACGTCAACACTATTATGTGATCAAAAGTCTCCAGAGAAATAACAAAAAGACTTTCGAGCGTACAGTGCTTTGTTTCTGACCATGGTTTAAAATTTATGGCAAACCATTGTTAATATGGGCTTGAATGCATGATAGCCTTTTGCAGTCCACTTCACTGTACATAATATGGACTGGGATGGCATGTCCACTCTCTAGGCTCATCAACTACAAAAGGCTATCATGTATTCCAGCCCATAGGTGTTAACCTTTGAAGAAATGTATGTAAAAGGCTAGGTTCAAACTACATACTATGTTAATTCTAATGCACCAGGATAGGATATATTTCTACTGCTTTCACACAGAATATGACCTTATGTAGTATTTTCAGCCAAACAGCTGTAAACAGTTTTGCAGAATATTATCCACTTGCCTAGCACTATACAAAATACAAAAGTCCAGGACAAAAGGGCTCTGTTACTTTTTTCCACTGGAGTTTTTGTTTTGTTTTGTTTTTGGCTTTTTTTGTTTTTGTTTTTTGTCATAGTATAACTTATTCGGGCAAATAAAATGTTTCAAAATGGTTCCTGTTCTCCACCAATGTTAATAGAGGAAGAGGAGCTGACATGTGTCGCTACACTGGAATCATGGGAACATCTGAAGGGAAAGCTGCACCACCAAAAAAGTACCTTTTGGTGGATAGGAAAGAAAAAAGTAGCTGTGTTTCCACATGCAGGATCTGGACCATGATCTTCAGCTTCACCTAACTATGCATAGGAGCCAATTGGACTCAATTGGACACCACCATTACACTGAAGAAATAAATAGTTTACAACACCCAGGAGAAGGTTATCCCCCTTTCTTTGCAGTACCCACAAGAAGACATTTGTCTTCTCTTCACTCCCATCCCATTACACCCATCATTGACAACTCTAGAGATTAGACCTTGCATAGGGTATAAACTAGAAGAAGACGGATTCTTCCTGGATCTGTCTTCCTTCAGTATTGGTATACAGTTATGTCTCTGTATTTAGTATAGCTTAAATTTTAAGCCCCATAGTGTGCGTGTAATTTCCCAGATTAGATCTATACATGGGTGAGCAGCTATTGTCTAATGTGGATAGTCGAGTGTGGCTGGAGAACCAGGCTAATTTAATCCTGTTTATGAAGGGCTGAAGCAATAATGTTCACAAAAGAGTATTTCAACATTGGTGTGTGGCTGCCACGGTTGTTCAAATAATGATGACAATGACAACAAGTGCTGCTGCTTCCGAGTCACCCACACAGAGGGCATGGAGACTGTCACCCCATGCCCCACTCCATCACGGATTCCCCTCATCACATGGGGGAAGGAAGGAGAGCTATGGAGGTGCCTTGCTTCCTGCCTCATGCTCCGTCACATAGATGGCTGACCTGGCCACAGAGCCCCGGGGGGTGGCAGCCCCTCACTTCCGGTGAGAGAGAGCCTCCCTCACCACACACACACCAGTTGACAGATAAAGCCAAGGCAAACTGAATATTCCCCAGGAAAGCAAGGCAGAAACCAAAGCTGAAGAACATGCTCCAGTAGGACAGTGTGGACTGCAGGTGCCACTGAAAGAGCATTGCCACCCAAGCATTCCACCACCACATCCTTATACCGCCAGTCCTGCAGGACAAGGTGAAGGTGACAGAGGAGGAGGAGAAGGTGATGCTCCCACAGCCACTGCTTTGCTTGCTCTCTCTCTCTTCTTCCTTCTCCCTCTCTTCTAAAACAAGTGGAGGTCTCCCCCGAATTAGGTTCTCCACTCCGGACCCCCACCACCCCCGTACAGCAACACCCAAAGGAAGCTCAAGCTGGATCCACGATTCTCCAAACATATACATATTGAGAAGCAGGCATGCATAGGCACTGGAAGCTAAGCTGCCATTCACTTACCACCTCATCGCACACGTAAGGAGGCATCTTTGTTTGATCTGAAAATTTTGTGCTTTTGTAAAGCAGGGTGCAGAATCAGATAGACAGCTCTTCCACATTTAGAGAAGCCTCTGGGACCTTAAGCCCACCCAGGGGGTGTGGGGACCTGTCACTCCACACCGTCCCAGCTTCACCCTATGCCATCAGACAAGAAAAAGCCTCAATAAGCTGCCTCAACCCATCTTTCCTTATGAAAGATGGGAAGCCTCTCTTCGTGTGCCAGCAGCTTCTTTCCAGTGGCAGCAGGGATTGTTTTCCAGTTTGGTGCTGGAGCCACCCTGGAAGTACTTGTAATGGGTGTGATGGGAGCTGTCAGTCTCCTTGCCTAAACTTGAAAAACCCTGTTGCTGACACTGAAAAGAAGCCCATGTGAACAGGTCATAAGTATGACCTTGGCATTCATTATTACTATCGCATCCCAGGACTGAAAAAATCCATTTAGATCTTATATGACTGAGCTATGTAATATCAATACCAAATACATGAACTTAGCAAATATAATTTGAACTATATACCATGCTATATCCCATTTATTTTTTAAAAAATTCACACCTACAATTTTCTATTAAATCCCAAAATAACCATGATGTCAATTTTTCATCATATAATATAACCAAAAGAACATCCTCTACACACCAAAGGGAAGCTTTTGGGAACTCTTAATATTTGCAAAACGTAATTGGTTGGGGGGGGGGGGGGCTTTCAGGGACTGCTCCAAAATATTCAGTGAATACTGAGCATGCTTAATGGGTATGGAAAACAAGCTGAAATCTTAAAGGATGGAATGACAACTGGGAGGCACCCCACAATAGGGTCTCCTTAGGGTCAGCAGAAATCAGAAATGACTTAACAGACACACAACAACTTAGTGATCGTGGGTTTTTCACATTTTTCAGCTGTGACTTACAATGCAAGCTACATCAGGAAGATTTAATCTCTAGAACGGTTTCTTTGTTCCATCAGCAGATTTCATTGTTAATTGCTTTCTTGCCCTCTAATATAATATTTGCATTAGTATTGCATCATGCTAGCAGGGGTTTCTCATCCATTGTGTTCCGGTTCAGAGAATGCATATCATATTATTTATTTGTTTGTGTGTGTGTGGTTGTGCGCTATATATATATGCACAGAGAATGCTGGAGAGAACACTAAAAATGACTGTTGTAATTATCTCCTTATTCCAATAGTATTATTTTATGTTTTTCCTGTCTTAATATCTGGGACACTGCCAGGAATATAAATAGAATCACCTTTCAAGAAAGGACGGCCAAAAAGAATCTTAAATTCCTCTTAAGTGTACCAGAACATAAAATACACTTTACTCACTTATAGCACTGATTAAAAGGTTGAAACATTCCTTTCAGCTGCACTGAGTAGTGCCATTAACTGACAAAATCTATGCAAATTCAGCCATTTCTAGCCTATTTTTCAAAATCTCCTTCATGTTATGCAGCAGAAGAATACAGTTTCCATATTTTAACAATGAGCAGCTCAGACTACAAAACAAAAACAGATTTAGTCTCTCATTGATGTGGATTTAAATATTAAAAACTGGGAGGGCTTCAGGTTCAGGTATCCTTTTTACTTGTTAGAAATAATCCATGCAGGTTTTGTTATTTTAACACACCAGAGGGTAAACATACTGAAGGAATTCATTAATGAAAGGCAGTTGGGAGACTTGACAGGTCTCTGCTTGAAATAAAGTCCTATGAGACCAGTCTTTGGAGGTTGAGGTGAAAGACTAAATTGGTTTATCCAAAGAGATCTAGATGTAGGATTTAGTTTCTTAAGAAAGGATAGCTGTTGATGTCAGTGTTAACACTGACACCTGTAGCCTCAGTTCTATGAAAGCTGAAAAAGTGTTCCTTGACTTTTCATTATAGCTCTAAATAGTACCTAGAAAAAGGTTAGTATATGTTAGTTTACAAGAGAATTTGACCCTGTAATTAAAATCTATGAATATGAAGAGATTCTTGTTAATTGCCTCATTTTTACAGAGGCAGACTGTCTCAACTTGTTGAGAAACATCAAGACAGTCGATTCAGAATTTGCTAAACCCACATGAATTTGCCCATGTTTTTTGCAAAATGTTTCTGTGCAAAAAATGGAGTCTTTCCCTTTTATGAAACTGGGTATGCATACACAACAAATGCAGAAGAACTGGCTGATTAATTAAAAAGGAACAAGCAATCAACCCAATGCTTCTGTATATTTCAGACATGTATGTAATGTGTCAAATGTTTTACATAGCTGTGGAATTTGCCCAAAATTTAGTCTTGTGAATGTACAAATTTTTATTCAGACCAATAGGGGAAAAAAGCTTTCCATTTCAAAGGGAAAGATAAAGTGTTTGATGTTGCATGTTCTCACTTCCAAGCATGTAAAGGTAGCCATTCTCATTAGTAATGTTGTATAGTTGGGTAAGATGGCCATGTTCGCTTGAGCCTGGTTCACAAGTGATTTTTTTGAACTCTCAAACCATGTTCCTGAGATAATTTTCACTCAAATCAAAATTCAAGGCAGAGAGAAATGTCTAGCTTTTCCTTTGCCCATCATCAACAACCTTTCTATCATTAAAAAAAACTCATCCCTTTCAGCCTATGATGACTCAAACTCACTCTTTTCTTCGTGTTATATGGTGGTAGAGCCATGGAAGAAGAGCAGAAAATGGATGTCTTTCCTTCCTCTGTCTCTCTTCTTGTCCCTACCCCCCAAAATACTAGGGAGCACACACTTAATTGCGAGGAGGAAGGAACTATGTCAGATTTTGTTCCCCTCTGAGGACTGTCACTGAGGGTAAGGTTATGTTTCCCTTCTCTTCTGTGAACAATGCATTCAGTCTTCATGAGTTGACCCATATTATAGACACTTGTGTCATCATTATCTATTTCAGGGACTTTGACATTTATGAACAAGTTTGATAACAGCTAGGGGTATAATTCTTCACCCATTCATCACTTCCTTCAAGAATGACAAGTAATTTCAGTAATGTTTTTCCCTCTGCGAGACGATCTTCATAAACTTCACCATGTTCAAAGAAAGACTATTTGTAATTCAGGAATTATGTGTGAAAATTTGCATGTGTTTTTAGTTATCTTTGCACAGTAAGCAATGTTATCTGTACCAAAACAGCAATTATGCGGAAAATAACATTATCTGTACAGAAAATAGCATTTCTTCACAGAAATATTTTATTGGCAGAAAAATGTTGTATTTTGCACAGAACAGAACTCCAAAGATTCTAATCTTTTCAGGATTCTTCTTGCCAAGGATTCAACATTTTTCCAAATGTTTTAAAATAAACTTTACATCCATATTAATAAACACTATAATTTTTTCTGTTTGCATAGAAATAATGGATTCAACTTCTATATTTCTAATTTTAGTACTTCCCTGTGGTACTACTCATGTGTGGGGATACAGATCTTCATCTATTTCATTCCTGGAAGCACTCCCAATCCCCATCCCCAGGGAGTTTTTATATCCAGAGAGGACATATTGTGTTGGATGTGGATAAATGAAGGTGCAGATGTGGGGGGTCATAGTGTAGTTTCCGTCAAACTTTCATGTTTAGCATCGTAATGAATGCAAAACTGGAGAATTGAATCTTGAAATTATTTTAAATCTCAGTAAAAGAAAAATCTGTTGCTATGGACTATGGGTACCAATCAAAACCAAGCCAGGAGTCAAATCGACATAGTCAAACTCAGAGGGCAAGCTAGAAGGCAGATAAAGCTGGTATATCAGAAATTATGGCCAAAAAGCAAGACTACAAGACAGACCATAGTGTGTAGCTCAAGCAAAGTTCAACTGAGAAAAGAACTCTTATGCTTCTGCATACTCAAAAGCAGCCAAAACTTGCTGGATTGGATTCCTTTGCTTAGAACTTTTTAGATTTTAACTGATTCTTTTTGTGAATCACCTTGAGTCCCATTCCCGGAGGAAGGGTGCATATATGAGAGCACTAGTGGATTGCACATTAAAATGTTTCAGTTTCATGGTATGCAATATGGATCAATGATGAGCAGTTTGTGACTTTCTTGTCCCAGTCCATGTGATTTGAAAGCTTTCTTCCTAGCATCCTTTGCAACACTGAAAAGGATCTTTGAATGCAACTTTCGATTTACTCAGCACATCTTTTGGAGAAGAGAAACATTTAGGACATGATCCGATATTTTATACCCTACCTTCTATATGTACCTCAATTTTGGGATAATTAGAAAGCTAAATACATCACATTCTAATGGATCTGAATAAAAAGATCATATGGAGACAGGGTTTTTTTTAGGATAGCTTTTAAAATATCTTTGAGAAGATAAGTAATGACATGAATATATTGACGCTGCTGTTAGCATGAAAACATTTCTTTTCTTCGTCAAGAAAGGCATTTATCATTCTGGTAACACAAGGGACAAGAATATAATACCAATTCACAAATAAAACCTTTCCTGCTTCAGTTTCTTTGGTTTTTCCCCTGTGATTCAAAAATGATAAATATTGCAGCTTTTCATGTCATGTTTCTTTCGTATTTAGAATAAAGGTTTATTCATTACACTGCACATTATTGGGTGGCTTTTTAGATCTAGTTTCTGAATTGTTTTAGAGCTGGTATTCAATTGATATTTTGTATTTGGTTGTATTTGGATATCTGTGTACATAATGTATGTGTATCATGTCAATGCCAAGAGTACATATATGTGAAATGTAGCAATCATTCAAACTATTGTTCAGTGAGTGTCTTGTTTTCAAGACTTTCAAAGAGGCATGTTCAAAAATTGAAACAGAGTCAAAGCCAGTGTGCAGGGACAAGGGTAGCTACTAAATCAGTGCAGAGAAATAGAAAAGACAATAAAACAGAAAGCACAAGAGACCCCTTCCACAAGATCCAAGAAATCAAAGGGAAATTTAAATGAAGAGTGGAGATGCTATACAATCAGCAAAGAACATTACACAGCTCAGTAAAATGTAAAGGACAGTATAAAAAATACACAGAAGCATTCGATCTAAGAGATGAAAAGCTGGCAGATTTTTAAAAGCAAAGTATCAATTTTAGAAAGTGAAGTGAAAGCTACACTCAGAGCACATGGAAGAAATAAAAGCAAAAAATTTCTTCTGAATATCTCTATTTTGGGAGCTGGCATGACCTCTATACCCTATCTCAAAATATGTGCAAAATATTGATTTTCTGTTAATTTACTATATTTCTATCCCACTCTTCTCACCCCGAGCGGGGAAATATGTACTGATGTGGGAGAAGTGAGACAGTGAAATGTTATAAGTATGGCATTGTGGGACCCACTTAATGCCAACCTACCAGACTGTATACAGCAAAGTGCTGTAGAAAAGAAAAGTACACCATCAGCTGCATTGAAAAGATAATCAATGTTGTAAGGCCCCTTGAGCTTTATGTTGGGAGAAAGATGAGAAAGTGAGATGATAGATATTAGAAAAATCTATTTCCACCATCATAATGGCTCATTGTAGGCCCTGGAACCTGATTGCTATACAGATTACCAATAGAAAAGCTCATTGATTGAGAGGTTGTATTATTTTGATTTTTTTTTCATTTTTAATATTTGCAAAAACTCACAAGCTTGGTCAATTTATTATCTGTTTTATTACTGTTTCCAGCTCATTATCTGCAATATGTGATAGTTATATAGAACATGCCAGTTCAGCTTTAGTTTTCTAGTGCACTTCTTTGCAATATATTAAATTGCTTAAGATCAGCCCATAAATCCTGTAGCGATATAGGTGAATATTTTGTTTTTCTATCAGAAAATGGGATTATACCTATGGATCCTTCCATCAGAACTTAATTCAAGTTTAAACTTATTGCTTGGAATAGCAAGTCACCTTCTTTAGGCATCAGATGTAGTGAAGAGAGGAGTAGTGGCAACCCCTAATTAATCCACGAACTCTCCTCCTCTGTTAGAGAAAAGAACTAGCTTTGATTGATATGTAGCCTACATTGCAGCCCCTAAATCAGCTTGCTGTACTTAGGGGCATCAATTGATACTGTCCATTGTTAGTGTTGAAGAAAAATATATATGCCAGTCCATGTTACATTGCTATGTACGCATGGGGGGGGGGGGGGCATCTTCTCTATTGCACCAAATAGAAAAATGCCCTGGATTCACATAGACAGTCTGAACAGCACCTATAATCAAAGTGTGCAATCAAAACCTATGGTGCTTTCAGATGTATGAGTCTAGGTCTTTATATTGATGGAATCTTGAACACCCATAGAGGCCATCAGATTTAAACACATATCTCCATATATAAATATAGCACGCACACACACACATGTACACACACACACACAGTACTGTATGTTCAGAGAGATAAATATCTGCACAGGGTTTCACTCGAAATTTATTGGGAATAGAATTAGTATTTACTAAAATATACACAATTGATGTGTAATTTAATTAGTTTGGTTACATCACGGGATACATAAAATGTTACACCACACACATGTAGGAACTGGATATCTTTTAGGTGTACCATGTGAACTTAACATTTTTGAGCCCTATATGGAGCAAGGTCCTTCATCTTTGAAGTAGGATGCGAGGCAATAAATCATTTTATATTCTTTCAGTTTTTTGAGTACGTGAGGTTGTGTGTTAACCTTCAGTGTTTATTATTATTATTGCCAAGCGCATCTCCTCTCCTTTGTGTACTTGGGCTAATAAGGGATCGAAAGACTGCTCTAGTGCAAATGAGAAGTCTGAAGAAAGAAACATTAAAATTGAAATCTCATTTAAATTAGGACACTATTTGAAATGCTAAGCAGAAAATGTTTTTTCAGTCTTCCCAAGAGCACAGTGTAGGGTGGTTGTGTAATATGTTGTCAAATCAATATCTCTTGAAAATAATCCCCAAAGCAAAAGCAGGCATTCAAATATGCACTGCTCTTAAATACTGAATTGTTCGCATCCCATTATTTTCTAATTCTTATGCTTTATTGATGTCAGACATCATCCATCGTGAGAGGCAGGGGAGGACATATTTTGGGGGGAAATGGGTTGGAACAACTGCAAACAGTGGGCCTGCTTATGCACTGCCTTTGGTCTGTTTCGTCAATATTGACATTAGTTGACTCATACAAGAAAAGTAAATTCTCTGAGGAAATATATCTCTACGATATATATTAAAGATTATGAAAGTTGGTACAGAGAGAATCCATGATGAATCAGAAATTGTGTTGGTTCATCTTTCTGTAACCCATAGTATATGAGGAAAGCATGTAGGAAAATATGAATAATCAGGAAAAGGTGAAAGCTGCCAATTCAGAGGGTTCCGTACAGTGCCATGGAATCTACAGTGGCTAATGAAATATATTTCACAGGATTGGATCCTGACTTAGAATTCAAACATGATGAAACTATCCCACTGATAGTTCTGGTCAAAATGAAAGCACACGGTGAAGGGTGAGATGTACAAATTGATCCTCAAGAATGTATCTGGCTAGTTGGAATTGCCTGATGGAGCAACAAAAAATAGGAAGAATTATACTACTAGATGTCCAACACTGAGCAGGTGGCCCTCAAAAAAGTTATAGATTTCATTAAATATTTCAGTAAGATACTAGCTAGCTCTCTCTTGTAGCAATGATTATAAGGGTCACTTCTCCAAGGTGTAATCCAAAGATGATTCAGTACACCAATTTCCCCTTACAATTTGTAAGGAAGAGAGCCTAGTCACATCACATTGTATGCTACTTTTAAATATCATAGACGGTGTGGCCTATGATATATTGGAATAGCTTGAATTCTTGAAGCAAGTTCTAGAGGAAAAATATCAATTTCAAGGATGAACAGTATTACTTATTATTTTTAACATTTATGAATGGCCTTGACAAAACTATGTTCAAAGTTGCATACCGTTTCTTAAAACAGTGAAACTTGAAAGTAACAAACAAAACAATAAATAATATAAATCCAAATTGTCATAGTATATACAAAAATACTGTTTGAGAATAGAAGATTTTCAGTGGTCTGAAGTGTACTGATCACCTTCAGAATGTGGTCTGCATATCTTATATTGCAAATTCTTTGTTCTTCTTTTGACTACAATGAAAAGTCCAGTGAGCAGGACTGTGGCCACACTCACGCTGGAAAATTACGTTAGTCCTCCATATTCACCATCAAGAGCCAATATCAATTGCATTGCGCTTATTATGGGCAAAGAGATGCATGTGCCCCCCCCCCCCCCCCGTCACCATTTTGCAAATTTCTCACTGAGCCACTAACTTTCTTGAAAATTTTGAAAGTCTTTTGTCCCCAAAGAGTGACCCCAGGTTTCAAGGATGCTATTGCCCTTTTCTCTAAATGTTGGTGTGCTTGGAACATCTTACCCAATATTTTAGGCCTTTAGGCTATTTTTTGGCCCCACTGATAATCAGGAAGTGATTTGAGCTATTATTTTAAAAAAAAAGTTTTCAATAGCAAAATTCAGCTTGGAGAGGCCTTTAAAAAGGTGCCAGAGGGACAGAAATGGGTGGTAATATCCCCCAGAGATTTAGGATGCTGTTGGCTAAGGGGGGGGGGGGGATACAGTATATGAAGAAGTGTAATGGAGTGACAATGGGGAATGATTTTATCCAGTATCACATGAGGGGTAAGAACCTTCCACTATCTCTAATCACATGCTTGTGTGAAAAAAAATGGATTATTACATTGTGTTTTTTAGATCAGGAATGGCTCAGAGGTAATCTTTAATTTAGAATTATAATATGATGTATCAGATAAAGGAGAATAATTCACTTTTCAAAAATCTTGTGTTATTTATCCAAAGCAAAGTATATTTCGTATTTTGACAATGTGAGGACAAACTTCCTTCTATTAATAAATATAGGTCTACATAATTTTGCTACATAAAAAACATTCTTGTGGCTCTAATTTGTAGATTATACTAAATAAAATCAATGTGCTTAATGAGACTGTGCCAGTTTGGCTAATGGACCTAGCCCAAATTTCAGAAGAGAGAATTCACTGCATTGCTTTACTCCTTTTTCTTTCTCTCCATAGCACTAGAAATTAATAGGTGTGTTGCAGATCTGAGTAATTGAGCATCATAAATGTTTGGAGGCCTTGAGATGTCACAGAGTAATATGTTTTCAAAATTATGAGAAATGATTGACTTAATTCCTGAAATAAAATCCAGGGATCATTTATTTGTCAGAGTGATTGCAAGCAACAATGTCAATCAAGGATGTTTAATTGTATTATTTAGTTGGATATTGAATAACTAGAGCGTTTTTGGCTTAACTGTTGTGAAATGAGAAAGAAAGTTGAAAATGAAGAATCAATGATATATTGCAGCACAAATCTGAGGAACAAAACAATTGTGATTCCTGCAGTTACACAACCTTACCTGAATGTAATGTATGTTGGAGCACATTACAGGTATATACTACACATAGAATCTTCCGGTTCCGGTATGGTGGCTGGCAGCAAAAACGCTATGCTGCTCAGCCAGAAATTCTAATCTGGAGGAATCCTGAGCCCCCCCTCGCCCACCACCCGCCCACCACCCGCAAAACGAGGGGGAGAGGAACCTCAAGCTCTGGACCCCCGATAGAGGGGGAGGAGAGCCGAACAGATCACGAAAGAGCCGCGAAAGCCGGAAAACGGAGAGGAGAAGGAACGCCCGCCGCCATCTTACCCCGGCCTACCTTGCGGCCTACTCAGCCTGCTCGGCCTGCTCAGCCTACTCAGCACGAAGCGCCGTCGCCGCCTGGATCCCGGGCCTGGCAGAGCGGACCGCCGCCGTCGCCGCCGCTAGCCCCATTTCCATAACTGCTGGCGGCGTCATCGGAGCGGTCGGTCTGTCGGGCCGCCGTTGCCGCCATTGCCGCTGCGGCCAAACCATCGCTGCTGAATCACGCCGCGGCCAGGAGAGAAGCCGAGGGCGGATCGGCCAGACCATCGGCCCGCCGTGGGCTTGCTGCCGCCGCCAAGTCACCGCCGGCAGCCGACAGCCGAGGGGGAAATTGAGCACGGCGGAACGCCGCCCGACTGCCACCCGACCGGACCACCGGACCGCCGCCGGATCATCGGCAGCTGAGAGGAGAGGCCGGGCGCGGCCTGGCCCAGCCGGACTACGCCGCCGTCGCCGAACTTCATCTCTGTAGGCGGCAGGGGAGAAGAGGCCTCCACTGCAGGCGGCAGGGGAGAAGAGGTGAAGAGGCCTGACGCGGAAGAGGGAGAAGAGGCCTGCCGGCGGGGAGAAGAGCACCGCCGGTCACCGGGTGGGGAGGCCGGGCGCTCCCCGGCCTCCACAGCCGATACTGACCCGCCCCCGCCCGCCTCCTGCCTTCTCCCCCCCCCGCTGGTATCAGGCGAGCCAGGCGAGTCCTCCATTCTCCATTCTGCAGGCACGGAGAGCTACCACCATCTTCGAGCGAGTCCGCCCCCGCTCGCCATCTTCAGGCGGGCCCGCCCCTGCCCTCCCCCTGCCCTCTCCCTGCCAACCTCAGGCGAGTATTCCATTCTGTAGGCACGGGGCACGGAGACCAGGACCCTGGGGAACCACCCCGGTAGAGACCAACGTGAGGTGCCTGGCCCATTGTTGATTGGCCTCTTCGTGTCTTCCGGCCCATTATTGACTGGCATCATCGTGACTCCTACAGGGCCCTGTCCAGTGTGTAGAACCACCTATATGTAGACCAGCTTTTTCGCTGAGCAAGAGCAAGAGTGTGGTTTGTCGATCTGTGCTGCCCCACCTCCGAGTCACCAGCTCCGGAAGCCTATCCGCTGGCTTACAATCCGTCTTGACTCTGGGGTCATAGCAATTCAATTAATTTACCACCATTATCACCCTTAATAGGGAATTGTATAACATCAACTAGTCCTCTCCTGGTAGGCATTGTTGTCATCTGCCTTTTGTTTATAGGATAGAGTACTTAGGCGCCTACCATCGACTGCCGGACCACACCAGCACTTACGCCCCTTCCCTGTCCCTCTGTGCCGCACTTTATTATCATTAGTAGAGCACTCTAGGCCTAGCACTTCATTGAGATCTGCACGTTATTTATGTGCCTTTAGGCCTAGCACTTTACTGAGATCTGCACTTTATTAATGCGTCGTTAGACCTTGCACTTTGTTAATGTGCCTTGAATATGTGCTGCTGCTAACCGATTACGATCATTACGTTTACTGATGAACTGCTCCCAATTCTAAGCACTTTAAGCACTTTATGAACTGCCCTACTGTAGTAGTTGGAACATCAGTTACCATCTGTATTGCTGCTACCCATGTGGTCCCCTGCCCCCATTTGTGTATTGTTCCTGTCGCTGCTTTGTTGCGGGGGGGGCTTTAGGGGTGGTGCTCTGGAGCCTATGATTGAAGATGTGGTGGGGAGGGGGGAGGAGGGGGAGAGGGGATGCTGGCAAGAACCTATAAGCTTAACAACTATAGGAGAAAGGGACCACATGGCTCAGAACTGCGGCATGGAGGGGGGGAGGTGTTCCACTAGCCGAGGGGCCCCCATAGAGGTCGTGGTGGGAAGGAGGAGATGCGGGAGAAGGAGACCTCGAATTCGGCCTAATTCGGACCGTTTATCTAAATTAACTATCCCCAATCGGTCTCCGAAGGTAAATTGGTGTAACCAGGTGAGCGGGCCCTCTGGCTTGAAGGTGGTGTTGTTGAACGCCAGATCTGTCAACGGTAAGACATCTTGGATCCAGGACTTAATCCTGGAGGAGCGGGCAGATCTGGCGTGCATCACGGAGACCTGGCTGGATGAAGCGGGGGGCGTAAACCTCTCCCAGCTCTGTCCCCCAGGTTTCTCCGTGCAACACCAACCAAGAGCCGGAGGACGGGGAGGCGGTGTCGCAGTGGTCTATAGAGATTCCATCTATCTAACCAGGAGCCCCATCCCGCAGACCACAAATTTTGAATGCGTCCACCTGAGGGTGGGTGACCGGGACAGAATAGGGATTCTGCTAGTGTACCGTCCACCTCGCTGCACTACAGTCTCCCTACCTGAGCTAGCGGGGGTGGTCTCGAGCCTGGCGGTGGAGTCCCAACGGCTTCTTGTGCTGGGGGACTTCAACATCCACGCCGAGGCAACCCTCACAGGTGCGGCTCAGGACTTCATGTCCGCCATGGCAACCATGGGGCTGTCCCAACGAATAACTGGCCCCACCCACTGTGCTGGACACACATTGGACTTGGTTTTCTGTCAGGGATGGGAGCAGGGTGGCGGTGTGGAGGAGTTGTCCATCTCTCCGTTGCCATGGTCCGACCACTTCCTGATTAGATTTAGGCTCACTGCGCCCCCTAACCTCCGCAAGGGTGGAGGACCCATTAGGATGGTCCGCCCCAGGAGGCTAATGGATCCGAGCGGATTCCTGACGGCTCTTGGGGAGTTTCCCGCCACCGCGGTAGGTGATCATGTCGAGGCCTTGGTCGCTCTCTGGAATGGGGAGATGACCAGGGCTATTGACAAGATCGCTCCGGAACGTCCCCTCTCGAGTAACCGAGCTAAACCAGCCCCTTGGTTTACTGAGGAGCTGGCAGCGATGAAGCGAAAGAAGAGGGTTCTAGAGAGCGTGTGGCGCTCAGACCCAAGCGAGTCAAACCGAACACGGTTTGTGTCCTTTTTAAGGGCATATGCCGCGGCAATAAAAGCCGCAAAGAAAACATTCTTTGCGGCCACTATTGCGTCTGCAAAAAACCGTCCGGCGGAGTTGTTTCGGGTTGTCAGAGGTCTTTTAACTCCCCCTACTTCAGGTGGGAGCCCTGACAACTCGGCAGCGCGCTGTGAAGCATTTGCTCGGTTCTTTGCAGACAAAGTCGCTCTGATCCGCGCTGGGCTGGACGCCACATTAGATGCAGTCTCTGTGGATGTGACACAAGCACCTGCTTGTCCGATTTTGTTGGATTCTTTTCAGTTTGTGAAACCCGAGGATGTGGACAAGATACTTGGAGGAATGAGACCCACCACGTCCATCCTAGACCCCTGCCCATCCTGGCTTCTGAAGGAGGCCAGAGGGGGATTGGCCGAGTGGGTAACGGTGGTGGTTAATGCCTCCCTTCGGGAAGGCAAGATTCCAGCGAGCCTCAAACAGGCTGTTGTAAAGCCGCTGTTGAAGAAACCATCACTCGACCCCACTAAATTGGACAACTTTCGGCCGGTTTCCAATCTTCCCTTCTTGGGCAAAGTCATGGAAAGCGTGGTGGCCTCACAACTCCAGGTATTCTTGAGAGACACGGATATTCTGGATCCGGCACAGTCTGGTTTCAGACCGGGACATGGTACCGAGACGGTCTTGGTCGCCTTAGTGGATGATCTGCGCCGGGAGCTAGACAGGGGGAGTGTGTCCCTGTTGGTGCTCCTGGACCTCTCAGCGGCCTTCGATACCGTCGACCACGGTATTCTTCTGGGGCGCCTTGCAGAGATGGGTCTCGGGGGCACTGCTTTGCAGTGGCTCCAGTCATTTCTGGAGGGTCGTACTCAGAAGGTGTTGCTGGGGGACTCCTGTTCAGCGCCACAGCCGTTGATCTGTGGCGTTCCTCAGGGTTCCATCTTGTCCCCCTTGCTGTTTAACATCTACATGAAGCCGCTGGGTGAGATCATCCGGAGTTTCGGGGTGCGGTGTCACCTGTACGCAGATGATGTCCAACTCTGTCACTCCTTCCCACCTGCTACTAAGGAGGCCGTCGAAGTCCTGAACCGGTGCCTGGCCGCTGTAATGGTCTGGATGAGGGCGAACAAACTGAAATTAAATCCAGACAAGACAGAGGTACTCCTGGTCAGTCGCAAGGCCGAACAGGGTATAGGGTTACAGCCTGTGCTGGACGGGGTCGCACTCCCCTTGAAGGCGCAGGTTCGCAGCTTGGGTGTGACCCTGGACTCATCGCTGAGCCTGGAGTCTCAGGTTTCAGCGGTGACCAGGGGAGCATTTGCACAGCTTAGGCTCGTGCGCCAGCTGCGCCCGTATCTTGGGAAGTCTGACTTGGCCACGGTGGTACATGCTTTGGTCACATCCCGCCTCGACTACTGCAACGCTCTCTACGTGGGGCTGCCCTTGAAGACGGCCCGGAAGCTTCAGCTAGTCCAACGCGCGGCAGCCATGTTGTTAACGGGAGCAGGACGCAGAGAGCATACAACGCCCCTGCTGTCCCAGCTCCACTGGCTGCCGATTCGCTACCGGGCCCAATTTAAGGTGCTGGTGTTATCCTACAAAGCCCTAAACGGTTCCGGCCCAAAATACCTGGCAGACCGCATCTTGGCCTATGAGCCCACGAGGGCCTTGAGATCATCCGGGGAGACCCTTCTCTCGGTCCCGCCGGCCTCACAGGCACGTCTGGCGGGGACGAGGGAGCGAGCCTTCTCGGTGGTGGCCCCCCGGCTGTGGAACACCCTCCCTGCTGAAGTGAGACAGGCGCCCTCCTTGATGGCCTTTCGTAGGGGCCTGAAGACCTGGCTCTTCGAGCAGGCCTTCAACTGAATGTATCCTGAATGACACTGGAACGGACTAGGACTATGATTTTTTGGCTATGACCCCAGGACTTGACGAAGCGGATTTTTAGGATAAGTGTTGTTATGTGTGTATTGTCTGGTTTGTGTTGTCTTGATTTATTGTACACCGTCCTTTTTTGTTGTTGTTCACCGCCCCGAGTCGCCCCCGGGCTGAGAGGGGCGGTCAATAAATGCAAAAAATAAATAAATAAATAAATAAAATCTCTCCTTTTGATTAAACTAGAATATCAGAATTTCAATACATTTCCATAATAATTTGTCTTCATGAAGATATTCATCACCATCTGAAGTTTGTGGACAAAAAGGCAAAAGATGGCTCTGGAATATATTCAACAGGAGTTCTATTGTGCAGCCTTTTTCAGAAGTGCACCACTAAGCTCAGTTCATTTGAAGACACAACTTGAGTTTGGAGTTCAGAGAAACTGCCCCTGGCCCCGAGAAATAAAAATATTGAGAGCATGTAAAATGGTAGCAGTGGTTCGGCTACTTGTTAAAGCATTGAAAGCAATATTTAGAAAAGCATCTCTTTCTTCTGACACAGCTTCTAGGAACAAAAAGAAGAGGGACATAGATGTGGTGATGTGTCCTGGGCAGTCACTGTTAAATAGGCTCAGGCTGCTGTTCTTTTGCACAAAAGATGGAACTAGCTGTGCCAATTAGATTACAGTTAGCCCTGAACAGAAGTGTTCAGTAAACCTAGCCTTATAGAGGCCAAGGTATCATTATTCAAACCACCAATGAATCTGTCATTGTAAGGCACAAAACAAGCAAAGCAAGTCAAACTGATTCATAATTGTAACCCATTCTCATCCATGTTCTCCAGCCTCACAGAAACTCCTTGCATTCTACATTTCCCCCACTCTAGTATTTTTCTACACATTACAGTTAGCTTTCCACATTTGCTGGAGTCAGTATTACGAAACCCCCAGAAAAGTGTAGAAAACACATTTAAAAATTGCAAAGTTTTTACCTCTAGGTCTTGGGATGACTCTTATGGTCATTACAGAGTTGTACTGGAGGACTTAGAGATTCCTAGAGATGATATTTGAAGCAAATCTGCAAATAATCAAATCCACAAAAATCAAGCCCACAAATGTGGAGGGAAAATGGTACTTAATATTTCTTCAAGTGTTCCTGTCTTTTAGATCAAAAGTTAATTATGGTTAAAGTTGCCGGCCACCTGGAATCCGGACCACATTAATGTTTTAACAGGACATGGAATGATACCATTAAAATACACTTAGGTACAGTTAAAGTTCTGAGGTTCCAGGGTACTATTATAATTATACTTTTCAAGTAACTATTTTCACAATTATCTACATTACCACAGTTATTTTTAGTGACTCTTTAAAGAATATAAACACTATATGTCATTGGTCAGTGGTCTGTGGTACAAAACGCATCTACTATTTATATTTGCTTTAAGAGGAGAGCAAGCAGCATATGCTGCCACCGCAGTGACATAGAAGGCTTCCCATGTTGCCTTTGGAGCAATGGGGGGAAGTCAGGCGGTGACGCTTCCCGCATGGAATGGGGGCAGAAGTCAGGCGATGTGGGTTGTGGAGGAATGGGTTTTCCATTACTCCCACCGAGACCCCATGGAGTCACCACGATGTGTGGCAAATCCATAGCCTTTTGTAATAAGGTCACAAGATACTTATCATTTGAACTATGTGATATTCCTCTTCTACTCTTTAGTGAGGCCAGTAAACTAAATAAAAATAATTTAAAACATTATAGTTGCCCTCTGAAAGGAGTGAAGTTTTTCCTTGCTGGGTTACAGATGTGGTTTAATGTAGCTTCACTTAATATGTGTGCCTTCAAGTTTCCTGTTGGCTTATGACAACTCTTTAAATTCCATAGGGTTGCTTAGGCATTGAATGCTTTGATACGGTTTTTCCAGTTTCTTCCTCTAAAGCTTACAGCACCTAATCTTCATCAGTGGTGTCCCATCCAAGTACTAATCAATACTGCCTCTACTTAACCTCCAAGTTCAGATGTTTAGTTTCGGGCAATTTATCACTTTTAATAATTTATCTCCAAATTCTGAATCTGAGGTTGGTTGCTCCTTAATTGTATGTAGATTATGCAAATGATTCTGTTTCTCGCTATTGTACTTTTTCCAGCTTGGAACGGGATTTGGTTTTAATATTTTACATACCAATGGCCAGTTGCAGGAGCTCAACCAATAGGTAAAGTATTGCTTGAGCTCCTGTAATCGGCCATTGACATGGTGTGGTTGTAAAACATGAATAAGCCATTATTTTGAGGGATTGGGGTTTCTAGAATGTCAACAATGGCTCCACTTTCCTGCCCCTTCTTTAAGACCACTATCTTTGAGAATCTTTGATTACCCGTCTCCTATTGGAAAAGACACCCATGTTTCGGTGAAAGTCTACCCTCTTTCCTTCCCAAAAGTGTTGTTTTGGTTTTTTTGCCCTGGCAGAATCAGGCCCGGGGGGGGGGGGTGGATTGTTTCCAAAGACTCTGTCCAGGGCTCTTTTTAAAAGTGTTTGATTGGAAAGAGACCTTTGTACTTTGGGGTGAGCGAGAAGACAACTGCTCATTTCCAATCTACTTGATACATATTTGGAGTTGTTTCCAAAGGTTCCTTTGATTTGAAGCCTGTTGAACTCCCTTGAGTTCCCATTCATGTTCCTCCAAGCTGAGCATACTCAACCCTAGTACTTACCATTTGTAAAACTGAAAGGTAACTTTAGAAATCTTTCTAAATTATTACTTTCTTAGTAATATGCAGCATATGAACGTGCAGCTTTACATATGGTCTGCAGACGAGCTGTCCTGCTTGAGGTCTACACATTTTGTTCTTTGTTCTTCATTCATTCAGATATTTATGTTTTATATTTTATGTACTGGTTAATGGGAGCAATCCATTAGAGCCCCACTCTTGAACCCACCAAGACCTCCAAGGTAATACACAACAATGACACATTCACATCCCACATTACAGTGATCACTGTTTCCTTATTATTAAATATGAATAGATTGCTTGATAGAAATTGTAGAAGTCTATAGCAGCTATACATCTTAGATAATTTACTCCTGGCCCTTAGGCTCTGTCTTCAATGTAATCCTTCAGGAAAAGCCAGGCCTAACTGGGGCTGTCATATGAAATGGAATAGACCTGGAATAACAGTATCACTCTTCTGTGGGTCACAGCTGAAGTCTAGCAGGTTTGACGCAAGGCATTTTGATGACCTCAGTGAAGAACAAAGGGGTGCCCCTTTTGTTCAATATACAAAAGCGAATTAAAGCGGTAATTTAATCATTTTTCAATAGTCATGATGGCAAGGCATCTTCCATCACATCTTGAGCCAATGGGGAACTGTATGAGATGCAGGTCAAGCTCTGTGGAAAGCCTTCCTGTCACCTTCTAAAATTTGCATTGGCCTCATAATACCTAATGGTAGGGCTACCTAGAAGACAACTGAGATTTTCCTTGGAGAAGTCTTCAAAAAAAGAGTGAGGAATTCTGACAAGAATCGATTGCAACAAGGAACCAAGAGGCATCTGATGCAAAAACAAATGGAGCGTTTTTATGCCTCTAATCTGTTTCTCTTTTCTTTTCTAAGCTCTTATCAGGAGGCTGTCAAGCCCAGTGAGGTTATCAACAGCCAAGATAGCGATGCTTTGATCATTACTCAGATTGAGCAGGTTTTCCCTATTATATGGCATCTATTTGAAGTAAGAACGAGACACCACGAGTCTCTATGGAAATGGCAGGATTTTGTGAGAGGCGGCATCAAAGAGTAATGTTGGAAAAGTTTATAATTAATTCCAGGGGGGGGGGGGGCAAAATAAACAGACAATTGTTACAAAGCTCTCCAGCATTCCCAGCAATATAGATTATTAGTAGTCTTAATTCCTTTAGAACAGGGGCCCTCAAACTTTTTAAACAGGAGGGACAGGTCACAGTCCCTCAAACTGTTGGAGGGCCGGATTATAATTTGAAAAAAACATTAATGAATTCTTATGCACACTGCACATATCTTATTTGTAATGCAAAAGACACTTAAAAACAATGCAATAATTAAAATGACGAACAATGTTAACAAATATAAACGTATTAGTATTTTAATGGGAAGTGTGGGCCTACTTTTGGCTGATGAGATAGGATTGTTGTTGTTATTGTGTGCTTTCAAGTCATTTCAGACTTAGGTTGACCCTGAGTGAGGGCCGGGTAAGTGACCTTGTGGAGCCATATCTGGCCCTCGGGCCATAGTTTGAGGACCCCTGCTTTAGAACCTGGAAATAGGCAATTGCCCCAAACTGGCTGTTTTTTAACAATCCAATACTCCAACAGGCAAAGTATATATTTTAGCAAGGTTTGGATTTCCCATGGAACAGGTAAAAGTGAAAATATATATGATAAAGGTTTAGGTAAAATAAAGACCTGGTTGCAAGGACTGTCATTTGTTTGATGTGTGTGACATTTCTCTGTCTACAGCTCATTCTGATAGGCTCGGGGGATAACAGCAGAATGAGATTTTCCAGCTAAAGACAAGGATTAAAGGAGATTATACTAAGAACTGTAAATAGTTGATAAATGTTCTAGCTTTCTGTGTTTATGAAAAAGCATCTGTTCCAAAGCGGGGTTATAAGGGACTTACAAATCTAGATGATGTGACAGCGAAGTCTTCTATTTGCATTGATCTTCACATACATAAATAACATAAACTATATTTTAGTTTAAAAAAGCTTTTTCAGCTACTGTCTTTCTCCCAAGCCAATCAAAAATATGAAGCCAGAAGTTCATAGTTATGCTTGATTTGTGAATGTAAGCATTCATACCTATATACACATAACACCACAACACACACACACATACTTGAGGGTGGGTCAAAAAGTTTTGCCTCCTGTGTTATGAAAATGTTATGAATGAACATATAACAACAGAAGTTGCTACAGATCATAGCCTGAACTGTCCTCTACCGTTCAACATGGCCACAATCAATTTGTACACATTGGCACCATTGTTTAACTCAGACAGCAAAACCATTTTGGAAAAATTCGGGGTTTTGCTTTGTGACCCATTATTTTGATGTCATTTAAGTGATTTAATCTGAAACCATATAGGTTGTCTTTCAGAGGTCCAAACAGGTAAAAGTCAGAAGGGGCCAAACCATAAACATTCTTCAAGCGATGATGGATTTCTTTAATAACAACAATAATACTTTACTTATACCCCGCCACCATTTCCCCAAGGGGACTCAGGCAGCTTACATGAGGCCAAGCCCAACAACACATCAATAAAACAACAACAACAAGGCAACAAGCAAGTAAAACAGTACAATTAATATAACTCACATATAATCAATAACCATTTTAGGTGCACAACCTTCTTTGGCCAGAAATTCCGTGATGACTATTTTAGTTTCAGATTCATGGTTCTAATCAGTCTATCAGAAAAAAAAGACTCTATCAGTAGAGTAAGATTATCTCTATAATATCATGCATAGATAGTCTAGTAGATGTGAAAGAAATAAAAGTTAGAGTGATGGAGGCATTAAATTTTGATCCACCCTCTGTGTGAGTGTGTGTTTGTATCATCTCGTGCCCATCCTTTTGACAAATGTATGCCAGTCATAGGATTTGAAATTACTGACGATGAGAGAGTGGGGCACAATTGTTCAGTCCCTATTATGCGTTGTTCCCATTAAATTCTAATCATGTAGCTATGACTGATTTGTCTACAAAATATTAATCTTGCAGAGGCTTCATTATTTTCGGTAAGTTACATATGTTCTATAGCGGGACATGCTCCTCTGCCTTGAAGAACACACAATATTTGTGTATGATTTATCCCACTACATTATATTTTTATAAAGTCCCAAATCAATGAATAAGAATTTTCTGGAAAACAAATCAGAATGACAAACAGCATTTTGAATGTAGAGGTACATTTCCTCATGATTAATTGATACTCTGTTAATGAGTAAATACACCCGTTAAAGGGAAAACAGATTGTATGAGTGGAAAAGATCTACCATGCATGTGAAATATTAGTGCTAAATAAGAAGTCTGTGTAATTGGATTTTTAAGAAGTTATGCGCAGTGTTAGGAACCTGCTAAGCAGATATCAGTTCAGCTTTCCAAATTTATTTGCAACAGGTTGTTTCAAGAGATGAAGTTTATAATCATAATTACCTGGAAGATAAAGGATTGTTCTTGTATTAAATATGTGGGAATGATTAATATGGTTATAGCCACTTCCATGTAGTTTTCCAGGACAAAGGTGTTCTATTGAACAGGACTTTGTTCCATAAAAGTAAATAGCACTGACACTTACAATGTGAACGTTTTGATTTCATTCCTTATGGACATCCTTTTCACATCATAAATGAAAAGCAACAGTGAAAATGAAGACATGTCTTATAGAAAAGAGGAGCAGAGGAGGAAAGACCTTAGGTAGAAAGGGTCCAGAGGATGGGCAAAGAGAGAGTAAAATAGAGCCTGGAAAAGAAAAGAAAGATAAAAATTAAGGCATTCAAAAGAGACAAATAAAAATAGGGAAGAAGTCTACCAGGCTCAATTCAAAGTGCTGGCTTTAGCTTATAAAGCCCTAAACAGTTCTGGCCCAACTTACCTGTCCAAATGTATCTCCGCTATGTGCCAGTAAGATCTGCTGGAGAGGCCCTGCTCTCAATCCCACCCGCTTTGCAAGCATAACTGGTAGGGACAAGAGACAGGGCCTTCTCAGTGGTGGCCACTTGGCTATGGAACTCCCTCCCCAGTGACATCAGACTGGCCCCATTCCTCCTGACCTTCAGGAAAAAGTTGAAGACCTGGCTTTGGAAACAGGCATATGGGGAGTAGTGCAATATGGAATCCAGCTTGACTGTAGCAACACAAATAACAACTATGAGACTAGGCACTATGTTTTTAATCTGTTTTGTTGTATTTATATGTTTTAATTGTTTTATTGCTCTGAGCTGTAACAGTTGATTTTAGGAAGAATATTTGTTTATCGGTATGTGTAATGCAGTATTGAATTTTGCCATAATTTTGCCTTGTTGTGAGCTGCCCTGAGTCCCCTTTGGGGTGAGAAGGGTGGGATATACATGCAGTAAATAAATAAATAATTGTAAGCTGCTGACTCCCCCTCAGGGTGAGAAGAGCAGGGTAGAAATATAGTAAATAAATAAACAAGTCAAAATAAGATGCAAAATGAGGAGACACAAAGACCAGCTCAGTTCAGTTTAATAAAGTCTGCCCCAGAGAGTGTGTGTGTGAGTGTGTGGGGGGGGGGGGACAGATGAGATGAACAAAAGTTGAGAACAGCAATGTACTATGAGTTTTTCAATGGCTACAGAAATGTGAAATGAGAAAGGAATGGATATTTTGAATATAACAGCTTATAATACATTCTATAAATGTCTTTGCTCTGAATTTGATGGCTGCAACGTAAGTCAATTTTTGTAAATAAAGGTTGGCAAGAGTACAAACCAATGGTATCACATTAAACTAGTATTCACCCAGCTATGAATGGTTCAGAGTTGATGAACCAGAATATTTTCATATGTATCCACAGAGCACAGAAACGATGATAATAAATAGCAGTACCTATTTTGGGTTTTTTTTAATGACCAGTGTGTAATTCTAAATAGAGCTGATGAGCTAGGGATGAAGAGGTACTCATTGAGTTCCATGGTTAACCATAGATTAGCCATTCTAATTCCCACAATTTTCTCAGTAGATTTTAAAACTGTTTGGAATCATTAGCATTAACTGTCACTGGCACCAGGATATCTGATAGTAATATACTAATGGGCTCATTGCTGTAATGCACTGCATTTACTCCACTGTTTCTGAGCTGTAGCAGTTGATTTTAGGAAGAATAACAAAGGAAAATGCAGTAATGCCGAAGGCTGAAGCTTAGGTTGCAAAGGGCATTGCAAGATCATTTTTCCCCTTTTTTCCACTTGTCTGCATGAGAACCTATTTATTTATTTATTCATCCATTCATAATTTTTAAATGGCATTATGGGGTAAATTTCTTGAACTTCTGTTAAGCATAAAAAATTCCAAACCAGTATCTCTTTACTACAGTGTCTTCTGTATTATGGATTTTCACTTTCTACAGAACTATGGGAAAGGGTCTGACATTGAATCTAATAATTTAAGGTATCCAAAATGGTATTATTCCAATTATCTTCCTAACCAAACCGCACAGGTCATTGTGTTGTCAAAGGCTTTCATGGTCAGATGCACTGGGTTGCTATGAGTTTTCCAGGCTGTATGGCCATGTTCCAGAAGCATTCCCTCCTGACGTTTCATCCACATCTATGGCAGGCATCCTCAGAGGTTGAAGGAACTGTTGGAAACTAGACAAGTGAGGTTTATATATCAAGGAATTTCAACAAAAAGAAGGAAACCATAAAAATGAACAAAATTTGGCTACCAGTATTTTAAAAAACTCTAAAATCAGGACAGTAAATAAAGAGCAACACTCAAAAAGCAGGGGGATTCCAGCCAAGAATCAATCAGGGCCAGGTAACATCTCCCAACAACGGATTCCCTAGGCAGCAACCAGCCAGGCTTTGAAGCTGCAAGGCCATTAAATCCTAACCAAGGTGGCTAATTGCAACGTTCACACCTGCCTGAAGCAGTCAAGAGTTCTTTCTCCCACTCTGGACATTCCACAGATATATAAAGCCCACTTGCTTAGTTTCCAACATACCTCACTGCCTCTGAGATTGCCTGCCATAGATGTGGGCAAAATGTCAGGAGAGAATGCTTTCCATACAATCCGGAAAACTCACAGCAACCCACTCACAGGTCATCTTTAACACCCCTCTATTTTACAAAAGAGAATATGTGAGTATAATTTTTAATTAAAATGAACAAAACAGAAGCTTGCATTTCCCAACCAGCAAAATAAAAGTGAAGTATTAAATGATGGTGTCTTACCAAGAAGATAATCTAGCTTTACGTCAGATCCTTGTATGTATGTAGCTATATTCAAGGATTGTGGGAAAGGGGAAGGGAATCACTTAAACATCCCAGGCTGGGTATTTCTATTTAAATCTGATTACAGTGAAATAAAACTGTAGCTATTAAAGGTTTAAAAGAACTACAAATGCAAGCAGTAAAAGAAGACAGTTAGTAAATGAGGTAGTAAAACATTTTCAGCAGGGCAAACAGTTTATAGCATGCTGCCTTCTCTCGATGGCTGCTCTATTCACCACAGACTCACGTGCTGTTCCCTGAATTGCACTTAAGCCTGCAATTAACCTTTCACGCCTAATGAAGCTGTTTTCCCAGAAAATCAAAATGTATAGCACTGCCTCTTTTTTCAAAAGTATGGGAGGGAAAAGGAACGTTATCTCAGAATGAACCCCCTTTCAGGACCCGTTGCTCAAGTATCGCACTTAGACTTAAATTGCACATGGCTTGCAAGGCAATCTGCTTTGGTGTGGTCGACTTTATTTCTGTACTTATTAATTGTTTCTGCACAATTGTTTAAAAATTTAAAAACCCACACCACTAATTTTATGGTTAGAAATTTGCTGCTTAAGGACCAACTATCATTAAATTGCCTTGAGTTGTACTTGACCCTACTGTACTCTACATATAACCAAGATAATATTGCTTTGTTGTTAGCATATCATGTTAGTGTTGTTGATGGTGATGATTATTTCAATAACATTTATTTATTTATTTATTTATTTATTTATTTATTTATTATTGCATTTCTATACCGCTTTTCTCACCCCTGGGGAGACTCAAAGTGTTATACAACATAATAATGGTAAAATTATTTATTTATTTATTTATTTATTTATTTATTTATTATTGTATTTTATATCGTCCTTCTTGCCCCCGAAGGGGAACTCAGAGTGGCTTATAAACTATGGCAATAACTCAGGGTGGCTTATAAACTATGGCCAGATAAAGACAATAACAATATCAGTAAAACACAGTATTATAAAACTGTATAAACATGTATATATCAATTTAAATAGTCTTTCAAACGCTTAAAATATATCGAATATATCAAAAGTCTAGCCAAACATGTAAAAAGCAATACATAACATATCTAAATCAATAACATGTAACTGTGAATTAAAACCTTTGAAAACTATACACAAAACATCAAACATGGACATACAACGTATTAGACATTGCACCAGTCCCATGGTTGTCATTTAGCTGCTTCAGTAGTACTATCACTCGCCAAACGCCTGCTTGCATGGCCAGGTTTTGAGTTATTTTCTGAACACCAAGAGGGAGTGGGCTGATCTAATCTTGCTGGGGAGGGAGTTCCATAGCTGAAGGGCCACTACCGAGAAGGCCCTGTTTCTCGTCCCCACCAGTCACACCTGCCAAGGTGGTGGGACCAAGAGCAGGACCTCCCCAGCTGATCTTAATGCTTGCACTGGTTCATAAAAGGAGATACATTCAGACAGAAACTGTTTATGGATTTATAGGCTAAAGCCAGCACTTTGAATAATAGATAGTAGTAATTAATACCATTTCAACTTATTTATTAGAACTGTAGATCTTTTTTACTGGTGTGTCTAAGTATTTATTAAAACTACACATTGGTCTATATGGAAGTTACGAGTAAGCTTGTAAAGCTCAAACTGATTAGGCAGATCTCATTCCCAAATGGAGGCTGAATTTGGAGACTCTGAGATCACAAAGAAGCTTTTGATTTATGTATGTGTTTCATTCATTTGGCTTCTGTGATTTGAAGTTGTACCATGCTGATTCTCTTCAACTCCTGCTACAAGGAGAAGAAATAAGAGCTATCAGTCGCAAGGAAGGTGTTTTTTAAAGAGGGAAGGCATGGTAAATTAAACAAGTCACGAAACAAGGGGGATGACAAATGGTAGACATCATAGGATTTATATTTCCAACCAGGAATATTAACTCTAGCTGTTTACAAACAAAAGCCTGTTAAATCAAAATAAAGAATATCGTAAATATTTTAGTCCCAGCTTTTAAAAATGTGTATTTATCAATCTTTGGTCACATTTTGATGTAAATTCTACTTTGCTGGCAGCGTCTCTGCATCATTTTGACTTGGTAAATGAAATTCTTTTAGACCGCCAGTCTGAAATAATGAATTGTTCCCCCAGTTAATTGTATTGCTTTGATAACAAGGAAGTACGTTGGGCCTGGAGAACACAGTAAGTGAATTTCATCAGATGATTTGTGTGACTTTTGAAAAACGATCTTCTGGAGTGACCTGATTTTAATGGAACTCTAACAGCATGCTAGCATGTTCCAGTATGCCGTGTAAGATTGAACATTAGCATCTCCTTCGGAACAAGAGTGCTTTGCAGAGTGAGAGGAATAAGTACACTCTGCAAAGCAAATTTCAGGAAAATGAAGACAGGAGGAAAGTTCTGGTGCAGTTCTTTCCCAACCTGAGGATACCTTAGAAAAATGTCACCTCCGCTTGAACTAAGTGTCAAGTACATTCAATGCTCATCATTTAGTCTGATTCTAGAGATTCTGTAACACTAAGCTGATACTTACTATGTGTACTCATGTCCAGTACAATTTTTGGGGTCAAAATTATGAATTCTGATTTGATCCACAGATGTTGAAAGTCATTCCATGGAGAGGGGGAAGCGCTAGCTACAACTCAAAAGACCAGCAGTCCTTTGCCATCATTGCCATTTTCCCATCCAGAAGTATTAAAAAGACCATAATTAGCACCATGTTGGAGAGAATAGAGGAGGTTGTTGCTTCTTTTAGATTCTCTCAGGATGGACTAAGCTCTTGACTGTCATCACTCAGAGAAATGGATTGATTCCTTTCTTTTCATAAGTTGAAGTTTGGGTACAGTAATTTAATTGACCTATGGATAAGTCAATTCAGGTTTTTGGATTCAATGTCTTTTACTAAAATGTCATCACTTGCATATGAGTATATAAAATAATATATCATGTTTAATAACTTCACTAGGAACCATCCCTGTTCTTGGTACCACCCTCTTCACAAGTGCATTTGGTGGGGACGAGGAACAGGACCTTCTGGGTGAAGGCCCCCCTGCTTGTGGAATCTTACCATAGCGAAATTAGGTCAGCTCCATCCCTCCTCTTTTTTAGAAAGAAGCTCAAAACATGGTTTTGGGACCAGGCTTTTAGACAGTAGATTTGGCAGTAATCATAATGTATTGTCGAAGACTTTCATGGTCGGAATCACTGGGTTGTTGTAGGTTTTTTCGGGCTATATGGCCGTGGTCTAGAGGCATCCTCTCCTGACGTTTCGCCTGCATCTATGGCAAGCATCCTCACTACCTCTTAGGATGCTTGCCATAGATGCAGGCGAAACGTCAGGAGTGAATGCCTCTAGACCATGGCCATATAGCCCGAAAAAACCTACTACAACCCAGTAATCATAATGTTGCTTTGGACTGAGTCGTTGGTTGTTAAATCAGACTTTGATTCGGCTATATGATGAATAATAATGTTTTAAATGTATTTTAATCTAATGTTTTATCTTTTGTGTGAGGTTGAATGTAATGTGTTATATGTTGACGGCATCGAATTGCTGCCGTTGTAAGCCGCCCTGAGTCTCCCTTCAGGGGTTGAGAAGGACGGGGTTGAAATGCTGGAAATAATCCCTTCAATTCAAATATTGTCCCTGAATTTTAGGACCTAGGAAGTTTCAAACCTGGCAACCAGCCACTTGTTTTAACACTGACAAATATTTCCCTTGACACATAGTTGATGTTTGACATGTTGGCAGTTCTGATGGACCCACATTTGAGAAGCATTCTAGGACCAACCACCATAGCAAAGGTGTGAGTTTCCCTCATTCAGAAAATGTGACTGTGCTGCTCATAAAAGGAGATAGAAAACTTGGGATCTCATTTCACAGCAAGGTAATTGTTCTTCCTCTCTTGTTTTTCCTTCCAGGACTGGCAATTGCAAGTGCACTAATAGACATTTCACAACAGAAGCCCTCAGAGTGTAAAGATAAGAGTCTGGGAGTAAGAAATCGAAAACATCACCTTTCAACACGCCAAGGGACCTGTGTCTGAGATGAAGAGAATGCATTTGTATATTCTGTAATGTTTTCTTTTTCTTTTTAAAAGAGCTTCCATGGTAAGCTAAACTACAGCCTCAGTTTTTATGGAGGCAACCTCTGATGGTGGGAAGGATGATGGTAAGAAATACCAGACTTGGATGGATTAAGAACTTCTTCCTGCTGCGCCCCCAAAGTAGGGCATTCTGAAGGGCCAATGTGAATATAATGGATGAACTTCGGGAAAAGATTCTGAAATCCATTACGATATAAAAACAACTATTTCTCCATATTTGTTGTTATGCATATCAGGAGGAGGGGAAAAACATTGGAAAAGATTGTACATTGTTTTATAATGTGGAAGGAAATATATCACTGAAAATTAAAGTACTTTCAAAGAACTCATTATATTGTTAGAAGACTTGAGTTGTTCAGTTTCTCAGCTTGATCAGCATTAAGATACATACACTTAAAACAGGTGCTGGAATTATTAGGGATATAAATATTATTAGTATTGCCCAGATATGTCAAAATTTAAATTAGATGGTAGGTGGATATCAAAAGTGTATTTTAATGAGGGAAATATTAAAAACAAAACATATATATTTCAGTTAATAACATTCTGGATTTATGAATATCAAGAATTTCCGGATTCCAAAGCACCCGGCAGCAGTCCAAGTTGAAACAGGATGAAGAGTGGACTTTAATGCTCTACTTCATAAGGATTCAGTATGGAGAAAACAGGAGAGAGTGCGTGGCTGTCTTCCATGCCAATGAACTAACTCATTATCGGAGCTGATTGAGTGTAGAAAAGCCTGTCCAACAGCCAAGATTCCCTTTTTCGTTTTGCATCAACCATTTCTAAAATTGAAGAACTCTTTATTGCAGTGCAGCATCGCATTTGATTCTGTTACTCTTAATATAACATTGAAGGCCGAAATCACATGTAGATTTAAGCATCCTGGAGGCCATTGATTTCAATAGACTTAAATGTCCCTGAGTTTGCAGCGAAGTGTAGTCCCGGTCTCTAGTGTTTAAATCATTGCAGCAGAATGCCGCCCTGACCACCACTGACCCCTTTATCACAGCTATTAAAAATCCTCCCTTCTCCAACCAACAGACTCCTGCACTCATCGTTTTTTATCCCTCCTCTTAAAAAATTCACTGCACCCTAAATCACAAATCGGTCTACAACTCTCTGATAGTCTGTAGACAGTTCTGTTGCTCAGGGCTTTTGGAATGGCTTTTCTGTACTGGGGTCACCAAATTGTTATATAGCAGCAAAAAGCTAAATGGAAATCATTGTCTAAATATTTGAGAGGGTGGGGGGAAGCTACCAAGCAGCTTTGCTGCCTTATAATCATGAGATAGAATTGTGTGCACAGCCTTTTTGTCTGTGGAAAGAGTTCTCCAACTTGCAGAAGGGCTACCTTTCAGAAAACCAGTATTCTTTTGCAGTTTCCCCAGCCCCTCCAAAACAGTCCATTCTATTTAGGGAGACCTTTTGCAGATGATGGTAGCAGCAGGTCAAGCTTACTGATATTTTGGCCCCACTGGCCTTCAGTGAAGAGAATGTTGGATTCGCTGATGTGAGATCACATCAAGTTAAACATTCTATGCTTCCTGACTGAAATGTACAATTTGAAGAGGATGTAAATTGAGATCTGCTTATGGGCAGATTACAAAATCCAATAGTCTTACTAGAACTTCCCAAGAGCGGCAGAACCTAGTTTACAGGCTTGCCGGCATGAGAGGTATCCAGAGAGGTATGAATTCTTACCTGCAGTGGAGTTGCAGTAAGGAAGATAGTTATACAAATATGATTGATGTAAACTATTATATCTGCATTTTTTTAATTTTCATTTTTTTCAAAAAGGGGAAAACATTTCACTGTTTACACTTTGATTACATAGTTACTCGCATGCCAAGGTGGTGCAGTAGCAGTAATAACGCCCTGTTTGTGAGTTGGGTAGTGTTTCTTTTGTAATATCATTTTACTACTTCATATGGATGAGGACTGAATGTACAAAAAGAAAGACATTAAATGGAACTGCTGTACAGTATCTAGTTCCCTCTCATCCAAAACTATGAGGTTCCGTTTGATCATGATTGCTCTGCTCTTTTGATTAGTTGCACATTGATAAATTATGCTGGCATGATTGTTGGGATATTTTCACATCTCAAAAGGAGACTAATTCTTATGCTAAAGTTACGTTGTCACAGTGTGATTATTTTTGTTGATTGTTCTTACCTCACTTTGTTACTAGTCTAAAAGAAAGAGCCCCATTCTGCAAAGACTTCTGCCCCGGCAAGTCTATTCAAGTTCTTCCAGAATAAGGGCAACGACAAAAAAGGATTCCTGTTGGAAATTCTTAATGAACTTTTGTAAGTCCAAAAAGGGTCTTTGATTTTTTTTGAAAAAAGAAAACCCTTCTGTCATTGTAATGTTGATTTGCTTAAAGAAAAAAGTCATTAGGATTGGCATGTATGAACAGTGAGATGATTATTTGAAGAAAGACAAAAGAGAAATAAAAGACTTGGCTGTAAACTTTCCTAATTTTTCCCTTGATTTATTTGAATTATTGAAGGTTCTGGGGCATATATCCTTGGTTATCTTTTCACCTTGCCTAAAGTTCCTCTGTCTGCTAAGGGTCTTAATCTTAACAGAAGGTATCAGATAGCCCCAAGTAAAGCCAGACAACATAGTTTTCTCAAAGGGCTCGGGTATGCCGTCACAAAGTTACTTGTGTGCCTTCAAGTTGTCTCCAACTTATGACAATCCTAAGGCAAACCTATAATGGAGTTGTCTTGGGAAGATTCATTCAGAGGCCTTTATTTTCTTCTGAAGCTGAAAGAATGTGACTTTCCCAAGGTAACCCAGTGAGTTTCCATGGTTGGTTTCCAGACCCTCATCCAATGCTCAAACCACTATGTCATCGTGGCTCTCTGGCTCTCTACAGTGTTAGTCACTAGAGTGTGTAAATCCACCATGTGATATACTTTGCTTTTCTAATATAGAATCAGGGAGAGAGCCAAGATTTTATTTAATTTTTTTTGGTCGTGTCAGGAGCGTCCTGTTGTGAGAGAATAGGCTGTCTGCAAGGACGTTGCTCAGGGGACGCCTGGATGATTTTGATGTTTTTTATCATCCTTGAGGGAGGCTTCTCTCATGTCCCCGCATGAGGAGCTGGAGCTGATAGGGGGAGCTCATCCGCCTCTCCCCAGATTTGAACCTGCGACCTGTCTGTCTTCAGTCCTGTCGGCACAGGGCTTTAACCCACTGCGCCACTGGGGGCTCCACAGAGCCAAGATGAAGCACTTTGAAAAGCAAGCCAGAGAAGCATTATCACAAAGGTGAGATAATATTGTCCATGAAGACAGTGCAATCGTGCACACACATATTTCCAACAACAACCATCCTGGCTGCACAACAGAAGAAATAGGAGACAGATTTATTTATCATGTCAGAAGCTAATTGAGAATAAGGATATAATCTATAGAAAAACAACGAACAAATAGAATGCAAACAAAAACAAATAGGAGACAGATAAAGCATAACTACGGGCTCAAAAGTCGAAAGAACAAAAAGAACACATTTACCAGCTGACTGCCTTAAACTGCTGATCCATATGATGGCTGTCACTTTAAATACCTATGGTATGTAAGCCATGATATTTGCTACTAGAAATCTTCCTAACCTTCATTCTATATAAATAACAACATCCTTTCTGTCCTCTTTCAGCAGTCATTATCAGCACCTTAAATTCATGACCATATCCTCTCACAGCAGAAACATCCAAGAGAGGACTGTGTGAGGCATGTATTTGTTTACATTGGGTACACTGGTCTCAGAAGCTGGTACAGGCTGAATATTCCTTATGCAAAATGCTTGAGACCAGAAATGTTCAGATTTCAGAATACCTGTATTTGCATATACGTGTATAGAGATTTTGTGGAAATAGGACCCAAGTCTCATAATCAAATTCATTTCTGTTTCATATATACACATAGCTTACAATTATTTTTGCTCACTATTTTTAATAATTTTGTTCATAAAATCATCAGAAAGCAAAGATGTCGCTTTTTCGGCCACCTGTATGGGCAATTTTCGAGTTATTTTGGAAATCCAAATAAGAGTTGTTCAACGTGTATACAGAACATTTACACAACAACTATAATGTTAGTTTCATCATACTACTATAGTAACTCTTTAAAATGCTTAGTAATAATTAGATCATAACATTTTAATAGTTTTCTTTAAAAGCCAAACAATATCATGCCCCTGGTGTCACTCAGCTTAGCATCCCTTATCAGATATGTGCCAAAGATGGTAAAGTTCCAGAAGCGAACTTTATAGCACAGAGAGAGGCAGGCTGTCCAGAAGATAACCGATTCTAAATCACTTAGGATTTTATAGGTCTAAACAGATAAATTAGGCTAAAGATTTGAAATGGGGGTTTCACTTCATAAGGATAATTAACCTTATGAATCTTCTGTAATTTCTACAAAAACACAGAGTCAATTGTAATTATATCCCAAAGAGTTATATAACTCGGTTCAAGTTCCTTTCTCTCTATTGACTTCCATTACTTTATCCCATTTCGGTTGTTACATTGATATAGAATTGTGCTGATATATCTGCACATTGTACTTTTACAACTCCAGTTGCAGAAAGACAATTCAGTTCTGCCATTTATTGTGTTCCTCCAACAAAGATGGGGTCAAATCACTGTGTTGGTTTTTTTTGGACTAAAAGTGTGCTATTATATAAGAAAGTATGTACCTTATCACTAAATGGATGTAGAAAACAGTATAACCAACAGAGAGAAAATGAAAAGCCATTAGATTAGATAATGTAGATTGTTTGTAGTTTATAGTTATTGATTTTTTGATGTTGAGAATGTAGTAATATTATTCTAGAAAAAGTATTTTTAATCTTTCGATGTTGATGTTGTTTTGTTTTTTGTAGGTTTGTATGTAGGTTTATTTTAATATGTCTAAATATAAATTTTAATCAGTTTTGCCAACATAACTGGATTTCTGTCATGTTCTAAAGCTTAGTCTTCCCCAAGCTGGAATGCTCTGAATTGGGGCTCATCTACAGTAACCACTTATGTCCATTCAGATTCAATTTGGTAAAAACCTGTTTTACTATGCGGAGGATTCAGTCATTTCTGGAACATGTTTGAGGCCAGGATGGGGATTATATTAACCATGGAAGGTAGCTTCAAACCAATTCCAGAATCCGCAAGTGTAGATGAGCCTTTAGACTACAGTATCCACCATTCCTGATCATTGCCTTCAGTTGGAGTTGATAGGGACACGTAATTTTTATTTTGGAGGAGATTTATTATTTACTTTATTTACTTTATTTGTATACCGCACTATCTCAGCCCGTAGGCGACTCAGTGCGGTTTACAACAGGACAGTATACAAAGTGCATAGCATTAGCATTAACATTTACACAGTCACTAAAGCAGTTAAAACAATACAACAATACATCAGCAAATCAACATAACATCAAGATCAATGTCCTTTTTTGTCATCCTCTATTCCTGACCCAATCTTCACTTTTCTTTCATTGACTACCTTTCTCTGATCTACATCTATTGTTACATATAGATGGATGAGGGCAAGTCAAAGCAGTGATAACAGCTCTCATTTTACATCAATTCAAAGTGCTGGTTTTGACCTATAAAGCCCTATACGGTTCCAGCTCAGTTTTCTTGTCTGAATGTATCTCCCTCTATGACCCACCTCGGAGTTTACAATCATCAGGGGAGGCCCTGCTCTCAATCCCACCACCCTCGCAAGTGCGATTGGTGGGAACGAGAAACAGGGCCTTCTCGGTGGTGGTCCCCCAACTGTGGCATGCACGCCCCAGTGAAATCAGGGTGACTTTGGCTTTGGGACCAAGCATTCGGGCAGCTCACTGAACAACTGTAATGACTCATGAGAATTGTCAATTAAGAGATATTGGACTGGAACTCTGGGCTATGATTTGGATTTGCGGACTCAGACTTAGTTGTGTTAATATTTTAAGGGCCAATATTTTAAATGTATTATTGCTTTTTTAAGGTATTTTAAAATTGTTGTTGACCTATTTATGTTAATTGTTGTGCTCTGACTGTTTCTTTGTTGGCATCTAATGACTGCCAATTGTAAGCTGTCCTGAGTCCCCCTTTGGGGGTTGAGAAGGATGGGATACAAATACGCTAAATAAATAAATAAATAAATGAAAGCCGACAAAAATTCCAACACCTTTAGGACACCATCCAAATGTGTTATAGCAACCTCCAAAATTCGTTTATTTTCATTAATGTAGTGAAGAGCTGAAGAGTCATCTCATCCATCTTTGCTAATCAGCTAGTTTCATTTTGGCCTATATTCTGCCAATGTCCTTCAGTAACATGCTACCATCTGTTTGGCTGTACTTTGTAAGGCAGGGGTGGGCAGGATTATTTTCCTTTGCCCATTCTAACTTTGCTAGCTTCCTTTATCAAATGCACTATCCCTTTTGAATTCATGTGATCCATCTCATATTCACAGATGTCAATAGGAGACTTGCCATAGCATCAGATCTCATCAAGGTTTTGGCTATGATTTATGAGAGAGAGAAGAACAGATCTGACTTTTCTACAGCCACATCAGTATACTGTCCACATTTCTTGAAATTAATCTGATCTCTTTGTATATTCTATCTTTTCTTTTCCAAAAGACTTAAACACCTTCTACAGGTTTGAAAAAAATTGCATTGCATACCTTTTTGAAATGTTAGTGCCACTTGTAAACAGATCCATAGTAAGATGTGTAATGGTAAGAGATGTAAGCTTGTGTTGTGATATGTCAGCAGCATGTGTCAATATATCTTCAGAAAATAGTAATATTCTCCTGGCGTTCTCCCAATAGCACAAGGCAGATGTGAAGGTCAGCAAGGTGGTCCATTGCCAGCAATTGCTATCAGCCTTTGAGGTAATCACAGACCACAGGGAAATGAAATATATCCTTGTCAGTCACTACCTGGCAGAGTAGGGGTTAGGGCAAGACTGATATTACTACTTTAATAATCCATTAATGCAATGTAACATTAACATTATTGTCAACATTATTACTCTCCTTCTGTCCAGCTAACTCATGAACAACTCTAGTTGAAACCTAACAAACAGCATAAAATCACTGAACAACCCCCATTTGTGATTCTCCACTGCAAATACTCCATTCCCATTACATCTAAAAACTGTAATATGAACAGTGCATGGTCTGGGATAGTTTCGAGACTTGAGGGAAGGAGGATGCATTGAGATGGTGCTATTGAAGGCAATTGCTGTACCTGGTTCTACTTGTAAAGATGTCTGGCAGCTTCCAGGATCTCCCGTGGTCCAATAAATTGCCGTCTTTGATCATAAGGGGAATGTGTGTCTAGTTGGCATGTAAGTTAACCTGCCCAGCGCCTGCCCTCACATAGAAGAATGGCAAGAACCACTTGTACAAGAAGGTCTGCGATGCTTCTTTGCACAAACTTTGAAAATGTGCATTCGCTTTGTAACTAGAAATTGTGTAAGCCTAGTTGCCAGCATGGGGTACAGGCCCAAGACTTTCCTTGATATATCTACCCTTACCCAATTTTGCAACATTTTGGTTAATAAAGAGATTTGAATATCTCAAAATATCACACACAATTTTCTGCCTTTTTTTGGTTTTCTGAATTACATCTATTGCCAGAATATGCATTTTGAAATTTAACTGATGCCACTGCTTTTCTCATTCCAATCCACAGTAGATATTTGATGTTGTATGAGATGTGCACTTAATATTATGTCAATAACAATTGTGTGCATTTGTACAAAGTTGACTGTGATGGATCCTTCATCTTGTGACTGTTCCTCTTTAAATACTATGGTTTATCCCTCATTCTTCCATTGACCTGAAATAGCATTGCACTAAAATGTAAAACATTGTGATTATATGCATACAACAACTACTTGTGCATTATCAGAACCAAAATGTATTATGAACAGGAGTGACATACTGGCTTGGAGGGAGGGAAAATTGGGCAAGATTTCATCATCATCATTATCATCATCATCATCATCATCATCATCATAATCATCATTATGATAGAATAGTACATCAAACCCAGAATAAAGATGGGAAGAAACAACTGTGGGAATGTTGTCAAATTAGATACAAAAGAGTTCATACATGCATGCTTCAATATGTTCCTCCTATTTGCAATTATAAATGTTTTTTGGAAGTAAAATAAAACTGAATGTCTTGACAATTCAGGCAAAGTATTATTTTAAAACCATAAAATAAAATGGTTCAGCTTTCAAAAATTTGTCTCATTCTATAGCATTTTTATTAAAGGGGCTGTGGTGGTGCAATGGGTTAAACCCTTGTGCTGCTGAACTGCTCACCTGAAGGTTGACAGTTCAAATCCGCAAGACAGGGTGAGCTCCCGTCTGTTAGCCCTAGTTCCTGCCAATCTAGCAATTCAAAAAAATGCAAATGTGAGTAGATAAATAGGTACTGCTTCAGTGGTAAAAGACCAACACATGACCAGGAAGTGACAACGCAGGCCCCTCAGCTTGAAGATGGAGAAAAGCACCTCCCAGATCCAGAGATGAGTACCACCTCAGAAGCTGGAAATGAAAGGAGAAGCCTTGCCTTTGTTTGTGTTTGTATGTCTCAAGTGATTGTAAAGGCATTGAATATTTGCCTATATATGTAAATACTGTAATCTGCTCTGAGTCCTCTAGGGGAGAAGGGCGGAATCTAAATAAAGTGTATTATTATTATTATTATTATTATTACTATTACTATTACTATTACTATTACTGTTACTGTTACTGTTACTATTATCAGGAGGAGCAGCAGCAATTCCCAGGTTTGTCCTTTACCTATCATCTGACACATAAAAATGGCTAAGTAGCTAATTAAACACAGAGACCAAAATCTCGGTTTGTACTTACACTCACTCCTGGTGTACCACCAGTTGCACATCTTTAGTACCGGTAAAAGATTACTGCCCAAAATAAACGTGGGAAAGTGATTCCCTCATGTGCACAAGCACCTGCAAGCAGTTGCACTTTCATTAACTGTGCATATGTAAACAAGACCAAAGATATGTTCCTATGTGATCATGTTCTGTAATCACTCATCTAATGGCACACTCTAATGCAGTGATACCCAGACTTTGGTCCTCCAGGTGTTTTGGACTTCAACTCCCAGAAGCCCTGTTCTCTTTTCATGAGTACTAAGAATATAATTAATAGCTAATCATATCTATTCTTATGGCAGAGTGAGAGGCAGGATAATATACAAGGTAGATGAAATCATGAATTACTTTTCTTGTGCTTTCCTTTAAAAATGTTTTTTTTAAAAAGAGAGAAACAGAAAACTAATTGCATCCTAATGTGAATGTGCTATTTATAGTATTATGATTATTTTTAATACCGATGGTCCATTGGTTGAATCCTTTTTACTAATTCCAACTAAAGTAGACTCATTATCAATTGTTAAGTGATGAGTCAAAACATATTTAAATCTGATTGATTCAGTGCGGGAGAGTGTGTGCTCCAGTTGGGACTAAGAATAGAATTTAGGCTTTGATTTCTAAAAATTCTTGTGCAATTCTAAAAATATCTTTGCCATTTTTCAGTTTGCTTCACTGTTTTCATTCTAATTGAAACTTTCATGAATAATATTGATTTGAGCCTTGATTGCGCTTTACTCAGTCCCCCCCCCCCCCATTTCAGTAGAATCTGAACTATTATTACTTGTCCCTCCATGGAGCTCCACCACCACGTTCCTTAATGTGAAATCCAGCAGCAGCAATTTGATGTCTCGCAAAAAGGATGAAAGTATGTGGCCTTGTTGAGATATTCCATTTCATGCTTATACGTGTATATCTCCCTATTTGAAAATCAAAGTATAAGAGCAAATAAAGCCAATCTTCAGAAAATTAAGGTTCACATAACTGCTGGAATTGCTGCACCAATAGGTGGGGCTGGCCACGTTTCTTCTCCCTGCCTCATAACTGTGCTTAGCAAGCAGTCTTCAACAAAGGTAAATACTTATAACACTCTGCTGGCAGCTAATAGTATCAAGAAATAAACTCACTTGGATATTTTCTGCCTCCTGTGGAACGACGTGTTCAGGCCTTGCTGCAGAATTAAAAATTAAGGCTTCCAATGCAGGGATCAGTGGCTGAGATCCTATTGAAGCTGGTAAGAATTAAAGTTCCACTGCTATAAGGTGTTCAGGTTTGGAGGGAGGAAGTAAGGCACCAAAAATCAACCATGGCATTGTCATAGTAAAAAAGCACCCCTTGGAATCTGGGGGGAGGAATTGCATCTAACAACAGATTTGCCTGGCAAATCTGCATTGGATACCTCCCTGTGCAAAGCTGTAAAAAATAGCTTCACTTGAGTATTCAGACTGAAACCTGAAAGAGCTTCTGAACGTTTAATGGTTATATATGAGAGAATTTCAGCAGGTATTGTCGAAGGCTTTCATGGCTGGAATCACTAGTTTCTTGTGGGTTTTTTCGGGCTATAGAGCCATGTTCTAGAGGCATTTCTCCTGACGTTTCGCCTGCATCTATGGCAAGCATCCTCAGAGGTTGTGAGGTCTGTTGGAATTAGAACAATGGGTTTATATATCTGTGGAATGGCTGGGGTGGGGCAAGGAGCTCTTCCCTGCTGCAGCTAGGTGTGAATGTTACAGCTGATCACCTTCATTAGCATTTGAAGGCCTGCCTGAGCCTGGGAAAATCTCTTGCTGGGAGGTGTTAATGTGTGCCTGGTTGTTTCCTCTCTCTTGTTTTGCTGTTGTAATTTTGGAGTTTTTTAATACTGGTAGCCAGATTTTGTTCATTTTCATGGTCTCTTCCTTTCTGTTGAAATTGTCCACATGCTTGTGGATTTCAATGGCTTCTCTGTGTAGTCTGACATGGTGGTTGTGAGAGTGGTCCAGCATTTCTGTGTTCTCAAATAATATGCTGTGTCCAGGCTGGTTCATCAGGTGCTCTGCTATGGCTGACTTCTCTGGTTGAAGGAGTCTGCAGTGCCTTTCATGTTCCTTGATGCGTGTCTGGGCGCTGCGTTTGGTGGTCCCTATGTAGACTTGTCCACAGCTGCATGGTACACGGTAGACTCCTGCAGAGGTGAGAGGATCCCTCTTGTCCTTTGCTGAACGTAGCATTTGTTGGATTTTCTTGGTGGGTTTGTAGATTGTTTGTATGTTGTGTTTCCTCATCAGCTTCCCTATGCGGTCAGTGGTTCCCTTGATGTATGGCAGGAACACTTTTCCTCTGGGTGGATCTTCATCTTTACTCTCGTGGTTTGTTCTTCTGATGTCTGAGGTGGAGTATCCATTGGCCTGGAGAGCCCAATTGAGGTGGTTCAGTTCATCTTGGAGGAGGTGAGGTTCACAGATTCTTTTTGCACGGTCTGCCAAGGCTTTAATGGTGTTTCTTTTTTGACTTGGGTGATGGTTGGAGTTTTTTATGTAGATATCTATCTGTGTGTGTGGGTTTTCTGTAGACGGTGTGACCCAATTGTTGATCTGGTTTGCGGATGACTAGGACATCTAGAAAAGGCAGTATTCCTTCATTTTCTTTTTCTATGGTGAACTGGATGAAAATCCAACAAATGCTGATCATTATATTGCAGTTTTCCTTTTATAGCATTTTATAACATCACATTACATAACAGTACATTTATTGTTCGGTATATCCACATGTTTCATTCTCGATATAGTCCTTAAACAAGTTCCAATCTGTCATCACCACCCCTTTTCCGTCGTTATGGCGCAGCCAATACGTCAGTTCATCCATCTCTTGGATTTCCAATACCTTTCCTAGCCATTGGGTTTTAGTTGGTGTCAGGTCTTGTTTCCACATTTTGGCATATGTCATTCTTGCGGCTGTTGTAAAAAAGATAAATAATTTTTCCATATTATTGTTCGGGAAATGTTTTGAGTCAAACATTCCTAGTAAATATATTTCAGGAAGCATGGGGATGTTAAGTTTTAAGATCTTTCTACATTCTTTGTGTATGGACCTCCAATATTCTCTCGCTTTTTGGCATAGCCACCATAAATGGTAGAAAGAGCCTTCCTTCTTTTTGCATTTCCAGCATCTGTTGTCTGTGTTCCTATACATTTTTGCTATTTTCTGGGGTGATAAGTACCAACGATGCAGCATTTTTAGCCAGTTCTCTTTTAGATCTGATGAATAAGTATATTTTAGACGTTTCCTCCAGATTATTTCCCATTCCTTTAAATGGAGGGGTTTTCCTATGTCTTTAGCCCATTGAATCATTGAATGTTTGATAGTCTCTGTTTCTGTGGCCCATCCTAATAGGTTTTGGTATATGGATGTTACTATTTTCCTGTCTTTCTTTTGGATTTTTTCCCACATTCCGTTTTCATCACTAAAGCCTATTTTCTTATCCTCTTTGTAGCTTTCTTTAATTTGAGCGTACTGATACCACGAAACGTTCTTAAATTCGTTGGCTATATCTTCTTGTGTTTTCAGTTCTATTACTCCGTTCTTCTTGCATAGGATATCTTTGTAGGATGGCCAGTGGGTCCATCCTAGCAATCTACGTTGTTTAGCCTCCAGTGGGGAGATCCATAGTGGTGTTTTATGGTAGTAAAATCTTCTGTATTTGTTCCAGACTTTCAAAATTGATGATCTAATGAAATGATTCCCGAAATTGCTTTCGGTTTTCTCCCCCTCGTACCAAAGGTACGAATGCCAACCTTTACGGAGGTCGAAACCTTCAACTGTCAGCGTTTTTATGTTGGTAAGTCTGGTCCAGTCCCTTGCCCAGAGTAGGGCACACGCATCGTGGTATAAATGCAGATTCGGTAGACCAAAGCCTCCTTTGTTGACTTTCATTGTCATGACAGTGTACTTTATTCTTGGCCTTTTTTTCCCCCAGATGAATTTTGTGATCTCCTTGTCCCATTCTTTAAATACTTTATTGTTCCTAATGATTGGGAGATTCTGGAAAAGATAGAGCATTTTAGGTAAGGCATTCATTTTAAAGGCCGCAATTCTGCCCAATAACGATAAGTTCAATTTACTCCATGCTTCCATTTCTTTCTTAATTTCTTGCCATTTTGGTGTATAATTGTTTTTTAATAAATGTAGGTTTCTTTGTGCTACCCAGATTCCCAGGTATTTAATCTTGTTTGTTGTCTTAATTCCTGTTAGTTTTTCTAGTTTTTCCTGATTAAGTTTTGTCATATTTTTAGGTAGGAGCTTTGTCTTTTCCTTGTTCAGCTTAAAGCCCGCCACCTTTCCATACTTCTCAATTACCTCCAGCCATTTAGATATGTTTGCCCTCGGGTTTTCCACCACGCAGATGACGTCGTCTGCGAAAGCTCTGACCTTGAGTTCTTGCTTATCCAACTTAAGTCCTCTTAACGACGTGTCCTCCCTTATTCTCCTTAGAAGCACCTCCAGGGCGAATATAAAGATAGATGGCGAGAGAGGGCACCCTTGTCTGGTCCCCTTCTCAATTTGGAATTCTTCCGAGTATAGCCCGTTTATTATTAATTTGGCTCTCTGGTCTTTGTAGATCGCGTTTATCGCATTTCTAAACTGGAAACCAAAATCCATCTCCTGAAAGAGTGTCTTGAAGAAAAGCCAGTTGATGTTGTCGAAGGCTTTCTCGGCATCGATGGCAAGAAGTGCCATTTCTTTCTGATGGTTGGTATCGTAATATTCTAATGCATCCAAGATGATCCTCGTGTTGTCCTTTATGTTCCTACCTGGCAAGAAGCCGTTTTGGTCTTCCCCAATCCACTCTGTAAGGAAGGTTTTAAATCTGTTTGATAGTATGTTGGCAAATATCTTGTAATCATTATTCAACAAAGAGATTGGTCAATAGTTCTTTATATCCTCTTTGTCGATTCCTTCCTTATGTATTAAGGTAATTTCTGCCATCTTCCAGGACTCTGGAATTGAGCCTTCTAGTAGTACTTTATTCATTACTTTTTTTAGGGCATCTACAGTCTCATCTACCATTGCCTTGTAAAAGCACGCTGTGTATCCGTCGGGACCAGGGGCTCTGTTATTTTGTAGGCTCTTGATCGCTTTATTAATTTCATCAGCGGTTATTTCTTTGTTTAGCAAATTCCTTTGTTCTTCTGATATTTTTTCTAACTTTTGGTTGCTTATGTAGTTTATTATTTCTTCTTCGTTTGTCTCATTCTTCTTATATAGATCTTGAAAGAAGTCTTGGAATGCTTTTATTATCTCTGCGTCTTTTATCAGGATTTTATCTTTTATTTTGACCTTTGGAATTCTTTGTTGCTGTGTTTTTTTTCTAATTTTCCAGGCTAGGAGTTTTCCTATTTTATTAGCATTTTCAAATTCTCGTTGTCGGATAAATTTTAGTTGTTTAGCCATCCTTTCGGAATCCAATCTATGTTTTTCTTTCTTCAGGAGTTCCAACTTTTCTTTCGTTGCCTGGTTTTCCGGGTTGTCTTTAAGCTCTTGTTCTGCATTTTTTATCCGTTTTTCAGTCTGCTCTTTTTGTAGCTTTTTTACTTTATTTCTGATTATTTTCTGTTGAATCAAGTGCCCTCGGAGCACCGCTTTATATGCATCCCACACCGTTTCTGTCTTTGTTTCTTCTTTGGTATTGAGCTGGAAATACTCCTTTGTTTTCTCTTTATACCTCTTGATGTCTTCTTCTTGTTTAAGCAGGTTGTCATCCAATCGCCATTTTCTAGGTCCTTGTTTATGGTTTATTATCATTGTTATTGGGCCATGGTCTGAATAGTCCCTTGGGAGTATTTTTATTTCTGATATCTTTGTTATGATTGACCGTGTGGTCCAGATCATGTCTATCCTGGACCACACGCGGTGTCTGTTGGAGTAGTATGTGTAGTCTTTTATTCCTTCATTATGTATCCTCCAGGCGTCTTCAAGGTCATATTCTTCCATACAAGACAGGAGGCAACCCGGGAGTGTATTAGTGTTTGTGGTTTTATTCTTGTTTTGAGGGGTGGTCTTGTCTAATTTGTGATTGATGATGCCATTAAAGTCCCCCAATATTATCAGGTGGTTATACTCCCCAGATGTTATCTTTTCCTTTAGGGTTTTCACAAATTTCCTTTTGGGACCGTTAGGTGCGTAAATATTGCAGATCAGTATGCTTTCTGATCCTATCATTATTTTAACTCCTAGCATTCTCCCCTCCTGATCCTTGAAGATGCACTCAGAGGGAATATTATCGTCTATGTATAGTACTACCCCCTTCTTTTTCTCTGGACCTGACGAATAATACATTCTGCCTAGCTTTTTGTGTATTAAGTGTGCGGTGTGGCGTTGCGCTATATGTGTCTCCTGTAGGGCTACTATATGATACTTTCCCTTTATTATTTGGCTAAGGATGGACTTCCTTTTGCTAGGGGAATTCAAACCATTCACGTTATTAGAATAAAATTTTACCTCTTGTATAAAGTCATCCATCTTTTCCTTCCATTTCGTCCTGATCCATGTCGCCATCGTCCTCGTCCTCGTCCTGTTCTCCTTGTCCAAGTTCGTAATCTCTGGTCGTTCTACCGATGTCAGGGGATTTACTTCTCTTCCTCTTGGACTTTTTCCTTTTCTCCTCCGGTCTTTGGGTCATTCTAATTTTAGCCTCCTTTTCCAGTTTTTTGTAAAATTCTCTGGCTTTCTCTTCCGATGTAAGCCACCATCTTTCCCCTTGGTAAGTAGTCATAATTCCCTCCTGCTTTTCCCATCGAAACCTGATGTCTAGCTTTTTTAATTCATCGGTCAAGAAGTATTTTCTTCTTCTATTCAATGTGTTTGGAGGGAATTCTTTTAATATTGTTACTTTGGACTCTTTATAGTGTATAGTCTTCTGGCGGCTTACTTTCAGTATTTCATCTCTAGTCCTTTTTCTAACCAAATTCACAACAATGTCTCTAGGGGATTTGTTTCTTTTTGCATAGCTCGTTTGAATTCTATGGACTCTATCTATTCCGTTATCAATTTCTTGTATCGGCACTTCCATTAATTTGTTTAACAGGTCTATTATAATTTGCCTTGTGTTTTCGCTCTCTTCTTCTGTAACATTCCTGAACCGAAGTTGGTATTCAGTCTCATTTTGTTCTAATTTCTCCTGCGCTCTTTCTAGTCTTTGATTTTGTTTTTCGATATAGGCTAATCTTTTTTCCATTTTTATCTGTGCCTTCTCCATCTTCATATTATTTGTTTTAACTACTTTTATCTCCTGTAATGCCTCAGATATTTCTCCTTTCATTATATTCATATCTTCCTTAAATTCCTTTTTGATTTCTAGTATCTCTGTTTGTATAGCTTTTTGCTGCGCCTCTTGTTTTTCTGCCCTTGCCTGAAAATCAGTTTGGAGCTTATCTTGTTTCGCAGATAGCCCTTGGATTTCAGTTTGTATTTCCTTTAACAGATCTTTTATCCCTAGCTCTTTTGGTCCCACTTCCTTTACACTGGGTTCCTCCAGAGGCCCTGCCACAGAATGTCTCCTAAGGGAGCCCTTCGGGTCTTTCAGTTCTTTTAGATCTTTTGGGTCTAGTTTTCCTTTAGGGTTGGACATGTTTGTTGTGGCCCGTATATGGGTTCCTATTGGGGGAACCCAAGGGAGGGAAAGAAGGGGAAAAAAAAAAAAAGGAGGAGGTTCGGTGTTTGTAGGGGGAGGGGCAAATGAAGAGGAAGGTAAGGAAGGAAAGATACCCCGAGGCTATTTTGTATCCTAGTGTTCTAGTCCGTGGCCTTTAGAGGTCTATTGAGGTGGTCTGTGAAGGTCTATAGCATTCGATAGCATTCTGACCCCTCACTATAGGGTATCGCTCCTCTTCCCTTCCTCCGTATTGCCCTCTAGTTTCGTCCTCTCTCGTCCTCCTCCCTCCCCACCGTCCCTCCTCCGCAGCCTTCCTCCCCCCCTCCCAGTTCTCACTGTCCTTCCTCGATTCCGCGTTATCCTTCTGGTCGTCAGTCCATGTTGTCTCCTCGCCGCCGCGCCTTCGCCTTTCGCCTCGGGGGGGGGGGGGAAGGCCGCTATTCCAAGCCGTCAAACCTCCACCCTCCCTCCTGGGTCTCTTGGTTCCTCGCTTCTCCTTTCCTCACGCCCGGCTTGGATTCCTGGTCGCTCCTTCTGTTGTGCCTCCGCTGAGACGTTGAGCCGCTGAGATGCTGCGTCACATCCGGGTGTTAACTCTTCCGCTTTCTTCCCGCTCTCTTGTCGCTCCGCCGCCGCGTAGCCGCCAGCCGCCGTTGGGCCCCGATCCCGGTCACACTTTGCTGCCGCTCCGCGCCGCAGTCGGGCAGGCTGAGTTAGTTTACTGTTAATTTACTATCTGTTGCATTTACTTTTCCCCAATTTGCTGGGCTGGTTTGATGGAGTTCCGCTGGCATTTGTTGGCGGAATTCCGCTGCCGTTTCTTGTAGGCAGCTGTTGTCCCTTCACGTTAATTTGGGGTAGGAATAGGCTATCAGCTTTAATTAGCTTTAATTAGCTTTTGTTAGTTGTAGTTGGGTGTAGTAGCAATCCCTTCCTGATGGCTTGGAATTGTATAGAATATATTGCTTGAACTGTTCCTCTATAGCAATTCCTTTGTGTTTAATCCACTCGGCCTGTTAATGACATTATACCGATCTCTTCTTTGTGGTTTCTTTGCGGTTTCTTATTTTCTATCTATCCCGGATTTTCCTCTTCCTGCTCTTCCCTCTAGCTGTTTTTAGTTCCTCATTCATTGATTATTTTGTTGCTATAGTACTATTTTCTTATAATACTGTATTTCTTGGTCTTCTTTGCTCTCGGTCGCTCACTGTCTGTACTAATTCGCTTTTCAGTATAGCCTTTAACTTAGGAAAAAGTGACAATAAAAGAGTTGCTTGTTTGCATATGCAATCAGTCCCACCAATAGTCCTTGAGTAAGGAGAAAACATTAAGGAGAGTAATGGAGAATGATTGAGTGAGTTCGTTCCTTCTTACTCACGCTTATTTTGCGTAGCGTATTTCTTCTTTGTTTATATTCTTCTTGAGGTGGCCGTGGAGGAAGTAAGTGCAGAGTTGCCTCTGCTTCCCGGTACTGGGCTCGCTTGCCGTTGCCGTTGCCAAACAGGCTTGACCCTTGCCGCCCCCTTCGAAGAGACGTGTGGGGGTTGGGGGTCTGGGACGAGGGGCTCAGCAAAGCGAACCTCTATCCCCTCGCTCCAGGACAGAGAGGGGGGTTTGTTTTCCCCCCCAAAACCCAGAAAATCGGGTGGTTTGACGAGAGCTCGTCAAGCCTGACCTTCCTCCGCGCTCGTCCACCGGAAGGATGACTAGGACATCTAGAAAAGGCAGTATTCCTTCATTTTCTTTTTCTATGGTGAACTGGATGAAAATCCAACAAATGCTATGTTCAGCAAAGGACAAGAGGGATCCTCTCACCTCTGCAGGAGTCTACCGTGTACCATGCAGCTGTGGACAAGTCTACATAGGGACCACCAAACGCAGCGCCCAGACACGCATCAAGGAACATGAAAGGCACTGCAGACTCCTTCAACCAGAGAAGTCAGCTATAGCAGAGCACCTGATGAACCAGCCTGGACACAGCATATTATTTGAGAACACAGAAATGCTGGACCACTCTCACAACCACCGTCAGACTACACAGAGAAGTCATTGAAATCCACAAGCATGTGGACAATTTCAACAGAAAGGAAGAGACCATGAAAATGAACAAAATCTGGCTACCAGTATTAAAAAACTCCAAAATTACAACAGCAAAACAAGAGAGAGGAAACAACCAGGCACACATTAACACCTCCCAGCAAGAGATTTTCCCAGGCTCAGGCAGGCCTTCAAATGCTAATGGTGATCAGCTGTAACATTCACACCTAACTGCAGCAGGGAAGAGCTCCTTGCCCCACCCCAGCCATTCCACAGATATATAAACCCATTGTCCTAATTCCAACAGACCTCACAACCTCTGAGGATGCTTGCCATAGATGCAGGCGAAATGTCAGGAGAAATGCCTCTAGAACATGGCTCTATAGCCCGAAAAAACCCACAAGAAACTAATTTCAGCAGGTTTTGCTTGTTACCTAAGACAAGCAACATCTGCTGGATTTCTCTTCTGCACAATCATTAAAGGGACAAGAGACTCCTTCCATTTTAATATAGAGATCCTGCTTGTATATTCTTGGAGCGAGTTTTGTTGTTTATTCGTTCAGTTGCTTCCAACTCTTCATGACCTCATGGACCAGCCCACGCCAGAGTTCCCTGTTGGCTGTGGCCCCTCCCAGTTCCTTCAAAGTCAAGCCAGTCACTTCAACGATACCATCCATCCATATTGTCCTTGGTCGGCCCCTCTTCCTTTTTCCTTCCATTTTCCCCAGCATCATTGTCTGCTCCAAGCTTTCCTGTCTTCTACATGAGCAAGAAACACAGACTCACCTCAAATCCAGTGCTCGCTGTCCCATGACCCAAGCTGACTTTTAACAGGTGGTGTGGATTTTCTTGCTTTAAATTAAATTTGCCCCATTTTAGGCAAAGTCGGAAGAAACTCCTGAATATCCTGGAGATTTGCACTGGATTGGGTCCATTCTGGTTTGATCCACTATCCAGATGGCTACTGTACCAGCACTAACCAGTGTGGGAGAAAAGGATGATTCATCCCTGTGTCACTGCCGTCACTCTTTGGCATGAATGGTTCTCTTTGCAAACATCTGGCCACGTCTGTGATATTAGAATGGTGTACCTGCAAAACCAGCAAAAAGGAAGGAATTGTGCCAGGCTCTTGCGTGGAGAACTGTAGGCTGGCAGAGAGGAGTAGCATTGACACAGTTGACAAGGTAATAATCCAACTGGGCTAGAGATTAACATGGTGCCATAGTCGGTCCACTCCAATGTATTTGGCTATCATCAGGGAAGTGCCAGCACTATTGCAAAAAGCTAGATGAGGATTCCAGCCTGCAATATTATTATTATTATTATTATTATTATTATTATTATTATTATTATATAATAGAAAGCAGTCTTGCTAGGAATCTTGGTATTCTAAACTTGGTTTTTGGCACCATGTTATAGAAGGCTTAGATATCATGCTATCCATGAAGACAAGGGTTTCCTGTTTCTACCTATACACATCTATTGACCAAACCATATGCCTGTCAAGACAACTGATACATTTGTGGGGTCAGAGGCACATAGTAGAAGTATCCTCCCCCCTCCCCCTCCCCAAATAGTACACATTGCAACCATTGTTGAAACAAACAAGGCCACAACTTTTATTGATTGTAGCCATAGAGACTTAGGACCTCATCACAAACAAAGCAGGAAACGATAGTTCTATATGTAACTCATAGTTTATGATGGCTGGATGTGTACAGAGTTCCCTGTTGGCTGTGGCCCCTCCCAGTACAGAATGCAAATAGGATCTAATCACACCTTTTCTGTTTTCTCCATACCTTTTAGAAATATTGTGATTTGACTCATCATACGGGATATGAGTTTTCTCCTCCCAATCCATCCTATACTCCTCACCATCCCCTCTCTCTCTCACACACACACACACACACACACAGATGGTGGACATTTTTTTAAAAAGCCAGCACTAGAGAATTTAGCAAGTTTTCTAAGATGCAACTTATATGGAACAGCTCACTGTCTTCTGCCTTCGTATGCACAGTGAAGTTTGAACCAGATGCCGATATGCTCAGAGAAATAGGGACATGATAGTGCAGCTATGCAGTTTTGAAGTCTTTTACACCAAGCAGCATTAGCCCCACTTTCCCTACTTTGCTATGATTTTGGAAACATTAGAAACTCCAGAAGCCACACTCCTGACACATACTGAAGGGAAAAAACACGATTTCGATTCCACATTTCTTTACTGCATTTCTGAGACCCTTTGCCTACAGTTGACTATAGGTTGCTAACAAAGGAAACCATGCATCATGTGATAGGACAGGAAACTGTAGGCAAAGAGTCTCAAACACAGAGCTTTTGGGCCTCATCACACTTGAACATTCATCCATTTTAATCCACTTGAAATGCTGTGACTGCCTCCTGCAGAATTCTGGGGTTTGTAGTTTAGGGAGGTCCAGGGCTTCTCTAGATGAGCAGTTTAAAGGCCCTTCCCTAAACTACAAATCCCAGAATTCTGAGGAGGTCGTTGGTCCTAGCATGAATCTGGATCCAGACATCTCATGGCCCAACAACAGCTTGATGTATTCTTGGGGCGTATACATGAGTAAGTCTTCAACCAGGCTTGCTCCAGTCCCTCCTCACTACAACCAGGCAGTCCCTGCTTGACAACTCTTCCTGCGTACCTTCCCAAGTTTGCAAAGCTTGCAAAGCTTCCAAGGAAGACAGCCAACCAGCACAAAACAATACCAATCTGGGAAGCTCTACCCTGACACAAAGCTGTTCAGTGCAAAAGATGCAGAGCTAGATAAATCACTGATCTGACTCAGTTCAAGATTTTTAAACAATTCCATGAGCAATCCCATGTAATACAGTAGGATTTTTCTTTCAAACAACACAATATAAATACAGTTAGCCTACAGTATCCAAGGATTATGGACCTACAGAATCAACTGACCACTACTTGAAAATATCTTCCCCTATTTTTTTTAATTTTTTTTTTTGCAAAAGACAAACTTTGATTTCACAATTTAACATGCACAATGGAGAACCTTCTTGCGGCAACACCAGAGGCACTTCCAAGTGGCCAGATCCTGGTCAAAGAACATTTAATCAACTACCAAACTTGCAAATTTTGTGTTTTGTCTGTTGTTTTGTTCTGTTAGAAATGTAATACAATTGTCTGGTTGCCCCTGACAAGATAAATAAATAAATAAAAAATAAAAACCATTTTACATACGAGGTGACATTTTCCTATGCCATTATATAGAATGGGATTTGAGCATGCATGGATTTTAGTATCTGTTTACTGGAACCAAATCCCAGTGGATACGAAGGACTCACTTTAATCGAACAAGAATGCATAGTACTGTGCTTTGAGTGCCAAGGAATGTAATATCCTTAGACTAGAGATTCTCTGTTGGTAGAAGACAAGTAACAAGCTGGATGCTGCTAATAAAAATGCATTTTTAGTGCAAACTCCTGATTATACCGAAAGTTGATCTAGAGCTACACATGCAAGATAATTTAAGGTGGATTAGTTAAGTCTTTAAACCATCATATCATGCCAACATTATAGTGGTTAAATGAAGTGAAAGAGTGGATTAACTTCTGTGCTTTTAGCACACAGCCGTAGGATTCAAATTTACTCTTAGGAGTGTAACTAATGAGGAGTTAGGAATTTCCCCAGATTTATTACCATGGCATAAAATGACAAGGTGATGTCTGAGCTGCTTCAGTCTGTTCTTCATCCAGTAACATCGCAATGTTGTTCTTCTATACTATTTTTTTCTATCCCAGCTGCTCTCAAATTACCAGATATATTTTATTCAGTATTCCTGAGTCTGTCCAATTAAACTAGACTCTGGTGGCCCTGGGATTTATGTCATTCTCCTTCTGTTTTAACCCAAAGCATCCATCAACCTGGAGACCTACTGCATATGTTATGTCATGAAAGACTGTGATGGGATGAAGTAAGCTGTGGCAATAAGGTTCTATCCTGAAAAAACTACGGGCAGTTCAATTGGTTGCAGTTGCCTGGCAATTGCTAATGTCCACTCAACTGCAAACAGAACAAGGAGTAACCAGTGGGTTACCAGCCAGAATTCGCATCATTAGACACGGATAAGTTTTCTCCATTGCAACTGAATATGCAGTTGTTCTTTTATTTAATGAAAAACACTAAATACTACAGTAAGCAGCTTTTGTGAAGGAATGATATTGCTTTATAGAATTTGGTTTTGCCTGTAGGGTGGTCAATTCTATTCCCAGTATGACTGGAATTTTATCGCAATTACTTAAGGAAAATTATAGAACCCAGAAAAAGTCACCCATTTACAAATACCCACTTATTTAATAAACAAATGGTATACGATTACATGCAATAGTGTTGAGGTAGGTTTATCATCATCACCTAATCAAATTAAGAAGACATAATCAATGATGTAAAAACAAATTATAGAAGCTGAACTGATCTAGATTGATCTAAGCAAAAATTATAGAAAATGAACTGAATATTGTGCATCCCTCACAATAACACAGACGTAAACCATGAGCCTGCTTGCGAGTTGGTAGCAAGGGTATTTATAGCTGGGAATGGTGTGATGACTATTGAGATAGCACCAAAAGTCATCTCAGTCAGGTAACTTGGGAACTAATATGCAGTTTCCTCTCCTAATGAAGACACCATGGATAATGTTCAAGAAAGTGTTTATATGAGTATGACGGCATAAGAGCATAAATACCAACATTTTAGTCTATTTTGCTAGATCTATGGAGAAAATAACTTTCTTCCTACCATGCTCCAAGTGGGATTTTTGGAATCTATATTCCAAAATGTAACTTCTCTAGGATCTAATCTTCAGTTGTGAGGAGGGGGCAGATGGGGAATCTGTACAGTGTTAGTAAAAGAATGGCACTCTCTCCCCAAACACATGCACTTTTCCAAGGTCTATCTAAAGAGGCTTTTGCATACTGATTTGAAACATTTCATTCTGGAAATTTCTCATTAGGTTTTGTAAACACTATATTATTGATATTCTGTAACTCCATAGCTTGAAGTGGAGTAGTGTGGGGAGGGATGAAAATCATCCCTTCTTTTTTCAGGGCAGGCCTACGTCTATCCCATTTTTTGCCCTGAGAAACATAATTGTCACCTCATCATTCTATTTCCTTCTCCTTTGACCACCGTATTAGCTTAAAATTTTTTCTCTATTTTTTCTCCCAATCCAAGCACTGTATAGATATTTTTCCAATCCTAATCCTGTATAGATATTTATCCGATCCTAATCCTATGTTCTCGTCTGATTGACAAAAAAACAGAGTTAGTCAATGAATCCTAGGCTTTCCATTAAAAAATTATTCAAGGCAATGGATGTTAGAATATTATGCATTCAAATGCATTTTGAGTAATTTAAAGCAAAATATCTCATTAAGAGTATATTGACCTTTAAAACCTGACAGATTATAGACAACTTTGTTATGCCAGGTGACATTTTGCATTGGGTGATGTACATCTTGTAGATCTCTACAATTACATCTTCCAGAGCTACCCTCTGACTCTTACCTTCTAAGCAATGCAGTTCCTCCCTCATTTTGACCATTTCCATGTTGTTGGAGAGCAGAGGATTCAACAGAGAAATAGTTGAACATGCTTTAAGAGGCATCTGCAGAGACCTCTGGAAATTCCCTGAGATGTTCCTGCAGATGTTGTCCTTCCACCACATGAAAATAGCTAGAGGGACTTTCCAACAACACAATGGCTGTGTTGGAGGGCTGAGCAGTGAGTTGGAAGTTTTGTGTAACAATAACAATATGGTTGTTACAGCATTCTGAGTTCCATAAATAACTGGGTTACAGTAGTGTGGAGTGTAGTTATGCTATGGTAGGTCACTCACAGGATGACAGCCATAATACGTAATGTGAAGCAAATAGCTAACAGAACTTGAACTTCAGTTTTAAAATTATTGTTTTTCAGCTATATTCTCATAAGTAGAAAATAAATGAAACAAAACAGCTTTCTGGTTCACTAATTAGTTTCTAGAATCATTTTTCATTCATCAATATTCACATGAATTTGAACTCTACATTTGATTGACCGAGCTCTCAAGGAAGTCAGGGTATAATCCAACTTGTTTAATCATCAGAATTAGTTGTCACAATCTAGATTAATACTCTGTTTGTTACGACCAAAATCTAATTACTGGTCCAAACTAGACCCACTGAATCAATAGAACATATCTAAGTATTTATTTATCAAGAGTCTTATCACACGAGGCAGGTAAATCACAACTGCATCTGGGTAATAGTGCGTTCTCTTAGAGTTTACCATATGACAACATTGCTCTTTTGTTGTTGTCCCATGGGAGACCATTTAAAAGCTATTCTTTTTACTAAAAAAATAACCCTGCAATGTTGACCTGTTTCAACTTCTGTCATGCTTGATTTCCTATGCAAAAGTTCAATTGCACTGTTACACCAATTTTGACTGGTCAGATGCTAGTACTTGGATGGAAGATCAAGATCCAACCATTTTCTGGAGATGTCTTGCTACAATGGAACAACATCATGGCATGATAATGTCTCATTCTTTCTCTCACATATATACATACAAATACCCATGCTGTTATAGGATTAAGGTGAAAGAGCAATACAACAGCGAGGAAAGAAGTTCTTGGCTTTGATATTCTGCTTGTCCCCCTCCAAGTAGGAATAAAGCCTGAGCTTTCTTGCACAATGACATGATTGCAAAATGTGGTGAAGCCCCCCACCCCCCGACTCTTTCAAGGAAGGCCTTCAACTGGCTTTTGATTAGCACTGCACACTTGTACTCTCTCCCCCTCCTTCCCTCTTTGACACTTGCCAGAAAAGAAACAATGAAAAGAGGCACAGATAATGTTAACGGAGGTAATGGGTAGGCAAACTGTGCAATAAGGTTTTGGTGCTAACAGTGGCTGTAATCTCAGAATCATTATGAAGGTGGCCAAGGAAAGACAGCAATCCTGATTGTATAATGCTTTTACAGACGATGCAATTCTAGCAGAAGAGAGGCCTTGTGTGATAAGGCTGCAAGTTCCCATTGACTCAATAAGGCTGCTCTAGCTGAGCTTAACAATTGGAATTTTGTGTCTAGCTCCAAGTAGTACACTATCATTAAGCTGGAACATATCTACAGGAGTTGACCATCAGGAAACATTAAGACTAATTAATGGGAGTTGGGTATGTTTAGCCTAAAGAATACAAAACTGAGAAGTGGCATCAACTCACAGCTTCAAATATTTTGAGTTTGTTTTCTGTCACTGCACAAAAGGGAAGAATGGGTTCAAATTTAAAAAAGTTAGATTGCAAAACAATGGCAGTCAAACAATGTATTGGAGTTTCTCCTTCATTCAAGGCTTTTATACAAAACTTGCACAGCCATCTCTGAAGAATGCTATAGCTATAGATTCCTACATTGGCAGTTGACCCTTGGAGTATCTTCCAACTTCACAATTCGATGATCTTATAGAATTGAGTGAACTTTTAATTGCTTCTGCATAGTTCATACAGAGCCATCACATTCTTTCCATTTCCAAAAAGCAGAAACTTCAGGGATTGTTCTTCACATATAACCAAAACGGCTTCTTTGGAATACAGTTCCCCAAATTCCCCAGGCAGCAGAAATGGCAGAAGTTTGAGGTCAAAACTTGCCATGGTGTCTCCTATCAAGGCTGTCTAGATCCCTGTTCATTACTTTCTCATTTGCAACAGAAAATGATAGCAATGCACCAGACTCTGGAAATATCACCTCTTTCGAAAGCTACCTGGAAGATTCTGAGAGTTGTAACCTTTCCAAACTCTCTACTCTACCTATCTAGGCTGTAGAAGATTGAATGAATAGCATTGTCACTCACCCTGAGTCTTAGCTATAGGCTAAGTAATAAATCTGATCATAGCGATGGTAATTTCTCCCTAGATACAATGGATAATAAATGTGCCATTCGGGAAATAGCATTTTAAAATGAGGGCTTCCTCCACCCCCGACTTCTTCTGGGAAATAATAAACCCCTACCAACTCACTGCCACACAGCTGATGCGACCTCATTCATTAGATTACCTATTGACCTTTCACTATAACTCAGCTAGAGCTATTAAAGGAACACACACGTGCAGATCCCCTAGAAATACTCTTCTGATCATATTACTGTTTTATTATGCTATTGGGTTTTTCTTTTCACACAACTCAACTGAATGGGTCTCTCATTTCAGGTACTTCAGACAGGGATTACCCTGTTAATAAAATCCAAATAGTACAACGCACAGTTTATACAATGACTGCATTGGACAAAGATATATGCATTTCTACATCCAGTAATAATTATTTTACTGGCCATGGTTAAACGGTGATCTCATCAACTCTGCGGTTTATTCAAAAGCCACATGAGAATGAAAATAGTAGACCAAAATCACCACAGAATTAGCCCCCAATGACTTTTCTGTTCGTCAATTATCTAGTGAATCAGACCTCTCGATGCAGTAAATAAAAAGAGATCAACAGAAACCAAAGTATGCTTTTGCACGTGAAAGTGTAATGCTCTTGTTGAAAATGCAGAAATCTCCCAGTCTGATTAGAGCAGAGCTTTCTTAACATTTCATGTTAGTGTCACACCTTTTAGGCAATGCATTATTTCACGACACAAATTATTCAGTTTTTACTAGCAGACCGGAGGTTAAACCAACCCCTTATAAGAGACATGGACATATACACTATAATAATAATAATATACACTATAATAATGAAATGTATGGGGATACAACATATCTCATGGGAACCTTTCATTTCTATTTTTAAAACTATATGATCTATTGATTATTTCAATAGGCTCAAAAGTTTCTCATGAAGTTTGTGTGGCACACATGCACACTGCAGCTGACACAATAACATGTCACAACACATAGTTTGACAAGCTGTCTATCACGATTCTCAGAGTTGTTGTCCTAAATGTAACTTTTTCATACTCTGCATTTAGACAGAGTGAAAAGGGATGTCACCTGGTTAGGTGCGCAAAGAATTTTTCTGAGCGTTATTTAGAAGGGAAAAAAGTGTATTATTATTTTGTGCTATGCAAGTATACAGGCAGACATCAGCAATTTATACTCCCTAGGGAGGCCTACTTGAGTGATTTACCATCAAGAGCTACTTAAGTTGAAGGCCAGCACCCATTATCTTCACAATATTTAGATTTCAGCAGAAACACAATATTGTAAATGCAATGTGAGCACGTTAGGTTATCCAACTTACAATTCCCAATTGAACAATGAAAGTAGGTGTACTACATTGCAGCCCCAGCTCCGGAAATGTCACTTTTATAGGAAGTGTTGCATTTATACTCTTCGGGAGGAAAAGATAATGTCAAGAGCCGACACATATGTGTGTGTCTGTGTGAGTGTGTTGGTGATGTTCTAATTACAGAAAGAATGAGCTTCCACATTATTCTCCAGACACAAAAAAGAGGCAGAACCACGAAACAGCAATTATTGGGAAGTGAAATGAGGAGGGAAAGGGAATCCCAAGGACTGTGAATTATTTTGGGGAACCAATACAGATGTGCAACATGGGCTGTTTTCCACATGTATGCCACAGCTGCACCACAGAGCAATATTTCATACCTTCCAATTGTCCTGAAACAAACGCCCCAATTAACCGACAATCACCCCAAGTTTTCAGCTGCTTTAAAAATGTTCTAGTTTCTCTCTCCTCTTACTTTGTCATCAACTTACTTCAACTGCTATAAATGGTTCTTCAAAGTACAAAAGAAGGGTCAGCTCTCCCCATTTGTGGGTTTGATTTTTGCAAGTTTGATTATTCATGCATTTGATTAAAATTTTCTCTCTAGGAATATCTAGATTCTCCAGTTCAACTCTATGGGAAACATCATTCAATCACACTGGAGGACCTATAGATTTATAGAGAGGACACCTATCTTGAAATCTGTATGTGCTCCAGCATGACACTATGGTCAGCTTCCAAAAGCTGATTATAGAGTTGTGGTGGAAGACTTATACTGTCCTAGAACCTTGTCACACATGCCACAGGAAAGGTGGTGTCTCACCACATCCTGGCTCATACAGGGGGCGTGGGGACCCATCGCCCCGTGACCCACTCCATTACGGCTTCCTCCCATCTCATTTGGGTTGAGCTGTTTTCAGCAGCTCAACCCATCTTTCCCACTCTGTCTAAATGCAGAATATGAAATGTGATGAGAGCCATCAGGTTCCATGTCTGGAATGAAATACTTCAATCGCCACTGCCGGAAATAAGTGTGTGTGATGAGGTCCCTAAAACCCCCTAATTTTTAAATCCATGGTTTTTCACTTTCACAGGGGCCCTGTGTCCCTAACCTCAGTGCTTGTGGAGGACTGAAAGTAGTTTGTACTCAATTAATGGCAGGGCAAGAAGAGAGGAAGGGGCAGAATCTTTCCCTTCCCTGTAGGCTGAGACAAAGGAAAACAGTTGCAGCCTCTCTCAGCTTGTTTGCTCTTTGTCATTCATAACTTTTCTCATCTTGGCCAAATTATGATGTTGCTCAGCCACACATGTCCTCATTTCATCAGTGAAATGTTGAAGAGTATGGTAATGTCATGTAGCTTGGGAAAAACATTTCTTTTTGACCTCAGAATTACATTTTCCACGTTTCTAAAATTATATCAAGGTCCACATTGGAACATGGATTTTAGCATGTATTTTGTCTGTGGTGTCAACTGCCCTTGTTGTGTGAAAGAAAGAGTATGAACATGTGTTAGACACACACATACATTGCTTTTCCAGTTCAGAATTTATCACTATGACATGTTCCAAATCATCTGAAAGCTTGATTCACTTCTTCCTCCCCTCAAAAAGAAATCTACTATATGTTTACTCAGGACTGCAGGGAGAGTCCCCCAAAGTATTTGTAAATGGTGTTACCTTCTAGCAGACACTAAGAATGAAGCCACAGTCCCCCAGAAACCCAAGATTATTTGTTCTCCGACTGTTCTAAAGGTAATTAAGGAGCATTGTATGTTTCGCAATTAATGATTCATCATTCAGCTGGGGAATCTTTGATACTAATTTGTTTTAATCAGGAGAGAGGTTGTGTAAGGGGAGGGGGAAATCCTCTGAACAATTCAATGAAGAAGAATGAAGAATGCTAAATCAAGCAAAAAAGATCTAAACACTATGAGGGGACACATCCATCATGAACTCAGTTTCCTGTTTTCTTGCATTTCTTTATTCAAGTCTCATAAAACACAGAGTTGATCATTAAAGAAGGCTTTATTAACTGGAGGTAATGGATGGCATGAGTGAACAAAATCTTAAAGTAGAGTTCTGGAAATGGTAATCAGCCCTGAAACTGCATGTTTCAAAGTAGCCCTGTCAAAATATTATTCTGTGTAGAGAAATTATATTTTAGCCTCCGAAAGGCCAAACTTGATGTGTTGCTTTGAATTCTAAGCAGTTTCAATATTTTTGATCTAGTATCGTATGCAAAACAAACCAAAAAAAGTGGCATGTTTAATATGCTGAAACTTCCATTAGAGTGAGATGAGTCTTTTCTGTCGTGGTGACTAATCTGGGAAACAGTCTTCCTAGGGATTTTCATACTACAGTCATAGTGCTGTTATTCTACTTCAATCACCTTAGTTTCATCCTATGGAATTCTGGGATTAATAGATGACTGGATACTTTGGATTGCAAAAAGACAAATATGTGGTCAAATCTGAACTCTCCCTAGAAGCCAAGATAACTAGGAAGAAACTGTCGTACTTTGGACATACCATAAGAACAGATAATAAGTAAGTTGGAAGACAGTAGGGAAAGAGGTAGGTCGGCTCAATAAAGGAAGCCATGGCCCTTTCTTTGCAAGACCTGAGCAAAGCGGTTGATCACAATGTACCTTGAAGATCTCTCATTCATAGGATTGTCATACATTGAAGTCAATTTTATTGCAGTTAACAACAAATGTAGAATTTTCTTCCAGTGGAATCGTAGTGTAGATTGAAAGGCCTTGACTTTTGCATGACTCCGAACTCGGCTGCAAGTGAACTCTAGCATGCACCCAGGAGAGCCCTAGAATAAAAACTGCTGGGCTTCCTTTATAGATAAGGTAAAATGATTATTTGGAGGAAGGAAGACATTTTGAAATTCTTTGAATGTGTTATGATGAATTTGCCACAGAAGCAGCAACCCCTAAAAGGGAACAATTGGATAAGGCTGTGGTCTTTTTATGAGAGATGGATGGCTTATAAGTGATGAAGAGGGCTAGGAAATTCTTATGGCAACTGGAACTGGAAGGGAAGTGGGGAAAGCAAGCTTAAAGGAACATTAGGGCAAAGAAATATGATCAGCCTTAACCCTTTTCTTTCTATGGCTCTCTTACTGCAGAAGTTTCTTCAATATCCGATTGGCTTCCTCTGTGTTCATTTCAGTGTATTTTTCTCCATGAAGACCTTTATTTCTATAATAGTGCATTTTCTGAAAAAAAATGTTTCCAAATTGAACGCCTTGCATTTACAGGTAGTTCCTGGATTACAAGCATTGAACTTACAAATAACTCATAGTTAAGAATAGGAGTGAGACAACAGGACATGAGATAGATCTGCCCCGAGGAAGGGGGATAGATTTGTCTCATGGGGAAAAGGTGTCTCCACTGAAGCTTATCACCAAGCCTTGTTTCCACAACAAGAAACATTTTTCAAAATCCACTTATCACAGGGGACTACCCGCATTTAAAATTCAACATTTTAACACCTTCCAACATTTCACAGATGAAAATTGGAGCCACATATGGTAAATATGACAGAAAAACCGGGAAGAGGACACAGTCAGAAGAGGATACAGTAGTTGGTTTTTTGCCTGAATCTCATTGGAAAGGCAAGATTCTTCCCCTTTCCTCTCCCTCATCTTATTTGTGTGGAAAATACCTTTTCACTTTTAACTAAGGGCTCTTCCACACAGCCCTATATCCCAGAATATCAAGACAGGAAGTCACACAATATCTGCTTTGAACTGGGTTATCTGAGTCCACACTGCCATATATTCCAGTTCAAAGCATATAATGTGGGGTTTTATTCAGCTGTGTGGAAGGCCTTAGTTTCAAAGTTAATGAATTAAACCAAGGAGGACAAAGGGGAAAGTGGGAGGAGAGAGAGAAACTGGGACATTGAAAAGTGGGGTAACAGATGATTAATCAGGACTGTCCTTGTTACATGAGGACATTTGCAAGGTGTATTTTATCTTTTTCGTTATTATGAGGGGCGTCCATTAAAGATTTCCCCTGGCTCACTTCCTGTAGACTGAGAGCAATGAAACTTGGCACAGTTATTAGTGCCATCAGGCCTGTAGCCAGGATTTTGATTCGGGGGGGGGGGGGCTGAGTCTGAGTGAAAAAGGGTCTAGCAAACGTTTTGTATCGTTACCCCAATACCCCCATGCATATGAGATATATTGAGCATGGAGATCAGATCATGATATGAATAAACATAACAGTCTAAATAATGTACCAGTAAAGCCTTTTCGCAGACCACCATGAGAATTTCAGGGGGGGGGGGGCTGAAGCCCCCAAAGCCCCCCCCCCCCCCCCGGCTACATGCCTGAGTGCCACCTAGGGTCACACACTTCTCCCATCTTTTTAAGCAGCTGCAAGCACCTCGCTTGTAAAAGTCAACAGGTTGCTCCAAAAGCCATGCTTTGACTTCAGAAATCAGAGTTTTGTCATCTGAAAAATGCTTGCCCTTCAAAAATAACTTCATTGTTGGAAAGAGGTGGAAATTCGTTGGTGCGAGGCTGGGTGAATAAGGGGGATGTGGTAGAATTTCAAAGCCACAGGACAATGCTTCCATTTGGCAACATCTGAGTTGTGAACTGCTGCATTGTCTTGTAGAAGGAGGACACCTTTGGTGAGCATGCCACATCTCTTGTTTTTGATGGCCTCCCACAATTTCTGCAGCAGTCAAGCATAGTATGCCCCAGTGATCATGGTACCCTTTGCTAGGGAATCCATCGATACCACTCCGTGGTGGTCCTAAAATACTGTGAGCATGACCTTGCCTGCTGAGAGTTGGGCACATGTTTTCTTTGGAGGAAGTGAGTCATGATGCTTCCATTGCATCAACTGAACTTTAATCTCAGGATCATAGTGATGGAGCCAACTTTCATCCTGTGTGATCATTCTGTTGAAAAGTCCTCCTGGTTTCCATGGCACATCGTCAATAGAGCCTGAGAGCATTCATCTCGTTCCTATTTCTTGAAAGGTGTTAGCAGCCAGGGGACCCAGCGAGCGGATACCTTATGCATGTGAAGACGGTCTTGGATGATTTTTTCCACTGAGCCCCCACTAATCTTGACATTTTGGGCTAGGTGACTAATGGTTACGTGGCAAATTTTCAAAATTGTGACCTCCACTTGCTGGATGGTATGTTCATCAATAGCAGAGTGGGTTCACTCTGGAATTGGAGCTATTTCCACCGAAGTCCAACCACATTGAATTGATGATGCCAGTTCTTGACTACATCATATGATGTGAAATCATCACCATAAACCTATTTCATCTCATTGAACATCTCATTTGGTGTGCGACCTTTCAAGTAAAGGAACTTGAGGACTGCTCTGTATTCCACTGGGTCCATTATCAAACCTCACACCACTTCAGCACCTGTAAAATCAAGACTGTTATCAGTTCTGTGTTGTAAATTGGCACATAACTTATAGAGACTTATTATTACACATGTGCAGTTTCAACGTACTGTGATAAATAGGAGTAGGTCAGGAGAAATCTTTAATGAACAACCCTCATATGTGCTTTGATATTGCAGAACAGTTTTCTAGCAAGCTTGTTTTCAGCCAAGTCAGAGCCACTTAAGACTGGGGTCCCCTCCCCCCCAAATAGAAATATATCTTCCATCCACACTTCTCTAATGATTCTCTTATCATCTAAAAACTGTATATTTGCATTTCCTTTAGTTCCAAACTTCCAATGCTGGAATTGAGCTTTTTCTGTGTTCTCAGCCAATACAATATTTGACATTATATCTTCAGAATGTTATGGAACTCCTAAGTTGAACCTCTGCTCTGCAGTGTAAGTTTTTAAAAAAGGTTTCCTCATCAGGAAATACTAGTGATTTCAGCAGAGCTTACTCAAGACAGTGAGCATAGGACTGCATCCTATCAGTGATATTCTGGGCATGTTTTTACCAAGGTAAGCTTTGCTATATCCGATCCAATTTATTCCCTAGAAAGTGTTCTTAAGGTTGTAGCCTATGAACAAGGTATTCCTGGTGCGGCTGAGTATTTCTGAATGATCTGTTGCCCCACTCCGGTACAAGATGTATGATAATGTTTGTGTTGGAAGCAAGGCTAATGAAAGGGCATGTTCAAGCTTCTGCTTCGGGAAACGTCATTTTGTATTTCATTTTTGTACCTGTTCTGCCTCATCTCGTTAATTCCTCTGGATCTGACAGGTGCTGATATTCGCTAATTATTAATCATGCTCCAAGACCCCCTGCCCTCTTTGTGTAATTAAATGTGTGACCTATTGGCCTGCCAGCTTAGTTGAACTACTGCTATTTCAGGATGGTTTTCATAGCTTCATTGGTAAAAACTCTACTGCATCCACAATATAGTCCCTCTTAATGTCTCTCTTCCACCAAGAAAATATATGCTTGTTTCTACGCCCTGTAAATTTCTTTAAACAGTTGCTCACATTCTCTTATTAATCAATATTCTCACATGTTGAAATTGCAGAGGGCAATACAAACTGACTTGTCTTCTCAACTTTTTCCTCAAGGGACAGACTCAGTAAGAGACTTAATGAAGGTTGACAACTTTTCAAATAGTTCTTGCAGCTGCGCCTTTTACAAACGCTTGATTTGCTGCATTTTGCAAATCCACACTCCTGTTTGCCATATCTTTTTAAAAAGGGGGACAGGAAAACACATAAAAAGGCAAACCAAAATGATGAAGACAAGTAAAAGAAGGGTTAGAGAACCTTTGGCTCTTCAGATATTTTGGACTACTGCTCTCGCAGTTCTTTGCCATTGGATATGTTGTCCTAAACAAGGGGGAGATATTAAGCAGGGAGCAAGACTGAAGCCAGGGGCGGCCCGTCCATTACTCGAAGTAAGCGGTGGCGGAATACTTTTTTTTGCCAGGGGGCGCTGTTCTGTCCTTAGGCCACGCCTCCTCCTGCAGGCCCCATGCGCCCTCCACAGCCGCCTTCTAATGGAGAAGCGCAGGCCCGCCCACTAGGCGAGAGGGAAGTCCTCCCTCCCTCCCTCCACGTGCTGCCAGGAGGGAGGGAGGCAGCCAGCCAGCCAGCCAGCCAGGCTCTTTCTTTCTCTTTCGCTTTCCTTCCCTGCTGCAGCTGAGCCTGGACCCCTCTCAGGGCAGCAAGGAGGCCTGGTCAAAAGGTACTGCAAATGTCATCTTCTGTACATGCCTCCCCCAAACCCCTCTAGTATTTGGTAATAATGGAAGTCCTATATGCCAAGCTTGGTTCAATTCTATTGTTGGTGGAGCTCAGAATGTTCTTTGGTGCTTGGTAAACTGCAATTCCCAAATGTCAGGGTCTATTTTTCCCAACCCCCTCTCCAGTATTTTCTGTTAGTCATGAAAGTCCTGTATGCCAAGTTTGGTTCAGTTCTATTATTGGTGGAGTTCAGAATGCTCTTTGGTGCTTGGTGAAGCATTCTCACCTGATGTTTCACCCACATCTATGGCAGGCATCCTCAAGAGGCTGTGAGGTCTGTTTGTAACTAGGCAAGTGGGGTTTGTATATCTGTGGAATGTCCAGGGTGGGAAAAAGAACTCATGTCTGCTTGAGGTAAGTGTGAATGTTGCAATTGGTCATCTTGATGAGTATTTAATGGCCTTGCAGCTTCGAAGCCGAGCTAGTTGCTGCCCAGGAATCCTTTGTTGGGAGCGGTTAACTGGCCCTGATTGCTTCATGTCAGGAATCCCCCCCCCCTTTTTTAGTGTTGCTCTTTATTTATTGTTCTGATTTTAGAGGGTTATTTTAGAGGGTACTGGTAGCCAGATTTTGGGCGAGGGGCGAGCGAGGCATTCTCTCCTGACGTTTTGCCTGCATCTATGGCAAGCAGCATCCTCAGAGGTAGTGAAGTCTATATTTATAAGGATTTATATTTATGTGGAATAATGACCAGGGTGGGACAAAGGACTCTTGTCTGCTGGAGCGAGGTGTGAATGTTTCAACTGACCACCTTGATTAGCATTTGATGGCCTGGCAGTCCCTGGAGCAATCTTTTGTTGAGAGGTGATTAGATGTCCCTGATTGGGTTGTTGTAGGTTTTTTCAGGCCATATGGCCATGGCCTAGAGGCATTTTCTCCTGACTTTTCGCCTGCATCTATGGCGAGCGAGAGGGGCGAGCGAGGCATTCTCTCCTGACGTTTTGCCTGCATCTATGGCAAGCAGCATCCTCAGAGGTAGTGAAGTCTATATTTATAAGGGTTTATATTTATGTGGAATAATGACCAGGGTGGGACAAAGGACTCTTGTCTGCTGGAGCGAGGTGTGAATGTTTCAACTGACCACCTTGATAAGCATTTGATGGCCTGGCAGTGCCTGGAGCAATCTTTTGTTGGGAGGTGATTAGATGTCCCTGATTGGGTTGTTGTAGGTTTTTTCAGGCCATATGGCCATGGCCTAGAGGCATTTTCTCCTGACTTTTCGCCTGCATCTATGGCGAGCGAGAGGGGCGAGCGAGGCATTCTCTCCTGACGTTTTGCCTGCATCTATGGCAAGCAGCATCCTCAGAGGTAGTGAAGTCTATATTTATAAGGGTTTATATTTATGTGGAATAATGACCAGGGTGGGACAAAGGACTCTTGTCTCCTGGAGCGAGGTGTGAATGTTTCAACTGACCACCTTGATTAGCATTTGATGGCCTGGCAGTGCCTGGAGCAATCTTTTGTTGAGAGGTGATTAGATGTCCCTGATTGGGTTGTTGTAGGTTTTTTCAGGCCATATGGCCATGGCCTAGAGGCATTTTCTCCTGACTTTTCGCCTGCATCTATGGCGAGCGAGAGGGGCGAGCGAGGCATTCTCTCCTGACGTTTTGCCTGCATCTATGGCAAGCAGCATCCTCAGAGGTAGTGAAGTCTATATTTATAAGGGTTTATATTTATGTGGAATAATGACCAGGGTGGGACAAAGGACTCTTGTCTGCTGGAGCGAGGTGTGAATGTTTCAACTGACCACCTTGATAAGCATTTGATGGCCTGGCAGTGCCTGGAGCAATCTTTTGTTGAGAGGTGATTAGATGTCCCTGATTGGGTTGTTGTAGGTTTTTTCAGGCCATATGGCCATGGCCTAGAGGCATTTTCTCCTGACTTTTCGCCTGCATCTATGGCGAGCGAGAGGGGCGAGCGAGGCATTCTCTCCTGACGTTTTGCCTGCATCTATGGCAAGCAGCATCCTCAGAGGTAGTGAAGTCTATATTTATAAGGGTTTATATTTATGTGGAATAATGACCAGGGTGGGACAAAGGACTCTTGTCTGCTGGAGCGAGGTGTGAATGTTTCAACTGACCACCTTGATTAGCATTTGATGGCCTGGCAGTGCCTGGAGCAATCTTTTGTTGAGAGGTGATTAGATGTCCCTGATTGGGTTGTTGTAGGTTTTTTCAGGCCATATGGCCATGGCCTAGAGGCATTTTCTCCTGACTTTTCGCCTGCATCTATGGCGAGCGAGAGGGGCGAGCGAGGCATTCTCTCCTGACGTTTTGCCTGCATCTATGGCAAGCAGCATCCTCAGAGGTAGTGAAGTCTATATTTATAAGGGTTTATATTTATGTGGAATAATGACCAGGGTGGGACAAAGGACTCTTGTCTGCTGGAGCGAGGTGTGAATGTTTCAACTGACCACCTTGATTAGCATTTGATGGCCTGGCAGTGCCTGGAGCAATCTTTTGTTGAGAGGTGATTAGATGTCCCTGATTGGGTTGTTGTAGGTTTTTTCAGGCCATATGGCCATGGCCTAGAGGCATTTTCTCCTGACTTTTCGCCTGCATCTATGGCGAGCGAGAGGGGCGAGCGAGGCATTCTCTCCTGACGTTTTGCCTGCATCTATGGCAAGCAGCATCCTCAGAGGTAGTGAAGTCTATATTTATAAGGGTTTATATTTATGTGGAATAATGACCAGGGTGGGACAAAGGACTCTTGTCTGCTGGAGCGAGGTGTGAATGTTTCAACTGACCACCTTGATTAGCATTTGATGGCCTGGCAGTGCCTGGAGCAATCTTTTGTTGAGAGGTGATTAGATGTCCCTGATTGGGTTGTTGTAGGTTTTTTCAGGCCATATGGCCATGGCCTAGAGGCATTTTCTCCTGACTTTTCGCCTGCATCTATGGCGAGCGAGAGGGGCGAGCGAGGCATTCTCTCCTGACGTTTTGCCTGCATCTATGGCAAGCAGCATCCTCAGAGGTAGTGAAGTCTATATTTATAAGGGTTTATATTTATGTGGAATAATGACCAGGGTGGGACAAAGGACTCTTGTCTGCTGGAGCGAGGTGTGAATGTTTCAACTGACCACCTTGATAAGCATTTGATGGCCTGGCAGTGCCTGGAGCAATCTTTTGTTGAGAGGTGATTAGATGTCCCTGATTGGGTTGTTGTAGGTTTTTTCAGGCCATATGGCCATGGCCTAGAGGCATTTTCTCCTGACTTTTCGCCTGCATCTATGGCGAGCGAGAGGGGCGAGCGAGGCATTCTCTCCTGACGTTTTGCCTGCATCTATGGCAAGCAGCATCCTCAGAGGTAGTGAAGTCTATATTTATAAGGGTTTATATTTATGTGGAATAATGACCAGGGTGGGACAAAGGACTCTTGTCTGCTGGAGCGAGGTGTGAATGTTTCAACTGACCACCTTGATTAGCATTTGATGGCCTGGCAGTGCCTGGAGCAATCTTTTGTTGAGAGGTGATTAGATGTCCCTGATTGGGTTGTTGTAGGTTTTTTCAGGCCATATGGCCATGGCCTAGAGGCATTTTCTCCTGACTTTTCGCCTGCATCTATGGCGAGCGAGAGGGGCGAGCGAGGCATTCTCTCCTGACGTTTTGCCTGCATCTATGGCAAGCAGCATCCTCAGAGGTAGTGAAGTCTATATTTATAAGGGTTTATATTTATGTGGAATAATGACCAGGGTGGGACAAAGGACTCTTGTCTGCTGGAGCGAGGTGTGAATGTTTCAACTGACCACCTTGATAAGCATTTGATGGCCTGGCAGTGCCTGGAGCAATCTTTTGTTGAGAGGTGATTAGATGTCCCTGATTGGGTTGTTGTAGGTTTTTTCAGGCCATATGGCCATGGCCTAGAGGCATTTTCTCCTGACTTTTCGCCTGCATCTATGGCGAGTGAGAGGGGCGAGCGAGGCATTCTCTCCTGACGTTTTGCCTGCATCTATGGCAAGCAGCATCCTCAGAGGTAGTGAAGTCTATATTTATAAGGGTTTATATTTATGTGGAATAATGACCAGGGTGGGACAAAGGACTCTTGTCTGCTGGAGCGAGGTGTGAATGTTTCAACTGACCACCTTGATTAGCATTTGATGGCCTGGCAGTGCCTGGAGCAATCTTTTGTTGAGAGGTGATTAGATGTCCCTGATTGGGTTGTTGTAGGTTTTTTCAGGCCATATGGCCATGGCCTAGAGGCATTTTCTCCTGACTTTTCGCCTGCATCTATGGCGAGCGAGAGGGGCGAGCGAGGCATTCTCTCCTGACGTTTTGCCTGCATCTATGGCAAGCAGCATCCTCAGAGGTAGTGAAGTCTATATTTATAAGGGTTTATATTTATGTGGAATAATGACCAGGGTGGGACAAAGGACTCTTGTCTGCTGGAGCGAGGTGTGAATGTTTCAACTGACCACCTTGATTAGCATTTGATGGCCTGGCAGTGCCTGGAGCAATCTTTTGTTGAGAGGTGATTAGATGTCCCTGATTGGGTTGTTGTAGGTTTTTTCAGGCCATATGGCCATGGCCTAGAGGCATTTTCTCCTGACTTTTCGCCTGCATCTATGGCGAGTGAGAGGGGCAAGCGAGCGGCGAGCGAGAGGGGCGAGCGAGGCATTCTCTCCTGACGTTTTGCCTGCATCTATGGCAAGCATCCTGTACTAGTGAGGTCTGTTGAAGTAGGAAAAAGGGTTTATATATTTATGTGGAATAATAACCAGGGTGGGACAAAGGACTCTTGTCTGCTGGAGCGAGGTGTGAATGTTTCAACTGACCACCTTGATTAGAGGGCCCGCCAGAGTGAGTGCCTGCCTTCCCTCCTTAATAATAATTTTAATTTCTCCTCCCTATTCTACTAAATTAATAATTAAATTTAAAAAATATTGAAAAAATATTGAAAAAATATTGAAAAAAAAGGGCGCCATCTTTACAAAATGTTTTGTAAATATTTACGAAATTTCGTAAATACCGAACTTTTTTTTTGGAAAATTTTGTAATTATTTTAAATATCGAAACAAAAAAAAACCTCAATTACAAAACGATTTTAGAAACAATTTTTTGCGTTGTTACCCAGGCCTAATAGATAGATAGATAGATAGATAGATAGTGATTGGTTTTGGGGGGGGGGGGGGGGGCGCCAAAATACTGTTTGCTTACCATTGAAAATTACCTAGGGCCGCCTCTGACTGAAGCCCTCCCAGTTTGTGGTATTTCAGAATAGAAACCAGATAATAGAAGTAAAAATGTTTATGATGTAGAGAAAACAGATTGTTTCAGATTTTAAATGTCCTCACAAGTTATGGCTTCAAACCCCTTCTTTTTGACATTTTGACTTTTCAGCTTGAAACTGGGCATTGCCTCTTGAATGAGGTGCAAAATCACTCTGACAAATTCTGTAATATCTTCCACGATTTCTTGATTAATTGTTTAAAAATCCTATTTTGCTTTTTGTCTCAGCCTCCATCTGGTTTTTATCTTAAAATTTCCCACAGCAACTTGAACAAAAACTAATGAGGTATATTTTCTACTAGAAATTGTGCTTAAAGTGGCTAACATCACATAAAACAAAGTGAACAAGCCAACCATTAGAATCATAAGTAATAAGAAATAATCAGAATAACATACTCAATTGGACCATTCCTGAAGCCCAAAACTTATCAAAAAGATCTGCCGACAGCACAGCCCTCTCCCTACATTCCTCCTGGCGTGAGAAAATGACGCATCAGATGCCTTTTTCTTGCACCAGGAGGACTGTTAAGAGAAGCCTAGTGTCACAGAATGCAACCTTGAAAGTCAGTCCCCACAGGCCCAATACCTCAATAGAGTGATAACAAATAGACATGTACATATTCCTGGATAGTTTTAGACTGATGTTTTAACTTCACAGTCCAAGTGAAGACTAAGAATGTACTTTTAGGGCTCTCTTCTCAGTCCCAACCCTGTCGCAAACAAGGCTGGCGGGAATGAGAGACCTCAAATTTGGGATCCAAAATGATGCTGAGGTCTCCTAATCATTTCATCTTGTTACTGGAACCCTGATTTTTTGCCTTCTCTAATGTAATGACTGTATTAGTTAATGCAAACAGCAGATCATGAGATCATAGAGTTGGAAGAGGCCCCAGAGGATCTTTTCAATGCAGGAAATCCAGCTGAAGCACCTCCAGCAAGTAGCTGTTGAGCCTTTGTCTGAAGATGTCCAGAGAAAGTGGCCCCACAACTTCTCTTCGTAATTGGTTCCATTATCAAACCGCTCTTCCTGCCAAGAAGTCCCTTGTAATGTTCAATTGAAATCTACCCTGCTTTAACTTGAATGTACTCGACTTGGTCCTGCCCCGAAGCAGCTGAGAACTAACCATTCACTCTCCTCTCTGTCATAGCCTTTAGACATTTAAAGAGTTCAGTCATGTCATTCCTCACTCTTCCCTTTTTCATTACCTTTTCCACTGGGTTTATATTCTGGATTTTCTAAATTAAAACTTATTTGGGAAATAGGAACTCATATAAATGAACAGGAAGGATGGATTCTGAGCTTCTGAGTATTGCTGTGTGATTAGCCAGTGCCTCATTGATCATTTTGATTAACCCACAGAATTTCCTCTTGCCACATTCGGTTAAAGGCACACAACTCCTTTCAAAGCCCTGTCCAAATGAGATTGCATGAAGTTCAGTTCAGAAGTGATCCTGAGCTTAAGATTTGAAACCTTAAGGTTTGATTTAGAGCTGTCATAAAACTGTCATGAGAAATTTGCATGTAGATGAAATGCACATGTAAAACAAATGAGAAACCGTCACGAAAAATATTCGTAGACTGTTGCTAAACAAGGTTTTAAATTATAGTGATTGAACTGCTGCCATCCATTTTCAAAATATGTTGTTGAACTTGTGGGAAATTAGTTAAATAATTGCTAGATGTTTGAGTTTAAAAGAATTGTATAACTTAGTATGTAACTGTGCTTCAAAAGACATGGGTTTGTAATGAAAGTATCCAAATACAAAGTGTAAGAACCTCATCACATTGAGCTTTTTTTTCAGTAGTTTTACACTTTATATTCACTTGAGGAGCCCCTGGTGGTGCAGTAAGTTATACCACTGAGCTGCTGAACTTGCTGACCAAAAGGTCAGTGGTTCAAATCTGGGAAGCAGGGTGAGCTCCTTCTGTTAGATGCTCCCTAGCTTCTGTCAACCTAACAGTTCAAAAACATGCTTCCGACTCTTGGTGAACTCATGGACCAGCCCACGCCAGAGCTCCCTGTCGGTCGTCACCACCCCCAGTTCCTTCAGAGTCAAGCCAGTCACTTCAAGGATACCATCCATCCATCTTGCCCTTGGTTGGCCCCTCTTCCTTTTTCCCCCCATTTTCCCAAGCATCATAGTCTTCTCTAAGCTTTCCTGTCTCCTCATGATGTGACCAAAGTACTTCATTTTTGCCTCTAATATCCTTCCTTCCAGTGAGCAGTCGGGCTTTATTTCCTGAAGAATGGACTGGTTGGATCTTCTTGCGGTCCAAGGCACTCTCAGAATTTTCCTCCAACGCCACAGTTCAAAAGCATCTATCTTCCTTTGCTCAGTCTTCCTTATGGTCCAGCTCTCACATCCATTGGCTACTACAGGGAATACCATTGCTTTAACTATGCGGATCTTCGTTGCCAGCATGATGTCTCTACTCCTCACTATTTTATCGAGATTGGTCATTGCTCTCCTCCCAAGAAGTAAACATCTTCTGATTTCCTAGCTGCAGGCTGCATTTGCACTAATCTTTGCACCTAGAAATACAAAGTCTGTCACTGCCTCCTTGTTTTCTCCCTCTATTTGCCAAATCAGTAAATTAGGTGAAAAACATGTCTAATGGCAAGCACCTAACTCTTTTGTGCTGTTTTGTAGCAAGGCAAGGGAGAATGAATGGGAGGACTTTAGATCCTTATAAAGCAGGTAGGAAAGGGGAGTGGTAACCTTGTTTCCCAGAGAGACCTCACATCTCACTTCTTAGCCATTAGCCAGCTTTATCTTGGAGCAATTAGTTAGGTTTCCCAGAAAGGGAGGGACTGACTGGCTGGCCCCTTGCCCCACCGGGCCAGCGAGAAGGAAGACGAGGAGGAGAGTCCTGCCAGTCACCTCACATAAGGTAATATGGAGAAACACAATCAACAACGGAAGAGAGAAAAGAAAGGAGAAACATGAGATGGCGATGAACTCAGGAAACTACAAAAAAGGCAAACAGATATGATGGGAAAACAGCTAGTAACAGGACAAATGGCAATCATAAAGTACGATTTCCTACAATACATCACGGTTCTGGGAGTCAATGTGAAGCGGTCCTAAGACACATTTATGTCTTGCTAAATTGTTGCAGAAACCAGGTGTCCGAATCTTTATTTAATGTAGCTACAGAAAGACACGCACATAGAAAAGCAAAACTATATCTTCTCTACTGCTGAAAATATGCTACACAGCTGTAGAAGACTTCTCGGTCACTTGAAAACTCACCAGTGAAATTTGTAGTAATAAAATATATCATCATTTTACTTTTGAAAAAACGTAGCTATTTGTCCCAAATGCCAGAGCATCAAGGGGCTCCACAAGAGTACAGTAATTCATGAAACGAAGGCCTTGATTAAATCCCCTATGTTTCCTCTTAGCACCAGTCATGAATTTCTGTTCTCCATTTAATTATCTCCATGTCACCAGTATTTACAATGGACATAAAACGGAGTCCTGGATAAGCATATTCTAATACCTATTTTCCGTCTGGTACCAGTGTTCTACCAAATATAGTGCTAAATTTCTCACTCTGCTGGACTAGTATTTCTGTGTAGCAGAAAATAGGGCCGTGTCCTAGAAATACTACATCAGAACTGCACCACTGTCACACATGATAAGTTGTTTGGACAGGAAAGTGAGTGCTGTGTGTAATTGGAATACATAGGTGCAGCGTTCATGAAATTAAATATTTGGAGGAAAGGAAAAATGGTCTCGACATCTGTTCCACAGCACCTTGTAGGCTCATTTGCGGTTGGAAAATACATACCATGGTCATCCTACATATGCATTCACTCTACTCTTTTGGCTCTTGAGATGTTGTGGAACGATTATGTCCATTGTTCCTCTTTACTGATTGGCTGACACTGGAGTCCAATATCATCAGGAAAGTCACTTTACTCTGTCTTCTACTAATTTGTGCAAACATCACCTATGCTCACAGAATTTCTATAAATGGCCATGCTGACCATAGGATTCTGGAAGCTAGAGTCCCCCAAACATAATATTTCCAAGCCCGGCTCACAAGACATCAATCATCGATTTTCTCTTTGTTCTCATCTAGTGCTGACTATTCCAATGGAAAATATTTTATTTAATTATTACTGCAATTAAATAGTTACATTCCCCCTATAAGATACAATCTCAAGGCTGCACCCAATAAAAGCAATGGAAAATGATTTACAAAGATTAGAATAAGAAGTATGCAGAACATGGCCATACAGCCCAAAAACCTACAACAACCCAGTGATTCTGGCCATGAAAGCCTTCGACAATACGAAGAAAGGATAGATACTGTGCTACACTTGGGCTTATTTTTCTTATTTTCCTGCTTTAAATAAATGTAAGAGGCAGAATGATTAATTAGTGTCATCCAATGAACCACACCTCAGAAAGGTAGTTTCTCTTCTGCCCTCATTGCTGAACTCTTGTGGTTATTTCAAGGGCAGGTATTTTTCATCTATTAGTGTGCTTTTCTTTATTATCATCATTAAGCTAAAGGATGACGGAAGGCTTAAGCATGCATAACTGAAAGTAAACATTATCAAAATCATATTGCTTTCAGACAAAATTATGTTCCAGTGAGTGCAAAATATACTGTTATTTGGCTTTCAGAATCTTATAGAATAGTGCTAAATATAATTCCGTAAATCCATTTCACCACTTTGCCACTCCTTCCAATTCATTTACTTTCTGATGTCATCTTTCAGTGCTGCTTACCCTAGGACCCTCCACACTATACAGTTATCATAATGTTATATGACATGGCTCCATCCTATAGAATCCTGGGACTGACAGATGGGGAAAGAGCATTTAGAAAGCCCAGTCAGAGGTTCTAAGGTCCCTCCTCTAAACTACTGACTCCAGGAATCCATGTGATGGCATCATGCCAGTTCATGTGGAATCATAGTGCTATAACTGTGTAGTGTAGAAACCCTCCTATGTGTGCTCCAAAATAACAATCAGCTCAGTCATATACTGTACATGCTCACACTAGTATGTGTAAGATTTATGTTGTGGGATGTTGGCACATGAAGTGATTTATAGTTTCAAATCATAGTTTCCCTAAACTGCTGCAAGCTGGATAGCAAATGTCCCAAAAACAAGCAAAAATACAGCAAAGTCCTTTTCACAGCAAAAGCATATGTTTCTCCACCCGTCTATCAACATCTGACCATATCTATCTCTGTTTTAGTAAACTCACTGATTCAGATTTTCATCCAAAATATCCAGAGGCTTTAATCTTCACAACTGCAATATATACAAATATACAAACAGGATACACAGATCCACTTTCCTTGATACTTGCAAACAATCAGAGTCATCAAATAGTCACATATAACATAGGCAGATACTCACACCAAATCACACAGGAGAGACAAAGATGAATTCTTTCATCGTCCTTATATAGCCACCTACTAATAGGTCCTCAGTAAGGGACACTGGCTGATGCAACCCTTTGCAATTACCCTTGCATAGTTATGACTCAGCCATTACCAATTATCAATCTACTTGGCCCCAAGAAACTGGAAAATTGATGCTTCTGTTCAATGTTTGATGTTTTGTCTTATGTCTGATATATCAGGTTGTGTTTTTTTTATTTAATTTTAGTTGTTAGATCATCATTTGTTTTTATATGTTTGGTTGCCAAATGGGTGTATTGTTGTTGTGTTTGGGCATTGAATGTTTGCCTTTGATGTTTGGAATTTGCCCTGAGTCCTTCCGGGGAGATAGGGCAGAATAGAAATATTGTATTATTATTTGAAACACAAGATGAGTCCACAGCAGAAACTCTGCTGGCTGTTGCATTGGATCACACATTGGACACTTCCCAAGTGTCTAGAGCTGTGTGATGTATCGGTGAATAATGTGTGCAGATCCCAGTAAGGTGGTCTTTTGCGGCTGGCAGATGGTAATTTTGTCAGGCTGAATGTGTTTAAGTGCAGGCCAGGGTCTTTAGGCACTGCACCCAGTGTGCTGATCACCACTGGGACCATACTTTGTTTTTAACATGAACGTGAGGTCAGGAGTATTGTGCTCCAAAATTCTGTCTGTCTGGATTCAGAAGTCCCAGAGTAGTGTTCATTCTCTGTAACTTTTTCCAGCTTGTGATCCCACCAGTTCTTTGTTGCAGACAGAGGGTATTTGTGGCACAGGTTCCAATGAATCATCTGAGCAACAGTGTTATGTCTCTGCTTGTAGTCTGTCTGCGTGATCTTCTTGCAGCAGCTGAGGATGTGATCTATTGTTTAATCTGCTTCCTTGCAGATTTTACATTTGGGATCTGTCATTGACTTTTCAATTCTGGCTTTGATGGCATTGGTTGTAATGGCTTGTTCTTGGGCTGCCAGAATCAAGCCCTCCTTTTTCAAAGTTCCATTTGTGAGCCACATCCATGTTTTTTCTTTGTCAATTTGGCTCTCTATTTTTCCCAAGATCTGTCCATGGAGAGCCTTCTTTCACTAGTTTTCTCTTCTGCTCTGGATTGTGTTTTTATAGTATTCACTCTTTGTCTTTTGCACTTTTGACTTCCCTCAATGATGGTTCTTGACAATTATTATTATTATTATTATTATTATTATTATTATTATTACTATTATTATTATTATTATTACATTCCCTTAGATATCATGACATTCACAGTAATTACAGTATTTTTTTTTCCTTTGACTAGAAATGATGTGCTATTTCTAGCTAACAATTTACTATTTCTTTCTTTTGAGTTGCTGTTGGACATTTTCATACCTCAAATATCCTTTTCAAGCCTGGTTTCAAACCAGAACACATAACCTGTGATTGAAATAGGAAAGAGGGACTCCCTCCAGAAACTGATCTCCTAAGCAACTTCACATTATATCATGGTAAAACCATAAATCCCTGGTGTTATTTTGTAGTTTTCCATCCAAGGGTTAATCAGATCTGATCTTTCTTAACTTCAGAAATTACATGAGACAGGTAATATTCATACAGAAACTTGCTTCTTTACAGCTCTTGCATGATATAAATGATACTACTCTTGCCCTGGAGTATCACCAGCTGCCACTTGATTTTAACCCCTTATGATCCAGTAACTCAGAGAGAAGCTAGTGAGTGCTTTGAGTTGCATTTTCACCACCTCTGACTCTGTAGAGACCTTCCCTACACTTCTGGTGGGAGAAGAGAATTCGATGTCCATTTATGTGCACACACCGAGCAAGAACATGGAAAAGAAGGTGAGAAATAAGGGAAGTTAAGAAAAGCTTTTATTCTAAGCAAACAATCTACATTAGCCAAAGGGTATCTTTTTACATGAAGGTACCTTCCTTCCAGCATTGCTAAAAAGGTAGTCACAAAGTTACAAAACAGCCTGTGTCATATTCCACCGAGGTTAGAAAGCAACATAAATGCTAACATGTCTAGCTAAACATTTCTTATTCTACTCACAAAATAAAGTGCCTCAGTCCTTTGTCTTTCTTTGTTTTATCTCTCTTGCTTGTGCCACCCTGAGGATATTATAATCTGTTGCTTGGGAGGATCTTGCGGCTTTTGTTCAATTTCCCAAACTGGAATACCCATTGGTTAACTGTCTCTCAAGTCTTTAGGGATGCTGACCCCAATAAATGTAACTTAACACATCCTTAACCCTTTGTTTATATGGAGGAGAAACTATATTCCTCACCTTTTTTTTTTGTCGTGTCAGGAGTGACTTGAGAAACTGCAAGTCACTTCTGGTGTGAGAGAATTGGTCATCTGCAAGGGCATTGCCTAGAGGATGCCCGGATGTTTTTGATGTGTTACCATCCTTGTGGGAGGTTTCTCTCATGTCCCCGTATGGGGAGCAGGAGCTGATAGAGGGAGCTCATCCACGCTCTCCCCGGGATTCGAACCTGTGACCTGTCACAGGTTCCTCACCTGTGTAGGCCAGATAATAGGCGGGTCCATTATCACACATGATAACTGCAGTAATCATATGAGTCAAGTGACCATAACAATCTACCATAAGCATCTAGCTGAATTCAGATCCACCTCTTTTAACATATTGTCTCCACGAAATAAACCAAAGTGTTCTCATTTGAACTAGAATTGCAATGGGGATGCACCTAAACAAGCGTTCTTTATTTCTGGAGCCTTCAAAAAATAACCAGTAAGTTTTCCTTCCAGGCCCATGAAAAGGCAGCTTCTGGTTTGCATTCTCCTGCATGTTGCCATTGTGACTCAAAAGCCTCCAACTACAAGATAAGATGTGGGGGGAATCACATACTTTTGCTGTTTGCTCCTGATATCTGTCCCAGATAAATCACTACAAATTAACTTTAAGGCATAGTGCTGAGACTGACTAATCTTAGGACAAATAATATTTCTCCCATAATGAATGCAAACTGAAGAAGCAAAGTATTGTAAGGAAAGTGACAGTTCTGCCAAACCACAACACAACTTGTAAGATTCAAGCTCATGTGAAATTATTGTACAGTGTGCTGACTAAGAAAAAGAAAGGACAGAATTGGGTTATTGTGCTGCAACCATGTAAATGGGAATATAAAAAAACCATGTGAAATTGTAACACGGATACCTTTTATACCACCAGGAACTCCTACCCATTTGAACTGATGCTTGACAAAAAACAAAACCAAAAATATAACAAGCACTTCAGCTGAAAGCATTAAGTCTTTTTTGTTCAGGAACACATGAATTGCTTTTTTCAGTGAAATTCTATTTTGAAATGCTGTCTCAGAATACAGTCCCCACATAAAGTCACATAAAGGAAGAATTATATATACACATACACACACAAAAAGATAATAATGGCTGGTATCCTTTTCGTAATATGCACCATGCATACTGCTGGTGACATCCTTAAAGCTATATGTGTATAGTGAGTATATATTTTGTGCATGGAGAAATTCACTTCCTTCTCATGCAACACTGAAATGTTATATTCCCAAGGTACCTTTTAGGCCCCAGGAGTGCTACCATGTCAGTTTACTGACAGTGTGAATGCAACCGGGACATCTATATAAATAAAAATGTAAAGTTCGTTTGTGGGATTAACATAACTCAAAAACCACTGGACGAATTGACACCAAATCTGGGCACAATACACCTATCAGGCCAAAAAGTGACCACCACTCATAAAAACACTGAAAAACACAACAGAAGAGACTTAAAAAGCCAAAAAACAAAAAAGTAATTATAACGCATGTGCAAAACCACATATATATACGCAAACACACATATATACAGATATACACAAATATATATAAGCACATCTACACAGGCTGGGCCACAGTAACACGTGGCAGGGGACAGCTAGTATCCATATAAAATTTTATTTATTTATTTATTTATTTATTTCGGGTACTTTTACCCCGCCCTTCTCTACCCCCAAAGGAGGACTCAGGGCGGCTTACAGAAAAGGCACAATTCGATGCCTATACAAATTACACATAATATACAAAACCATAGTTAAAAACAGTTATCACAATTAACTCAATCAACAACAAGTACATAACACATCATGTAAAACTATTCTCGTGATCAGCGTTTCGTCTTTCAGAGTTCCATAGATCTAATCCATTAATCATTTCCTAATCATCATCAAAGTTCTTTCTTTATCTGCCCGCTTGTCCGAATGCCTGGTCCCAGATCCATGTCTTTAGTTTTTTCCTAAAGGAAAGGAGTGATGTTGCAGATCTAATTTCCCCAGGGAGTGACTTCCACAGGTGGGGGGCTACCACCGAGAGGGCCCTGCTCCTCGTCCCCGCCAATCTCACTTGTGATAGAGTTCTGGGGTTCTGTAGCCAGGAGAACTGAGATCCAGCTACTCTCTATAAGTCTGAGAAAGTAATCAAAGTAATCAAAGTTCTCCCTGCCCTCCCCCCCCCCCCCCACCAACACCTGCAGACTTTCTGCTGACATAGATACTGTCTGGTCACTCTTCCCTTCTTTCCTTCCTCTCCCCACTTGACAACGACATTCTTAGAGCAATGCACATGAGAATGTATCAATCCTTTATTAATAGAACTGACAGGGGGGGAAATCTCAGAACCACTGGCAATACTCTGAGAATTCCTGGTAAACAGGAGAGATCTCTGCAGACTGGAGGAGGACAAATTTTCCCTTCATCAAAAATATTTATTTATTTACAGGCACAATAAATTATTTATTTACAGGCACACAATCCAAAGGCATATTCCAGGAGCCATTCGGGTTGTCAATTGCAAACAATTACTTTCCAGTCAGCCTGCCTTTAATGCCCTGCCTGACTTAGTAGGCAGGGACATTGTGGTGGCTGGTGCACCCCACCTACCATCCTCTCCTTGGGGTTTTTCCTACCCATAAGCCTCCATGCCCTGTGCGTTTTGGCACACTCAAATGGGCAGCTGTGGCCTGCACCATGATTGGCTGCGTGTACGCCTGTACTTTTATCCGCCTGTACGGAAACAAGTGGGGACAGGCCAGCACTGGGGTGCTGCTGGTTCAGATTTATTGGGTTGCAATGGTTCAGGGTTAGTGGGAGGGGGGAGGTCCCTCCCTTTTGTGGCGTGTTGCATGGGCCCTGGATCCGGTTTGCATATTGGTGAGGGATGGGGAATGTCCTGGTGGTGTAGGAGTGTGACAGTACCTGTGTACCAGGCTGGAACTGGTCAGCTCACTGCCTATTACCCCTACTGTTGTGAAGCAGCATTGGTCAGCAGCATGCTGGCCTATTCTTCATCCAAGACCCATGCATGACTACCAACTGTCCTGTTTTGCTCTTCAAAACAGCCTCAACACAAAATTGAAAGTAAAAGAAAAATGGTTTACTCCAGCAAACAAAATAAGCAAATGCAATTGAAAAAGAAAACAAGGAAGTCTTACTACAGACACCAATGAAAGTCTTTTGCAAAAGTCCCAGCAAAATCAGCACATAATAAGGCACAGATCACGAAGGTCTTAACACAAAGCAGGTTCCACCAGTAACAGAGTTGATGTTAGCAGCGAAAAGCTAAGTTCTCCTGTTTCTGATTTATACTCCATGCAGGAGGGCTTAGGGCATCACCCAATTAGCTCATAAATCCTTTAGCCGCTAATCGAGCTGACTGCCACCTGTTCTCTGACTCCCTCCATCTTTCTAAAAAAGTAGGCACCCACAAAGCCTCACTGTCAGATTCTTCTTCCTCTCCCTTCAAGACCTGAGCACCTCCCTGCTCCCCTTCCTCTTCCGACGATGAGGAATCCCCAACACCAACCCTGTTTTCCTTGCAATCAGTAAACAAGTTGTGGCCTTTAGTTATCCCAACCCATTGTATTTATCTTTTCTTGTGGCTTCCTGGCAGGAGAAGGTTCGTCACCATTGCCCATGCAAATGCCAGGAAAGTTTTGATTATGAAATAGACTGTCTTCAAGCATTTAGAAAGGAATGCCATAAATACTAAAAGTCAATGTGGGTTTCTCAAAAACAAATCATGTCAGGCTAATCTTATCTCTTTTTAAAATAGAGTTACAAGCTTGGTAGATGAAGGAAATGCTGTGGGTGTAGTACATCTTGATTTCAGTAAGGTCTTTGACAAGGTCCTCCATGATAGTCCTGAAAATAAGCTTGTAAAATGTGGCCTAGACAATGCTACGTGGTTGAATCACCATAGCCAAAGTGTGCTGATTTTCATCCTCTCCATTCTCATAAATGCTTCAGAGGCATACAAGATAGGAAAGGGGGAAAGTAACAAAATTATCAGTGGAGGAAACCAATTACGTGTCCCAGGAAGTCAGCCCCCTGCTGCCCAACTATCTCCTTGGGGTGCTTTTCGGCAGCCCCATCCCCAAGGTCTGAGTTTTACAAAGTGCACCAGCATGGGCGGATGTCTACAAATAGCTTTGCATTTTGCCATATGATTTCGTTTAGATTTCAGGCTTGCTGAAGCATATTTGGGGGCTTAATTTGGACTTTCCCCCAACTTTACTTAATGTGCTTTACTGGCCTTAATTCCTGCTGCTGCGTGCTTTGGCAGCATGCACATTGTAACCACTGTGGTTTGAGCTAGCTTCAGACTGGATTATATTATCAGTGTCGATGTGCCCTTGGAGAAAAGAAGGTGACATTATAACCATGTTTAAATACTGTATTTCTTCAATTATAAGGTGGACTTTTTCCATATAAACATCTCTAAAAATGGACTGTGTCTTAGAATTTCAGGGTATACACACACACACACACACACACACACACACATATATATATATGCGCTTTAGTGTTGTTTTTACAATTTATGGTATCTTAAAATCAAAGAAATGTGGTACTTAAAATAATGTTGTATTATCTTCTCCTGAACAAGTGTTTAAGAAAATGAATTCAAACTTTGGGAACTGAGACTCTACCAACATATTAGGATGAACTTTCTGATGGTAAGAGCTGTTTGATATTGGCCTTAGTGTGTGATGGAGTCTGTTTTTTGGATGGATTGCCATCTGCCAGGAGTTTTTTGGTCTTTGTGGTCTCTTTGAAATTACATCAACAAACTATATGCTTTCTTGGGAATTCATTTCCATTCATTTTAGTGCAGCTTATTTCTATTAAGATTATATTGTACAGCAAAAGAAGCTCCCTGCTTACAGCCCTTAGCATATTGTGAATAAGCTTGTAGGACAACATTTCTGATTAGATATGTATCGGAAGACAATGAAGTTTTTGGACAAATTTGCTTTTTGGCATCATATATATATATATATATATATATATAGACTACTTTTGAAAACACACAGCTACACATGCCCAGTTTCACACAACTTCCCTACCTACCATTAGACTCCTAGGCAATTGCTCAACTTATTCTTATATGGTAAATATTATTAATATTTTATTTTATTTACTTACTATATTTATATCCCGCCTTCTCGACTCCGAAGGGGTTTCAAGGTGGCTATTTGCTATTTCCTGTCCAGTTGTCTAATCTTGTGGGGATAGGAAGACTTCAGAACCACTCAGAATAGCCAACAGGCTATTAAGATCCAGTTCTCCATCAAAGAAACTTTTCAGGCTAAGAAGTCATTAAAGGGTGAATGGAAAAGCAGAGGGTGAGAGTAGGCGTGAATTTAGAATACTGGTGAGAAAATGGTTAGTGGAAGGAGTTTAAAAGTGCTGGAACCCAAATGTCTGCAATTAAAAAATAAACATTAAAATCATATTATTTATCTGCCTTTTGTCTCAATGAGATCAGATACATTTTATTCTTTTAGAGAACCAAACCAGCATCTAATCTAGAAATCCATTTTCCATGAGAAAGCAGGTGGTAGCTAGCTATTCTAGGACAGATAAGGTATTTCCCATCAAAGAATCACCCAGGAGCTTTGTATTGTAGGGCAGTTGGGATTATAACAACTGTTACAGAGCAAAACTCCAACTGAAATTGTGGCTGCTGTTTCCAGAAGACCACCATCAACCATTCATATGACTTATTTTGCAAAGAAATGGGGTTATTATTCTCTTGTAACATAAAAAGAGGAAGGGAGGAATAAGGATGGAAAGAGATGTAGCAGCACTTTGAAGACCACCTGGTTTTAATTTTTGGATAAGCTTTTAAATCAGTGGTTCTCAACCTGTGGGACCGCAGGTGTTTTGGCCTACAACTCCAAGAAATCACAGCCAGTTTACCAGCTGTTAGGATTTCTGGGAGTTGAAGGCCAAAACATCTGGGGAACCACAGGTTGAGAACCACTGTTTTAGATGCAACGTGTGTGATGTACCTTCAAGATCCCACAAATTCCATAGAGTCTTCTCAGGCAAGGAAAACTCAGAGGGTATTTTGCCATTTCCTATCTCTTGTTGGAATTCAACACACTACCCAAGTCTGCAGTCCTCAATGAGGAATAGTTAGTTAGCTTTAGAATGGACTGAGGAAGTCCCTTGCCCCCTGACTCCTGAATGACAGTTGGAATGTATCTGTTCTCTCCTCTCTTTCTGCTCTTATTCTGATTGGTTATGTAGAATGGATACTTATCAGGTACATGCCTTTGTTTCAGACTTCTGCTTTTTACATCTTAACTGTAGTGAGATCTCTCTCTCTCTCTCTCTGCTTGTGTGTGTCAGGAGAGATGTAGTGCTTGGAGATGTTTCCCTCTCTTTTGAACCCAAGAAGAGATGGAGTTAGAGTAGCTCAGACTCAGTTCTTTACTATTAAAATGTACTTATTTTTGTAAATAAACCTTCTGTAACTTTAAAGATTGAATTCTGCATCTTTGCTTCCTAAGCTCTAAATTGTTTTCCAGCCACGACACTTCATGCTCTGCTTTTTGTGAGCTGAATGTTCAACTAAAAGTATCCTGTTTGTGCTTTTGGATGCTCTGCTGTATTTTTGGGAGTTTTCCTTAACATCTCTGACATATATCCTACAGCCCATAGGATTCATTGCCTAGAGCTGACTCTGGTTAGCTTCCAAGATCAGACAGGACATGACACCTTAGGTGTATTTAAGTCCTCTTTGGATGCAGTACAGAATGCAAATACATATTCAGATATGAAATATACTTACATGGTTGTGAGTGGGATGAAATGCAATAGGATTCCTTGCCCTAAATTTTCCTGCTTAAGATGACACAGGTATTTTAGATCTTTAAAGTTGTCAGCCTGCAGTTCTGCTTCCCAAACTCAGGGTTTTTTTTTTGGGTTCAAACCACTATTGTAGTATATCATTTTTGTTACATTAACAAGGAATCTTGTATTCGTATATCTAGTGTGCAATGAAACAATTATCTTTGTTCATACCTGTGATACTGGATAGGAATTTTAAAATATAATTTATTCCAGTTGTTTCTCTTTATAGTACAGTGATAACTTGATTTGAGAGTTTAATTTGTTCTGTGCCTGAGCTCTTAACTCAAATCACTCTTATCTTAAAGTGAATTTTCACATTGAAATGCATTGAAATGCTATTAATCATTGCTGCCTAGAAGCCCCATTTTTGTTGCGTGTTTTTAAATAAGAAAATATACTTTATAAATAACAAATAATGTGTAAATTCACATTCAAATGCAACAATACAAAAAGACAGATCAACTTTAAAATGATAAAATCACAAAGTTGTCACACACGGATAGAAGGAGAAGAAAAAATTGTGGAAGGAAGCACAAAGTCAAGAGGCAGAAACATCGTTTACTTCACACAGTACTCATTTCTGCCTCCCTCCCTCTCTTGCTCTCTCTCTTCATGAAGCCAAACATACCAGGAATAAAAACCGCACAAAATCAACTAACCCAGTGCTTCAAAGCAGACAAGAGCAAAGCAGACAGCAATCTCCCAAAGCAGACAAGAGCACGAGACATGGAGGCTGCTCCCTTGAAGCCCTAAAGCCCTGTATTCTTGCACCAGTGCTCCCTCTGGTGCTAGCTCTTAACTCAAAATGCTGCTCGTATGTCAAGGTAAAACTTAGATCGAGCAGAGGGTCTAAACTCACAATGCTCTTCAGTTGAAACAGTCTTAAGTCGAGGTTCCACTGAATTCTTTTGTATTTTCTCTTTTCAATATTCCTTTGCAATGTCCTTGCTCAAGGACTACAGCCTTTAAATCCCTCACCGCATGTCCAGGAGGGTTGGAGCATTCTGCAACCAGCTTTAGGATATTGCTATTTCTAATGTCAGATTTTTTTTCCCATTTATCTTCTTGTCCAATATAGAGTGTAGAAGGCCATTTCTGGCATAGCAGGAGAGCAAATGAATCTACATCTGGTGCTATGTGTGCTGTTATTGACCCCTGTGATATAGATGTGGGAGCATAGGTTTGGCATCTGGGTTTGTGGCAGCATTCTGTCCCTGTATTACCATTGATGTTATATGTCTTGTTCTGAATAGCTATTTAAGATGTGGAGGCTGCCTGTAGGACAATAAAGGCCTGCTTCACAGAGGCTTTGAAAGGGCTATATTATTCTCTTAGGGACCATCCAAACAGGCTCATATCCCAGGATGTGTCTCAGTTTTACTGAAGGTGTTCAAATGACTCCTCTGCTAAAACTGTATTAGTTCAGAATAAACCAGGGTTTCCCTGGTTTGTTCCAAATTAATTAAACACCTGGTAAGCTTGGGAAAGGAGTATGGCAGGGCTATATACTCTCACCCTGCCTAATCAACTTGTATGCAGAATGCACCATGCAACATGTGGGACTTGATGAATCCAAGTGGCTTGCTTGACCCTGAAGGAGCTGGAGGTGTCAATGGCTGACAGGGAACTCTGGCATGGGCTGTTCCATGAGGTCACGAAGAGTCAGAAGCAATTGAATGAATAAACAACAACAAGATTCTTTTCTGATCTTATGATAAGATCGAGGTCTTACCAGGTATGGGTCCTGTGTAGAATGGTCCTGGGGACTGCATCACACAATCCCTGGGCCCAATCCACAGAGTCATCCCCTCTTTTCCTCATGCACCACTTAATTAGTGCACCAGGAGAACTTTACAAGCAGGGTCCGCACATGGCAGCCACTTTCGGGTAAGTTTTAGGATTGAAATTTGGGATTTTGTGGGTGGCTGACTGCTATCTACTAATGACCCAGGAGGAGAAATCCAGGGTTTGGGGTTGGTGTGGGGACTCCAATGCAGGCAAAAATTGCATTTTTGAACCTGTTTTCACCCGCATTTTTCTGCTGTCTGGAGCACCCTCAGCCAGGTTCTGTAAGTCACCACAAGTGATAATCTATCAATTTTTGTGCTCTAGTAGTTTAGTTTGTTTCTTCACCTTTTAATGTGGACATTATACTTTGAGAATAGTAGCACCTTTGCTTTCTGATGCATCACTGTCCACAAACTGTTTCATGCACAACATTATTAAAATTATTAAAATACGTTATAAAATTACCTGTATAAAGTTAAATAAAATATAAATGCTTTTTGTGTTTAGACTTCATTGCCAAGATAGTTAATTATGTATGTATATGCAAAGGCAGGTATTCAATAAAACAAAAAACAAACAAAACAATCTCTGAAACTAAAACACTTCTCTTCATAGGCATTTTGGAGAAGAGATGTTCATCCTCTATTTTTCCATGTTGGCAATTCTTGGAGAGCTAAGCTGCAAACTGAGAGCATGAAGAACAAAAAGACAGGATGGCACTGCTACATTCTGCTTTTGTGTGCATTTGGGTTTCTAGAACCAGAATCGATGAAGTTCCTTTTATGTGCAGAGCAAAGAAAACAAGATGTAAAGTGTCACCTCCCTTTTAATAACAGTTAGTAAAAACTAGCATAGAGGAATCCAACTTTTGCTGGGACCAAGGCATGTAGTTTCAATCTTTCCTTCCTTCCTTGATTATTAACCTCCATAAGATACTGCTGGTGAAGGAAAGCATCCTTGCTTGCCAATAGGGCTGAAGTGTTGTCATTATTGTTACTGCTGTCCATATCTTGACTTTTCCCTATTAATGGGACCCAAGTTGAGTTACAATGTGTGAAAAACAGTACAGATTAAAAACTACATAAAGCATTAATAAAATAAGTATAAAAATAAAAATGATTTTCAAAAACAATTACATAACCTGTAAAGTTAAAACTATTTACACTTAACGAAAAGACCATATGAAAGAAAACCAAGCGAGCACGCCAGTTGCTGCTGTTTTCCTTCCTCTGCTCGTCTCTGCCCTTATTCCCACCTTTTCAAATTTATTAAGGGAAAGAGAAAGGGAGAATAATTAAGTAAACGTTTTAAAAAACCTTTGCAAATTGCATTGGCTCAATTCAGTGAGAAAAAAGCACTGCCTCTCTCTCTCATCCAAGAAGAAACCAGCTTTATTAATGTTAGTCTTGAAAGCTTACAGGTCAAAGGGTAAAACAGGGAGGAAAATGCTTGCTGGCAGTATATGATGCCTCGTTCCATCCCCGTGTTGACTACTTTTTCCTGCCTCTCAGGCTCTGTTTTGTGAAAGTGTTTCAAAAAGGAATTGGTGAACAAGCCAGGCTTTTTGTCCAGTGACATTTTGTTCAGCAGCAGAGCAACTTACTCTGTAACTGGGAGACCTGTCAGGTTGAAGAATTGAAGGGGAAAATTAGTAAGACATTAAAATGGGTGATTCTGTCCAGAGATGGACTCTTAAGTAAACCATGCAAACTAATGGCTTTGTCTGTCCAAGGAACACAAAGAAAACACTACTGAAATGGTAATGACACCAAGTGGGGTCAGAGAAGCAAAAATGATGAGAGCCAATATGTCAGGTGGGTGAATAAGAGATGGCCTTTAATAGCGGCTGAGGCAGACAAAAGGTAGTTTAAGACAAGATTTAGTAGTCTAGTTGGCTGCCGTTTTTCCAGGAGGCAGAAGCAGAACAGACTGCAGGAGTCTACTCGACTGCAGAGAAGAAATAGTGTGGGTGAGTGAAGAAAAGAAATATATAGTGTCAGGAGATAGTGGTTATTCTTTTTTACAGGGTAACACCTTACTCCTTACTATAATAAAAGCTTGTACAAATAAGGAAGAGATGGTACTAGCTCAAAGGCATAATGTTGTGTCCACTAGACATCATTGCTTGCTTGTTTTGTTTAGAAAAACTGCTTCCTGTAAGTGGCCATGCAAAATCTCTGCTTCCAAGTAAAGAATACCAAATGAAATAAATTTATGATGAGCAGAAAAGTTTGTCTTCTAATAGAGACTGGGTAGATATATTTCCTAGCCTTGAGAAACTGAACAGCTAAAAGAAAGAAAGGATCCTTTGGTTCAGATATAGTTTGGCTCAAAGAAGTTATGCTGCAATTCCAGCTCTGCTGTGAACACACACTGGGAAACCTGAACAAGTATCTCTTTCTCCTCATCAGAGTGTTATCAAAACCCTGGAGCTCTAAAGGTCTCCAATACCTCTGGCCCCAGGAAAGCTAAAGAAGTGTTCCAGCGGTTTGGACTGTGGGGGACCTTTTCACCAGAAACCTAGTTCAGCTAACCTGTACAAGGCGACCTCTGTCTGGAATCTACAAAGTTGTATGAGCATATACATACACATCAGGGGGAACTCAGGGCAAATGTCATCATCCTTTCAGGCAACTGGCATAATCCCATAACAATACTTCTATGAACCAACAAAAAACTAATCCTGAGGCAAATCAAAAGGTCACAAAGGTTGCCCAGCACAATGTTTTCCTGGGAATACATTCAAGCATGCTACACCCACTGCCCCCCATTGTTTTGCCAGCCTGGACTCACTGCCCCACCCCAGGCTAGCAGGAATGCAGGCATTAGCACCCATCAACGTGGAGGCTACCCACATTCCTTTTCCCCAACGTACTCAAATAAGATGAACCCAAGAAACAACAAATTTGAAACTGAGCAATGACATTTTATCAAATATTCTGCCAGATCTGAAGTCCAATCAGCTGCAGATGATATGCCTCAGCCAATCAGCAAGTGGATCCTAGCTGCAACCAACCTTCACCAGTCAACACTCAGGGTGGCAAGAATCCATTGTTTTGAATAGCTGTCAGATTCCTATAAATGTCTCTGTATTTATCCATGACCTTTATGTCTAATTTGAGAGTGCAGACTTCCCTAACATCCACTTTGGCTAAATGAATAAAGCCTCTGTTTTTTGCCTTCAAGCCATTTGTGTCTCATTCGATCCTTCAAAGCCTAGGCATGCCAGGACCCCAAACCCGTAAAATTACAGAGATGAAATCGCTTAACAAGATGGCAAAATTTTCTGAAGAAATCATGCCAAGAAAACCACACAATAGGTTCTAGAGTTGCCATAAGTCAGAAAAAAATGAAAGTACACTATGCCATGCAGTTAGGAGACATAGCCCCACAGGAGTCCCCCGGAGGCCATCAGATGACACAAGGGCACTTCCGGTGGGACTCAGGTGTTCCATTTCTCAAGCTCATGGAAACAAAGTCCAAAGACCTCTATCAGGAATTGGGTGTAAATAGACTCCTGATCGAGAAAAATGGAATAAAGAGTAGGAAATATAGGTGAAGGCACAATAAGGAGGTGGTATGGCCGCCTATCCCTGAAGATGGGAAAAGATGGACGGGAATGGTATAAGAATTCCTTCCACTTACTCCAGCTTCCCCCACCCACCTACCCACCCATCCGATGAGGTCCTTAGTGCCCTGCAAAATGGAACTATGTTGGGAAAAAGATGAAGTGTTCTCATATAAATCTGGGTTTCTCTGTAATTCTTGTAATATGGAAAACAGCAGTGGTAAAACTTCTCCCACATTTCCACTATAATTCAAGAACCTGTCTGTTATGCTAAGTCATTAGTCCTAGGTTTGATGTACAATGCCACAATTTACAACATGAAAACTAGAAGTCAAGTATCATGCAAGTCAACATGATACTGAATATGTGCTATTTATTTGCACTGACATCATTTGTCCTTCTCCTATTATCTCTTGCATGATGTCTTATACTGTCTTGTATAATGAATTTCACTGCCGTATGTATTAACCATATCAGAATACATCACTCTTCTAACCAGTCCTTTGAAAATTACAGTGAGGATTTATGTATGTAATTAAATGTAATTTTAAAAAAAACAAATTTACAATTTTACTTCTTTTGTCTTCACAGTGTAAACTTCTGGGAAAGAAAGCCATCCAAAATTATTCAGGACATTATCACATGAAGCAAGCAAACTGGCATTGCAGTGGACTATCTCCTTTGTGTTGGTTACTATCACATGATGCTGCTGTTTTTGCCTCCACTCTTCCCACAATGATTATTCCATCTCTAGCTACTAATACATAAAACCTATCAATAGCTCCCTATCCCAAGCTATTTCTGTCATCTAACTTTTTACAATAGGTTCTTTCACTTCTATGCCAGCATACCAGTAGTACTTCACTTACTTACTTACTTACTTACTTAGGCGATCCCTCGTAGTCCGAGGATGATGGTCCTCCAAGAGTGGTATCCTGGGGGTGGATCCGTAGGTGGCTGTGGAGCCCTATTCTTGACCTGCATCTTCTCCCACAGTGAGGGCATCGGTTTCCAGGTGGAAGGTGGTCCCGGTCGGGGTTGGCTTGACACGCCTTCCTCTTGGCACGTTTTTCTCTTTCGCCCTCCATTCAAATTCTGCAGCACTGCTGGTCACAGCTGACTGCCAACTGGAGTGCTCAAGGGCCAGGGCTTCCCAGTTCTCATTGTCTATGCCGGAATTTTTAAGGTTGGCTTTGAGCCCATCTTTAAATCTTTAAATCTCTTTTCCTGTCCTCCAATATTCCATTTTCCATTCTTGAGTTCGGAATAGAGCAACTGCTTTGGGAGACGGTGGTTGGGCATCCGGACAACATGGCCGATCCAGCTGAGCTGATGGCGGAGGACCATCGCTTCAATGCTGGTGGTCTTTGCTTCTTCCAGCACGCTGACGTTGCCCACCTGTCTTCCCAAGAGATTTGCAGGATTTTCCGGAGGCAGCGCTGATGGAATCATTCCAGGAGTTGCATGTGATGTCTGTAGACTGTCCACATCTCGCAGGCATATAACAGGGTTGGGAGGACAATAGCTTCATAAAGAAGCACCTTGATATCCCTACGGATGTCCCGGTCCTCAAACACTCTCTGCTTCATTCGGAAAAATACTGCACTCGCAGAGCTCAGGCGGTGTTGAATTTCGGTGTCAATGTTGACTTTTGTGTAGAGGTGGCTGCCAAGGTAGCGGAAATGGTCAACATTTTCTAATGTTACACCATTAAGCTGTATTTCTGGCATTGGAGAGGGATTGGCCGGTGACTGCTGGAAGAGCACTTTGGTTTTCTCGATGTTTAATGACAAAAAAAAAAAAAAAGCTTCTCATATGCTTCTGCAAAGGTGTTTAGTTTGGCTTGTAGGTCTTCTTCTGAATGTGCACAGATGACGTTGTCATCAGCATACTGGAGTTCTATAACAGATGTTGTTGTAACCTTGCTTTTGGCTTTCAGTCTGCTGAGGTTGAATAGCTTGCCATCTGTCCGATAGATGATTTCCACTCCGGTGGGAAGCTTCCCGTCAACAAGATGAAGTATCATAGAGATAAAGATGGAAAATAAGGTTGGGGGAATAACACATACCAGTAGTAAAATGATATCAGTCAATGAGCTGCTCCTGTTTTTCCCCTTGCTAATCCCAACCTGGTTATTTTCCTTTTGTTTTATATTTATATTTGGCTCTTTCAAAAAAATGTTGGAATTACACTACACACACACACACACACACACACCCTACACATACAGAGAGAGACACTACGGTAGTGCAGGAAAGTGAGATTATGTGGATATGAGGACATATGGTTGTGAGACCCCAGGGACACAAATTAATGCAATAGTGCTAATGAAGAGGGAAACATTACACATCCCAACAAAAAATCTTGGTTTTTAGGTCCATCCATTGGGTTATTTGGGATGCTGATTCAGAAAATTCCATAGGATAGACCACATCACCTCTAGTTTCTTAGATATGGTGTGTCGAATGAAGGGAAATTTGTACCATAAATCTGTGCTTTCGGTATGAAATAAGTAAATTTTTCATGTAGTGCACTTTTCTTTTAATTTTTAATATGGTCCCTTTATGCTTAATTTAAATGCCATGTTAAAATGTCCTGGTTTTTTAGGGGCAAGCAGAGTGTAGACTTCTATATGGCACATGTTCTATATCTCTAGTGATGATAGGGTGCCATTTTTAGAATCAGCAGGTCAAATATCAGCAGGTCAAATATAACTAGAAATAGCTCTAACATTTGAGGCACCAAAATGTGTGGTGGCCAGTTATATTGATGGTGCTCAACAAGGTATGTATCCACCATATACACTAGCATACTGTAGTGCAGTGATTCTCAACCTGGGGTCCCCAGATGTTTTTGACCTACAACTCCCAGAAATCCCAGCCAGTTTACCAGCTGTTAGAATTTCTGGGAGTTGAAGGCCAAAACATCTGGGGACCCCAGGTTGAGAACCACTGCTGTAGTGGAATAGCAGGTTGGTGTGACAAAGTCCCAAGTCATGTTTTGTCAAGTCATTCTTTTGTTTGCCTCTTCATAACTCCTCCCCTATGTGATTGTTGGGATGGATGGAGTACTATGACAAATTGACCTTTGGCATGGAGCATTTGCCTGATTCTTTTGCATCTGTCAATAGAGATCATACATCTTTTTAATATTCTGAATATCCATACTGTGTTCACTGAAATTTCCACTTAAATGTTGTAACCACTGAGGGTATCTTCCCATGGAAGGTCGTTGATGGTTTAATCATGTTCCCTGCTTTTTCAATTCTCTAAAATGTCTGACAACAAATAATTGGGACCTCTTTTTCACCTTACTTGGGCTGCAATTCCCTTCCTCAGTACTTGACATTTTGTCTTTGTTGGGACACCTATGGTTAAGTGTCTTGAGAAATAAAAGATAAAGCACCTGTTTGAGACTGAACACATCTTGATACATGCCTAGATTTCATTACTAAATGGCAATTAAGAGCACAGACTAATGAGATCCCTGAAGAAAACAACTCATAATATTTGCAATGGTTGCTTTGAAACATAGAGTGAACTTATTATAATACTTTTAATTAAAAAATCCCTTGTACTGTTACAAAGGCATGATCACATGGAGACAGCATCATCAAAGAGCTAAACGGCAGGGCAACTGCAGTTTTAATAGTTGTAAAGGCATAGAATTAATGAACAGGCAAACTATTGGGTCTGACTGAGAAAAAAATAATTCCCCCGCCCTGCAGTTCAATGGTTTACCTTCACCAGTATTTGCATCAAAAGGCCCAGATTAAGCTGGAAAATACTTTTTGCCTTCATTTTTCATCATGCTTTCATTCTTTTTTTAATGTACATATTATTAAACCTTAAGTATGAATAGTAATCACATTTCTTCTTGAGCACAATAAACGATATGGAAATAAACTCTGCTTGGAAAGAAGAGTTGTGATACAGTTAAGCCCATCCTACTTATCTGAGTTTATATGTATGCAAATTAGGCTGAAATGATAATAGAAACATACACACATTTCTCACATATTCAAAAAAAAACCCCTCTACAAATAGTCTTCTGATAACTTGTATAACTTTCAGTCCCACCTACTTGAACTGTTGCAGCCTTATCCTCATTTTGAAAATGGTCTTTTGCTGATTTCCATAATCATAACAATTATCATTGGAAGCAAAGAGGCATCAGCATTTGTACAGACTAATTAGTGACAGATGGAGTTCTAGAGAATATGCCTGCCCCTTTGTTTCACCTCCGATTCTTTTTTTAATCTATGTACTCAAGCCTTTTTGCTTCTTTTCTGCCTTCAGAGGGCATGCCCCCTTCTTTACAAAGTTAGTCTTTGTCTAGGAAGGGATGACCCATGAGGCTCCATAGAATCATAAAATCAAAGAGTTGGAAGAGACCTCATGGGCCATCCAGTCCAACCCCCTGCCAAGAAGCAGGAATATTGCATTCAAATCACCCCTGACAGATGGCCATCCAGCCTCTGTTTAAAAGCTTCCAAAGAAGGAGCCTCCACCACACTCCGGGGCAGAGAGTTCCACTGCTGAACGGCTCTCACAGTCAGGAAGTTCTTCCTCATGTTCAGATGGAATCTCCTCTCTTGTAGTTTGAAGCCATTGTTCCGCGTCCTAGTCTCCAGGGAAGCAAAAAACAAGCTTGCTCCCTCCTCCCTGTGGCTTCCTCTCACATATTTATACATGGCTATCATATCCCCTCTCAGCCTTCTCTTCTTCAGGCTAAACACGCCCAGCAGGTTAAGCCGCTCCTCATAGGGCTTGTTCTCCAGACCTTTTATCATTTTAGTCGCTCTCCTCTGGACACATTCCAGCTTGTCAATATCTCTCTTGAATTGTGGTGCCCAGAACTGGACACAATATTCCAGGTGTGGTCTAACCAAAACAGAATAGAGGGGTAGCATTACTTCCCTAGATCTAGACACTATGCTCCTATTGATGCAGGCCAAAATCCCATTGGCTTTTTTTGCCGCCACATCACATTGTTGGCTCATGTTTAACTTGTTGTCCACGAGGACTCCAAGATCTTTTTCACACGTACTGCTCTCGAGCCAGGCATCCCCCATTCTGTATCTTTGCATTTCGTTTTTCCTGCCAAAGTGGAGTATCTTGCATTTGAGGTGGAGTATCTTGCAGGATGAGGATGGCTTAGCCCACACATGAGAGCCAGTTTAAGGGGCATTTATTTATTTACTCAGGGTGGTGTACAGATTGTCAACAATTAGATGCCATAAACATACATACATACATATCAGTTAAAAACATTGAATTGGACAGAATAAAAATCCATATAAAAACCATTTAAAACTATAATACTTAATGTCTATCAGTTCGACTCCTTATCCATTTGCATCGTTTAAGCCATTCTGTGTTTGTTGTTTCATCATACTGTATTTATCCAATTACGCCATATTACCAAAAGCTTGCTTGAAGAGCCAGGTTTTCTCTCTTTTCCGAAAGTTCAGGAGGTAGGGGGCCGATCTAATATCCAAAGCCGAGGGGCCACCGCTGAGAAGGCCCTATCTTTCATCCCCGCCAAGTGTGCCTACAAGGAAGGCAGGATTGAGAGCAGGGTCTCTCGAGATGATCTTAAATTCCTGGATGGTTTATAAGGAGAGATACATTCAGACAAGTAAGCTGGGCTGGAACCATTAGTGCTTTAGAGGCTAAAGCCAGCACAAACTGGCAGCCAATGGAGCTGGCACAACAGAGGGGTTGTATGCTCCCTGAGCACTTCGCCTGTTAGCAAGCTGGCTGCTGCCCGCTGGACCATTTGAAGCTTCCAAACAGTCTTCAAAAGCAACCCCACATAGAGTGCATTGCAATAGTCTATACAGGATGTAACCAGAGTGTGGACTACCATGGCCAAGTCAGACTTCCCAAGGTATGGGCGCAGCTGGTGCACAAGCTTTAAGTGTGCAAATGCTCCCCTAGTCACCACTGAAACCTGGGGTTCCAGGCTCAGCAATGAGTCCAGGATCACACCCAAGCTGCCTTTCTATTATAGGTGATCTCTCTCTCTCAGTATGTATTTCCTTTTATATTCAAGCGGGATTTCCTTAAACAATCAATGTAATTTTTTTTCCAGCTGTACAGGACCATCCTGAATACTGTTCTCCTAGTTGTCTACCACGAATTCATATTGCACTGGCTTTGCTACACTCTACTTGATATAGATACCAAATATTGCCACAATTATAACAGGGGAAATAAAAATTTAGAAGAAAAACCGAAACATATGAGTATAGTAACAGAGATCCAGGGAGCACATCATAGTCATCATAGGAAAGTACTAGACCAGCTATTAAATTTCACAAGAACATAAGATTTAGCATTATATCAAAGGTTAGAGCTGGCTGGTGACTGCCATAATCTACAAATGGATACCCATTCACAATAACAATTTCTGTGTGTTTTGGCAATGAAGGCATGGATTGTGTGTATCTGTATTTATTCGAAAAAAAAATCAACTTTGATATTTAGCAGATGGCGACTCTCCCAATGCAATTGGTATTTCCAATCTTTCCAAAGATTTCTAGTTTTGGACATTTTCTCTTTTAAAAATGTTAAGTATGGAGCCCCCGGTGGTGCAGTGGGTTAAACCACTGAGCTGCTGAGCTTGTTGACCGAAAGGTCACAGGTTCGAATCTGGGCAGCAGCGTGATATTCCACTGTCAGCCCCAGCTTCTGCCAACCTAGCAGTTTGAAAACATGCAAATGTGAGTAAATCAATAGGTACCACTCCGGTGGAAGGTAAGGCGCTCCATGTGGTCATACCAGCCACATGACCTTGGAGGTGTCTACGGACAATGCCAGCTCTTTGGCTTAGAAATGGAGATGAGCACCAATCCCCAGAGTTGGACACAACTGGACTTAATGTCAGGGGAAAACCTTTACCTTTACCTATGGCCTGTTTGGATTTGATGGATGGAATTATTTGAAATGTTCCTAAATTCTATTTAAAAAAATACTTGGCAGTAGCTTTCAGCCAATGCCAACTGAAAGCGGCTGGAGATCTAGGGCAGATCTCAGGATAGGGCCCTCTGTGTGTGTGTTTGTGCGTTTGTGTGTGTGTGAACAATTGAACTAAATAGTGCAACAGACAGAAACATTAAAATTTTCATGTGTGACTATAGTTTCAGCCCTGATCCCTTCCACATTTACTTAGTAACACACCAGTTATTGATAATGTCAAAAACATGGATGGATTCAGGAGGACTGGGAAGGACCACAAAGCAACCTGTATCTTTTCCCTTCAGTTTCAGTCCACTTAGCTAGCCAAAGATCTGGCCAGTTGGATGCAATTATATTGTTATTAATAATGTTCTAAACGTTTTAAATGGCTATTTTATAATTTAATCATAAAATCATAGAATCGTAGAGTTGGAAGAGGGCTCATGGGCCATCCAGTCCAACCCCCTGCCAAGAAGCAGGAAAATTGCATTCAAAGCACCCCCAACAGATGGCCATCCAGCCTCTGTTTGAAAAACCTCCAAAGAAGAAGCCTCCACAACAATACAGGGCAGAGAGTTCCACTGCTGAACAGCTCTCACACTAAGGAAGTTCTTCCTAATGTTCAGATGGAATCTCCTTTCTTGTAGTTTGAAGCCATTGTTCCACTTCCTAGTCTCCAGAACAGCAGAAAACAAGCTTGCTCCCTCCTCCCTATGACTTCCTCTCACATATTTATACATGGCTATCATGTCTCCTTTCAGCCTTCTCTTCTTCATGCTAAACATGCCCAGCTCTTTAAGCCACTCCTCATAGGGCTTGTTCTCCAGACCCTTGATCATTTTAGTCACCCTCCTCTGGACATTAATTAATGTTTTAATGAATGTGAATCTGTGTCTATATTGTTATGATGTATGTGTTGGCTTCAAATTGCTGCCGATTGTAAGCCACCCGAGTTCCCTCTTGAGGGTTGAGAAGGATGGGGTACAAATATTTGAAATAAATAAATAAGTTGCCATAACAGTATCATTGGTAACCCAACTTTGCTTTCAACTGTCTCACACGTCCACCATATTTGTAGCAACATATCAAACTCATAGAATGGATTCATGGGCCTTATTGGTCATCAAATCTAACCCACTGCTCAATGCAGGATCTCCATCTAAAGTGTTTCCAGCAAGTAACTGTCCAGACAGTTTTGAAGATGTCCAGAGAAGAAGGCAATTGCTTTATTTTATTCTTTTTTAAAGAAAAAAAATACTATTTTGAGGAGGTGCGAAAATGCCAAGAATGTCAGTTTCCATGGACAACCATATTTTTGTAGCACAGTACATCTCTCCCCTTATTAAATATGCATAACTAACTTATAGCTAAAGATACAATGGGAGGGTTTCAATTTCCTTTGTTTTCATTAGGGAATTGCTAATGGGAAAAGAAGGTTTCTGAAGGCAATTATAATTGATTTTGACTTCCAGATTCCACAGGTGGGTGAACCTTGAGAAAACTTGTAATTTCCTGTAGAAAGTTGTGGGAAGAAGGCTTGGCTGTGAGCTTTGAGTGTTATCCCTAAGTGACAGACCTTCTGAGAACAGGGAGCAGTAAGCATGATTTTGCCTTCTAAAACATAACCTAGCAATTTTACCTGCTTACAAAACTCTATTCTTTCAAAATAGATTCATCTTATGCTGCCTGAAAGAACTAAATAAATCAATTGCCTGCAGGGGAGCATTTTTCTACATATGAAATGTGTTGGACTCAGAATTATAACACTGTAACTCCTTTTTAATTGCTGTACAGTACAACCCTAGTACCAGTGGGGCTGACACCGATTTACATCCAACAATATATGATATCTCTAGGGATTGTTCAGGTCCTCCAGGCAGTTCTGTCAGATGTTTCCATAGATTCACCTTGAAAATATCCTAGAGTGGAATATTCTAAGTCCTCCAGGGTGACTTTATAGTAACTCCCAATGGAAGTCATTGAGTTCAATAGAGTTCAGTATTATCAACAACTTCCTTTTTATATGATAAATCCAGGCATCCCCACAGGTTCTGGGAGAGGGGGACATACTGTAGTTCCATCATAAGGAATCTTGGATTTGTAGGAGCACCAGAGCTGTATGGCAGAAAATTCTCCATGCCGCTACCTAAATTGCATATGAAGGAGCCATGCCAGTTGAAGTGGAACCCCAATGCTATGTTGCGTCATGTGAAAGGTCTCACATTTATAAACCACAGTCAGGACCCTTTTAGATCTATGCAACGGCATTAGTTCACACAAAGCAAAGTCAGTAGCTCGGAGGAAAGTAGTGGTGATGGAAAGAAGAAAAAGGTGGCTGCAGTTGCAATGGGATGAAGTCTGTCGTTCCATGGTCCCTGTTTATTGAAGGGGGTCCATGGGACCGCAGCACCATAGAAATGGCTAATTTGGACTGTTGCCTGTTCCATGGTACTGACAGAATAGTATTTTTGTGTGTTTGTGTGTGCCAGGAGCGACTTGAGAAACTGCAAGTAGCTTCTGGTGTGAGAGAATTGGCAATCTGCAAGGACATTGCCCAGGGGACGCCCGGAATTTTTTTTGATGTTTTACCATCCTTGTGGAAGGCTTCTCTCATGTCCCTGCATGGGGAGCTGGAGCTGACAGAGGAAACTCATCCACGCTCTCTCCGGATTCAAACCTACGACTTGTCGGTCTTTAGTCCTGCCCGCACAAGTATAACCCACTCTGCCACTGGTGGCTCCTAGTAGCATATTGCTACTGTAGGATTATGTTCTGTTTCTTCACATTGCTTGTAGATGTACACCTTCCCATTAGCAGGAGAAAGGTTGCTTCCATTACTTTTTCCTTCTTTCCCTTCACATCGCCATCCTCGTAGCTTTGAGAGCATTACTTCTTCTCAGATTCAGTTTGTTACCTGTACCAAAGGCATAAGGGTGATCTCCGTTGTGAGGCAGTTGCAAGGAGTGAACACCATAAAGATTAAAAGCACTCTGCAAATTTAAATGGCAATAAAAATGACAAATAGCAGGTTAGTAATTCTAAGTGCTGGCAAGAAGAGCCAGTTGCCTGGCCAGGTGGAACCTCTTTGAATGACTTCATCTCTCCTTCAGAAATGGTTTCTTGTAAAAGCAAAAAGGAGGGGGATATATGTAGGGAAAATGCTGAAAATTACTAAACTTTGTCAAAGTTTGGTGGAAAGAAGTCATTCATTTAAAGAGCACAGGAGGTGTATGGTAAGGCAAATGTACAGCCATCTCTCAGCTGCTCAAACAAAACACAGCTGTTGCACCTGGCTCTCTTCTTTCTCCTCTGGTAACCATGCTAGTTGTCCAACACATTTGGACTACTCTGGGTTGAGGAAAAATGCCTTAGTGGAAAGATCTAATATCCGGCAGAGCTTGGAAAATGCGTTCTGTTTCTGGCAAAAAAAATGCAACTCCCAAAATCTCACATCTCTGCTGACCCAAAATAAGTATGCAACAATAGAAAATATGCAACCAACTGCATGACAGATACACTTAAGCAATTCTGTTTCTGTGAATTTGATCTTTCTGTGAATTTGATGTTTCTGTAAACATGACCATGGTGCAATAGCACAACAAATTACAACTATGTGCAAAAGTGTTAATTATTCATGTGAATGGCAACCACAGTATTGAGTACAGCCTGTATAATGGAGGTGGGAAAGACAAAAGAAATTCACCATCTCAGTATGGGATGGTGGCATGAAGTGGCATTGGCAGCGTGTTCTACTGTGATAATCTGATTTGCTACATCATGCATTAGGGATTGACAATACAGATAAAAAGAAAAATAGACAAGCAATTGTCGATCAGCAGTGACAGACATCCCGATATTTGAATGTTGTGAAGGAGTTATTCTTCATAAAAACACATGTGTTTTCTGCATTAAAAACTGTCTTTTTCTCAAGAAAATGTTTTGTGTGCAAAAAATACATGTTATCTATGGAGTATAATTCCCCTGTAATATTTTATCTGACAACAACAACACATTTTTAAATTACCCATCTCTCCTGATGGCTCAAGGCAAGATATAACAAAATCAAAACATATGGTTTTATTGTGTTGTGGTGGTTTTATACTGTTTTTATGTTTTAATTTGCATTTTGATACTATGTATACTGATTTGTTGAGTTGCCGATAGGCCTTGAGTTGCCGATAGGCTGAGAAAGGCGGTATACAAATACAGTAAATAAATAAAGAAATAATAAAAACACACCAATATAAAAAACATATACCAAACACAGGTACAAAATTAACATATAGCAGCAATAGAATGTAAATCAAAACTCATGACTGAAAGTTGATTGGGTAGGCCTGTCGGAAGAGATGAGTCTTCAATGGGTCTTAAATTCTGACAGCTCGTTTAGCTGTCAGAGCTCTTCTGACAGATCATTCCACTGTTGTGGGTAGGCCAATTAAAAGGTCCTCTGAATGGCAATTGTCAGTCTGGTTCTGGATGGTTGGTGTAAGTGTCCCCCAAAAGAAATAGGCAGGAAACAACTGTAATTATTTGTCCTGACATACTAAGATGAAATAGGCATATTCCTAGCATATACTCTGTAGACTACTTTCCGTGGGTATGTAACATCCTGGTTACTGCTCTATTTGGGCAGGGACCAGGTATCTTGGTGACGAGAAGGTGAGCTCAGGGAACATACTCTTCAAATGTGCATTTTCTGACTTTGTGATCTTGAAGGTCTCAAGAAGGCATGGGACATATTGAGTAAGCTGCCATTCAGATTGGGCTATTCCTTTATAAACATGACTGCACCAGCATATAAAGTGCATCCAAATGAAAAACCCAAAAACAGGATTTAAAAGCTTGCACTGAGGATATTTGTTGCATTTCGAGGCAAGACTGACAAAAAAGTGTGTTTTCCTGTGTTAAATGTACAACCTAGTCACCTTCTGTATTCTGTCGGTGTTCTGGGTGGTTTGTCAGTATTAATTGCAAGGTCAGGGATCATTCATCCTGTATTCTGTCAATACATATTGCAGCAAGCAAAGTGCTAAATCCCAAGATGACAGCTGGCAGAAAACAGGAGCAGCTCTGCCAATCCTGCAAGTTCCATGGAAAAGCAACAGCCCTCTGACAAGGGTCAGCACTAGTTGTTCTCGTGCTGTGTTTGCTCCTCAAGATGCCAGGGTTTAGCAGGCCTATTCTTTGCCATTTCCTTTCCCTCTGCAATAAGCCAGGGTGGCGAAGTGTTGTGGGGGAGAAACCAAAGAAGCACAGCAAAGAACAGGTGCCCTGTGGGTGAGGTGGAAGGAAATGAATCATTTGGCATTTTTTCTAATCATATTAGTACATTTAATTGAGCCATCGGAATCCAAAGCCTCTCCAGAAAAATTGGTCAACCCAGACATGGGAAAAAGACAGATGGAGAACGGGAAGCCTGGAAGCATCACAAACTGTCTCTGCATGAAGCAGTGATGGCTCAGTGTCTTTCCTGTGTTAGTTGTGCATACAAATAATGGCATAGTTTCAGTTCCACTCTTCCCCGAGTGTGTGTGCTACTGTACATTCCCAGGCATTATCATGAATCTTCCAGAAAGAGGTCAGTTGGAGACTAAGTAAGCATAATAGAGGTGATAGAGAATGATGGAATGCTGCGTTCAGTACTTGAGTCAACATGAGTTCAGAACTCATGCCATTGCATAGGTCTAAAAGGATCCTGGCTGTGGTCTATAAATGCAGGACCTTTCACATGACACAACATAGCATTGGGGTTTCACCACTTCAACTGGCATGGTTCCATCATATGCAGCTTAGGCAGGGGCATGGAGAAATCTCAGCCATACAGCTCTGGTGTGCCTACAAATCCAAGATTCATGTAACTGGGGTCCAAGAACATACACTCTAAGAATATGGGTTCTTATTGTATTAGTGTAATGGAAAATCTAATTACAGTGGAGGTTTTGAATGTGTTTATTAATGTTGGTATATGGCAAGCACAGGCCAGAGTTAACTACAGCTGATTGGTTGCCATAGTAGCGAAGCCCCGCAGTAGAAATGTATCCATTCCAGAACAGCTAGGAGGAAAAAGGGGCAGAGCTAACTAAAAGGAGAAGAGTGGACATTTTAAAATATGAGCCAGTCTTTAGCCGGGTAAGCTAAAGGGAAGATGTCTCTGGCTATGTGAGAGCTGGAGTGGGGAGATTCCTATTCTAAGTTAAAGTCTTCACCCTTGATATTTAAAGTGTTAAAGGAACCATTTTGAATTGTAATCTAGCCTGTGACCTAAGGGAAAGAAAATCCCAGTATAGGATTGTGTCTTCAGTGGCAGAACTGAATAAAAGGATAATCTGAGTATAAGTCATCAGTCAGTGGGACTGAGGAGAAAAGTGTTCTTTGAGAATAAGTTTACAGTTAAACTATTGAGAAAAAGAAAGAAATATAAGTTATAAGTTACCCAGTCAGGAGACTTGCATGTTAAAGTAGAGAAAGTTACCAAACCAAGTTGGCATAAGATAAGCCATTCTGAATATTATATAGTAACAGTTTTAGTTATTCATAATAGTAAAAGCTGAGAGTAACAATATCCAGGAAGTACTGTGAAGAAAAATACTGTGTAACCATTATGCTTTATGTGCCTGCGAATCCATAAATAAACATATCTTCAATTCATACAATAAAGATTTGTGTCAAGTTACTACATTGAAGATATTCTACAGGAAGATGGCTGAAGATCATATTGGAGCTGAATACAAGTTACAGTACTAGGTTACACATTAAAAGGACACATATAAACATTTTTAAAAGTGAAGCTTCTTACAAACTGATATAGTAAAGGTGCTCAGCCACAGCTATACTCTCCCCTTCTCTTTCCCCCTACATGTTTATTGGTATCAACGTTCCAACTTGTATCCCTGATCCGTGCTGGATACTGGCAGGCAAATCCAAGGCCCCTGCTCAAGATTCTTTGTACTCAAACTGAGGCAAAAAGCCTTTCAGGTGGCACCAACCATAAAACAGAAGAGACTCTTCTGACACTTCTGTGAACAGAGTATACACAGCAACACTGGTATCCTTCCACTCTTCCAGCAATTTATATATTAAGAGTTCTGTTTGTCTTATGTAAACTGCCAATCTACTGAGAATGTTTTCTGCTCAAAGAGAAATTTTGCAAGGCCTCATCAGATCAGCAGAGACCTTTCAGATCAATGGAGTTGCCTGAAGAGGGAGGAGAGAGAATCCCAGTAGAGTTTACCTGAAATCACTAGAGAATCATCTATTCTTACAAAAGCCACATTCTTAGCATCATAGCATCTTTTTACTCAAAATTTGCAGGGAGAGAAAGCTACAGATGCTGTCATATTGAACATAACTCCCGAAGGAGTGTTAAACTAGTATGTTGTAGTCAGCATTGTCTAACCACCCATTGTGCCAAGGGCACTGCAGTGGCACAACGCCATGTCACATCCATGCGGAATGCTCCAGCACTTTCCTCTTGGCAGTCATGCTGATTCCAATTTCCTTAACAGTTTCACTGGACTGTCTTTTCTGTCTCATACTAATAAATGCAGCAGTAGGTGCCAAGCCTCCTGGGATGTACATACTCAAATTGCCCCCCTCCTGACCCTCAAAGGAGAGCACCAGAAGCTACATAGCTGTCTTGCTTTATTAAGGGAACTCCATCATGCTGTATAGAATCAGCTAAAAAGTAAGTCCTCAAGGGCAGCAGGCACTTTTAGAGAGAAGTATAGAAAAATAATTTTCTGGATGACAACTTCCAGAATCCCTCACCCAGAATGACCAACAGCCCTGCTGACTGGAGGGTTCTGGGAATTATAGTCTAAAAAGCAATATTTTGAAGCTTCACATCAAAGACATCTGTATTATGCCATGCAAAGCCTATTACCATACAACTGTTTAGGGTAATCGAACATATTTAGTGGGAGTTTGGTAAAGTTGAATGATGAAAGAACAGCTGTGGCTTGACCCTGCTTAACAGTAAACCTGACAATGCAGCCTTTTTAGCCTATGCATACTCTCAAGCACTCTTAACTGGAGGACAGCTCTTATCAACAGTGCTGTGGATTTTGAAGAGGTACAAATAGAGGGCGAAAGGGAGAAACGTACCAAGAGGAAGGTGCACCAAGCAAACCTTTGTTTGGACCACCTTCCATCTGGAAATGTATGTCCTCACTGTGAAAGACCATGCAGATCCAGAATAGGTCACTACAGTTACTTGTGGGCCCACCACCAAGACTCTACTCATGGAAGACAATAATACTAGGTCACATGTGATAGCCTATGATGATGACTGGGAAGGGACCATTAGGAATGCTCAGGACTAGCTAGTCCTGTGTTGGCACCATTCCTGAGCTGACTTATAATAGTCACTTGAAGGAAGAAACTTCCTTTCAAATATGGAGGTGGCAACCCAGACCAATCACATAGGGCGAATGAAGCATGCAGAAAGGTGCATTCTTGCCTTGGAAAGCCTACATGCCCCCCTTTCAGACTTAGCAAATCATTTATCAGTTCAGGAATGCTACCATGTCACTTAGGAGTGGAGCCATACCTGAAAATTAATTAAAACTGAGCTCTGAACAAATATAAAACTAGCATACAGTATTATGGAAACATCGACACACTAGAGATGGTAGTGAAGCTGCCGTAAAACAACAGACTTTCCATTACAAGGACAACATACTGCCTTTTTTGCTCTTTGTTCATTCTGTTTAGTTATACCAAAGTTTTATCATATTGGTTTGGGACCCGCCTACCTTCGTGACCGTATGTCTCTCCATGAACCAGCCCAAGCTCTTAGTTCTTCGGGGGAGGCCCTCCTTTCGCCCCTGCCAGTTTCTCAGGCTCGCCTTGTGAGTTCAAGGGAGAGAGCTTTCTCCTCTGTGGCCCCCCAACTCTGGAACTCATTGCCCGGAGAGATTAGGAAAGCCCCTACCCTAGAAACCTTTAAAAAGAATCTCAAGACCTGGCTCTGCTATTGTACTTGTTGTTTGGGCTTGGCCTCATGTGAGCTGCCCCTAGTCCCCGTTGGGGAGATGGTGGCGGGGTATAAATAAAGATTATTATTATTGTTGTTGTTGTTGTTGTTGTTGTTGTTGTTATTATTATATCATTTCTAGAGCTCCCAGTACTAGCCATATGAAATACTTTTGGGTTGAAAAAAATGACTCCCAAAGGGCTCCCTCATATCATTTTGTTGATGATGTTCATTACTGCTTCAAGCAAAGTCAAGTTTAATTATCTAAACATAAAGGGTTGCAGAAGGTCTAAATATGACAATCTACTGTGTTCAGCAAAGGAGAAGACATGAAATACTGGATATTTAGCAAATAAATGAGATAGGCTTTGGATAAAACTATACATAAGAGAAGTGGCTGATAGCTATTTTAATTAAAAATAGAACATCTGTGTTCCAAAATAAATATTTGAAATTGTCTCATTCCTTTAAAAGTTGCCCTACACAACAACCACATAGAGAATACTTTTTCAGCATTTTTACCCTGGAGGAAGACTTGAAATAATTTTTCAGTCTCAGGGAATCCCTGCATAAATATTGATCAAAAACTGTTTTCACTCACAATCATGTTCTTCCATGGAACCCTTAGCAATTTCTCATATGGCTCAATGCAATAGAATATTAAAATGCACAGAAAAGTGTTTGAATATGCATTGTCTCTCTACATTGCCTAAATGCAGTGGAATTGCAATCAAAATGGGTTAATAGCCTTGTGCCTTGACTAATTATCCACATTGCATTATGTTAGTATTCAGTATAGGAATTGCATAAGGGAACTCTTCTGGCCAATATTTACCTGAGATGTAGAATTTTGTCCATTTTCCATCCACCTGCTGCTGTCAGAGTCACAGAAGTAAGTGATGCTTCTTGGAAGAAGAAGAGTTTCCATAAAATGTAAAATTATGCCTAATTATACCCCATTACAACCAGAAAAGTTCCCTTTTGAACTGTAGTCAGCCCTCCACATTCACTGTGTTAAGGGTACAGAACCTCCATGAAAGTTTTAAAAAATGAATAAGGAAATTGCTATTTTATTTTTTTTACCTGTGAGGTAAACTCTCATAATTTATAGGTCTTCCAGCATGACTCTGTGGTCAACTTTTGCAGGAAGCTGAATGGAAAATTGCACTGGGGAACCTAGAGATTCCTTAAGAGGTGTTCTCTTTATTTAAAATGTATTTAAAACTTTTATATCCTGATCTTCTCAACCTCCGTAGAGGGACTCAAAACGGCTCTCTAGAAATCTCTAGTTCCTCCGGTGTGACATTGATCATAGGGTCACACGAGAGGATCTAAAGATTTCAAAATAGAGCATTATTGATCAAATACTTGAATATCCAAATTTACGAGAGACAAAACCACAAATGTGGAGGAAGGATTGGACTACTCAAGGCATCCCTACACTTGAGGATGTGGGTGTTCTGGTTGGAAAAGGAACTTTCCAAACTGTGAGTACTGCCAGCATGTTCCAGAATAGTCACCATGTAGAACCATAAGAAAGAAATTGGGCTACTATATCATATCTCCCGAAGATGCTGAGTTTTAATAGGGTTATTTGGGGTCCATTAGAATAATTTTCTGAGCTTCTTTGTACTTACCCAAAACTTTGGACTTTCCTCAAGTCTATTGATGCCTATCTTTTATGGATGGTGGTGCTCTTTGGCCATCAAAGCAACAATGCTGACAACCAGAATGGACTGAAAATAGATGCACTGTTATGACTATTTTATCTTCACCAGGCATGTTGGCCTATTCTGAGGTTTTCATTTCCTTTCTGTGCTGCACAGTTTTGTATTTAATATGCCAAGTTCCTTGTTTTACTATGGTTTTTTATCTGTCTTTTCCCTCCTTTTATTTTTGTCAGGTAGATGTTTGTTTTTAAAATATTAAAGGCAAACCAGCAGGGGAGGCCTTGCTAGGGCTGAAAGGCAGAATATATATCTTTTCAAAACTGAAATAAAATAAGTAATAAATGAACTGAAATAAACAGTGTCAAGTTTTAGCAGTTCTGTAGAGAACCCAATCTACAAAAAACTCAATGAAAACCAAACAATGAAAGTGCCTGGTGATTGGGGGGAACCAAGCAGCAGCACAGCCATTTATAGCTCTGTATTTCTATTCAGTGTGCTTCCCCAAGTGATGGGGTGCATCTACACTGTAGAATTACTATAGTTTGACACCACTTTAACTGCCATAACTCGGTGTTATGGATTTGTAGTTCAGTGAGGCACAGCAATTTTTGGCAGAGAAGGTTAAAGATCTTGTAATATTACAACCCCCATGATTCCATAGTATTGAACCATGGCAATTAAAGTGGTGTCAAATTACATTCATTCTATGTGTAGACTTAATTGTCACTGCCTTCTCATTCAGTTTGGGAACTTCCCAGGGCAACTAACTCATCACTACTGGAAAGAGAAGAACAGATTACATCAGAGTTTGAAGATCTGTGGGACATAAATGTTGTTTCTAATGCTGTAATTTAGCTGAAAAACTGAAATACTTCATCAAGGTATAATCCGAATTCTCCATATGACAGTTAACAGTAAACTAATGAAATGGGAGAATTGTACAATGTATACAAAACCTCCATCAGGCTGTCCTCACATTCACAGCAGATTGTGCTTAAAATGTGTCATGAATGGCAAGAGCTAACATGCATAAAAGCTGGTTGGAGCGGCGGGAGAGGAGGAGAAAACCATGAAATGAATAGAAGGCTGGAGAGGTCTATATATCATTTGCAGCATCACAGACACTATATCAGCAATCTCTAACCTATATTAATAAGTGCATTTTCAATATGAAAAGCTGGAGGCTAAAAGCCACAGGTATTAATAAACGACAATATGTTAAAATCAGAAAGAGATGCACGTCGTTTGTAATCACATCATGGGGTGAAAATAGCTTTTCAAGGTCATGCGCAGGCCACAGAAATGCAAGTACCTTATTCCTATTATCCCTAATTACTCAAATTGGGGACTGATGGCAATAGTTTCTATTAAGATTTTACATGCAGCCAATTATATAAGCCCTGTGAGTGTATCAGCATAAATAGATCTGCCAGAGTCACATAATTTGTAGGAAAAGACAAAGATCATTGGGCTCACTCAAGAGAGGTGTGGGAAGTCAATTAGAAGAACAACTATTTGCAGGATGTACAGTCTGAGTAGGCTAGCATATTGTGGCCCAGTGCACAACATATGGGCTTGTGTTAGTTATGTTTGTTGGCATTTAGTATACTTGTAAAAATTAAATAGCCATTGGTTTGATGCAAGTACAGAAATTATTTGATACCACAGTGGATTAGAAACTACTCATGATACTAGGGACCTCGTCACACAGGGAAAATTTAAACGACAACTCTGGTTCCGCAGCAGCTTTGCTACAGAGCTTGCCAGCTCCCATCACACTGGAGAAATGCTTCTGGGGCAGCTCCATGGCAAAACTGCTGTGGAACCAGAGTTGCTACCAAAAAAAGCCGCCAACGGCAACATAAGGGGTTTCCCGTGTTGCATTGCCCTCAATGGAGTAAGCTGACTGTGAAGATCCCTTACCTTGCCAGCTGGGGTGGCAGGGCCTAGAAGAGACAGGCTAGGTAGTTTCAGCTTAGAAGGCCTGGCAGGGAGCGGCAGGAGCCATTTTGGTTTAGGGAAAAACTCCAGTTCAGAGAGGGGGAGTGGCTTAGGCCTGGGCCAGCCCTGAAACAGCCAGGATTGGTTTGTTAAAGGGGGGCGGAGTTAACCTGTTGGAGGGAAAGTGAGAAGCTGCTTTTAGTCAGTTCAGTTCAGTTCTGGTTAGTGTTAGAGTCAGAGTGGGATCAGAGAAGCTTGTAGGAGTTCCTGATTAGAATAGGCAGTTTGCCTGAAGTTTGCACAGCAAAGTAGGCTGTGGCAGACTGGTTACAGCTATTTTAGGGAAGAAATAGCTGGGTTTTGTTTAGGAACTGTAACAAAGATAGAACCATTCTCTCATGCAACCGTTACGCTTTTAAGAACAAGAACACTTTAATTGTAACAGCCAAGCTTATTCAATTGCATTCGCTTTATTCTGTAACTTTTATTCAATAAACCTTTCTTGTTATTTTTAAAACTTAAAAATAGTCAAGTGCCATTTGTGGAGTTAGTCCCTTTTCTTTTTAATTCAACCTCAACCTGTTTCCCTTCAGAGGAACCCTTCTAAAAGACACAGTCCTTGGTGTTTTAAACAACCTTTTTAACATCTTAAATAGCTAGAGGGTGCCTGTTCATTTATTCTTATGGTGGCAGCGAAGGTTTAAATAAAGAGACATCCCCTCAAGTGTTATCTAAGTGCCAAAGTGGTGTGAATTCCTTATTAAAGGAGGGACAGTGTTGGGATCCGTTTGCCCCCTGTCCAGTATATGGTTTGGCCATAAAGCCTGCCTTTATGAATTAGGGGTAGATGGTGGGATTGTGTGACCCCCTGCCCAAATAGCATAAAGGAGCCTTTATACTGGCCAGCAGATGCTTTCCCCTGATGTGATACAGTTCAGGGCCTGTCTATTTTCAAGATCACATCTTCCCCTACGAACCAGCACATACTTTAAGATCATCTGGGGAGGCTCTGCTCTCGCTTCTGCCACCGTTTCAAGTGTGGCTGGTGGAAACGAGAAAGAGAGCCTTCTCAATGGTGGCCCCTCGGCTCTGTAACTCGCTACCCAAATAGATCAGATTGGCGCCTACCCTCTCCATTTTACACAAGGAGTTAAAAACCTGGTTTTTCCGCTATGCATTTGATTAGGGAGTTCACCAGAGAATTGGACTGATCTAACCATAGCCCTTTGCATCATTGCACTTTTGTTGGCGCTCCCACTTGAAATCCTGTTACTGTAAATCTCTAAGAACGTTTACCCTCCTAGCTATGACTCGAACTGAATTGAACCATATTTTGCACTTTCCCCAGGCTCTATCTAGGAAGGATTGCACATTTCCTGATCCTTTTGGACTCAGCACCTAATCTTCAGCCATATACTGTTTTTAAGATGTGTACTTGTGATTGTAACTGTTTTTATGGTGTTGTTGTGATTTTAATTTGTTTTTATTTATCTTATTGTGTATGTTTTTACTCTGTATTTTGGGCTTGTCCCCTTGTAAGCCGCACTGAGTCCCTTCGGGGAGATGGTGGCGGGGTATAAAATAAAGTTATTATTATTAGTAGTAGTATTAATATTAGTATTAGTATTAGTATTATTAGTATTATTATTCGGTAGGGGGAAAGTCAGGATGGTGCAGGATGTGGGGCCACAGGTCCCATGCCCCCTAAGCAGGCACCACCAGAATCAGTGGGATCTGCAGCGATCCGCGGTGATTCCAACAGCAGGTGTGACAAAGCCGTATGAGTTTACTGGATAACTTTGCATGGGTTTGAATACATTGTCTCCTGTTTTCCTTCTGTAAAACAGGTGATCATCCCACAGGTCTGTTGTGAATATGAATTAAGTAAGTAATGTGTACAATTAAAGTGATGTTATCCTTACTATATTATACCCAATTTGTTTTTTGTTTTTTCTTGATAGCAATTCAGCTGATTGTTTCAGTGTTATCCAGCATGTTTACTTTATACAACACGGGAGGCAACATGTAGCCCAAGGCTAGTGTTTTCCTTGCCCATTTTTATGATCAGTGGATTCTTGTGCCCTCTACCATCTTAGCTCAATGTTAAGGTCCCAAAAATTGGTAATACTAAAAGTTTTGTTACATAGTGACTCTTTTAGGCATTTACATGAATCTCAGACATCTACCTGTTTTTAAAACTGCCTTTGAGTGTGCAAAACTAATAGATAATATATTGCACTTACAAAATAGAAACATTATGCCAAAAATAGTATTCTAAAAACAATGGGTAGTTGTTCTTTTTTACTTTAAAACAAAAATAACAACACTCTTTCAAGATATCCATATGTTGTTAACGCAAGATTGCTATGGCGTTTGCATGCATGTATGCACGCACGCACATGGAATGTTATGCAAAAAAAAGTAGAAATGTGAAATCAGTATTTTAGGGAGAAAATGTGTGCTTTAAGGATATACACAAAACATTTCAATGTAGAAAATTGATGTCCTTACTATGAAAAAACGTGCAGATCAAGAACAGATCTCTACAGTCATCTATGGACCCACAGCCAAGACTCTACTATTGGAAGGTAATAATAGTTGGCCATGAGTGATAGCCAATGATGATGATAATGATAATGAAAACTCCATATATTTATCCATAGGATTATTTTATGAACACTTTTGAATTTTTATTTTACATATGTATTTATTTATTTATTAGATCTATATCCTGTCTTCTTCCAGAATGGGATATGTGAATATCAGTACCAAGCTACACAAAATTCTCTCCACTCTGTTGTCCTCTCCAACTGAGTGTCACAATACCTGTGTTTTAGCCAGGAGATGAATAATGGTAAATATTATTTCCATACCAGGTGAAATATATTGCATGACTAGCTATTTGTGGCCCCAATGCCATGCAACCTTTCTGCACAATCCAAACGATGGGCTCTATCTATGCAGATATCATGCATGCAACAAAAGGCCTCTCACACAAAATATTACATAATGGAAAAACAAACAAAACCACATGGCTGAAGTATGAAGTTAGTTCTCAGCATTTTCTCCAAATCCTAATTTGAAGATTTGCTGAAGTAGCAGATAAACTTTTCCCAAAGCAGACCCTTCCCCCTTTCCCTCATAACTTCAGCAGTACAAGTTGCTGAAGGACAGCAAAAAAGGAAAGCGTCTGAATTTATGAAGGTTGATTTTAAGTACTTCAGGGCACCAGTCACTGACTCAAATGTATTTAAAAAAACAAACCAAAAAACAAAACCTTCCTGCAATGCAAAGCTTAGTGCTTAAATCCCTCAGCTGTAATTGCTTCATCCACCCAAACATGCAGATTCTCACCAATAGAAACTGAATGCATCTTTTTAATCACTAGTGGGAAGGTGTAGAGAAAAGGCAGTATTGTATTAATATTCAAAGTTTACGGCTGCTCGAGAATCTTAAAGCTGAAGAGAAATATGCTATCTCTGTTCCAAGTGGCAGAGAAACAATTAAAGTCTTTAAAAATGCTATAAAGGGCAGTCAGCCATGTAGAGTTTTGTAGAGAGCCATAAGAATTAAATTAGGCCCAGTTTAATAAAGATAAGGAATTAATTGAACTTTTTAGAAGTTTAGAAAAATGGGTTGTCCTCCCCATAGGTGTGAGTTTCACATTTATCACGAGCAATGATATAATAGAAATAGTCAAGAAGGAATGACTATGAGAAGAGGGAAAACATGAGCTACAGTTGCCTATAGTAGATGGGTGGGCAGCAGTGAAATATTTCGGGTGTCATCTTGCTCTCTTTCACTAAAAAAAGAGGGGCATTTGTTTATATATTTAGATCCTGCTTTTCTCTCAAAATAGGATTTAAATGGATTGGGCATGTCTATTCAGAAGTGAATGCTTTGGAGTTTAATGAGATCCTCCCTGCAATATGTTTAACATCACTGAAGTCTTTGGACCAATCTATACTGCCATATAATATACAGTAGCTTGAAATTTCATTACATGGTCAATGTAGATTCATATAATGCAGTTTGTAGTTTTGTTAAATTTTTACCTTCTCTTCAGAGAGCTCTGACAACAAACTACAAATCCCATGATTCCATAGGATGGAGCCATGGTAGTTAAAGTGGTGTTGAACTGCTGTAATTCTGGAGTATGGGTAGTCAACTACAGTACAACACTTTATTAGTTCTTGTTGCAAATTTACTCTGAGACATTTTAGATGCAATTTCTAGATGAGGATAGTGGTATTCGTTTCTATTGGAGGTAGATCATGTAATTTGGAAGCTAAAATAATTTGGTTATGTAGTATTTATTTATTTATTTACTTGCTTCATTTATATACCACTTTTCTCAGCCCTCGGGCAACTCAAAGCGGTTAACAACAGCAAAGATTCAATGCTTGACATCATAAAGCAGTTTAAAACAATTAAGAAAACAACATAGTAAACAATTAAACATCAATATAACATCTCATTAGCGGCTCAGGTAAAATCATGATTCAATCTCATCATCCGTTGTTCCGTATTCTTATGTTCATTACATTGCCTATTCAAATGCCTGCTCGAAGAACCAGGTCTTCACTTTCCTCCAAAATGCCAATAGGGAGGGGGCCGATCTAATTTCTGTAGAAAGGGCGTTCCACAGCTGAGGGGCCACCACTGAGAAGGCCCTGTCTCTCGTCCCCACTAAATGTACCTGTGAGGCAGGCGGGACCGAGAGCAAGGCCTTCCCAGAAGTAGGAAATGCAGTGGCACAGTAAGTTAAATTGCTGAGCTGCTGAACTTGCTGACTAAAAGGTCAGCGCTTCTAATCTGTGGGATGGGTTCCCGTCGTTAGCCCCAGCTTTTGCCAATCTAGCAGTTAAAAAACATGCAAATGTGAGTAGATCAATAGGTATTGCTCTGGCGGAAAGGTAACAGCGCTCCATGCAATCATGCCAGCCACATGACCTTGGAGGCATCTGCGGACAACACCGGCTCTTTGGCTTAGAAATGGAAATTGTCATCACCGCACAGAGTCAGGCTCAATTAGATTTAATGTCAAGGGAAAACCTTTGCCTTTACCTTTAATAGAATGGTATCAAGAATAGTGATGTAAACCTTGTAGGTAAGAATAAATAGTTCTTGGGTATTTTTGATGATTTTTCACATTTCCAGAATTGTGTGAATTTTTTAGCTAAAAAAATACCCAGCCCACAAACTGTATACACACAAACAGATGCAAGGTGATTTGTGCAAAATACACTTTACTTTACAAAAGTATGGGTTGGACGAGGTAAATGTTTTTGTACAGAAATGGTTCATTGCTGTACTTGTATATTACTTTTGCTTTTTCGGTTTTTTGAAAAAAAAATTACAACTGACTAGAAAATGGCATAATTTTTTCCACTTATTGCCTCTAAAATTGTTTTTAATAATGATTGCAGAAAGGAACTAGAATGCATTACACATTAAACCCAAGGTAGTAAAGTTGCTCCATATGTTGTTTTACTTTTATATGTCATTTTGTAACTCTTCACAGGTGGTTCTTTTACTTGTCACTTCTTTGTTCCAAGCTGTGAATATTTCATAGGTTTCACACCATTCTCAAAAACATGTTATGAAAAAACTATTGATGTGTTTGACTAAACAGTGCCTGTGAGCCAAATGTGTGGAAGACAGAGTAGTATAGCTTCATCCCTGGTATTGATCTCCAGAATCCATAAATCCATAACCTTTGAGCTTCCCATGTGGTGCTACTACAGACATTTAGGTCACAGTTCACCAATATCTGAATCAAACTACACACATATAACACCTTTTCGGGAAACTCTTGGTTTATGTGTTTGACATCAAAGGTTTCCTAGTGTTAGGGCAAAATGCCTACTTGTACTGACAAATGCCTTATGTTGATTTGGCCATCCAACTTTCATTAGGAAACATCCTGACCTAAATAAAGCTCAAGGGGGCAATATCAGAAAATTAGAAAGATATGTTACGACCAGCTCCCAGAATCCCATGCTGGGTGATGGGTTCTGGGAATTGGACCAGTTGCCTAGTGAATTCTGGTTGTTATAGCCCCCCCCCCAAAAAAAAAAAAAGAAATATTTTAAAGCTCTGGACAAGCTTTCATTATTGTAAAGATATTATAAGAGAATCTGATAATGATAAAATAACATTGGACAAATATTTACCAGAATCCCATATGATCTACACTACATAACTCTAAAGTTACCTAGCTACATATCAGAGACACTAAGATACTCCTTTCGGGTAGTATGAAGGTGTGTGATGAGACACCAACAAGCGTGTCTAGTGAGCATTGGTGCATAGTGTGCATCAGTGCCCAATGCACATCAATGAACATGGGATGCTTTGCCAACTCTGCTATGTAGTGACACATACTGGTTATGGGAGTTATGTGGCTGAACAATCCTTATTCCCTCAGGTGTACATCCACTTAGGAAAAGTAAGGCCTCGGCAGCCATTAGTTCAAAGATAAAACCTAGAAGTATTTTCTTTATAAAAAGACACAAACAAGTGACCCTCTTTACGCTTCATGTTCCAACTCAGCAAGGCTTCCTCATCTTGATGATCATTGTGATAAACAGGCAAATAGCTTTTTCGTTTCCATCAGAGGATAAAATGATGGAATAGCCAAGGCACGCTGACAATTTATTTCCTATTTTTGAAAGGATCTGCACTTCTCAAGGGGATATGCACACCATTTTTCAAGCTTTGAGTCAATCTTCTAAAGAAGTTGTCTGTAGATCATGATCAGATTTATCTAGGGAGCGTATCTATCATGCTACAATGGAAATCATTCATTTTTCAGAGGTGTCAGGCAGAGTCGACACCTGTCCTTTAAAGCAATGGAAAGAATGATAAGATCCATATATTCCACGACAAGGAAAAGAGTAAACTCCATTACTGACAGCCTAAGCATGAGAAGAGATGGACTATATATGACAAGGAGAAAAACACAAAAAGTACTCTCTCCCCACAAGCCCTCCTTCTTTCACCTCTTTTTGGCTTACACCTATTTTGTACCATAACAAGTTATCCGTCTTGTAAACTAAAAGAAATGCCAATGGAAAGGGAGCAACACTTGGCTTACAGCATTTTCATTCCACCGCTTGGATTACGCAATTTGAAGAAAGTCATTGTCTGAAACCATTTATACCTCAAAGCATTTACACCTCTCACAACCCAGCAACCAACATTGAATGAATCCATACTGGCTGAGGGATTCTGGGAATTATAAGTCAAAACAGTAACTTTCCCCAACAATATCCCTAGGCTAACATGATGGGACTCTGGATACAATGCAAATTCATTTTCCTTTCTTGGTTGAAATCAAAGACAAAGTTTCCAGTGCAGCAAAACGGGACAGGTTTGCATCCTGAGCCTTTTCATCACAGATGTAGCTTGAAAAGGAATGCATCAAAAACACGTCTCTGTTTATGCTGCAGTAACTTGGCTAACACACACACACTTAGTTCATACAACTGAAAATTCCTAATTAGTTAAGTGAAATGATTGGCAGGTTTCCAACCATAACATAATTATGCAAAATGCAATGCAAATTTTTGAAGGAGATGAGCACAGTAATGGAAGCAGTTGATCAAGGCAGTGTTGGAGAGTGAGAAAGAGGAAGATGAATAGAATGGCGGGGGAACTTCTTCCCACTAACAAAAATGCTTTTGAGTGACATGCCCCAGCTCTGGCAGGATGTTGTCTGTTCTGGGATCCTGTTCTAACCCTCTAGTTTGAAAGAAGAAGAAGAAGAAGAAGAAGAAGAAGAAGAAGAAGAAGAAGAAGAAGAAGAAGAAGAACTTTATTTTTCTACCCCGCCTCCATCTCCCCGAAGGGACTCGTGGCTTACATGGGGCCAAGCCCAGGCAACATACAATTAAAAATAGAACAATAACAAATTAAAATAGCATAATTTGTCATAACAAGATCCCCATCTCAGATACATTGCATATGGAAATGATGGGAGGGAAAAAGAGACATAGGTATGTGATGGGAAATGGCCAGTGTCAGATTTACTGATAGAATATGAAAAATACATATGTTTGTGGGTTTAACTTTCATGAATTGGATTATTCCATGGTTATTTGCCACTGAACTATGCCATTTTAAAAGTAGTTTTTATTGGTTTTCTTTAGATACATCAATACATCAATATATCTTATACAGATGTAATGAAGGTACTGATGCCATTTTAATAATGATGCCATTTTTAACCTATGACATTTTAATAAGGATGTCAATACTACAATTACCTGTCTTGAGCTGTGCTCAGTTAGGTCAGACTTAATCAGTAGTCAAATGTTTGGTCACTGAGAAGAAATCATACTGATGGAATGATTGCCCAACAGTGTCCTCATTCCTTCACAAATTTGCTGGGATGGGATGGGATGGGAAGAGGGGATGAAAGGAGGGATCTCAAGGAGGAAGGGTGTTAATATATGTTCTCTTTTGCACTCATTTGTGGGAGGGGAAGCTGAGACAAGTAGAATAAGGAGGCAAGGCGACAGTGTTTTCTCATGCATTTACTCAATCAGATGGATAGAGCAGAGAGGGATGGGATGAGAGAGCACAAGGAGAGAGGGTGGAATTAGGTTGGCAGTGAAAGGGTCTGCAGCAGGGGCTGTTCCTCTGTGTGTCTTGAAGATTCATACACTACCAGACCAGCCTACTTGCATTTTCCCTGCCCCATTCCCTTCCTACAGCCTGCCAGCCCAAACGAGTGAATGAATGCACACATTAAGGAACTTGCACTTGGCCAGCCACAGCGATCCTTCCAGTACAAGTACTTTGTGTATGTGTGTGTGTGTGTGTGTGTTAACTATGGTTTGAGGAGCCTAGGCATGTTTGAGTTTTACCTCTTTTGTCACTAAGATCTGTGAAAGTATAGAGCTACAGTTCAGTTACTTATTTAGTTATTTAGAAACACTCCTATATCTAAAGGCACCAATTCCCATGTGATCCTGGAAGCTAAGCAGAGTCAGCCCTAATTACCAATATAGCAGTAAGCTAGTTTTCAAAGGAATGAACTAGAAAAACCACCAGAGTATTCCTTGCCTAAGGAAACTGAAATTCATGGGGAGATATATACGTGTATATACAGTAGAGTCTCGCTTATCCAACATTCCGCATTATCCAATGGGCCTTGGCTTCTTCTGGCTTGGAAAAATAAAAACAAGGCTCTTGCTTTTCCTCAGAGAATTGCAATGAGGCTCCCCTTTCTTCCTTCCTCTCTTCCTTTGCTGGCTCCTTCACCGGACTCTGATTCCTCCTTGCTGTCTCTCTCCTCCCTGGGGCCTCGCATTCAAGCCAGGTGAGGCTTCAGGGAAGTAAAGGGGGAGTCCCACCGAGACTGCCCATCCTCACCTAGCCCTCCCTGCAGCCCTGGCCTGATTCTCTCTCTCTCTCTCTCTCTCTCTCTCTCTCTAGCAACGGAAATGTTTGCTTTATGGAAGGGGGGGAGGGGGAGAAAGAAAGTCCTTGCTGTTTGGTGTTCTTGACCTTGGTATCTATCCTCACCTAGCACCTCCTCCCTGCAGCCCCAACCTGGCTCTCTCTCTCTCTCAATGGAAATGTTTGCTTTATGGAAGGGGGGGAGGGGAAGAAAGAAAGACCTTGCTCTTTGGCATTCTTGACCTTGACATCCATCCCCACCTACCTCCCCCCCCCCCTTGCAGCCCCAGCCTGGCTATCTCTCTCTCTCTCTCTCTCTCTCTCTCTCGCAATGGAAATGCTTACTTTATGAAAGAGGGATGGAAAGAAAGAAAGGCCTTGCTCTCTGGTGCTCTTGACCTTGGTGTCCATCCTCACCTCACCCCACTCCCTGCAGCCCTGGCCCATCTCTCTTCTCTCTCTCTCTCTCTCTCTCTCTCTCTCTCTCTCTCTCACCAGCAGTGGAAATGTTTGCTTTATGGAAGACAGAGGGAAAGATAGAAAGAGAGGGGGGGCACTGAAGGTGGGAGGCAAACCCTGCCTTTACTCGGGTTTAATAGGCTTTTCTTTCATCCCTCTGTATTTTCTGAGATTTTTGTTTATCCAACTTTTTAGCAGCCCATTTAAATCGGATAAGAGAAACTCTACTCTCTCTCCCTCATCTCTCTGTGTCCCCCCCCCTCTTTCGATTTATTATTTATTTATTTATGAACGACATTTATATGCCACCCTTCTCACCCCAAAGGGGACTCAGAGCGGCTTACAAGATATATATATACATGCAATATATTATATTATTAGCACAGCACAATATCAGAGCGAAGGAAGTTAGACACTTTTGAACTGTGGTGTTGAAGGAAAGTTCTGAGAGTGCCCTGGACCACAAGAAGATCCGACCAGTCCATACTTCAGGAAATAAAGCCCAACTGCTCATTGGAGGGAAGGATAGTAGAGGCAAAGATGAAGTATTTTGGCCACATAATGAGAAGACAGGAAAGCTTGGAGAAGACAATGATGCTGGAGACAACGGAAGGAAAAAGGAAGAGGGGCTGACCAAGGGCAAGATGGATGGATGGTATCCTTGAAGTGACTGGCTTGACCTTGAAGGAGCTGAGGGTGGTGACAGCCGACAGGGAGCTCTGGCGTGGGCTGGTTCATGAGTTCATGAAGAGTCGAAAGCCACTGAATGAATGAATAACAAACAATATCAGTATTATATATTACTATATTGTGGTATACCATTATATTATAATATTTTTAGTAATGTTACATGTAATATTTCTAGGTGCAAAGATTACTGCTGATGCAGACTGTGGCCAGGAAATCAGAAGACGCTTACTTCTTGGGAGGAGAGCAATGTCCAGTCTCAATAAAATAGTGAAGAGTAGAGACATCAGACTGGCAACAAAGATCCGCCTAGTCAAAGCCATGGTATTCCCTGTAGTAACCTACGGATGTGAGAGCTGGACCTTAGGGAAGGCTGAGCGAAGGAAGATAGATGCTTTTGAGCTGTGGTGTTGGAGGAAAGTTCTGAGAGTGCCTTGGACTGCGAGAAGATCCAACCAGTCCATCCTCCAGGAAATAAAGCCCGGCTGCTCACTGGAGGGAAGGATACTAGAGACAAAGTTGAAGTACTTTGGCCACATCATGAGGAGACAGCAAAGCCTAGAGAAGACAATTATGCTGGGGAAAGTGGAAGGCAAAAGGAAGAGGGGCCAACCAAGGGCAAGATGGATGGATGGCATCCTTGAAGTGACTGGACTGACCTTGAAGGAGCTGGGGGTGGTGACGGCCGACAGGGAGCTCTGGCATGGGCTGGTCCATGAGGTCACGAAGAGTCGGAGACAACTGAACGAATGAACAACAACGACGAACAACATGTAATATAAAATATATAATTATAATATTGTATTATTATTATTAGTAGTAGTAATAGTAGTAGTATATTGTATTATATTGTATTATATGCAATATAATATATTATTAATATAGCACAGGAGACAAGGAGAATAAAATCTCACAGAAAATTAAGATAGAACATTTTACATCATCATCATCTACAGAAGAGATTGTAAAGGTGAACTGTGCCAGGAAGGCTCCCACAATGAGGCACTAGACAGGGAGTAATAGGTGCAGCTTTCTTTTGAAAAGGAGATTTCCCTCAAAGCAGCATCTCTACTAAACTGCTGCAAGAAAAGGGGGGGGGGGCAGGATGAGTCTAGCAGTCCTTTTAAAATTAACTGCCTTATGTTATAGCACGAGTTTTAGCAGATATAAATGCCAACCCTAGATGCAATGATGGACAAAATTGATTGCTGTCCACAAAACCTCATGCTAAAATATAAACCTGTTAGTCTTAAAGGAGCTGTAGACACTTTTCCCCCATCTCTTTCCTTTTATCTTTTCAATTGTCCTCAAATGTGAATTATAATTTCCCTTCTTTGGCATGTTTCCTTTTTGGCAGAATGATGAGTCCTGTGGAGAGTTTGGGGGGGGGGGGGGGCATTATCAAAAGATCATAGTGTAGGGTTCCATATAAATGGACTGCCCAGATTAAATCCAGATTCTAGGCATTGTACCCAGTATCTGTTAGAACCATTAGCTGATCTGGAGTCTAAGCTTTCTTCTTCTTTTTTTTCAAAAGTAAGTCTCCAGCCCATCTGGAAGCAGAGATAGATAGCAGAAAAAGGAGTCTTCTGGGAAAAGAGATTGCTTTTCCTATTCAAACAGGAACCTTTAAGTTAAATGGGTCTTAAAAGTAAATTGTGCAAGCAGAACCCTTTTCCTACTGACCTCTGAAATCAGTCGGAAGAGGGTTATGCCAACTGAACTAGCAAAAAAGCCAGTTCAGCCAGAATAAGATGCTTCTGGCTATCCCTATCTTTCTGCAGACAGAATATCTTTGAGTCAGTATTGTACTGTTTCATTCTGTACTTCAATGCATTCTAAAGGAAGGAAACAAAACAGCAGCTATGAAGTGGATAGGAGAGCAGGGCTGAAAGAATTCATTTTCAAAAGGGGAATGATACATGGGAGGTGGTGTCAAAGGGGAAGTAGGTCTGCCACACTAAACTGTTGCTTGCTTTGGATATGTGTGTATGCATACTGACATAAAGGGAAATAGACTTTTTGGACACTGTCTTTTGCAGGAATAATGACCAAAGAATCTTGTGGTACCTTGAGGATTAGCAGGTTCTTTTTAACTTGTCTTTCATTGATGGCACTGGCCACAGCTGCACTACTACTTGAAGTGGGAATAGAGTTACTATGCCTACAACGTTAACAAAGACGAGGTAGGAGATATGCCTTATGCCACAAAACTCTACAGAAACAACTTTTTTTAATGCATTCTAGGCAAATGCATTAAAAACACTCATAAAATGGCCAAAGAGGCCTGCTTTTCAGACTGCCAATGGCACCAAATTCAGTAAACTAGGTGGGAAGGAGGACTCATGAATCACTTTCTATTGACCATTTCAGGGAAAGCAACTGCATTCTGAAAATTAGTTCACAATACCAGCATTTCAGACAGTCATTCTTACCAAATTTACGAGTTGAAGAAGAGTAAATGGATGTCATTTTGATAAGTCAAAAAATTATATAATAATAATACTTTATTTATATTCCACCCTATATCCCCAGGGGGACTCAGGGTGGATTACAATACACATACAGGGCAAACATTCAATGCCATTTGGAATAGACAGAACAAAGACAGATAGAAAGAACAGAAAGGAGGTATATTGTGTCGACATCCAGCTTTTTGGTGCCTTGGAAGTTGTGCTCGAATCCAGCCACGGGTGGGGGGTGGGGTCGCTCCATCCTCTATGATGAAGAGCCATCAGGACTTCCTCCTTCCTTTTGGTTACGGGCATTTTCTCATCTTTTTCTTTATGGAGTTGTAAAATACCTCGCCTTCTTGTTTTAGCGGTATCTAATTTCTCTACTTACAGCTCAAGCTGTTTCTGAACTGCTTAAATAAACAGTAAGCTGGGCTGACAGTTGGGAATTCATGCTGACCCAGGACTTCGAGCTGGCAACCTTATAGTTGGTAGATCTTATCATTTATGGTGATTTACCAGCTATGCTAAAGCCCGTCCATATAGGAATAGGAATCAGAGCCAAAGTATTGTATAACATGGCCAAATATGCTAACTTTGCATTAAATCATATCTGGATGGGCATAACAATGGGGTTTCTGTGGAATTTCTTTGGCTTTTTGCATTCTAGCCATCTGAAGTTGCATGTCTTGGTGAACTTGTAGGGGTGCCTTCTTGCATCACTCCCATCTTTTCCAGTACACACACTAAAACATCCCTATATAATGTAAAGCTCATGTATAAACAGCTAAAGAATAGACAAGGAGAAATAAGAAAGAAAATGTGACAGGAATAGAGTCAGGATCCTGAATGCAACCTTTCTCGTTGTCTGTGAACGTGTTGTGAACACAGACAAGAGCTTCTCCCATGATTAGAAAAACACAATTGAATAATGTGACCTATTGAAAAAAGAAAAGACGTAACAGAAAATGGGGTGGAATAGCAATATATTTCAAAGACATATTCACTTGTACATAAAGTCATGAGAGTGATCATTGTGGACCAGTTGAGAGAATGTGAGTAAAATAAATAGTGAAATAAATAAATGCAACATTGTGGTAGGAGTTTAGTACAAGACACCAAACCATGAAGATATAGTAGATGCACTTTTCATAAAGAAATTTCAAAAATCTCAAAGATACAAGAATCACTAGTTGTTTGGGACCTCAATTACCCTGATATCTTCCGAGAAAGTAACTCTGCCCTCCAACAAATCCCTGATGTGCCTTGCAGGCAATTTTCTATTTCAAAAGGTAGAGGAGGGAACAAAGTATCAGCAACCCTGGGCTTGATCCTAATCAGAAAGAAGAACTTGGTTATGGGAAGCACTGCAATCGGTACTCTAGGGGGAAGTGAACATGTAATATTAGAATTTGCAGTTGTGGAAGAGGATGAAGATTAAAGTGAAACACAGGCATTGGATTTCAGGAAATCTGATTTTAACGTGCAAGAAATTACCAGGTGGAATGGTGAAAAAGAGGGGAAAGGCACCCCACAAGGGTGGGAGTGCTTGAATAAGGAGTTGCAAAAAGCACAACCACAACACATCCATAGGAAAAAAATGGGGACATCTGAAAAATCTAATGTGGCTCCACTGCAGACTCAAAGAGAAAGTGAAAAGAAAAAGGAGTATATAGGGAGAAATAATGGAAATAAAAGGCCCTCGGTGGTGCAGTGGGCTAAAGCGCTACGCTGCTGAATTTGCTGACCGAAAGGTTGCAGGTTTGAATCCAGAGAGCGGCGTGAGCTCCCACTGTTAGCCCCAAATTCTGCCAAACTAGTAGTTCAAAAACATCAATAGATCAATAGTAGATCAATAGATACTACTCTGGCAGGAAGGCAATGGCGCGTCATGCAGTCATGCTGGCCACATGATCTAGGAGGTATCTACAGACAACGCCGGCTCTTCGGCTTAGAAATGGAGATGAGCACCAACCCCCCAGTGTTGGACATGACTAGACTTACTGTCAGGCAAATGTCACCAAAGAAGTCTACAGATATGCAGCCCAAGCTTGCAGGAATAGCATAAGGAAAGCTATCCAAACATTTCAAGCATTTCTCACAGGGTGAGCTAGACATTGAAAAATCTGAAATTGTTCCACCCTAAAGCTTGTTGGTAAACTTGATGGTGATGTACAAGTTGTAACATTTATAAGCATGTTCATTAGAACCCTAACGTATCTTCGTCTCCCTTGTTCTGCTGATGGTAAGTGCATCCATCAAGAGATAGATGGCATGGAACACTGCTTGAATCTGTACAATAGTTTCTGCATTACAAACTCACTTCAGCTCATGTCTCAGGGATGAAAGAGTGCAAATTAGTTTGACTAAAGATCCCATGATATTCATTTTTAATCACTGCTCCTAGAAGGCTGGCACATCACTCATGGCAAGCATTCTTCCTGAACACTTGTCTTCCCCCAAATTGTAGGCAGAGATCCCTTCCTCTTCAAATTCATGCCAGGCAACTAAGCAGCTTCTGATGACTTAGGAACTCACAACCTTGGCAACTGAAACAGATGAGTTTAATAAAAGAGCCATGTTGCTTTCCGAAGGGAAGTGTAACTTTGTATGTCAATGTCTCGTCTTGGCAGGATTGCATCTGATTGATAGGGATGTTAAGTCCAAACTAACCTTCAGGGAGAAAGAAAAGGAGGGGCAAAGGAAAAGGAAAATATTTGCTTTGAGCACCTGAGTCTGGTAAACAATATAAATTAGAACTTCTTCAGTTTTTGAGTTTGTAAATGGTGCTGGTATATCCATCTCGCCCAATAACAGCACACAAGATAATGTCAATCTAGGGATGCATTTAGGAGAAGCTGTATTTTCTTTACCCAACATACTATGAAAAGAATGAGAGAAAATATATTTACTTCACTTTCGTAACTTTCCAATGATATCAGCGGGGCCTCGTGAACTTTGCAGCTCCTCCCCCCAAATGCTGAGTTTCAAAAGAAGAAAGCACTTTGTTACAAGGCTTTTATAATTAGCACCTTTCCTCATAATGAATATATAACTAAATTATATATCATATTTCATTACATAATACTTGTCACTACATATAAGTTGCACCTACATTTTTGGGATGGCAAAATCGGTGCCTCACATAATAATCGCTCACCTGCACACCTTGCCAGGGCAAGTGAATGAAGGGTGTGCAGGTGACTTGCCCACGAACCTGCCCTATTGAAGATGACAGCTGAGGAAAGCCCCATAGTGGAACTTTTCACTGTGCAATAGTCACACCCCCCCTTTTTTTATGGTAATGTAATTTTATTTATTTTATAGTGTATCAATAATTTTACATACGTCTATAGTTATAGGGATGTTGTTTCACAAAGTCATGGAGTATTACAGTTTAGAGTTCTAGTTTCGTGTTGTATTGCTACTGTAACCTGCTACATTCAGATGTGTTTAATAAAAATTAATTATTTTGGTGACCTTTGAGAAATGAGAAAACAAACAATGACTTTCAAAGTTGTAACTATAACAACAACTGGAACCAATTCATTTGAAAAGCAATTTCACCTTGCTTTAAATGCCTTCAACTCAACTTGGATTTATGGTGACCTCATGAATGAGAGATCTCCAAATTACCCTATTCTCAGTTGCATTGCTCATTACATATTTGGGCTATGACTCCTTGACTGAATCTATCTGCAGCATGGTGCTCCTCTTTTCCCACTGCCTTTTACCCTACCAAGCAGAATTGTTTGTTCAAGTAAAGCATGTCTTCTCATTACATGCCCAAGCATACTTTAGTAATCTTGCTTTCTTGGGAGAGTCTTGTTTGATTTGCTCTTGAACCCAATGGTTTGTCTTATTAGTAATGTCTATAGACATACATTTCAAATGGGCTGATTTTCTTCACTGTCCAGCCTTTATAACCATATACAAAATTGCAAAATACAATAGTATGGACAACCCCAACTTTAGTATTCTTGAGACTTCAGGAAGTAGTCTAGTTCCTTCAAAGCCGTCCATCAGTCTGTTTTCTTCTGACTTTTCTATTCTAATTAATGACTGAGGTAAGGTATTTCAACATTTCACTTTTTCAGTCCATTTTCTTCTGACTTTTCTATTCTAATTAATGACTGAGGTAAGGTATTTCAACATTTTCATTAATTTTTTGTTTTCTTAATGTTCAGCTATAAACCTGCCCTTGTATTTTCTTCATCATTCCAAGTCTTTGTTATTTTCTGCTGGTAGTATAGTATCATCTGCATATCTTTAATGACTGTTGTTCTTGCCCCATATTTTCACACTTCCTTCCTCCAAGTCTAATCTAGTTTTATGTGTGATATGTTCAGCATACCAGTTAAGCAAAGAGGTTGACAAAATGCACTCTTGCCTGCCCCCCCCCCCCTTGCCAATTGGAAACCATTAAAAAGTTGAGTATTTATCCTACATGATTGCATAATTTGGTATGCCTTTTAGTGGCCTTGTAAGTGGGACTCTGATAATGAACAATAGAAAAATTGGAGGCAAAGTAGAAGTGGAACACAAGTTCCTAGTTTCACCTGGTGATTCTAGACATTCTGGTCAATTATGACAAAAGATAAAGAAATATGCAGGCAAACAATTCTAGAATAGCATTGCCCTGTTGAACTTTTCCTCCAGATGTCATTAGTAATTTCATTTGGGAGATGGTGCAATCATTCTCAAAGAGACAATATTGTGTAGTGGATTGAGAACTGAATTACAACAATGGAGATCAGGGTTCAGGTCCCGGCACAGTCATGAAAACCTGCTGGGTGGCCATAGGCAAGTTACACCCTTTCAGCCTCAGAAAAGGCAAAGACAAACCACTTATGAACAAATCTTTCCAATAAAACAGATGATAGTTTCATCTTAGAGTTACCACAAGTTGTGAACAACCTGAAGGCACACGACAAGGGTCATGTTGCTAATATGCACCACAGTTGTAGCTTTGCTGTCTCTGTTGGCCCCATGTTCAAGGATAGCATTTCTTTATATGGGTTCTTGCTCTGCAACACATAGATTTCCTCCCTGATGGAAAACCCTGATTGAACAGAGTTGCAGACCATGGAGAGCCTACAGCAGGTTCTTCTCTAGACCCTTCAAAACATAGCAGAGCAGCAATCTAATCCCCCACCCTTCTCCTTTCAACTCTCAATCACCTTTCCCATGTGTGTCATGTCTCATTTAGATTGTAAACTGAAGGACACAACCTGTCAGTTTAACTCTTGGTAATGCACATCTAGATTTTTTTTCATTTCTAAAATCTATTTTGGTAAAGAGTATGGTATAAAATTTTCAAATACATAGATACGTGTGGCTGGAAACTAAATGTTTCCATAGTAGTGTACACCAGCCATATTTGGTGCTCTAAGCATTAGTGATTCAATTTCATAACGATCCATTCAGACAGTGTGCAAGAACCTGAAAAAACAGCTTGAGACAGATCTTTCCCTCTGGGAAACGCCATTCGAGAATATGTTAATCTGACAAATACACAAAAGACTGTCCTCTCTTGGTGATGCATGAACAATTCTGCATTTTGGTATTTGATCTAACTCCCTCTTGAAAACTAGAGCAAGGGGGGTATGATTGTTACTCACTCATCATAACAGATAGTTGGGACATAGGGAGACGTCAGGGCCGCCTCATACTGAAAATTTGATATTGTCTGCATCATCTTTGACAATGCACTTGAAATTAATCAGAGGAGAAATGTCTCGTTTGATTACATGTAAGCATGAACACTGATCAGTTGCATGCAAGTTTAACTCTACTGTTGAATGTCCAGTATCCTTAAAAAAAAAACAGAAGATGAAAGAATTACCCAGAGATATGTAAGATTTAGTATTATGTGAAAGGAAAACACAGCCCAGGGACTTGGAGGCAGAATTTAAATTCAACCATGTCCTATTGTATATATGCACATTCCCTGCCATCCCAAACAATCACAGTCTCTTTGATCAAAACCTGTATGGAGTTCTTTGCATTTCAAACATTAATGGGAAGGAACCAAGCCAACTTCTAGTAAAGCCACCAATACAGCACTATTATCATACGTATCGCCATCTGGAACAAACACCTCATGGATAGTGCCTGTACTGTCTTCTCCTGAAGAAGATACAAACACATATATCTGAGCAATTTAAGATTTCTGCCTTGGCATTTTTCTAAATCTTAGATCCTGTAGGGAGAAAACCAGGATAGAATTAAAAGGAAAGGCAAACAGTGAAAGTCTTCATACAAAAAATGTTTATTTGTTGTACTTTTAAATATATTTTTAAAGTCACATTTGCCTTCTCTGCACAGTATATTTTCAAATGGCAAGGAAGGAGATTTGACTGAAAAGATTAGGAAGAACTTCCTGAGAGTAAGAGCTATTGGATAACTGCATAGGCTGCCTGGGAATGTGGTGGAGTCTTCTTCTCTGGAGGTTTTTCTGCAGGGGCTGTCTATCAGGAGTGCTTTGATTGTGCCTTCTTGCATGGCAGAGAGTTGGATTGAACGGCCCTTGGGAGTCTCTTCCAGCTCTAGGATTCTAGAATCTTTTGGCCTTCAACTCCCAGAAATCCTAACAGCTGGCAAACTGGCTGGGATTTCTGGGAGTTATAGGCCAAAACACCTGGGGACCACCCACAGGTTGAGAACCACTGCCCTGTGCACACAAAGGAACTAGCAACAGGAACCATATGATATAATGTGATAAATACTTATCAAAAAATTATTAAAGAGTTGAACTGGAAGACATTGATTATTATAGTTTTTTATTATGTGATATTAAATGTTTGTAATTGATATGTATGTATGTATGTATGTTGTGGCATCTAATTGATGCCAATCTGTACGCTGCCCAGAGTCACCTTCAGGCTGAAAAGAGCAGGATAAAAATGTTGTAAATAAATAAATAAAATATTCTGCCATAATAGCCTCATGTGATAAAGTCCTTAGTTTACACGAACCAATTGAAACCCACTGGGACAACGAAATCTAGATATGTTGTGTTTGAGGTTTGAACCTGCACCATTTACATTCTAGCCTGCAGGAATGTAGCCGGGGGTTGGGGGGGGGGTTAAGGATACAACCCCTGACATATTTTGGGGGAGGAGGGTTGAACCCTTAACCTCATCCCCTCTGGCTATGGGCCTACTAGCCTGACATGTTTGTGTACAGTGTACAGCCAGGATGTTTTAAGTAGGTTTGGCTAATAGACCACTTAGAATTGCCACAAAAAGAAAGAAAAGTTCTCTAGTCCAACCCCCAAAGAAAAGAAATTAAACTAGTAATGACAATCCTATCTGAAATACATTGGTTATTTTTATTTGATTTAGGGTCAAGAATGCCTATTACAGAATATCTGTTGTGCTAAAGTCATAATCAATATAATTTGGTGTTTCTTTCTTTTGACATGTAAGATACAAACTCGATTCTTTTCTTTTTATATCCGAGTTTATGGATATGACCTTTACTTGAAAAAAAAAAGAGCTTATTTAGTTGTAGTTTCTCAGTCTCTCTTTTACACACACACACATCCCATATATATATATATATATATATATATATATATACACACACACACACACACACACACACACACTTCTAAATGTTTTCATCCAATTAAAATCAGTTGCCAGTTTGTGGAGCTGTTGACAACTTGTTCCATGTCAGTAAACTTGGTTGGCTGCACAGACTCTTGAAATAAAAATGCAGTCCGTCATAATTGGTCTCAACGTTAATAAAAGCAAGGAAGGATGCCCGTTAGAATCAGCTGGGACCTTTCCCCTGCATGCCATTGTTTTTTCTTTTGTCTCCTTTACATTATTGTACTGTATTTGCTACTATTTATATATTATTTATATGAAAATAAATTATTACTATTTATTATATTTATATATTATTTATACGATAATATATATGTGGTATTTTATGATTTACTTGCCTATAAATTGCAATTGTATGTGCCCCAAGAGGGAGCAGCAGAATTTTACAGTAAGGTTGTCCAGAAACTGGTGGTTTCGTTCTGTTTTTATTCATTTGCATTAGCATTTACACTGCCACTGTACAAACCAACCTGCAATCTTGTCTGAAAGACTCAAAAACAGGGCTCATTAAAGTCCATGCCAGTTTTCCAGCAACTGTACCGAAAGCACCCGCCATTTGACTAATGGCTTTAGCATTGAAATGTGAAGGTCAAAGGCTCTGCAAAATCATGGGAAACTCTTGCGCAAGCAAATAATCCATCCTGGATTTTTTAATATTAGATATATATCAGACCCTAAATCAAATATTGTTTGCAACTGTTGGCAAAATTATGATCCCTTCTCAAGAAATGTGCATCATATGGCAAATAGTCTAACCATTTCTAAAAATGCAGGATAGTATAACAAGTATATTTCCAAAAGCTTTCCCTTCCTCTTTGCATGCATCCCAAATCATAAGCATGTTCGTACTCATCTGTCAATAAACATACATTAAAATCAGGAGGAATAAATGAAGATCCACTTGGCCAAACCTTCCACATTCAGTCATTTATTTTTTCCCCCCTCACTAGCGGCTTTTAGGAGAGAAGGCTGGGGAGGGAGTGTGTTTTGTAAAGCCTAATCCGTTCAGTCAGCGGTGTCGAGAGTAAAAAGCTTCTTCTTCAGCATGGTGTCGTTGCTTGGTTGAATCTTAAAGCTTCATGGTTTTTTGACACTGCATTGAATCTGAAGCTTTGATGTCTGAGGCTGCAGCCTTCACAGAGTAAATCACATTTTAAAGTTTGTCAGCATAGTGAGTGCTGTATTCTCTCTCGCGTGTACTTATACAACCTCACCTTCCCATCATTTTTTTTTCAGTAGCAGAGATATTTTCTTGGTTTTAAATGTTTCTCTTCTGCTTCTGTCTCCCTCAGTGAAATGTTTGGAATGTAAGTCCATTCCCAATAGGAAGACTTTCACATGCTGGCTTTGAGGGGGGCAAAAAAAGACAGAAAGCAAGTGAGAAGAGTCAAATGCCAGACTAAAACACAGCTTTTGTGTTTTTGCTAGGACTTTGTGGCTCTATCAGCAAATTAGGGAGGGGGGTCAGGTGGTACATCAGTCTGAGGTGAAGAGAGACATGGAGGGCCCTGCGAATTTTTGATAGCCCATGAATTTCTAATGGTAGAAAAGGACAGCAGACACTCCTAGGACCCGAAAGCATTTTTGTTCCATCCTACAAAATTATGTCTGCCAGTTCCCATCACTAAGAAGATATAACGGTCATCTGTGATTTATGGAATTATATACATTCTGCAATTATAATATGAAGAACACATTATGCACTGTGCGGGACTTGATGAATGCAAGGCTGGGGTTAAAATTGCTGGAAGAAACCTTAGATATGCAGATGATACCACTTTGATGGCCAAAAGTGAGGAGAAACTGAGGAGCCTTCTAATCAAGGTGAAAGAAAAAAGTGCAAAAGCTGGATTGCAGTTAAACATCAAAAAACCCAAGATTATGTCAACCAGACTGATTGATAACTGGCAAACAGAGGGAGAAAACGTGGAGGCCATTACAGACTTTGTATTTCTAGGTGCAATTATTACTGCAGACGCAGACTTCAGCCAGGAAATCAGAAGATGCTTAGGTCTTGGGAGGAGAGCAATGACCAATTTCGATAAAATAGTGAAGAGTAACATCACACTGGCAACAAAGATCTGAATAGTTAAAACAATGGTATTCCCCATAGTAACCTACGGATGTGAGAGCTCAACCATATGGAAGGCTAAGCAAAGGAAGATAGGTGCTTTTGAACTGTGGTGTTGGAGGAAGGTTCTGAGAGTGCCTTGGACCGCAAGAAGATCCAAACCAGCAGGGCTGTAGCCAGAAAAAAAATTCGGGAGGGGTTGAAATTTTCACGGGGGGTTGAAATTTTCATGGGGGGGGGTTGAAATTTTCGTAGGGGGGGTTGAAATTTTTGTGGGGGGGGGGTTGAAATTTTCATGGGGGAGGGGTTGAAACCTGCCTCCTAGCTCACGCTGAAGCAAAGAAAACAGCAGGGGGCAGAGCAGCCTTCAATAGCCTGCAGCTCCGCCCCTGTCAACCACCTCCACCAAGTCTGGCCTCCTTAATGAGAGCATTCAACACACCCCCCCCCCAACTTGGTTGCTTCGCTGCATCAGCTATTGCTGCAAGTAATGACAGTGTGAATAAATTGTCAATATTTGCTTGAGATAGTGCTTGCAGTTCTGGAGGGACTCTTAATTTTTTGTGTCTCATAGACTTAGCATGGGGATTTGGTTAACCAGTTAAAATTTATGAGTAAACCCGGTTTTAAAAAAAATCTGAAACATTTCGGGGGGGGGGGGGGGTTGAACCCCTAACCCCCCCCCCCCCTCGCTACAGGCCTGCAAACCAGTCCATACTTCAGGAAATAAAGCCTGACTGCTCATTGGAGGGAAGGATATTAGAGGAAAAGATGAAGTACTTTGGCCACATCATGAGAAGACAGGAAAGCTTAGAGAAGACAATTATACTGGGGAAACTGGAAGGAAAAAGGAAGAGGGGCCAACCAAAGGCAACATGAATGGATGGTATCCTTGAAATCACTGGCTTGACCTTGAAGGAGCTGGGGGTGGTGATGGCCGACAGGGAGCTCTGGCGTGGGCTTGCCCATGAAGTCATGAAGAGTCACAAGCAACTGAATGAATAAACAACAAAATAATGTGAATGCCAGCTCTAGTGGCCCTAGTTTGTTTGCCATTTCAATCAGAGGGTTATCATAATTAGTAATTCAACTCCACTCTTAAGCCATGGCTACCTGATAGCACATTGTGTGCATGCATATTCTAAATGTCTACTGTTTGTAGAATATCTTACTATGAGTTCTCTATATTTTGTATATCCTAATCGTTATCACAGAAGTAGAAATTCTAGCCCACCAGGTGTCTTGAACCTCTACTTCCTCAGGTCCTAACTATTGACCATGCTGGGTGGACCTGATGGGAAATATATTGATTGGTTAGTTGATTTTATATCTCATCCTTCTCCCAGGGTTAGGATACAAGGTTGCTTCCAATGCACTTTTTTAAAATGCTAATAAAAATGTTAAGCTATACATAGAGCTTACTGTTGATTCTAACTAGAGTAGACTCAGTGAATCAATGAGATTTAACAATGAATTCATCAAATGAATTCGATGGATATGCTCAGCCCAGGACTAAGTAATAGGAAAAAGACCATCAACATATAATTGGATTAATTATTCTATTAAAACACTTATTAGAATCACTTCAAAATCTCACATTACTAATAAGAAGTAATATGTATTTACAAGTTCAGCTCATTCATTTAAAATGTTTGTCCATAATAGGCAGACAGTTGCTGAAGACTTGTCCAAATAAGAAGGCCTTTGCTGGAGGAGGGGCAGAAGGTGGCTAGCCTAGTTTTCCTCGCAAAGGACTTCCATAATCTGAGAGCAGTCATTCAGGGCACTTCCAGACAGCGCCAAAACGCAGGACAAAGAAGTGGGTTTCTTAAATGCAGGATCTCAAAGGGAGTCCAAATACAGACTTGCCAGTCCCGCTGCATATTCCTCCACTGTCCTCACAGCTGTTTTTTGAAGCTGATTAAGATGGAGGCTGGACGGGTGACATCAGGCAAAAGTTTTTCAAAAACAGTACATAAAGGAGCAATTTTTAAAAGAAAAGCTTCCCTCAAATCTCTGACTTCCCCATTGTTAATTCAAGCTCTGTTTAACATTACAAAGTGTAATAGACAGAATTTGAGAGAATTGTATTTGCTTTCCACTTGTGCTGCCCTGAGCCACCAGTGTCTGTTTGGCAGCTGATCATCTACTCATTTAGCATGCAATAGATACAATATGCTTATGCAATTTTCTGCAATACATTTGAAGCAAAGGATGCACAGCATAATCCAGATTTACAGTTGCCCCTAATCAGACATTTAATCACAAAATATATACCACTTTCTCTGTACAATGGCTGATCAGCTGTTTTGGGTTTTTCAGAAACACACCTGCTCTGGAGGTGTCTACACAGGGAGTGGGAAGGAAAGCACATGTTTTCCATGCCTGCTGGGATACACAGGCATGAAAAGGTGTGTGTTTCCCAGAAAGAATCGGGTTTAAAGGGCACATGTTTTCTAACCCTTAACCCAGTTTCTCCTGATTCCTTTTGTACTTTGGCTAAACGTTGTTTAGCCACCCTTTCTTTTAACCTGCTTCCTCTTGAGTTTTAATGCATGTGTAAAAGGACCCTAAGAAGCTCTCTCCCATTTCCTGTACCTCTCATTTATTTATTATTTATTTGGTACACTTGTATACCGCTAATATCTCAGCCTGTGCGGCGACTCATTGCGGTTTACAACATATTTAAAATACAATATTCACTTTAAAAATATAAAATAGAATATCAAAATACATACATATACATACATAGTATTGGGCCACCAATACAGACCGGAACATCTCATAGTTAAAGTCGTAATCCAATTCGTTATCCTTGATTGCTAGTCCATGGTCAAAACAACATCACATCGGAAATTAGTTGAAAACTTGCTCGAACATCCAAGTTTTCAGTTTTTTCCGAAATGCCATTAGCGAGGTGGCTGATCTTATTTCAGTAGGGAGGGCATTCCAAAGCCGGGGGGCCACCACAGAAAAGGCCCTATCTCTCGTTCCCGCAAGCCGCACTTGTGAAGCAGGCGGGATGGAGAGAAGGGCTTCTCCTGAAGATCTTAGGGTCCTGGTGGGCTGATAGGCCGAGATACGTTCGGATAGGTATGTAGGGCCAGAACCGTTTAGGGCTTTAAAGGTCAGAACCAGCACTTTGAATTGGGCTCGGTAGCTAATCGGTAGCCAGTGGAGCTGGTACAGCAGAGGAGTTGTATGCTCCCTGCGCCCTGCTCCTGTTAATACCATGGCTGCCGCCCGTTGGACTAATTGGAGCTTCTGGGCCGTCTTCAAAGGCAACCCCACGTAGAGAGCGTTGCAGTAGTCAAGGCGGGATGTAACCAGAGCGTGGACTACCGTGGCCAAGTCAGACTTCCCAAGGTACGGTCGCAGTTGGCGCACGAGTCTTAACTGTGCGAATGCTCCCCTGGTCACCGCCGAAACCTGGGGATCCAGGCTCAGCGATGAGTCCAGGATCACACCCAAACTGCGAACCTGTGTCTTCAGGGGGAGTGCGACCCCGTCTAACACAGGCTGTAACCCTATACCCTGTTCGGCCCTGCGACTGACCAGGAGTACCTCTGTCTTGTCTGGATTCAATTTCAATTTGTTCGCCCCCATCCAGACCGTCACAGCGGCCAAGCACCGGTTCAGGACCTCGACAGCCTCCTTAGTAGCAGGTGGGAAGGAGTGACAGAGCTGGACATCATCTGCGTACAGATGACACCGCACCCCGAAACTCCGGATGATCTCGCCCAGCGGCTTCATGTAGATGTTAAACAACATGGGGGACAGTATTGAACCCTGAGGAACCCCACAAAACAAAGGTTGTGGGGTAGAACAGGAGTCCCCCAGTGACACCTTCTGAGACCGACCCTCGAGGAATGACCGGAGCCACTGCAGAACAGTACCTCCGAGACCCATTCCCGCGAGGCGTCCCAGAAGGATACCGTGGTCGACGGTATCGAAGGCCGCTGAGAGGTCGAGTAGCACCAACAGGGACACACTCCCCCTGTCGAGCTCCCGACGGAGATCATCCACTAAGGCGACCAATGCTGTCTCTGTACCATGTCCCGGCCTAAAGCCAGACTGTGCCGGGTCTAGATAATCCGTGTCTACCAAGAATGCCTGGAGTTGTGAGGCCACCACACGTTCCATGACTTTGCCCAAAAAGGGAAGATTGGAAACAGGCCGATAGTTTACCAATTGAGTGGGGTCCAGTGATGGTTTCTTCAACAGCGGTTTTATCACAGCTTGCTTTAAGCTGGCTGGAAAAATGCCTTCCCGAAGGGAGGCATTAACCACCACCTTAACCCACTCGGCCAATCCCCCTCTGGCCTCCTTTAGAAGCCAGGATGGGCAGGGGTCTAGGATGCATGTGGTAGCTCTCATTCCTCCAAGCACCTTGTCCACATCCTTGGTTTGAACCAATTGAAATGAATCCATCGAAATCGGACAAGCAGATGCTCGTGTTACATCCTCAGAGACTGCCGTTAATGTGGTGTCCAGTCCAGAGCGGATCAAAGCGACTTTGTCTGTAAAGAACCGAGCAAAAGCTTCACAGCGAGCTGCCGGGTCATCAGGGCACCCATCCTGAATGGTGGGTTTTAAAAGGCCTCTGACAACTCGGAACAGTTCAGCCGGACGGTTCTTTGCAGACGCAATAGTGGCCGCAAAGAAAGTTTTCTTTGCGGCTCTTATTGCCGCGGCATATGACCTTAAAAAGGACACAAACCGTGTTCGGTTTGGCTCGCTCGGATCCGAACGCCACACGCTCTCTAGTTCCCTCTTCTTTCGCTTCAACACCGCCAGCTCCTCGGTAAACCAAGGGGCTGGTTTAGTTCGGCTACTTGAGAGGGGACGTTCTGGAGCGATCGTGTCTATTGCCCTGGTCATCTCCCCATTCCAGAGAGCGACCAGGGCATCAACAGGATCACCAACCGAGGTGGCGGGGAAATCCCCAAGAGCCATCAGGAATCCTTCCGGATCCATAAGCCTCCTGGGGCGGACCAATTTAATAGGTCCTCCATCTCTGCGGAGGTTAGGGGGTGCAGTAAGTCTAAAGCTGACCAGGTAGTGGTCGGTCCATGGCAACGGAGAGATGGATAACTCCTCAACACCGCCACCTTCCTCCCATCCCTGACAGAAAACCAAGTCCAATGTATGTCCAGCACTGTGGGTGGGGCCAGATACTTGTTGGGACAGACCCATGGTCGCCATGGTAGACATGAAGTCCTGAGCCGCTCCCGTTAGGGCAGCCTCGGCGTGGACATTGAAGTCCCCCAGCACAAGCAGCCGTTGGGACTCCAATGCCAGGTCCGAGACTACCCCCGCTAGCTCAGGTAGGGAGACTGTAGTGCAGCGAGGTGGACGGTACACTAACAGAATCCCTAATCTGTCCCGGTCACCCACCCTCAGGTGGACGCATTCAAAATTTGTTGACTGCGGGATGGGGGTCCTGGTCAGAGAAATGGAATCTCTATAGACTACTGCAACCCCGCCTCCCCGCCCTCCGGATCTCGGTTGATGCTGCACAGAGAACCCGGGAGGACAAAGCTGGGTCAAGTTTACCCCTCCGGCTTCGTCCAGCCAGGTCTCTGTGATGCACGCCAGATCTGCCCGTTCATCCAGGATTAAATCCTGGATGAAAGTTGTTTTGCCATTGACAGATCTGGCGTTCAACAGCACCACTTTCAATCCTGAGGGACCGCCATCCTGGTTACACCTACTTACCGTATCAGGAGACCGATTTGGGATTACTAATGTTGTTCCACGTTCCCTAGGCCGAATTAAAGGTCTCCTTTTCCCGTATCTCCCCTTCCCCACCACGACTTCTATGGGGACTCCTCGGTTAACGGAAGCCTCTCCCTCCTCCATGACGCATTTGATGCTTATACTAATAAACCAAGGATCTTTACGGTTTACATGCCATGTTACAGTTTCAGTTTGCCATAGCTTTGCCTTCCAAGTGTTCTTCAGTCCTGTTAGGCTATATTCGAGTTCCCTCGTGCTATTCCATTTCTTCTTACCCACATATGCAATTAGCAACCAAATTAACAGATGCCAAAAAGTAGATGGTCGCATGAGTAGTAGTTGTTAAGCACAGTCAGGGCAGGGTTAAGCTGTTGAAATACAGATGGAGACTTATTTCAGCACAGCACAGTAGAACAACAATAAATGCGATGGCTTGAATTAACCCAAGGTGTTAACTAAAGTGCGTCATGGAGGCCTGATTCAACACTAGCTGTATCAATCAAATTAAAGTGCTATAGTTGGCTAAGTGCACAAAAAAGTAGTTTAAAGTGCTAATGGCATAAAGTGCAAGATCACAAACAATTAATAAAATACACGATGTAACCAACTGGGCATGGAATCAAAATTAGTTGGCAACCATCAGGAAACGGTCAGCACAATTAAGATGGTCAACATAGACTACAATAATAATCAATAAAAGCAGAGGTAATTAGCACCGTCAAGAATGATTAGCACACTCAAAAATAGAGAGCAAGGTTAAGAAGATTAAGGTGCTAAGCTCATATGAATTAATAGTCCACTGACTATTAACTAGGTTAAAGTGCTGATAGTATAAATGCTAGTATCCCACAGAATTGGGGACAATGAGATGCCGGAAGATGGCAATAATTAAACCAAACAAGGATGGCCCACACGGTCTTCCGGATTTGGTGGATTGCCCGACGAGATGATAAAAACTCGAGCAATGGCGGCGGATTACTCCCAGAAGGATGGAGGAACTGGGGCGCTGGAAAACGGCAGATCAGCGAGCCGTCGCGATGAAGAACTCCCTCGAACGCCAGGCCGGACGTCCTTAGTCGTTGGGCCGGAGCCGGAGCCGGAACGCCGGACTGATGACCAGGCGCCGGGTGGATGACAGAAAGGGATGACCGAGTGACTGGCAGAGCGTCGGGCCACGGCAGGCAGCAACACACTGGAGACCGGCGTGCCAGGGATCGATGCGCCGGAGGCCCAACCAAGCGCCAACCGAACGGCAGCAACTGGGGCCGCGAAGAGTCGGCGGGGACAGGCGCGCCGAGGACCGCAGCAACAGTTCCACAGTGGAGGCCCTGCAGGACACCAGGCCTGAGGCACTAGCGGCCGATGGAATCGAGGCCAGACGCCGGCTGAAAAGGTCGGGGCACCGGGGAAGCAGACGGAAGACGACAATAGGTCCAAGCTAGGCCGCACGGCAGCAGCGCAGCAACACAGCCGCCAGCCAGCAACAACGCAAGCCGCAGCAGCCGCAGCAGCGCAGTTGCAGCTGCGGGCGCCTCACTGCAGACGGGCCGCGGAGCAGGCCGGACCACGCATTAGGCCCCGGCTGCGACAGATGGAGGATCGCGGCCCGCCTCCTCTGGAAGACCAGGCGCGGCCGCGCGGCAGCAGGGACGCCGAGGTCGCGGCAGCTCGGCGCAGCAGGGCTTTTTGTGTTCACAAAAAGCAGCTACACAATAGTTCTCCAGGGAGCAACAACATAGGCCAACATCACGAGTAGAGCCTAGAAAGGCAGGCTGATAGCAAGGTGCAGCTGGGAGACAGAAGTTCTTAAAGCCTCCTTTCCTGGCTTGCTTTCTCACCAGTGTGGGGGAGATGCAGCCAGGACGCTGACCCTCTCCTGTTCTTGCAGGCAGGCTGATAGCAGGGTGTAGCTGGGAGACAGAAGTTCATAAAGCCTCCTTTCCTGGCTTGCTTTCTCTCCAGTGTGGGGGAGATGCAGCCAGGACGCCGACCCTCTCCTGTTCTTGCAGGCAGGCTGATAGCAAGGTGTAGCTGGGAGACAGAAGTTCTTAAAGCCTCCTTTCCTGGCTTGCTTTCTCACCAGTGTCTCAGAGATAAAGCAGAGAGAGGGGTCTTCCTTGCAGATCTTGATGAATGATTTTTGCAGACCAGACTTCCTGATTGGAGAGAAGGGAATGATGCAGTGATTCAGTTGTGCAGAAAAATATTCTTCATCTACTCAGGCATTGTCAAACATTTCAGTTTAAGAATTCTCTAGTCTTAATTCACTGCCCAGTCATTGCAGCTATGCACTTACTGCTCTACTTGTGGTAGAGCAGTATCCTTTAACTAAAATAAATCACTTCTTATCAACATTTAACAAATGAGGCATTTGAAAAGTCAGTGGAGTGTATGTGTTGTTGGGGCTGAAAAGAAAAGAGAGATGCAGATGAATGGCAAATGGAATTGAAGATGTTTTAAAGTCAAAATCCCATGCTTTGGAGCAACCTTCCCAAAAATTGGCTGGGCTATCCCATACTACAATCCTATAATGGGTTTTGTGGTCCATACGGGAGGAAAATTATTGATTAAAGTAAAGTAATTTTAAGGGACAGAAAGAACCCTTTGAAGGATGTATTAGCTAAATGTGCTCCACTATGTTCAACAGTGACACCCTCCCTGCCATTCTCCATAAATCCCACTACTAATATTTTAATCAGACCCAGCTTTTGCGAACCTAGCAGTTCACAAACATGTGAGTAAATCAGGAAGGTAACAGCGCTCCATGCAATCATGCCAGCCACATGAACTTGGAGGTGTATATGGACAATGCCGGCTCTTTGGATTAGAAATTGAGATGAGCACCAAGAATCAGGCACAACTGGACTTAATGTCAGGGAAGATTCGTGTGTTAATCTTCTAGTTTCTAAACAATAAGTGTTATCAAATTGATATTCAAATCCAATGTTTCAAGCTCTGTCCTTTCTATGATATTTTTATACTTCTTTTAAGGGATTATGGGTTATTCCCTGAAAGGGAAATAACCCCTTTACTGATCATAATATCAATATTCTGTTTGTGTGTGTGTGTGTGTGTGTATTTACAAAATTCAGCTAACTTGTCCCAGTAACTCCCTAGCTTCACTAAGTATTCAAAGTGTGGGTTGAAAGAACTATGTCTCCCTGATGTCCACATTCACAAATACATATCTGAAAATCTCTCCCCTTTGGCCTATGAATGAATGAAACCTTTATCGTTCAAAGCATCATGTTCCCTTCCTGACAGCATGTATGAATTGCTCCCTGGGTGGTGGAAACTGCACAGAGTCTCCTCTTTTTCTCATTTCATTTTTCATAGAGCTTATTCTTTTTATCAGACATTTTTAAAGCTCTAGGATATTCACCCAACCCTGCTGTAGTTCTTTGGGGGGGAGTTTGGCTGATCTGGGTTGCCATCTCTTACAAGTTGATCAGGGAGTGATTTCAGCCTCCTCTCTCAGTTTTTACAATTGTATATCCAGGGCCAGGTCTCCTGAAGAATTTCATTCAGCACAAATGTAGATGTGATGTTACTCTACAATTTTAAGATCAGTTCTGGAGAACTCTCTTTTTCTTTAATCATCTGGAGGAATCTACTGTGGTTTTAAGTAATCACGCTGGATTGAATGCCAAGAGCAACCAAAAAGATCATTTCTATTCAAGAGGACATGATAATGAAAGGTGGTCTAGATCAGGCTTTCTTAAACCGTGGGATCCCACCACAAATGGGGTCTCTTTAGCTCAATGTTGGGTCATGAAAACAATGGCAACAGTAAAAAGATTTTTAAATACACCCATTTACACAAATCTTGAGAAATATCTTTTTTTTCCGTGTCAGGAGCGACTTGAGAAACTGCAAGTTGCTTCTGGTGTGAGAGAATTGGCTGTCTGCAGGGACATTGCCCAGGGAATGCCTGGATGTTTAATGTTTTACCATCCTTGTGGGAGGCTCCTCTCATGTCCCCACATGGGGAGCTGGAGCTGACAGAAGGAGCTCATTCATGCTCTGCCCAGATTCGAACCTGTGACCTGTCGGTCTTCAGTCCTGCCAGCACAAGGGTTTAACCCATGGTGTCACTGGGGGCGCAACATAGTGCAGTGTTTATAGTGGACTCTGCATAAAGCGCTTCAGCTGTTCTTCACAAAAAGGAAAATCAGCTTGTTTAGCAAGCTTTGCAAATGATGACTTATTTTCAGCAAATGTTTGATTTTATACCTATTTTATATACCTATATACCTCTTATATCCTTCCCTCCAGTGAGCAGTCAGGCAGTGGGTAGGTTTTTTTTTTTTTTAAAGGGGGAGGTGGGCAGGGACTCAATCAATGAGTATGATGGCAAATGAAATGGATGGATCTGGATACGAAGAACAACTGTGATGGCGAAGAGTAAATGCTCTGTTTTATTTAAACATAAAAGTACTTTGGCCACATAATGAGAAGACAGAAATGCTTAGAGAAGACAATGATGCTGGGGAAAATGGAAGGAAAAAGGAAGAGGGGCAGACTAAGGGCAAGATGGATGGATGGTATCCTTGAAGTGACTGGCTTGACCTTGAAGGAGCTGGGGGTGGTGACAGCCGACAGGGAGCTCTGGCATGGGCTGGTCCAGACGACACCAAATTGGGAGGAATAGCCAATACTCCAGAGGACAAGAGCAGGATTCAAAACGATCTTGACAGATTAGAGAGATGGGCCAAAACTAACAAAATGAAGTTCAACAGTGACAAATGCAAGATACTCCACTTAGGCAGAAAAAACGAAATGCAAAGAAACAGAATGGGGGACAATGCCTGAATTGAGAGCAGTACGTGTGAAAAAGATCTTGGAGTCCTTGTGGACAACAAGTTAAACATGAGCCAACAATGTGATGTGGCGGCAAAAAAAGCCAATGGGATTTTGGCCTGCATCAATAGGAGCATAGTGTCTAGAACTAGGGAAGTAATGCTACCTCTCTATTCCACTTTGGTTAGACCACACCTGGAATATTGTGTCCAATTCTGGGCACCACAATTCAAGAGAGATATTGACAAGCTGGAATGTGTCCAGAGGAGGGCGACTAAAATGATCAAGGATCTGGAGAACAAGCCCTATGAAGAGCGGCTTAAGGAGCTGGGCATATTTAACCTGAAGAAGAGAAGGCTGAGAGGAGATATGATAGCCATGTATAAATATGTGAGAGGAAGCCACAGGGAGGGGGGAGCAAGCTTGTTTTCTGGTTCCCTGGAGACTAGGACGCGGAACAATGGCTTCAAACTACAAGAGAGGAGATTCCATCTGAACATGAGGAAGAACTTCCTGACTGTGAGAGCCATTCAGCAGTGGAACTCTCTGCCCTGGAGTGTGGTGGAGGCTCCTTCTTTGGAAGCTTTTAAACAGAGGCTGGATGGCCATCTGTCAGGGGGGATTTGAATGCAATATTCCTGCCTCTTGGCAGGGGGTTGGACTGGATGGCCCATGAGGTCTCTTCCAACACTTTGATTCTATGATTCTATGATGTCACGAAGAGTCAGAAGCGACTGAATGAATAAGCAACAACATCAAAAAAATAGAAAAAATGACTTTAATTTTCTCTTCATCATAGAATCATAAAGTTGGAAGACACCACATGGGCCATCTAGTACAACCCCTTGCCATTCAGGAAAAACACAATAAAAGCACCCCTGACAGATGGCCACCCAGCCTCTGTTTAAAAGCTTTCAAGGAAGGAGCTTCCACCACACTCCAAGGCAGAGAGTTCCACTGTTGAACAGCTTTCACTGACAGGAAGCTGAAAATAGGCATTTTTCTATCACTAAGCCAAGAATATTGCTAACCAAACCCTGGGGGTATATACAAATTGTTGAAGTTCCCCAAAAGCTTTGCCTGAGAGAAAATCTGAAATAGTGCTTTTGCACTACAGAATTAATGCAGTTTTACACAACTTTAAATGGCATGGCTCAATGCTATGGAATCCTTGGATTGGTGAGGCAGCATCACTATTTGGCAGAGACTAAAGATCTTGCAAACCCACAAACTCCTATATTTCCATAGCATGGAGCCATGGCAGTTCCAGTGGAGTCAAACTGCATTGATTTTACATCGTAGATGTGCCCTGTATCTCATGTCTACATAAGAGATATCTAACAGTAATATTAATTCTTAACCAGTGTGCTGACTGATAACCTATTTTATTTGCTCAAAACATAACATGACCTTCATGGATATAATTTTATTATACAAAGCATGGAAGAAACTATCACCTTCTTCATCAACCTTTTATTTTTTAACAGTAGCAGTCATCGTTTCTGAAAAATGATACACATCCTTCAGTATATTATCTTTTCCTTGATGACATATGCCATTTCAATGTAACAAAAGGAACATTTGTGTCAGATGAGGGAGGGGAACAAAACAGAGATAACAGATGGATCTATACATCTTTAGTTTTTGCTTGAAGCTTAGCATTGTTAAGGATCTCAAGTTTTCATAAAATGATGTGCATACAATGCATATTTGGTTACATCTACAAAAGGCAAAAATGGCAATGATCACATTGGAGCCTGCAATATTATTAAAGACAAGATTATATCTCCAATGTGATCTCACTTTGCATTTAGCGACATGGAACTTCATTTTGATGCTGTTAAACTGTTCTTTCAACAGAGCAAGCCTACAGGAGTGGAAAGACAGAATACACAAAACACCACGTCTTCTGCCTTACTAGGTTTGCATTATTAATAGATTGAAAAAAATCTCTGCATTTTCCCTTTTACACTCGCTTAAAAAAAGAAAGAACAATAGAAAGAAGACATTTACCATTCCCCCACATTGGTTTCAGTTAGAACCCTTCCACATAGTCATATAACCCAGAATATCAAGGCAGAATAACCCACAATATCTGCTTTGAACTGGGTTATCTGAGTCCACACTGTCATATATCCCAGTTCAAAGCAGATAATGTGGAAATTTATTCAGCTGTGTGGAAGGGGCCTAAGATGAACACAGTTCCAGTAATGGCACCCTCCTATGCCTTAGGCAGGAATGACACTAGTACTCAAGTGAGAAGGATTCTCAAGGTGGGTTTCCTCCTTGTCCATGAATAGAGGGGGATTGCTTACACCAAGTGACCCTTAGGATATATATTTCAAGGGAACATAAGATTTCAGACTTACTTTTGTTCACTTTGTACTTTACTTCAGATGTACACATTTTGAATGACCATGATCCCCACCAAAATTTATCAGTCAAATGCTATTTATCTGCTGAGTTCAACTGACTTATGTTTTCAGTTCATCAGGCTGTAATCTTTTCTGTTACCTCTCAGATTAGACTTGCTCTTTTGTCAAAAGAAGTCCTCTCCTTTGAGATCTTTGGTGTCACCTGAAGGCACTACAGGGTTGCATTGGCTACTGCAACACAAATGGAGAGGATGGCATATTGTCCATTGACAATTTTATATGAATGAATGAAGGTATCATGTATATCACTCATTAAGAGCCACATCCACTGTTTTAGCATGGTGAGATGTATTCCACACTGGGCATGCATACTCAGCAGCAGAGTAGCAAAGCACAAGAGCAGATGTCTTAACTTTATCTGGTTGTGATCCCCAGGTTGTGCCAGTCAGCTTTCTTATGATGTTGTTTCTAGCACCCACGTTTTGCTTGATATTCAAGGCAGTGCTTCTTGTAGGTCAGAGAACGGTCCAGGGTAACTCCCAGGTATTTGGGTGTGCTGCAAATGAGGCATGCCACATTATCATGGGGTGTCTGTGTGCTACACCACTGGAGAAATTACACTGTTTCGCTGGTATTGCACCACCTGACATCCGCCGGGAAGTAGCAACCAGTTTTCTAAGGTCTACAGAGACACTCGCTAGAGCACCTCAGCAAGCGAGAGCCCAAAAGTGGCAGGCTCAAACCCAGAACCTCAATCAATGGCTCATACCAAATGAAAGACTCCCTCCTAGGAACACAGAAGATTGGATGACTTGGAAGGCACTGAACAGACTGTGCTCTGGCACCACGAGACACAGAGCCAAACTTAAGAAATGGGGCTACAAAGTGGAGTTCACGGCATGTGAATGGAGAAGAGCAAACCACAGACCACCTATTACAATGCAGTCTGAGCCCTGCCACATGCATAATGGAGGACCTTCTTATAGCAACACCAGAGGCACTCCACGTGGCCAGCTACTGGTCAAAGAATATTTAATAGAATGCCAAATTTGCAAACTTTGTGGGGTATTTTTGTTTTTTGAAATACAATACAACTGTTTGGTTTGCTCCTGATATGATAAATAAATAAATGCATATCACTATGTAGCACAATTTTTGTTCCTGATTATAAATGTCATTTCCTAATTAGTTCAATCATATAAACATGGGAAAAGGTTATTGAACTGCAAAAACTTAATTTTTACAGCAAATCCTGGAGCACATTTTTCTATAGTTTTTCAATGAATATTTCATCAAGTCTCAAACAATTCAACATAGTTTGCAGCAGCCACAAAAATGAAGTTTCTGGGGTATAACGACTACTTTCAAAGTAAGTACCACACAATTAAATGTGACACAACACATTGAAACCAGGAATAGTGTAATCTTTAGGAGATGTCGCTATTCATCTTAGTGTTTTTCTACAGTCTAAGTAGACAATCTTGTTGGTCTCCTGTTTTTCTAAAAATCTTCATAGCAATTTCTTTGTTAAAAAGCCAGTTACTCAATGTAGACAACTAATTAATTGTCATGAATCAATGAGTTAGTAGACAAGAAACTTCTCACTGCTGCCAAGCATTTACAAATCCAAGAAATTCTTCCAGGATAATCATCCATCAAGGCATTTTGCATGATCTCATAGAAGGTACATGGAGAAGTTTCGAATGACTAGTCAATAGACTAAACTATTATGTTTATCCCCGTGGAGGAAAATAAATGTTTCAGATCCTGAAAGATAAAAGCTAAGAAGAAAGCTTAATACCTGCTATCTCAAATGGTGGTTGAGTCAAGTCAAAATGACCAGTAATGTGTTTTAGTAACCTAATACCTTCGTCTCTTTTCCTGCAGAAAAGCTCTTGTGTAAAGATACTTCATCATATGGTTTTGTTATACTGGGATATTCTTCTGTGTTATGTTTGCTCTTTGGTTTTTACCTTGTAAGATGTGCAGATACAGGTTTTCATAACAAGTATTGGCTATATCTTAATTTCTTAATGGAGTTAGGGGCAGTGGAGGGATTCCCTTTGTTATTATCTTAACACAATTTTGCCTAAATTTACACATATTCAAACCAATTTGTGAATTAAAAGGAAATTGTTTTTGAGAGTTTGCAGTTTCCAAATTTTAATATAAAATTCTCATATTTAAGTGTGTTAAAAAGTATAGGTTAGCAAAAATAAGGTGTAAAAACACATTATATTAGAAAAATGATTTGCAAAAAAACTACACAGAGAAGCCATTGAAATCCACAAGCATGTGGACAATTTCAACAGAAAGGAAGAAACCATGAAAATTAACAAAATCTGGATACCAGTATTAAAAAAAAAACTCTAAAATTATAACAGTAAATAAATAACAACTTTCAAAAACAGGGGAACTCCAGACAAGAAACCATCAGGGACAACTAATCCCCTATCAACAAAGGATTCCCCCAGACAGTAAGAAGACAGACCTTGCAAACTGCTAGTCCATTAAATGCTAATCAAGATGGCCAACTGAACCATTCACAGCTACCTCAAACAGACAAGAGTTCTTTCTCCCACCCTGGACATTCCACAGAGATATAAACCCCATTTTCCTAGTTTCCAACAGGCCTCACAACCTCTTAGGATGCCTGCCATAGATGCAAGTGAAACGTCAGGAGAGAATGCTTCTGGAACATGGCCATACAGCCCGAAAAACTTACAGTAATTCCAGTCATGAAAGCCTTCGACAATACATTGATTTGCAAAATGTGTATATAAGGAAGAACAGTAGAGAAATGTTGCACAGTTCATTACATTCTGAATGTTTTATGAGAATTATATTTACAAATGAAATTAATTTCTGATAAATAATATGGGGTTTGGGATAAATGTGGTAAAAAATTATGAATTTTCTTTCAAATATTTAAAACATCTCAATTTTCCAGATTTAAGATTTTGAAAGCTAGAAGCAGAGGGAAAGTGACTGATAAATCTGACCATCCCTATATTGAATTCATCCTAGTTCAGTCACTCTTTTCAATCCCTTTGCTCCTAGGTTCTGCAGTGTTTCTAAATTAAATCAGTTGCATTACCTGAGAACAATTGATCCACAGTACTTTCCCCCTAGTATGGTAACACTTTTTTAAACCTTACAAGAGCACCTGGAGTAACCCTGTTTCTAACACAAGCTCATGTTGTACTAACCCCACAGTACTCTGCTTAATATAGATACTACTGATACGCAATACGAATGAAAATGGTTTTATATTATTTTATGTGGTTTATCGTGAATATTTTTTAATTGATTGTTTTTTGTGAGCCATGTTGAGTCCCTCTCTGGGAGACAGGCAGCATACAAATACAGCAACACCACGCCATACACCTGGACTTGTGTTTAGTGTGGACAAAAACTGTGATCTATTCATCAACATGTTTTCATTCAAAATGAGAGAGTACCCAAATGTTAAACATTCATCATTTTTCCTGTCTGCTCTTACAAGCATACTCTTTTCTATTTGTCCCAAATCGCTGCTAAATCGCTGCTATTCCTAATCAGATTTTTGAAAGCAATAGATAAACAAAGGCTCACACGTTCTCTTCCTTGCCAGATGAATTCCCCATTTATCCTCCAGAATGATGGAAACTAGGTTTTAAAAATATGCTTTCTGATTGTTGTTGTTCATTCGTTCAGTCGTCTCCGACTCTTCGTGACCTCATGGACCAGCCCACACCAGAGCTCCCTGTCGGCTGTCACCACCCCCAGCTCCTTCAAGGTCAGTCCAGTCACTTCAAGGATGCCATCCATCCATCTTGCCCTTGGTCGGCCCCTCTTCCTTTTACCTTCTACTTTCCCCAGCACAATTGTCTTCTCTAGGCTTTGCTGTCTCCTCATGATGTGGCCAAAGTACTTCAACTTTGTCTCTAGTGATAGGTGGACAAAATTTCTAAAGCCCGGGCAGCTTGTTGTTTTAAATGTCTTCGTACTCAATTAAATGACTGAACAGTGACTCTCCTAATGAAGTCACCAGCAGACAAGTCATAGTGCCTTCTCAATCTTCCCAGCCCTAAGGAGTTTTGTTAATCCTAATAATCCAGGATGCTTGGGCATTCAAAGTACTCATCTGTATGATGCCAAACAGGTTTAGGCAATAGAAATACACAGTGTAGAAATAAACTACCAATGGTAGTTTAAATGGAAAGACAGTAAGGTTACTAGAAAAAGGATGTGTGCTCGTAAGAGTTTGCAGTTGCCTTCAAGTCTGTTGACTAATGTCAACCCCATAATTTTAGCAGTGTTTTCTTCGGCAAGGACTACTAAGAGGGTTTTTCACTAATTCCTTCTGCTGAAATATCACTTGCTGCACCTGGAATTCATCAGCAGTGCCCTGTCCAAGTACTAACCAGGGCTGACTCCGCTTAGCTTCCAAGATCTAGCAGTGATCTCAACCTTTGCTCCTAGAGGTGTTTTGGATTTCAACTCCCAGAAGTCCCAGACAGTTTACCAGCTGTTATGAATTGTGGGAGCTAAAATCCAAAGCTCCTTCCTTCCTTCCGTGTGTTCTATGTGCCATGTATTACCTCCTTCTCTTCTCCATCTTTCTCTCCTTCCTTCTTCCAACATGTGGAAGGAGAGTGAGAGAGAGGAGGATTGCTGGAATGGCAGCAAAGGGAGAGCTCCCAGATACCCCCTTCCCTCCTCATCTTCCTTTGGTTGACCCCAAGGGCCATCTAGTCCAACCTCCTTCTTTCTGCCATGTAGCAAATGTGCAATCAAAACACCCCTGACAGATGGCCATCTTGCCTCTGAATAATAATAATAATAATAATAATAATAATAATAATAATATATTCCTACTTTGCCAATGTTATTTCCTGTTTATTTGTGTAGTTCTTACTTTGAAAGTAGTTGTGCCCCAGAAACTTAAGTTTTGTGCTCACAAACTAAGTTAAATTGGTGGAGACACTACAAGATATTCAATCATTGAAAAACTAGAGCAAAATGCACTATAGCAGGATGTCCCTCCTGCAAAGGCCAATTTTTTGTAGTTTAATAAACATTTCCCATGGGTTTATGATAGAACCAATTAGAAAATGACATTTATAACCCAGGAACAAATCTCATAGTCCAGGAGAGGAGGCGTTTCTTTTCACAAAGAAAACAGGGGAGGGACAGTGAGTGGGAACAACTCTCTACAATGTAATGGCAAATCAACTGAGGACTCCTGATTAAAACAGATAGTCTGCTAGCGTGTGATGGGGGTAGGAAAATCATCAATTTAATTTCAAAACGGAGTATGCCAGTATGGTAAACCTATTAGGCACAAGTAACTATACTGCTGGAAATTGATGTTGGGCTAATGTTAGGATAGAATGGATGTGTCAAACCTCTCCTTTTCATAGCAGCACCTGGAAATACTTCAGAGGCTATCGAGGTACCTACTGAATAGGGGTGGGCAATGAAGGAGAACAGAAAACTATTTGAAAATCAGCCAGAGGCACCTTCCACCGCTGGAGTTTTTCTGTGTACAGAAGATAGAGCCTTGACCCATCCTAGAATCATGAGATACTTATTATCCTACTCTGATAAAACTCTACAGGTGGTTGTGGCTAGACTACATATAACCTTTTGTAGGAGCTTTGGGCTGGAATCTTCTTATAAGCTTTAGGCTAGAAAAATTAGAGGCTAGACTGTCGGAATACTTTTTGTTTCTAGCACCAGGTATGGAGGCATTCAGTATCCCCTTGCACAATAGAGTACTTAAGGTACAGTTCTACCTTGACCCCAGCATCACTGTTTGAACAAAGGAAAAATTCTTTGCACTTGTTACCCATCTGGACACTATTGTCCACCTTCTGTGGATGCAGAACTCCATGTTAGACCTTGACGTGAAATAGGATCTCAACCTCCTATTGTTGGGGAAGGTGGGCAAACACATTTGAACTGCTCTCTGATGTATTGTTCACTTTTGCAAGAAAACATAGTTGTCTGCTTTTTTGATGTCTGCTCTCTTGCTCTTCTTTTCTTCTCAGCCAAACTTTTACATTTGTATGCCTATGGCTTAGTGTGATAATTCTTTCATTTGGGGAAGTATCAACAGCAAATAAAGGGGTTTTGGAATTAAACAGCAAGAATTTATCCTCTCTAATTAATCATACTTAAGCTAAATGGAATTCCCTAGTTCTTTCTCAGATTCTCCCACCCCTTCTGAAATACTACAAATGTATTTCTTAACCTTTAAGAAAGTGGAAGAGCTGCTTGTTCTTAAAGACCTTAAGGGGCAGGAACTGTTGCGCAGAGCGTGTTTTAGGCAGGTCCCTTTGCAAAAGACACATAAGCAAGAGGAAAATTTTACTCTTATCAGCAGAGGTAATAAACTTGAAGTGTTGCATACAAAATCAAACAGTGCAACAAACTTACATAATCCTTGTAAGTAATACAGAATAAGGCTTCTACATCTTGATTCAAATGAGAGAGCAAAACATAAACCTTGAGTAAATAGCTATTCCACCATAGCCAAAAGCATCACTGTTGGAACATAGCAGCATCTCCTTCAGAGCAGCATATTACTTTCCAAACTGTAGTCTAAAATCTATACAGTTATACCCCACCGGATGTGGCTCAAACATGCTGGCTGACCTACATTACCAGCTGCACATAATAATTAACATCAAAAGGTTTTTCTTTAACACACACACTTGATCCTGCTATGACTTACTGTAACAGGAACTACATTTGCTCCCAGCACGTCATACATTTTCAAGGTGGTTGGTTCTTATTACTCCTTCTCACCCTTGGGCAAGGAGCCCCGGTGGCACAGTGGGTTAAACCCCTGTGCCAGCAGGACTGAAGACTGACAGGTCGCAGATTCGAATCCAGGGAGAGCGCAGATGAGCTCTCCAGCTCCTCATGCAGGGACATGAAAGAAGCCTCCCACAAAGATGGTAAAAACATCAAAACATTCTGGCATCCCCTGGGCAATGTCCTTGCAGATGGCCAATCCTCTCACACCAGAAGCGACTTGCAGTTTCTCAAGTTGCTCCTGACATGACATGACAAAAAAAAACAAACAAAACAAAACCCTTGGGCAATGCATACAGTTTGTATGCATACAGTTGTAACGTGCCTAATTTCACTTTGTGAGAACTGCATTTTACAAGACCAATGGAGACAGAATTGATATAAAGGCAGACTGTGTTTTATTATGGTCCTTCCATCAAAAGCCACACATGCTAATAGGATGCAATGCTAATTCTCATCAATATTTCTATAAATTCAGTTCTTCATAGCATTACCACTCTCGGTTCTTTTAACCACAAACCACCAAGCTTACAATTGCATAACACAAGGTTTAAAACATCGCATCACTCTACCGTCTGTTACTCTAACAGTGAGATAATCCATACATAAATCATGAGGGAACTAATTTCCTATGAAAAGGCGATGGTTTCCCATATAATACATACCTCTGTTGCTTCTAAATAATACTACATACTAATGCTTGATGTTCTGAGGTGAAGCAGGTTGTGAAAAAGGTTTCTGTCTACTGATTGTCATGAATAGTCTACTGCTTGAAGATGACTGCGGTATTTTAGGAAAAAGTTCCAAATAATATAAAATAATCAGCAGTGACTCTTCTTGTAACTGGGAGATTTTAAACCAAACAAGGAGAAACCCAGATCTGCTTTTCATCCTCAAGCCAGTAATTGTTTCCTCTCTTCAGGTGCCCTTAAATACATATTCACAGCTGAGGTAAATCATTGCAGCAGATCCTCCCAGAAGGTTTTATAGACCTCATTTTGAAGAGTGCTCTGCTTAAGGGCAATTGTTTTCAATGCATTAGTGTACCTCGGCATGTTGTCAGATGGTGTTTTCAACATGTACATAATTACAGCTGGTCACTGAAGCATGGCCCATCAAAGTTACATCTCAGCTGGTTGTCAAGCTTAGATTGTCATGAGTAGTCAGAGTAACAACGTCCCTTCTCCATTATGGGGAAACAAAAAAGGAAACAGGAAAGAAAGAAATCTCCACAACGATGGAAAATATCAAGAACTGGCTAATTTCAGGTAGCCAGCCAGATCTGTTAGCCTGACAATGAACGTCTAAGCTTCAAGCTTACCAAAATTGAAGTCCATGTGGGATGTATTTAAAGGTCAAGAATCAAAGGGGTCAGAAGATTATACCATTAATCCTCCAGGGATCAACTTGGTCACAGACTGGCAGGCTTAAGCCAATTCTTCATCTCTGATTTCTTTTTGAATGATGAGATGTTAATTTTGCAAAGCAACTGGAACATATGAAGGAGCCTAGAGATGAACCCCACTGTTTGTCTCTTATGAGCTCCTCCCTCAGAAATATACTTTCCCATTATTATCTCATCCAGGGTTTTTGTTTTTTTTCATTTTTATCCTGTGCATTTGGCCCACTCATTATGTTCTACCTTCTCATTAGGTTATTTTGCAACTATTTATTTGATTTTGTTACTTCATGTTTCTTATTTTGATGTAATTTTTTGTTTCTTTGTATTTTATTTTGCTGTATTGTATTTTTGGGCTTGGCCTCATGTTAGCTGCCCCGAGTCCCCTTTAGGGAGATGGTGTTGTTGTTGTTGTTGTTGTTGTTGTTGTTATTTATTAAACAAGATGGACACGTGTGGCTGAAAGTTAGAAAGGAGGCCATACAGTTTAGAAAATAATATATGGGAGAGAAAAGTATGAGAACTGGATAGCAAGATCTAACATGGAGTGAGGAAAGACCTATAGTCTTTTAGAAGTTGTTGGTGTTCTCACTATCTCTGATAACTAGCAACCCTGCTTGGAGATGATGTGATGTGGAAAAAGTAGTATCTGGAGATTCACAGGTTCTCCGGTAGTTAGGAAATAACAATCTTTTGGAAAAAATGTGAGTTTTCATTATCACATCACACCTTTTTTGATGTGTTCCATTCTACCTTCAGCCAAAGAGATTGCCACAGGGAACTGCTCAAGTTATTAGAGCAGCAATGTGAAGGTTGTCGTCTGATCAGCTTCAATCTTTGAAGAAGGGACAGCTTAGGAAGTCCAGTTATAGCTCATGTTTCTGTTAGGTTGAATCTGGACTTAGCAATACCGAGAAGAGACCAATTGAAATCAACAGAACACGTTAGACTTAGAAATACTTTACTTTACTTACCTTACTTAGGGGATCCCTCGTAGCTCGGGGATGATTGTCTTCCAGATGTGGTGTCTTGGTGTTGGGTCCATTGGTGGTTGTGGAGCCCTATTCTTGATCCGTGTGTTCTCCCACAGTGAGGACATCGGTTTCCAGATGGAAGGCGGTCCCTGTCAGGGTTAGCTTGATCTGCCTTCCTCTTCACACGTTTCTCTATTTCGCCCTCCATTCGTGCCTCTTCAAATTCCACAGCACTGCTGGTGACAGCTGACCTCCAGTTAGAGTTCTTAAGGGCCAGGGCTTCCCTGTTCTCGGTGTCTATGCCACAGTATCTCCAAATATGGATGAAATTCACTGTACCTTGCAAAAATGACACTAGGGCCAGATTAAGACATATTGAAGTCCTGTGATATATCAGGTTTATATCCTCAGTGTTATGTAGTGCTTCCACCAGTATCCCTACTACTAGGCTGACATCCTGTTACTGACTTGTGATGGTGTAAGTTAGAGTTATGCTATCACAGCACATTATTTTCTTGTTCGTGTATTAGGATGTTGGGGACCATAGGAAGATACTTTATGATAACACCACAACTCATTTTTGGTTGGTTTTGAGGAAGTTTGAATTCTATGCTAGAGAGTGTATTGAATGTAAACTACAACTCTGTGGTAGAAAATTTTAAGTATGTCACCAAAACACCATCTGAGCATCCCTCAACTCAAAATCTTGGCAGAAGATACATTTTATGACATGGCAGAGGATGTAAGGATGCCATCTCCATTCTAAAGTGGTAACATACCAGGAAATTATACTGTGTGTTTCTTTCCAATTGGTAAATCTGCCTGGATGTGTGTTTTCCGTAGATGAAGACAGGTTTTTTACTGAAAGAGTTAATGCTGCTTCATACCGAATTCTGCCAACCTGAGATGGTCTGTAGAATGTTAATAAATTTTATAGATTTTTCCTGTTTCTTCCAAGAGCTTCTGAATCACCTATATAACTGAGATAATGAGACTAGCAGTATTTGGCTTTTGCTTTCCCGAGGACAAAGGAAACACATCCAAAGCCTCTGAACTATGGCATTTGGCATCCTTTTAAAAGCAACAGAGCCAGCATACAGATCCTCAACATGATTTGGCCTCTGCATTAGAGGCATAGGAAAGATTATGTTGTATAGAAAGGCTGCAGACTTCCTTTGAAGAGATTGCCAGTTGTGGCATAGATGAATTGTTTTCTCAGAGGGCTAAACCATTGGTTAGTTTACATAGTTTTTACCTGGTTTAAATGCTTCAAAGTGATTCTAAATGATGGAATATGATATCTGTTCACACTCCATGAGATCACTGGATGTTGGATAGGACATACATGTTGAAAGAAATAAAGGAAAAGGTCAAATAATCCCTTTGATGTGTTGTCAAAGGCTTTGATGGCTGGAATCACTGGGTTGCTGTGAGTTTTCCAGGCTGTATGACCATGTTCCAGAAGCATTCTCTCCTGATGTTTCACTCACATCTATGGCAGAGATTGTGAGGTCAGTTCAAAACTAGGCAAGTGAGGTTTATATATATATGTGGAATGTCCAGAGTGGGGAAAAGAACTCTTGTCTATTTGAGGCAAGTGTGAATGTTGCAATTGGCCACCTTGATTATCATTTAATGGTCTTGCAGCCTCAAAGCCTGGCTGGTTGCTGCCTGGGAATCCTTTGTTGGGAGGTGATTAACAGACTCTGATTGTTTCTTGTCTGGAATTCCCCTTCTTTTTCAGTGTTGCTATTTATTTACTGTCCTAATTTTAGAGTTTTGTTTTTAATAATGGTAGCCAGATTTTGTTAATTTTCATTGTTTTCTCCTTTCTGTTGAAATTGTCCATATGCTTGTGGATTTCAATGGCTTCTCGGAGTAGTCTGACATGGTAGTTGTTAGAGTAGTCCTGCATTTCTGTTCTCAGATAATATGCTGTGCCCAGGTTGGTTTATCAGATACTCTGCTATGGCTGACTTCTCAGGTTGAATTAGTCTGCAGTGCCTTTCATGTTTCTTTGATTCGTGTTTGGGCGCTTTGGTGTGATGAAATGTGGAGTATTTTTCTACTCATGTTACTATTTAACCCTTGATTAAGCATCCATATGAAACTTTCCTATAAGGAAGAACATTTTATTAAGTCTTTGCAGAGGTTTTATTAAGTCTTCTGAAAACTATGGAAATGTAATACCTTCTTCAAGCTAACAGTCATCAGCCAGCCTTCACTGATTCTCTAATGTGGCTTAAATGCACTGTAATATAACTAGACAGCATTTATTTTTCTCCCCAAACTTTCAGAAACAATCAAATCTAAAACTTCAGACAGAATTCCCCAAGGTTTTGTTTCCAAGCGGTCATACCTGATTGATATCCATGTGTATTTTCCATCCTCTGAATGGAGCCCACACATGTGCAGATCATAAATGCTCTACCCATGTTATCTATGTTCTATATTTTATTGTGACCTTCACACATATAGGTTTTACTCTGACATTAAGTCCTGTCGTGTCCAACTTTGGGGATTGGCGCTCATCTCCATTTCTAAGCCGAAGAGCCAGCGTTGTCCATAGACACCTCCAAGGTCATGTGGCCAGTATGACTGTATGGAGCTCCGTTACCTTCCTACCGGAGCAGTACCTATTGATCTACTCACATTTGCATGTTTTCGAATTGCTAGTTTGGCAGAAGCTGGGGCTAACAGCATGAGCTCACTCCGCTCCCCGAATTTGAACCTGCAACCTTTTGGTTACAAAGTTCAGCAGCTCAGTGGTTTAACCCACTGCACCACCGGGAGCTCCATTCACACATATAAGATATATGCTTCTATACTCCCTTACAAATGAAACACTCCATGGAGCCTGAAAGTACAAAAATGGTCTCAATGGCTATCATTTCTACACATTATCATTGGTCATCTGGAAAGGGCAATTGTTCTCTTATAGCAACTGGATGATTTAATGGGAGTGTAAATCTTGACTTGGTTCCTCTTTGCATACTGAATGAAAAAATGCAGTTCTTTTTCCTTACCCCAGGACAATTCTTCTCTTTTTTGTGATTGCTGTCAGATATATTCTGTGCATTTTCTAGAAATGTACAAAATTAAAAACCACAATAAATGTTGCCTTGGGTTGTGGGGTTTTTAAAGAAGTTTGAATGGGTTAGCTGGTTTCTCTTCTCATCAGTCAGCCTGTCTTTGGTGCGCATTCACTTACACAAAGGAAAAAGACACTGTTTCTATGCAGTGACATTTTTGCACAAATTACAGGAAATGGGATTGAAAAAGTGCTTTGGGTCTTAGCCTCGTGCTGGAAGCAAGCATTTCACAAGATAATCCTTTACAAGCTCTAGATGTACCAAGTCCCAACTTTGGGTCACCTGTATTGACCCAAATCTTGTTCATTGCAGATTTTATTGTTTGGCATTTCTATGGGTCTATTTTGCCACTGACATCTTGAGAGGCTTCTCCGGTGAGCTAAATGCCGTGATGCTAGTTTCCAAACAAATACACTGTGGAGGAAAGATGTAACAAAAGCATCATTCTGGTTAATCAAAATGCATAACTTGAAATCAAACATTAGAAACCCAGTCTGTGTTCTAGCGAACTGTCAAAATGCATTTTTTCAACATTGACAGCCATCCTAATATCTTCAAGGACAGTAGTGAATCCATCTGGACTCAATTATAGCTCCTTCCACTATTTGTCCTCTCCAGATCATTTGGCTTCTGTGCACCAATAAATGTGTGTGTAATGGTCCTAATAAAATGTGGATGGTTAATCAGACCCAGCATCAATATTGGTATAAATATAAACTCGAATAAAGCTACGGCGGTATCAATTAGGTTTTTTTTTCCTAATGCACCTTTCACATTTTTTACGTTCCAGGTTAGCTCTTTATTACACCACATTTATACATTCTATTGTTAAAGGGGTACAAGGGTGGCAGTTGTGTGTTAAACAGACAATTAAACAGTGAAGACCCAGCCAAGACAGAGTATGGTGTAGGTTGTGTGATGAATACCAAAAAGACAACAAAAGAGAAGCCAGACGTGTTTGCAGACACTGGATTCTGGCCATTGCTGTGATGTTCCTCCATCAGCTCAGAACAATTGTGGTGCGTTTCTCCTTTTCTTGTTTTTTTCTAGTTACAAAAAAAAAAAAATCCACAAACAGATATTTTAAAAGTTGACTTTGTAAACAGTGTCTTTGGTTTGAAGTCATTTAATAAAAAGCTCTATAAAAGCAAATAAGGAAAAAAAACAAGTTGCAGAGATTTCAACAACAAATTATGGCTGGCATCTTCTTTCGTGGTCGGTTATGAGTTTGTAAACCACACTATGATATCATATTTGTTGTGATTCATGTTTACAATCATTAACATTTGATCATGACCCTCCAAAACTACCTTTACATCCTGATATTACCTAACCAGGTTCAGGATTTCTGAGATACTGAAAATCGAGATGTCAGGAAACATCTGCAATGGCTTTCCAGTTGACAAGCAGTTGTGTGAAGTCCTTGAATGGTTGCTTCAACTGCCTGTTCACAAAATACCCCACAACTGGGAAATGTCTGCATTTCCCAGCACCCCAGTCTCCACTGCTGCAGAAACCATTTAGCTAGGACTCTTGTCAGGCTATAAAGGTTGGTCGAAATTAAGATTATAGAGCTCTATTGTTGTAGTTGCACTGGCGACGCAGGATCTTGGCCTTTGTTGTTTACTGTCTTTATGGAATTATGGAAATAGATACTTCAAATCCACCAGAGAATTATATTCCAGGTTTTCTTTAATCAACATACGGCAAAATTTACACGGGAAAGAAACCATCCATACCTAGCGTGCCATAATTACTGTTCAGCAATGTCACACTAACAAAAATTTATTAAAACTTCATGACTCATTAATAGTAAGTGATCGCGATCGCTTAATAGAAAAGAAAACCTGAGCTAACGATACAAACTCTGATTAATGATTTTGACCTTAAGATGTGGATGTCAAGTGAAATTAATAGCTCTGGATAGTGAATGTAAGGTTAATGTCTCTGAGTAGAGACAACAGAGAAACAGAAATTTGTACTGTATTGAATGGATGAATGTCGCAGGAATTCCAGTGAGCTTTTCTTGCTGCCAGTCTTTTTAAAAAATGGATTTGAGATCTGTTTGTAGTATAAGCACAATAGCAGATCTGAAAGAGGGAAAATGGTTACATTGACATGCAAAGTATTCATCTTCTTTGTTGTAACATTTTGTTACCTACCATAGTCGATCACTCGTGGCTGCATATGACTGTCTTCCAAAGGTATAGGTCTTGGTGATGGGTCCATAAGTGACTTCAAATGATCTATTCTGGATCCACATGGTCTTTCACAATGAAGACAACATTTTGTTATATATGTACATATATGTATGCATATCATTCCCGTTGTAGAGTTAATGCAGTTTGATGCCACTTTAACTGCCATGACTTAGGCTATAGAAATCTGGGATTGGTAATTTGGCGAGGCAACAGTACTCTGTGGCAGAGGAGACTAATCTCCTTGTTAAACTACAACTCCCATGATTGCATAGTATTGAGTTAAAGTCTTGTTGAATTGCATTAATTCTACAGTATAAATTAGGTATGGGTAAACCCAGGCCCGGGGGCCGGATGCTCTTTCCTCAGGCCCTCCTCTCACTATCCTATCCTTTTTTCCTTCTCTCTCTTTCCTTCCTCCTTCCCTCCCTCCTTACCTCTCTCTTTCTCCCTCCTTCCTTCCCTCTCATCCTTCCTTCCTCCTCTTTCCTCCCTCCTTCCTTCCTTCCGTCCGTCCTTCCCTCTTTCCCCCTCCCCCCATTCCCTTCCACCCTTCCATATTTCTCTTCCTCCCTCCTGCCCTTCCTTTTCTTTTCCTTCCTCCTGAGGGGTTTAGCTGGGAGAAGGTAGAGAAGGAACATGGAACCATGTTTCAAGGTTTTAAAGGGTGTTCCATTGAGGAGGAGGGGGAAAACTGACTTTCTGCTGCTCTAAAGACTAGGGTACAAGGAAGCAATGGTTCCAAATGGCAGGGAAAGAGATTCAACTGAAAATATTAGGAAGAACCTTCTGAGAGTAAGAGCTGTTGGAAAGTGGCATAGGTTGCCTCGGAGTGTGGTGGAGTCCCCTTCTCTGGAGGCTTTTCTGCAGAGGCTGTCTATTTGATTGTGCCTTCTTTTATGGCAGAGAGTTGGAGTAGGCAATACAGGGTCTAATTGATGCACTTTTTCTTTCCTGGCCACCGTCTCATCCTGACCAAGGCTAACCCCTTTGGGATCCAAACCTTTCCCATATTTCCTTCACTTTCTGCCTCTGAAAGAGAAGAAGGGCAGGGAGGGGACGTGGGGAGAACCCCCTCCCTCCCAGCCCACTCCAGCCCGCCATGCGGCCCCCAAGTTAGCAAGTTTTCCCATGCTTGGTATAGATACATCATCAGAAGATAGGAAATTTTCCTTTTGATTCATCAAACTATTGTCTACAACACAAAGGCTAGGCAAGATATGTTGGCATGTGGGTGCGGATTTCAGCATCCACTGGAAATCATAGGCCCACCTTTCGAAAAAAAGCAGAAGTGGGCAACTTACTGTTTCATAAAAAAATAAGAACAAATGTAAAAATGTGGTTCTGTGACTTGTTTTGGAGAAAGTTAACCAGAATTTCTTGTTTTTAGCCCATTTTTAAAAGTGTGTGTGTGTGTGTCCAGGAGACCAAATATAGTGCTAGATGCAAGATTTTCAGACCCCATCTACACTGACATATAATGCAGTTTCATGATATGACAGTGTAGACTCATATAATACAGTTCAATGCAGTTAAACTGCTTTATGAAACTGCATTATGTGGCAGTGTAGATGGGGCTTCACTAATTACTATCAGCAGCTTACAAGGGTTTGGGGATTTCTCATAATGCTACTTGGGATTGGACCTGGGATCTCTTGTTTACAAAGCAAACATGCTACCACCTCAGTGCTATTAGAGAGGACCATTGTGTATTTGCGACGTACATTCAGACTCAAAAAAACAAACTTTCCACAAACCTAGTCCCATGTCAGGTACAACAGCAGCTCCAAAACTGACAGAACTGATGATGACAACTGTTTCTGAAGCCATATATAAATCTGAAAAACTATCACCTACAGTTTAACATCTGGGCATGCTTAATGCCCACTGGGGTTGAAACCAGCTGGTGGTATTTGAAACTCAAGAAGAAGGTGGATGATTCAGAATATTTTTTAAAAAATAGCTCATAGGAATTATTACAATATTGCACTAAAATTTTGATATAAGGGAGGAAGTATTGCAATATGTTCACTGCAACAGTGGCAGGGGCTATTTTGAAAGTAACTTCATAAAATATGCTGCTCACATCCGCATCAGCTGTTCCAGCCTTCTGCTGTCTTCATCCATCCAAAATAACTGATCAGGATGATTGCAGCCTCCTTTATAAGGCTATATGCATAAATGACAAAACTGGATCTGAGCCTTCACTTTTTATTTTGTGGAACACAAGAGCAACTGTCTCAAAGAGCCAGAACTAGAGCTTGGAAGCACCAAGTTACAAAGAACATGAATATTTGCAATAGCAATGTCACTTGATTGGTTTAATGAGCAAGATCTTTTGTTTTCCTTTTAAAGTCTGCTTTCTGCAGATATGTTTAGAGACATTTTGATATAGATGATTCTAGTGTGATCACTTATCAATCTTGATTTTTAAAACAAAATGAAAAGGAACAAAATATGAATGAACAACACAACCATTTCTCAGAAGCCTTTCTAGTTTTGTGGCTGTACATAATGTATTATTATGTAATACAACCACATATTACTTTTGAAAACTTTATTAAGATGAATGAATTACTTTGAAACAAAAAAGGTTTTCCAGGCTCTGCTCCTATCATAAATAAACCTTCAAAATGGTTTCAGTACAGTTCAATTAAACCATGTTGGAATAAGAGTAATGTCATCCTACGTTGGGGAGAAAAGCCATTCTTAATACAGAAAACTGTATACCATGGCGTAGACTGGCCTAGATGCTTTCTCCTGTTGATGGTTTAGGATGCTTGGGAACAACGGGAAGAGGCCTTGTTTCAGATATGAAAACAGCTGCAATTTGACTGGTGAATGACTTAAGCTGGCACAGCTCACTTTTTTGGTCACTGTCGATGTTAAGAGTTTTGTTCCAACAAGACAACAACTAAATCCCCTCCTATCCTACTTTGTAAACAGTGAAGGTCTCCATAACACTGCCATTTACATGTTGTTGGAGACCAGGGGCAACCTCATGGATGTGTATAGCTATTTTTCTGTTGCTGAATATACTACTGAGATGTCATGCACAGGAGTGTCCCAAGAAACTCAATGTCCCTGAAAATGCCTGTCACAGCTCAGGAAAAACCTTAGATGTATCACTACTTGAAGTCAGTGTGGTGTAGTAGTTTGAGAGTTGGACTAGAGCACCTGAGACCACAGTTCAAATACCCGCTCAGCCATGGAAGCCAACTGGGTAACCTTGGGCAGTCCACACTCTTAGCCTCAGAGGAAGGCAAGGGCAAATCCTATGAGTAAATCTTACCAAGAAAACAATGTAATAGGTTTTCCTTAGGGTCACCATAGGTTGGAACCACGAAGATGTATAACATCCCTGTTGATTCCCCTTCTTGAACAAAATGGAAATGGCCATGTTTGGGGGGGGGGGGGAGGTTGCTGTGATGCTTACAAGGTGGGTTAGAGGAGGTACCATTGGGAAACATAGCTATGGAGATGTAGCTGCGTGATACTCATACGCAACCTAATATAGGATCTCACCCTTATGTTAGTCTATGCCAGGATTATTTATTCTGATTGGTGGAAAGTCTTTAGGGCAGGAATGGGAATCATTGTAGCTCTCCTTACTTTCCATTATTGTCTCTGTTGGTTAGGACAATGGTTCTCAAACTTTTTCAGTCACTGAGCCCTTTTTGAAGCAAAGGTTTATTGTGGAGCCCCAAGAAATGTTTATATATTATATATAATGTATCTATATCAGGCATGGGCAAGCTTTTGAGGAACAATTTTAACCAACATAAACTTAACAGTATTTCAGTGGAAGACCCCAGGGACCATCCAGCCCAACCCCTTTCTGCTATGCAGGAAAAGCACAAAGCCCTCCCAAAGGCGGCCAACCAGCCTTTGTAGTAAACAAAAAATGGTAAGAAGAAGAGTAATAAGAGCAACCCCAGGGGTAATCCAGTCCCACCCCTTTTTGCCATGCAGGAAAAGCACAATCAAAGCACCCCAACAGGTGGGAGGGAAATAGGGTTTTGGAAATGGAAAAAGATCTGGGCAGCAAGGTGGCTGTGGGAAAAAGGCTTTTGGCGGTGAGGGAGGTGGGGGGGAGGTGAGGTGAGGGATCAAAAAAAAGGAGGGAAAGCTTGGAGGGAGAGGGGGAAGGAGGAAACCACGGAGCCCTTCAGTATGCTTCACGGAGCCTCAAGGGCTCCACAGAGCACACTTTGAGAACTGCTGGATTAGGAAATCCAATATGCACAGTCCAAGGTCTGCTTGATTTGTGTCACTCTTAGTAAACTTTCTCATTTGTTGCAAGTACATGATTTAACTTTGGTTACTGGAGACTGAACCCAGGTCCTTCTGTATGCAAAACAGGACTTCTGTTAGTAAGCTGTGGTTACCTTCTGTTCTTTTGCAATAATTTTCATTTGAATTCTGAAATGGTTCACAGCTTACTATTTTTCTGATTATAAAAATCCTGGAAGATATTTAGTTGGTGAAGGATGTAAAGAATAGGCCTTTATTGTTATATCATATTAGCATTCATTGTCTGTTTCTAGGTTTATTCTTCAGAAAATGTGATCCAAACAACATGGGATGTACTTTTGCCCCCTTGAATTTTAAAATGAGTGAAAGATATACTGATATTGCAATAGATAAATTTTAAAGTGAATCTTGAATTTCTATAAAGTGCACATTTATGACCAAATAGCACAGTGCTATCTATTCTCTTAAAGCAACAAATACTTTGATGACACTTATGAAGATAATTTGTTTTTCTTTGAGGTGTAACAAGAGTCTCTAACATTTATCCAACTAAAACATCTACTTTGTGATTTGGTTTATATCTCCAGTCCCTAAATCAATGGCTTCAAGATTCAGTTCACCAAACAGGGTTTTTTCTTTAATAGTTCCCTAGTTTTTTTTCTTAAACAAATGAACATCCCACTGAGTTCAATATAAATATGTATACATAGAATAAACTGATCTAAGATTTCAATTTCTCAGAACCTTTTGCTTGAGATAAAGTTCTTGACCATTGAGTGGCTTACTATGGTGTGTTATAATTTAATAAACCAATCCATAATGTCCTGTGGGGTTGATTCTAATGTTCGATTGCAAAAATGCACAACACTGTTCTATTGAAATCAGTATTCTAAAAACATTAATGTTTTTACATCTATTAACATCCCATTCACATCAAAAGGTTGCAGACTGCCACATGAGGAAATAGGGCTTTATATTTGTGTTTTAGAACCATTTACACAAAGTATTATGTTATTGTTGTTGAAACTTCAAATATGATGTCATATGACAGGTTTATTACTTCTCTTAGTCAAGGATAAATGTCCATATTCATTTAGATAAACATAATAGTCCCATCTGTCTGATGACTTAAAGAGTCACTTGTAGATGTTTCGAAGGACTATTTGTGGCATCCAAGGTTGTGTCAGAGATGAGTTCTACACAGTGACCAGGTTATAACAAGGTATCCTGGGTGTAGTTCCTTGTTTCGGTGTTGGTAATGAAAACAGCTTCTTCAGGTAATGAATTCTTCTTAACATTACAATAGGAGACAAATCTCTGGTACTACAATTACATGACAGATCGGACTATTATGTTTATCTAAATGAATATGGACATTTATCCATGACTAAGAGAAGTTGTTCCTCTATATTGTGTTTATAAGTAATAAACCTGTCATATGACAACAGGCCCATAGCCAGGATATTGATTCGGGGGGGGGGGGGGTCAGGATCTACCCTAGCAAACCTTTTGTGTCGTTATCCCAATACCCCCATGCATATGGGATATATTGAGCATGGTGATCAGATCATGATACGAAGAAACATAACAGTTTAAATAATGTACCAGTAAGGCCTTCTCGCGGACCACCCTGAGAATTTGGGGGGGGGGGGGTTGAAGCCCCCGGCTATGGGCCTGTATGACATCATATTTGAAGTTTCAACAATAACATAATACTTTGTGTATCTTACTAATAGATGTCTTCTATATATTAGATCCATTTACACCAATGGGGTGTGCAAAACTATCATAAATGTGTTGCCTTGGTATTGTCCAGTGTTCAGTCGGACTTACTCCCCAATAGGCCTACATGCCCTAAGAGAGGGATATTTTGCCATAACCTTTTACAAGATATTCCCAAAATCTTTTGAGACTATCAGTACATTTGTTGTGTTGTGGAATTCTGAAAAATGTGCAAAAAGACAAAGTGAGATTATTCCTTTTTTTTTAAAGCAAGGTTTATGTGGAGGCTTTCTTCTTCTTTCAGATATGTATATTTATTTTCTTTCTTCTTTTGTGGTGCAAAAGCATTATATCAACATGGAAAGAAAAACAATCACAAAACCACTTCCAAAGTCTGGACTGTTCTGAGAATAGCATCCTTAGTTCAAGTCCAAGAACTTCATCACACTAGAGCATATAGCCACTTTAAATCCAGTTGCTGCCTACTGTAGAATTCTGGGGTTTGTAGTTTAGGGAGGATCCTTTAAACTGCTTAGCCAGGGAGGTCCTGAGTCTCACTAAACTACAAACCCCAGAATTCTTCAGGAGTCAGCAGTCGGAGTTGAAGTGGATAGATGCTCTAGTGCAGTGGTTCTCAACCTGGGGTCCCCAGATGTTTTGGCCGACAATTCCCAGAAATCCTAACAGCTGGTAAACTGGCTGGGATTTCTGGGAGTTGTACGCCAAAAACATCTGGGGACCCAAGGTTGAGAAGCATTGCTCTAGTGTGATGAAGTTCTAAATTAAGGTCAACAGGAACAGTCAACAGTGTGTTTATTCCTTAACAACAAAACTTAACTGGCAAAATATTTGAGGGGACCCGACACATCATAAACAGCAGGAGAAGTGAAGGGAGGTGGATATAGAAAACCCTTAGGAAAACAAACTTATCCTTTGCATAAAATAATAAAGTGAGACTTGTAATGAGAATGCACCAGATGAAAACTAAGGTTGACAAACTGTCTTTCAAACCAAACCTGGGAAGAAAGTACTCTCAAATTAAGAGTCCTTTCACAGTGCATTTTAATACTCTGGCTATCAAATGCTATCATTCAATTCAGTCCCCATTCCCTCACAAAGTCTCTATAATATTTTAATAGAATATAAAATAATTTAATACAAATGTAATCCAAACTTCACAACCTATTTTCCATCTGCTGCACTTCTTGACTGCTTGAATTATACAAAATAACCAACTTTGACATATTCCTGGGTAAAAGGAGCATTCAGACAGCTTTTCTCAGCATGAGCAGGATTAATCACAGTTAATCATTTTCAATACTATGTGATGAGACATACATCTTCACAGAAATCCCATTAAGCAAAACTGGGACACCCTAAAGACTGCAAGTGAATCTCTATAACCAATCTTTGTCTTCTGTTTAGATATAAATGCCTGCATTTTACCTAAAAGCTGTGGGATATGTGTGATGAAGAGGAAACTGTATATCACAAGGGTGACTAGAATTACATGTCTGACTACCAAGAAAATATCACCAATAATCACAAAATTAATTCAAGGCTCTTGCTGCACTGAAATGCTGCTCAGCAAGGTGAGAGAATTAAGCATCAGAAAGGCCCCTAGTGGTTAGTACCAATGAGAACCAATAACATATCATCATAAAACTTGTCACATCAACAATAGCTTGCTAGTTTCCGTTTAGTCCTCAAATATTGAAAACTGTCACTTCTTCTGGAAGCAATAAAGTGTTTGAGGAATGAAGTCATTATGACCTTTGGCAAATCTGCATATAAAGTTCTGTGTATCCTGGAGTTTTAGTCCAACATTCAAACTACTACACCATGCCTGCTCTCATGTTGCTTTATAGATTTTAAAGACATATTATCAAGGCAAAAACAACTATGATGAGCAAATGTTATTCCTTTATGTTGTTTATTCATTCAGTCACTTCCGACTCTTCGTGACCTCATGGACCAGCCCATGCCAGAGCTCCATCGGCCATTACCACCCTCAGCTCCTTCAAGCTCAAGCCAGTCACTTCAAGGATAACCACCATCCATCTTGCCATTGGTCAGCCTCTCTTCCTTTTCCTTCCATTTTCCCCAGCATTATTATCTTCTCCAAGCTTTCCTGTCTTCTCATTATGTGGTCAAAGTACTTCATCTTTGCCTCTAATATCCTTCCCTCCTATGAGCAGTCGGGCATTGTTTGATCTTCTTGTGGTCCAAGGCACTCTCAGAATTCTTCTCAAACACCGTAGTTCAAAAGTGTCTAGCTTGCTTAGCTCAGTCTACCTTACACTAGCTTTTTAAAAAGTAGTATACTGCATTCTACTACCTTAAAAAAAAAGCTTTTTCAATGTTTGATTGTAATCCACAAATTGTTTTCAGTGATTTCAGATCCCATGCCAACTTTAACCCATAGATTTTATGTGCAGCAACAAAATGAGTGCACACTATAGAATATGAAAATCAAATAACTAGAGGTTTTATAACTTTTGGAGGTCATGGCATAAGATATCTAGGATCAAAGCCATACTACAATGCAAACAGGGAATTAGTATTTAAAGCATAAAACACCCATTGTTTGAGCAGTAAGCATGTTTCTCCTCTCACGTACATCCCTGTTGATCTGATTTGTTTGTTTCCTTTCTAATGCTTTTATATTTTCCTTCAGTAAAATGACCAATTCTAGCAGGAGAGTTGTTGTAAGGAAATATCTCCAGAGAACTTGAAAGGACCATTAAAACTACATTATTCACTATGCATTATCTATTTCACAGATGAAAACCAGGAAACATGACTAAACAACATGTGGCCAAGGTAAAAAAAAATTACACTAGCTAACACAGGTTGCGTTGCCTCAAATGTTAGTCCTGTTTCCCACACTGGGTAAAACTGGGTTTACCTCATGTTATGGACCGGTTGTCCATTCCCCATTCCTGCCACTGTGCCTTTACGTGTGTCTTTCAGATTCCTTCAGATAGCAATTACAACCACAAAAATGTTGACCATATTTTACATTACCTATAGACTCAAAAAAGAGAATTATGGAACCAGAACAAACCAGGATATGAAATAAATGTTAGATCCTTGTTTGTTTAAAGCTTTCACACTGTTGTCATATGGAGGCACAACAGGAACAAATTAGGATCTGAAACCAATTTACATCCAGGTTTGTTTAAAACTTGGAAGCAATTGGCTAGCAGCCTTGTTGGCATATGCAGGCATAGGGGAGTTACTTACACTTAGGTTCTTCTTCTACAAGGGCACACTACAGAATGTGATGGAGCAAATCAGGATCTAAATCTGGTCTGTCTTCCCAGCCACTGACTAACTGCATGGATCATTCTAGATTATGGGGAACAGGGAGGGGGAGAAACAATCTTTCAGGGGGACAGGCCTGTCCTTTCTTTCTTGGTGTTCAAGAACACCTATAATGAGGTTGGGCAAAGCTCCTGAGCTGACCAGTGGCTGAGGAAATGAGCTGCACCTGACAGTCCCTTCAGTTGTTCTTGCATGGCAGGGTGATCAGCTGGGCTTCATTAGTGTGATGTAGAGTCTGGGAACAACTTTCTTAAGCACCATAATACAGCACCCATAGCAAATGTTGTCATGTTTTAAACAAATAAACTTTGTATGCATCTCAGCTTAATAAGTAGAGAGCCATAGGTCAAAGCTGTGCTCTTATAACATGTTTGACAAATTCCTCATACATTTTTCTGTATTTGCAAGAAATCCAGTAAATATTTACTTTGTAGTAAATCTAACCATGTAAAACAAAGGCAAGCATGTATAAAATTAAATACCCTACTTGTTTTAGCGATTTGGACATAACATTTAAGTTTAGACTTTTATCTTAATGGTCTTAGCAAAGTGCAGTTTGTTGGTGATCTCACCTATTACAAATTGTGGTTAACCAATCCTAGATTACATCCACACTGTATAATTGTAGTAATAGATTTCCCCTTAACTGCTACCATTTCATAGAAACCAGGGATTTGCAATGTAGGGAGATGCATTTCGACTTCACAGCTAAAAAGGTCTTGTGCCTCACCAAATTGCGAACACTAGGATTTTATAGGACACTGTTAAAGTAGAACAGAGCACTATATGTGTTTGGTGTGAGTGGGTCCCTACCACCCTGTTTGGTGGCCCCTCAGATCTTTTTGTATAATCAAGTCCTTTACATCTTCTCCAAAATCCCATCCTGGTGGCACCTTTGGGCTTGCCGATTTCAGTTGTGCTGTTTATACAACTATGTACCAACTAGCAGCCATCTACTTGTTGACATTCTTTTTCCAAAGCTTCTAATCATGCCAACAATTTGGTCCACCAAATTGATACCTGGTTTTGACGTCAACCTGAGAGTAAACTTTACTGACTTTATAGGCTGGTGTATTTTTGACCCCTTGACCATATGAGTAGAGCTGGGGTCCTGCAGGATATTGAATTTGAGAAACTAGATTTGGTGTTTAATATGATTGTTGTTGTTTATTCGTTCAGTTGCTTCCGACTCTTGTTGACCTCATGGTCCAGCCTATGCCAGAGCTCCCTGGAGACCATTGCCACCCTCAACTCCTTCAAGCTCAAGCCAGTCATTTCATGGATAACATCCCCATAAAGAAGTCAGATCAGACTGGCATCCTGGTGGTTGAGTCTAAGAAAACCAATCACTCCTAAAAAAACAACAAGGCACAATTTTCGAGCAAGTTACAGGAGATTATCTGATGGAAAGATTAGAAAACAGTAATAAAGAGAGATGAGATGGAGGTATCTGGAGGTATTAAGTGAAAGCAACACAGGAAGGGAAAAATCTCATTCAGACTGGCCTCAAACTTGGCTGATGCATTGAGTCAGTAATTAACTCCAAGTGGCTGCTTGACAAAACTCTGCTATTGGCACCTGGCAGAGGGAAAGAGACAGAAGTTGCAGCTGCTGTAGTCAAATGGTCAGAGAGAACATTAGGGAAGAAAACCTTGGCCAAAAAGGAGCAGTGTTCAGGGAAAAATAATAATGACTGTGTTCCCCCCCCCCCAATGTGTTACATATTTTAAAAGCCTCTGTTTCAGCTATCCTTCCAAATCAAATTTGAATGTTTCATTATGTTGTGTAATATTAGCTAAATCAAAGCAAGGAGAATATTGTGTGAAACAACATTTTCTTATATATAATCAATCAGGATCACAACAGCATCAAGGACTTATAGAACAGGCAGATCTGGAGAATTATTTAGGAAGGATGGAGAGGGAAGGTTAAGCAAAAGGGCAAGCATAGATCCTCAAGGCTTGTTTTAAAAGATTTTTTTTAAAAGAATTGAATATTTTTGAATTGAATCTACTAATAAGCATCACAATTTGTTATTCAAGAAGTCTAGATATGAACACAGCCATCTGTTTGCCTAAAAGCCATTTTTGCTTGTAAACCCTTGAGGAAAAAATACTCAGAAAATTAAAAGGTGCATTAGTGTACAAGTGTAATAAATATATTGGGTTTGTTTCTACCTGAAGATACTAATTCTGAGATCTATCAACAAAGAATTGCCTGCTGAAAGCATTATTAACAGTTGGGGGGACGGGGGACATATGTGAGTATATTGTACAGGTCATGTAAATAAACAAGAAAGAAGGTGGCAAGATCTATGGGTACTGAGTGGATTCTATCAACTCAGTACCCATTTGTACTCCATTTAACTCAATACATTCTTACCTTTATCCATGACCCCTTTCAAAGACCACATCTATATTGACCACTTAAGTCAGTGTAGATGAGGATCAGCCCTGCAAGAGTCAAATGCCACACAGGGCTGATCTGGGGCAATGGGAGCCAGGACCAATTTAATGCAGCTCTGTCCCATATACGTTCAAAGTTGAGAGAAAGTCTGAATTCTGATACTGTTGCTACTGTCATCAAATGTTTCTTAGTCTCAGATGGCCTGGGGACACGGGATAGTAGTCCCCTCCCCTCACCCCATGTCAAGACAGTCTCCAGCCACAACATGTGTTGCCATCCTCCTCCATCACTTGCCATGACATTGACTTCGTAGTGCTGGGAAGGACAATGGGGAGAGCAGTGGTGTTTTCTCCTTTCCTCTCTCCCTCGGTACCCCATTGCACCAAATAATACAACAAGTGACAGAGAACAGATAAATCCAGTGTCATGATCAGAAACTACCATGAGACAGGGGGTAAGTTAGGGTGGCTGCCCATGGTGGCTGCCCATCACCACTGAACCATGGATACTCCTTGTGAGTACAATATCCAGGGTCAATCTGGTGCCTAACACACCGGATTGGCCTCGTAGTCGTGTCTGAGTAGAACTGCCCAAAGTTGCTAACACTGCTTAGCCTACTCATGCTTTAACAAACACTTTATACTAATGTTTACTGTAGGATGGTTTATATAAAGATGTTGGAAAGCCATGAATAACTGAGAGAGTAGGCAGGCAGGAAACAGTGACATATATGTATGCAATAGCATCTCTCAGACAATCATATTTCAAAGTATGGACTCTGTTTTCTACAGAGTGTGTGTTTAATGGTCAGAGAGAAATCTGTAATTGGAGTACCTGGAAAGCGTTGGAAAAAATAAATCCAGTCCAGATTATACTTTTTTGGGTGGTGGTTGGGGGGGGGGGGAGGGGGAAGAGATACATGAATATTTATTCTTAAGGGTTTTTTGCTAGATAATATAGTATTTCATTATGAGCCCATGTTCCAGAATAAAGAAAGACGGTAAACATCCATTCTAAATTGTTTAAGGAAAACAAAGAACCTTGATCAGACAGGCCTTAATTCAGATGCTGGAAGAACTGATCAATATCATTACATTAAAAGAAAAAAATATGGAGGAAAAATTGCCCAAGTGACTTTTGAGAGGGAAAACGCAACAAGATGAACAAAACTGAAATGACCTTCCAAAGTCAGAGAGTGTCTGAGTGGCCGCTAATTGAAATGTCATAGGAGGAAGTGAGTTGGTAAGTGAAAGCAAATATTTAAAGATGAGAAATCCTTCACAGTCAACTGGATTAATTTTCTGCCAAGTTCATCACAAACAAATCTATTTGAGGTGATGTTGCGGAAAGTGGACTGTTAGCATACATTGTCTGGAATTCAAGAAATACATAATGGTGGAAAGCACATAATGACTTGCGCAACATTTAAGTGTACTATACTAGTGGTTGTGTAGAGTTGAGTAGCAATGGCAAAGGCAGGTGAACAAACCCTGCCCACTCCAAGTGACCTATTTCTCTGGTACCTACCTTCCTTTTTGGCCAGAATGTCTGTACCCATTTTCTCCTGCTGCCTCTGCTAATTGTTGTTGTAGGGTTTTTTGCCATAGTATCTTATTCAGAATTTTTAGAAGTAAACAGCAAGAGCTGAAAAGGGAAAACCATTTTTAGAGACAGTGTGTGTGTGTGTGTATTCATGTCGAGCTTTGCAGTGAACCAGAACTGTTTGCTTTCAGTTGTCAACTGGAGGGAAGTAGCCAATGCTGAATTAAGATCTTTTGCACTATAATCTTCAGAGTTATTTACACAGAAGATTGTGCTCACTGAGTCAGAGACATTTGTGTAGTTGACTGTGTCCAGAGTGTGAGCTCCCCGTGTTCTATTTAATGGAGCCAGTGTTCATGTCCACAACAGATACATGCACGTAGCTCATTTCCATTCATTGAAATGGCAAGAGTCTTCTGTGCATGCAAACATACTTGGCAGACAGGACTGAGAAAAAAGGACATAATTATGTTCAATCTTGATTTTTCTTTTTTAAAAGAGAGAAGTTTTTCAGAGTTGTCACAATTTCCCTCCCTCCTTCCCTCTCTCTGAGTGGGTGGGAGGGTAGTGGTAGTGAAACCAGACCCATCAACATCTGTGTTAGCCAATTATACTCCCCTTTCACAAGCACTTAGCTGGCTAACTATTCTTCCACAAGATTCTTCATCAAAACACAGATTCTATCCCAGTTCCTGGCTCATTCTACCACCATGAATGACTTCCAACTGAAGCAATTATCCTGATTATGGTGCATTAGGCTTTCCCTTCTGAAATCCTCATTCTGGATTAATTTAATATTAATCTGCTTGGGAAATGAGCTTTTCATAGGATTTGTATTGTAGTTCCCAGTGGTACTAACAACCTCATGTGAGAGACAATAATTAGGCAGAGGAAAAATCACAAATGAGAAAAGAACAGAACACAAGGTAGGTGCCAAACTACATGTTACTTTTGCAGCATATTTCTGACCCCGAGTGCAGAACTGGGGGAAGGGGATACATGGAAAGAGTAAATCCATAAGGTTCCTGAGTTTTTATTTGATTTTCCCTATGCAATAACCATGCCCTACAAAATTAATTACAATTAGATTGGTAATGTGTTTCAACTAGGCTTGGCTGTGATGGAGTTCTTTGGCACACCTTCTCAAGTGTTGACTTGCATAAAGATGACAGGAAAAGAGTAGTGACAAGCTGATACAGAAATTATGGAGCTTATTGACAACGATGAAGCTGAAAGCATAGCTTAAAATAATATTTTGGCTTACCTCTTCTTACCATCAGCTTAGTTTGATACTATTCCAGATCACGCTCATCACTATGGAAAAGCTTTTGCAGTCTTAAGCAGAGATGTAATTCTTCACTAATTTTATTCTTGAAGGATGCAATGAGTAATTTTAGTAACTATCTTATCATTTTGAGAAAATCTTTGAAAACCAGGACACTTAGTGACTTATTCTGTGAAAATTCACATCCCTTGAAACATAATTTTCTGTGGAAGGAACAGTGGCTGGCATCCTGTTCAATATTTGCTGGATTTACAAAACTACCTACACACATAATAAAATGGGGCTAATACAATCCCTACTTATGCATTCTTAATACATCTGTAGAGAAGGGAGAGAGATATATGGCTACACAGATATTGTTGAATGGCATATCCCATCATTCCACATACCATCAGGAGGGACACACTTTCCCCACCCCTGTATTGCATTGTAATGCATTGTAAATTTACAATATTGTAAATAATGGAAAGAGTGAGTGAGAAATCTGGAAGTTCAACCACAGCTGGGCAAGCCATGCATTCCTTTAAATAGATGTGACACACAGGATTGAAACTAATGAACTTCTTGTCTGATGCTGCTGCCTCCCACTTCCAATCAAATTAAAAGCTGATCATTGTTGATCATGTGGCTACTGTTTTTCCCTCTCTTAAGTGCCGCTAAACCATCCGAGTTCACTATAAAGACAGACCTTAGGTCAAGTGTTGCCCATTTGATGATATGCGAATCCCTTTTAGACAGTGACCAGAATTCTCATGGTCTTTCATAAACAGTCAGTGTCAAAGGAAGAAAAATAAAAAATGACATGAATGAAGTGCATGGGCAAAATAGGGAATAAAATGCTTTCAAGTACACCATGTAAGGCTCTGATCTTGCAAGCCCTCTCTCATGGCAACAGACCGTGAGCCGCAAGCAAACTACTGATGTGATTTTTTTTTTAAAAAATGGATAGTTTGCCCTGCAACAGTTAGCGTTATGTCATTCACATTATATCATTCAAAGATAAACTTTCTTGAGTTGACTGAACAAACCGTAATGCTAACAATGACACTACTCTGTTCTGTGCAAAGCACATGCAAGCAGACCTATGCTGTTTTGTCCTGCCTACTGATTGCTATCCAATTAATTAATCTCGATGATTTTGGAATGCTTCTCCCAATCACCACGGGTTGTACATGCCAGGGCTGATGGGAACATTAATCTATCTACATCTGGGGACAAGAAATGATGTCTCACTTCCCTTTGTCTAGCTCAGATTCCTTAATGCATCTACTAAATGTTCTTATATTTCAACACATGACACATTTTGACTGGAGAAATACAACAATGCAAATAACAACAATGGCCCCTCCTTCTTACTAATGTTGCACATGAGTAGGGCAAATAAAAAACATCAGAATGTTGTGTTCACATAACTTGCCAATGGGAAGCAATATGTACTAGAAAAGTCAAACCAGATAGGAGTTTTCCATTCCAGGGGGTGCTTTACATAGACTTCCAGATATTGTTGGACTGCAACATCTATTCAGTGTTAATGGTGGTAAGGAAAGCTGGGAAATGCAGCTCAAACATATCTGGTGAGCTATATCATTCCACCCCATCCTTAAGGATGCTCGTTGTGAAGAGTTTGGCAATATTTAGACTGGGTTTTAGTGTGACCCTCATTTAGGCAGAGGGCTCTTAAAATGTCAATGATTATAGCTGACTGAAGAGCAAGTTCAGTTCAGAACAGGATTGCTATACAAATAAAAATGCTATTTCCACTCAAACAATATATCTTTAGGAATCTCTTGGTACTCCATTGGAACTCTATGGTCAACTTCTTCTGGAAATGTGCTACAGAATTGCAATGGAAAACCTTGAGATTCTTGGTGGGGGATGGGGACCTAGAGATTGCTAGAGATAACATTTAAATCAAATCAGTGAATAATCAAACCCATACATGTGGAGGGCTGACCGTATAGTATGGAGTTTTCAGTAATGGATTCCAAGACAAGATGATTTCAGTGGTGCAAGAATTCCTTATTTAAGCCCATTTCTCCCTCCTCATTCACTGTGTGCACAAGTAGCTCAGTTCATAGGTTAAACTGGATGCATATACAAATATCAGCTGATTGGAAATGTAATATCCAGCATATGAGGATGGCATGCACATCTCCACCCCCAAGCTGGTAGAAAACTAGTTACCATGTTCCAGCTTTCTTCTGAGCTTATGGTTTTCCTATAACAATTGGGAGAAGGAATTGAAAATGAACAAAGCTTTGTATCTCCCACTTCTTTCTCAGAATTAAATATAAGCAGATAATGGTGTTTCTTTAAAGTAATTAAGATTCAGGTCATTTTTATTCAACAAACAGTAAAATAACTAAACTGTATAATTACAATAAAGAAGACCAGCAATTGTATCATCAACATCCTTTAACAAAACAAGTTTCTATTTCTTTAAATATTACTTACTTACTTACTTAGGCGATCCCTCGTTGGACGAGTAAGATGGTCTTCCATCATGGGTTTCCTTGTGGGTCCGCATGTGGCTGTGGAGCCCTATTCTTGCTCTGCATCTTCTTCCGCAGTGAGGGCATTGGTTTCCAGGTGGAAGGCGGTCCCGGTCGGGGTTGGCTTGACGCGCCTTCCTCCTGGCACGTTTCTCTCTTTCACCCTCCACTCGTGCCTCCTCGAATTCTGCAGCACTGCTGGTCACAGCTGACCTCCAGCTGGAGCGCTCAAGGGCCAGGGCCTCCCAGTTCTCAGTGTCTATGCCAGAGTTTTTAAGGTTGGCTTTGAGCCCATCTTTAAATCTCTTTTCCTGTCCACCAACATTCCGTTTTCCGTTCTTGAGTTCGGAGTAGAGCAACTGCTTTGGGAGACGGTGGTCAGGCATCCGGACAACGTGGCCTGTCCAGCGGAGTTGATGTTGGAGGACCATCGCTTCAATGCTGGTGGTCTTTGCTTCCTCCAGCACGCTGACGTTTGTCCGCTTGTCTTCCCAGGAGATTTGCAGGATTTTCCGGAGGCAGCGCTGATGGAATCGTTCCAGGAGCTGCATGTGACGTCTGTAGACAGTCCACGTCTCACAGGCATATAGCAGGGTTGGGAGGACAATAGCTTTATAGACAAGCACCTTAGTATCCCTACGGATGTCCCGGTCCTCAAACACTCTCTGCTTCATTCGGGAAAATGCTGCACTTGCAGAGCTCAGGCGGTGTTGTATTTCGGCGTCGATGTTGACTTTGGTGGAGAGGTGGCTGCCAAGGTAGCGGAAATGGTCGACATTTTCTAATGTTACACCATTAAGCTGTATCTCTGGCATTGGAGAGGGGACGGCTGGTGACTGCTGGAACAGCACTTTGGTTTTCTCGATGTTCAGTGACAGGCCAAGCTTTGTGTATGCTTCTGCAAAGGTGTTGAGAGTGGCTTGTAGATCTTCTTCTGTATGCGCACAGACGACATTGTCATCAGCATACTGGAGTTCTATAACAGATGTTGTTGTGACCTTGGTTTTGGCTTTCAGTCTGCTGAGGTTGAATAGCTTGCCGTCTGTCCGATAGATGATTTCCACTCCGGTGGGAAGCTTCCCATCAACAAGGTGAAGTATCATGGCGATGAAGATGGAGAATAAAGTTGGGGCAATAACACATCCCTGTTTGACACCCGATTCCACTTTAAATGGGTCACTTTGGGGGCCATTGCTGTCCAAGACTGTTGCCATCATGTCATCGTGGAGGAGCCGCAAGATGTTCACAAATTTGCTTGGGCACCCGATTTTTTGGAGGACGGTCCAGAGAGCGCTGCGATTCACTGTGTCGAATGCCTTTGCAAGGTCGATGAATGCCATGTACAGGGGTTGGTTTTGTTCCCTGCATTTTTCTTGGAGCTGTCGTGCAGTGAAGATCATGTCCACAGTTCCTCTGGAGGGGCGGAAGCCGTTCTGGGATTCTGGGAGGGTGTCTTCTGAGAGGGGCAGAAGGCGGTTTGCAAGGATTCTTGCGAGGATTTTTCCAGCAGAGGTTAGAAGGGAGATACCTCGATAGTTTCCACAGTCTGTTCTTTCCCCTTTTTTGAAGAGGGTGATGATGGTGGCATCCTTGAAGTCTGCTGGGATTTTCTCGGTCACCCACACTTTTCCTATGAGCTGGTGGAGTTGGTGTGTCAGCGCAGGTCCTCCCTCTTTAAAGATTTCAGCGGGGATCCCATCCGGTCCGCTGGCTTTGTTGTTCTTTTGTTGGCTGATGGCATTGCTGACTTCTTCCAAACTAGGCAGTGCTGCAAGCTCATCCCTGGTTTGTTGTTGCGGGATTTGTGAGAGGACCTCTTCGGCCACACTGGAGCTGCGGTTTAGGAGGCTTTGGTAGTGTTCTTTCCAACGTAGTGCAATTGACTTTTGGTCCTTCAGGAGTTTGGTTCCGTCTGATGAGCGTAGAGGCTGTATGCCATGGTTTCTTGGCCCATAGATGACCTTTGTGGCTTTGAAAAATCCTTGAGCATTATGGGTATCTGCCAGGTGTTGGATTTCTTCAGCCTTCTTTGTCCACCAGATGTTCTTGAGTTCTCTTGTCCTTCTTTGGACCTCAGCTTTTGCACTGGCGTAGATCTTTTTCTTAGCAGCACAGTTGATGTCTCTCTGCCATGTTTGGAAGGCTTTCCTTTTCTTGTCAATTAGCTGTTGGATCTCGATGTCATTTTCATCAAACCAGTCTTGATGTTTCTTGGCTTGGTATCCAATAGTTTCTTCGCAGGCTTGGATGATGGAGGTCTTCAGTTTGTTCCAATGTTCCTCAACATTTTCGGGGTGTACTGTGGGTAGATGGTCCTTGAGTGCTGTTTGGAGATGGGCTCGTCTGGAAGGCTCCTGAAGGGCTTGGGTGTTCATTTTGCGCCTTGTCTTCCTTCCTTGGAGTCTACGCTTGGGAGCGATCTTGATAGCCATCGAGGATCGAATTAGCCTGTGGTCAGTCCAGCAGTCGTCAGCACCTGTCATGGCTCTTGTGAGGAGCACGTCACGGCGGTCTCTGGCGCGTGTGATTACATAGTCTAAGAGGTGCCAATGCTTTGACCGGGGGTGCTTCCATGATGTCTTGAACTTGTTTTTCTGGCGGAAGAGCGTGTTGGTGATGACAAGGTTGTGCTCCGCACATTTGGTGAGAAGCAGGATGCCATTTGAGTTGCTGTTTCCAACTCCGTCTTTTCCGATGGTCCCTGGCCACAGGTCGAAGTCTCGCCCGACTCTTGCATTGAAGTCCCCCAGGAGGATGATTTTGTCCTCCTTAGGTATCCCCGATAGGATGGTGTCCAGCTGACAGTAGAATTTCTCCTTGATGTCTTCGTCAGCATCTAGTGTTGGTGCATAGGCACTTATGATGGTTGCCCGTTGGTTTTTGGCAAGATCGATTCGGAGGGTTGAGAGACGTTCGTTGATGCCAGTGGGTACTTCGGTCAGATGTTTCACCAGATCATTCCTGATAGCAAAGCCAACTCCGTGCAGTCTTTGGTCTTCTTCGGGCAGTCCCTTCCAGAAGAAGGTGTAGCCTCCTTTTTCTTCCTTCAGCTGTCCCTCTCCTGCTCTCCGGGTCTCCTGAAGGGCTGCTATGTCGATGTTGAAGCGTCCCAGCTCCCTTGCAATGATGGCAGTTCTGCGTTCGGGGCGTTCACTGCCACTGTTGTCCATCAGAGTCCGTACGTTCCACGTACCGAAGTTCATTTTCCTTTTTTGGCCGCAGGGTGGTGACCCCACTGGACGCGGCAGTCCAGTCAGGGACTGGACATCTCCACCCCCAAGCATGCACATCTCCACCCCCAAGCTGGTAGAAAACTAGTTACCATGTTCCAGCTTTCTTCTGAGCTTATGGTTTTCCTATAACAATTGGGAGAAGGAATTGAAAATGAACAAAGCTTTGTATCTCCCACTTCTTTCTCAGAATTAAATATAAGCAGATAATGGTGTTTCTTTAAAGTAATTAAGATTCAGGTCATTTTTATTCAACAAACAGTAAAATAACTAAACTGTATAATTACAATAAAGAAGACCAGCAATTGTATCATCAACATCCTTTAACAAAACAAGTTTCTATTTCTTTAAATATATCCCCAGAAAGATAAAAGAATTTTAGATTACTGAAATATTCACAACAGTTGCTTCTTGTTAATATAGGATTATTCTTTTACCTCTTCTTAAGGCTAAATCAGGATAATCAGAAAAATAAAAGTAGAGTTAGAAAGTTTAATATCACTCTCTATTTCTGCAGAAATCTTTGAAGAAAATATGCGTATTATACTGGTATATGACTTGCAATGGCTTCTCAGCAAGGACTGCAAAACCACATACATTTATAAACATGGAAGAGAATGCTAAAACATGAAAACATTGGTAACCGTCTATAAACATGAATTTCACTCTCTGGGAAGACATTCATCATGTGTCAACAGCCTGCTCCTTTGTTATTTCAAAACGTAAGTAACTGAAAAATAATGATTATGAAATAATCAAGGCCAAAATTCACCTTGAAGTTCTTCACTGAAGGCCTCCCTTCTCTATAAAATCTCTCCTATGTGCTAGAGACATACATGCACATGGTGTGGATTACACAGTGCAAGTTGGGAATCCCAGACATTTGCTATCTCACCTATCTCTCATCTATATCTAGAATGTGACCTAAACCCTCCCAGGAAGCAACAGGTCCCCATTTTTCTCTAGCAATACTTTCACACTCATCAGACGTCATCGTATGGGCACTGAATCTGGCCAAGATGAACCTCTGCTCTACTTACAAGTAGCACAAAAGAACTATAATACTGATGTACAGACGGGACTGGAGAAATTCCCAAAATTGTACCTCAGATTCCAGAAATAAGAAAAAATGGCCTCATTATATCTGGGTACAACTGTAATAACAAGGGAAAGGAAAATGAAGGTGGAAACGAAGGAATCAAACCTGGATGTTATACATGCAAATTGACATTCCATCTCTTTTAAAACATGGCCATGTCCAAAAGCCTTCTGGGTTTGGAATGTAGTACTGCATCAAGTATTTCATAAAGCTTCTAAATATCACAAGAAGCTTCCTTTAAAAGTAAGAAATTAATAACAATCATAATAACAATACAATATGCCCATGAGGATAATGAGGATGATCCGGAACAATTTTTTTATCAGAGTGCCTCAACTTCTAGAACTGTAATCTTAGATCAACAACAGAGAAGGATAGGGAACAGATCCATTTCCGTTTTCTTTTTGCTTTGTACAAGTCCTTTGTTAAAGCAGATACCAGGATTCTGCTGAACGTGGCAGCAAGGAGAACGAGAGTGCAATTGCCGTCAGCATGGGAAGTGTGCTTGGCCTGAAGCTGATCTGCAGAGGAGATGAATTGTCGGCGGATATGTGACTGGTGGAGCCTCTTGCCACACTTTCTTTCCCAATTGCGTTCTGCAAGACACAACAGCTAACTTTGGTTAACACATGTCTAATATACTTCAGTTAGTTTCCAATAAATTTGTACATTACTTTGGTTGCATAGTTCTCTTTCCACTCAAGAATGGCAGGGGACTGGAATCATATGTGATTAACGTGCTCAAAAGCACAAAGATTTTGGGACCAAGTTCTAGCAAGGGAAAAAACAAATAGTGGGGGAAACAATACACTTCAGGGAAACTTTACTATTGATCTTCATATTAAAAAATGAGAATGGGACTTGGTAAACAAAAATCTTATATCACACTTGTTATACGTTACAAGGCTCAAAACAGAACCTGGAAAAACCTAGAAATTATCCATAAAGAATTGGCTAAATAGGATATGGGCTATTGGAAATGTGAACCTATAGATCAAGATTAGCAAAAGGAGAAACAAAAGAAAACCAGTTTGAAAATACATGGAAGCAATTCATTAGATACACTAGTAATGGCAAATTTAAATGACCAAGAAAAATTATGAACAATTAGAAAAAAACATACCTACAAGTATATTTAATGGTTAAAATTAGAATAACTAAAAGCAAGAGAACTGGCAGAGCTGTATTTGTACATAGTTGTGGGGGAGTGTAGCATGGAAATAATCAATATAACAATGCAAATCATATGGTTTTAATTGTTTTTTATTATAAAATTATTTTTTTAAAAGAAGGAAGGGCATAACACTAAAGTCATTCAGAAGGTCTTGCGATTTGTATTTCTCAAACTGCTTTCAAGTACCATAGCAGAACATAAACAAGGTAGTTCTAAAAACTCATTATTTTTCTCTCTGTGTTGCGATAAATTATTTATTTACCATATATTCATGTACAAGTTGAGCACAGGTTTGGGCATTAAAATTACGGATTTTGAAATTATTTTTTTGTCGTGTCAGGAGCGATTTGAGAAACTGCAAGTCGCTTCTGGTGTGAGAGAATTGGCCATCTGCAAGGACGTTGCCCAGAGGACGCCCGGATGATTTGATGTTTTTATCATCCTTGTGGGAGGTTTCTCTCATGTCCCCGTATGAAGAGCTGGAGTTGATAGAGGGAGCTCATCCGCCTCTCCCCGGATTCGAACCTGCGACCTGTCGGTCTTCAGTCCTGCCGGCACAGGGGTTTGACCCACTGTACCACCGGGGGCTCCAGGATTTTGATATGATCCATGTAGTTAAGCAGGGGGCCTCTTGAATCCCTTCCATGCAGAGGTGAAAGCGCTAGCTCGATCTGGCCATTACTGCTATTTTAAAAACATATTCCCAATTAATCATGCTGAATAGATGAAGAGTAGTTTTCATATGTCCTATGCATATTCCAATATACTATCAAAATATTTCCCAAATAACTGAATAAAAATGAAACTATCCACATTGAAGACCAAAGTAGGGCTAGAATGACCTAGTGGACTTTATCATTTAGAAATCCTTAACTCATATGCCCGCAACACACTTGCCCTGGGAAAGGCACCCACATAAAAAGAACATATTCATACACCTCTGCAGCTCTATGTAGTAGCATCCATATTTTTCTCTTGCCATCTTCTTCATGCACTATATGCCACTCAAACTCTGTCTCTGAAGGAGGAAAGCCACAACAAATGGTCCCTTCAAAGCATAGGCTGTGGTCTAGTTAGCTCTTATCTGATGGTGAGCTGAGAGCAATGAAGTACACAAGTCAAAAGAATTCACTATGGCCCTGGGGACAGCTGGCTCTATATGCTACATTAATCTCTATTCCAGCTCTTGGGAAGAAGTCGAAGCAAAGGAAACACTGCCTATTTTGGCAGTGTTGGCAGATTAATCATCAAGAGAGACTGAGCCTGAGGCTGCCATGGCTATAGGAGCTTATAAGACAGAATTACTATAGAAATACAGGATGGAGTATAGCACTTACTTTCCCACGCTGTGCAGGGTGGAAATTTAAAACCAGCCTTCTCCAACATGGTGCCCTCCAAATGTTTTGGAACAACTCCCATTCACATAAAAAAATCCAAGGATGACAGGAGCTGTAGTACAAGATATCTAAAGGGCACCACATTTGGGGAGATGATATATTTAAATCAAAGATCTTATCTGAATATTTTCTGAAGAGTGAGTGTGAGAAAATGATTTAAAGATTTCCGATATAACACAATTGCTAGAACAAAGGGAGAATTCTTACCCCAGTCACACAAAGTTCTGTCACTACAGATTCATTGAAGCTCTGCTTTGGTACCTGCAAGAAAATTAGAAAGTTATTTCAGTAACAATCTGTTAACCAATAGCAATAGAAATAACATTGTTGATCAATCTGAGAGAGTAAGAGAATGCCCAAATTACCTTTCTGGAAGCGTTCTACTATCATGAACTGGGCTATTCTTGAAAAGTGGTTCATTCATTGTAAACACATACTTGAACCACTTTGAGAATACCATATTCAGTGAAAAGATGAATAGTTTGATCACGTATTCATTCATCCGGATAGAGCTTGAAGTTTTATCTTTTCTTGTGGTATTAATTACTGGCATTTGTTCGAACAGATGCATATACATGAGATAGAGTAAGAGAATGCCCAAATCACCTTTCTGGAAGCGTTCCACTATCATGAACTGGACTATTCTTGAAAAGTGGCTCATTCATTGTAGACACATACTTGAACCACTTTGAGAATACCATATCCAGTGAAATGGTGAGTAGTTTAATCACTTTTTCACTCATCTGGATAGAGCCCGAAGCTTTAACTTTTCTCATGCTATTAATTACTGGCATTTGTTCGAACAGATGCATATACAACGTAAATACTATAACTCATGCTTAAATGCAAGCTTGAAGAGATTTATTTGCCACAAATTCCAAAGCAGGTATCAAACTATCAACCTTGGAAACAATAATAAAACACAGGACAAGCACATACAAGCTGTTATTACAGTTGCTTTTTCGTCTCACTTGTTTTCCTATTGTAAATCAAGGATAGGTTTGGGGCTGGGGGTTGCATGTGGCTCCCAAGACTGTTTTTGTAACTTCTGCATCTCTTTCCTCCCAGGTATATCAGGTATATCGCCCCACAATCTTTTCAAGTCAAGGCACATGATATCCACTGCCCACCCATCTATTTTGCTGAGACAGAAGGTCCTGGGAGCAGCTCTGTTCAATACATGCACAGCAAAAGAAAGAAGTTTTAATGTTTGAATGTATTTGTTGATTGTTTATGATGGTGATGGCATCATACGGTGCTTGTTGTGAGGCCGCCCTGAGTCCCCCTCGGGGTGAGAAGGGTGAGGTATAAATATATGAAATAAAGAAATAAGTGTAACCATTTGCTGTTCTTTTTGTCTGCTTGGCCTCATCTTGATAGGGTTAGCCCTGCTTTGAGAAATTAACCACTAGCAGACCGAAATGTTCTATTTCCTATGTAAGGAAGACTATTTTCAGGCTACAATTCACCTTGGTTTCCTGCAAAACATACAATGCTTCTTGCAATAGCACCATTTCCAATCACTATCTGGCCATCTGACAAGTACAAGGCAGCCTTGGTAAACAGGATCACGTTTTCTACCTCCTGATAGCCCTTTACAAGTCTTTAGGAAAGATGGAAAAATTGTGGCATAGCCACCAAAAAGGCATTAAAACAACAGCTTCTGGGTTGAATTAAGTAGATAGGGAATTCTTCCGTTTAATATAGCTAAATGGCAATGAGCGTATTTAATTTCAGATCCTGAAGGTGTAAAGGTTTTCCCCTGACATTAAGTCCAGTCATGTCCGACTCTGGGGGTTTTTAAGCTGAAGAGCCGGCGTTCTCCAAGGTCATGTGGCCGGCATGACTACATGGAGCGCCGTTATCTTCGCGCTGGAGCAGTACCTATTGATCTACTCACATCTGCATGTTTTCGAACTGCTAGGTTGGCAGAAGCTGAGGCTAACAGCGGGAGCTCACGACGTTCCCCAGATTTGAACCTGTGACCTTTCGGTCAACAAGTTTAGCAGCTCAGCAGTTTAACCCACTGCCCCACCGGGGGCTCCTTCAGATCCTGAAAAGGCTAAACATTAGCATCATCTGTTCAAAGAACAATAGTCCATTTCAGGAAAAACAAAACTACACATTTTTCAGCCTAAAGTCCAAAGTGAATCATAACAAGGACTTCCAGAAAAATACTAAACTCTTATGTTGCGTCTATAAAGAATAACTTTCGAAGTTAGATGAAGAGAATGAAGATATATGCTTCTTTACTTTATAAAAGTTAAAAAAAGTATATGTGCAGGGGGCAGGAGGGATTAGCTTCCAGACAGAGATGTTAGATGCCAAGTTTCAAATTGGTAGAGTACATTTTACTGCTGAGTTATAAACCTGTAAAAAGGGGTTATAATGGAAAAGCTGGCATAGGCTGTTGTACTATAATGCAGCAGTGTATCACTAAATCACAGGTAATGGGGAAAAATATATAAAGCTCAGTGCAAAAAGCATGATATCTAATAATTATATCCTAAGGGACATATGCGGCCTCCTCCCCAAATCATAAGGGTTTTGGACAAGAAGGGCCTGATGTAATTCAGGTACAAGGAAAAGGCATGCCTCGATATAAACTAATATTAAGCTGGTATCCTAAGTTAATGCACTTATGTGATGATTAGATGATATGTTTATATTCATTCATAGGATTGCCAATGTGAGGAGAATTATATAGCTTGCGGAAAAGAATTTTACATATAGAATATTTTTTGTCATCAAATTTTGATGACCAAATGTCATATTCAGTAAACACTGACAACATCTGGGCCACTTTTAGAAGCAATCTTCTTTTAATTATAACAACCAGGCAGAGCTTTTCTGACCCAGTGCAGGGATGTAAATCTTCCCAGGATTCATTCCTATAGGCAAGAATGAATAATTTTACTGTTTCTCTCTCTCGTGAGAATGTCTTTGAAAACATTGCAGAGTATGCGGCATATTCTACACCCCAACCCCACCAATTTTGGGGCACAAAATTGCAGGGTTTTGAGCATAAAAATGAATTTCTGTGCAGAAATGCTATTTTAAGTGTAGAAAACTTTCTTTCAGAGCAAATGCCCCATACCCATTTTTTGTCTGCAGAATATGTTCCAAATATAGATTCACATCTGTCTAAGGGTCTTTATCAGGGTCTCCCAATGTACAATGCACCTCTTTAGTGACTATTAAAAATAATGTAAAGTATTTTTTTTTTTTGCATCACAGACATAATTTCCCCAATCTGAGGAAGATGCTGCAGAGAATAGTAACACGTCATTATAAGTCATTTTTGAGGGAAATCTATTGCCTAGCTCAGGGTGGATCATTTCCACATTTCCTACAGGACCCATTCCAGACCATCCTTCCAAACTGATTATTCAATTGCATGTCCCACTGCCATATTTCCATGGCACCTCATAAAACAAATAAACATTTAAAGCAAGCAATGTGTGACTACATTTCAGCAGCAGTTTTGACAGCAGTTGGAATGACATTTAGAGGTCCTTTAGAATCACAGGAGCATGTCTAGAGAAGACTAGATCAAAATGGTCAAAGGTCTGGAAGGCAGGCCTTATGAAGCACAGCTTAGGGAGCTGGGTATGTTTACTCTGGAGAAAAGAAGATTATAAGGGAAAATGGTAGCTAGGTTTAAATATCTGAGAGGATGTCAAATTGAGGTGGTGGCAAGCTTGGTTTCAGCTACTCTAGAGACTAGGGTCCCATTTGCACTGCCATATAACGCTGCATTATATGGGTCTACACCAACTATATAATGCAGTTTCAAACTGCATTATATGGCAGTGTAGATGGAACCTAGGACATGGAGCAATGGAATCAAATTGCAGGGGAAAACATTCCACCTAAACATTAGGAAGAACTTTCTGATGGTAAGAGCTGTTCAAAATTGGAATATGCTGCCTCAAAGTATGGTGGAGTTTCTTTATTTGGAGGTTTTGTAAACAGCGACTGGATGACCATCTTTTGGGTGAGCTTTGACTGTGTGTTCTTGCATGGCAGGGGGTTGGACTGGATGGTTCTTGGGGTCTCTTACAACTCTATAATTCCATGAACCAGTGGTATTTATTTTACTGCCTCTAAGAATCAGATAGCAAATTGATCACATTACATTGATTCCCCAGTAACCTCACTACTTTACCTCAAAGCTAAGTACCAGAGGAATTTTGCAAAAATGTATGATTTCTATTGCTTCTATTGTAGTTTCCTTGAGCTTTCCAGCAGATGCTCAGCCACGTGCCATGGAGATCCCTGTGAAACAAATGGCAGCTTTGGATTGATTGAATGGGTTGTATCTCCTAATGTGAAATTGCTACAACCCGGCTGGAAGCCTTTTGTGGGGGGGGGGGGGGGGGGGTTAACACAAAAGCCTTTACATTAGAAAACAAATTAATTGCTTTCTGGATTGAAAAACATAATAATTTATAAACAACCACTATGGGGAATGCATAATTAGTGAAATATGATGAAACGAAGCCAAACAATGGAAAGTCGATTCTGTTAAAACCCTACTTGATTGTTGTTTAGTTATACAATCAAACAAAGTAGTCACAGTGTCGATACAATTTGTGAAGTCTATTTATTACACGTTATCCACACAGTACTGAAGTAGTGCCATGCTGGACGGGCCCCCTTGTTGAGGAAGTGAGCTTGCTTCAGTCACAAGTCACTTATATATTCAAATATTACTATATTCAGTGGCAAAACTGTGCTGAAGTTACAAATATTACAGCATGGAATTCTTTTGCACCCATCGTGGTCACTCTTAATACAACCAGTTCTGCATGTAGGTTTGCTTATCTGCTTACTTGGACAATGAACATTACAACAAACACGCAGCAAGAGACCAGTGCCAACTTTCTGAACACAGCAGGAATTTCTGTATTGATTTTTCAGGAAGAAGAAGAAGAGAAAAATGAAGAATTTGACAAGTTATGTTATTCAGTTTCCTGTTCTTGCTGTGGCCTCCAGCTCAAGCCATCATCTATAATAGGACCAGTGGATTCTCTTTTTGTTCTCATCCAATGTTTTTTTCACAAATATAATTCCCATAGGTTCTCTAGCCAATGTTCCACTTTTTATTAGGTGTTTGTCAGACTCTCATTCAACACGTAAGACCTTTTTTGAGTGATACCAAGGTTAGGAAGAGTTTCACGTTTCTTATTACTGCATTATTGCTAAAAGACATAGGACTCAATTTTATTTTTAAACAAGTAACATAAATAAAATGGTCCTTTTAAAATGCATTCCCCTTTTGATGTGTGATTACCCCTGACTTGGTTATTATGGGAGCTGCAATCAAACACATCTGAAGGTCAACAGGCTGGGGATGGCTGAATAGCTACTAAATGCTTCTTTTGAAGATATCATCAGTAAGCAAAATACTGACCTGCCAACATGATTTGAATATCCTTGTTTCTTCCACTTTATATGAAAAATCACCTATGTGGTAGAAGAATCATAAACCCCTGCGCTGCATGTGCCAAACTGAAACTATTATTTATTGGTCTTGGTACCAGAAAAAGTGCTAGATTCTACATTCCCGCAATAAAAAATCTCAATCTTTTTTCTGTTTTTGAGGATGGCTACCAGAACAAACTGTTCCCCAAAATCCTTCTTGTGAACCTTTCTCCCCTTTTGATGTACGAAACGTTGCCCTCTCCCAATTCATTGGCATTTTCCTTTTGGTTAATGCCTTAGAACAGGTTTCCCCACAACCTAATGTTCTACTAATTGTGTACAATTCCCTTCTCTGATGACAGGAGATGATGGCTGTTGGAGGTACGTATCTGGGAAATCCTATTCTAGAAAATGCAGTTCCCACCTAAGGTAGAGAAGCCACATAGTAATCTATTCCTGTGCCTTTCACCATAGCTTCATGTATAGATATCGGTTAATGAAGCTTTTGTTGTCATGCTGGTATTGCTGGCATTTCCAGCTGCTTCTATTAAAGACAGTAGATGATCGAAGAGTTGGAAATCCTACAAGAAAGCTATGAAAAAGTATTTTAAAAGGGTATCTTATTTTCTGGAACTATCTTCTAGCTGGCCACTTCACTGAAATATTCATAAGCCATAATGCTGCATAACCTTTTGTTCTTTTTCTGTCTTGATTACAGAGATTTACTATGCATCCAAACTGTTTTCTTAACAGCAGGGCACAAACAATAAACAGCAAGATGCACCTGACTGTAAAAATGCAATCAGTTTAACTCTTTTCCTCTTACTAAACACCAGCGGTATCTATCAGAGTTGTCAATAGTATTTTCTTGTTAGCCCAGCGATTCAACAATATGTTGCAATATAAATTACTTTCAACTGGGAAAACAAGCAAAGTGCACATCAGAAGAAGAATCCACTAAAATAAAGATTCAATTCAGCATAAAACAATCCTGAATTCTGAAGCACTAAGTTTGGGAGTAGTACTTTTTAAGGTGCAAAAGCAGTCAGCTCTGCAGTTTTTCCCTACAATGAAACCTGACCTTTACTTATATGTGGAGTCAGCAATAACAAAAATCCACCACTGGAGTGTGAAAACTAACTGTGGTAGTCTAAATCAGGGTTGTAGCTAAAATGAAGGAGCAAAATGAAGCCATTCCTTCTTAAAGAAGATACCTGCCCTCCAATGAAATGTTCCATCCACCCCCAAATTCCATTGTAGTGATTTAGAATTACAGGAGTGCATTTCAAAAACATCCGGGGCATTCAAATGTGCAGGCAAAGGTGTCAGGATAATGTGAACACGGCAGATATTTGGAGATTGAAAAAAAAAATCAATGGAAGGAATGTCCTAATTTAGCACCCTCCTCCCTCCACCATGAAGCTATAGGTCTTTTTTAGGTCCTTTTGAAATAGGTATGTAAAATTTGCTTCCTTCTAAGAATATTCACAAGGTGTGTAAGACTGTACATGTTGAAAGTACCAGCCTTAAGAATATTTACACCTGATCTTTACCATGCTGACATAGAAGGCTCATATTTCTTTCAGGGACTGGCTGCAAAGTAATTATGCTTGTGACTGAAGACCTATTCAGAGAGAAGATCCACTGATTAACCTCCAGGATTATGTAATTGCCTGGATGTTATTCTCTCATGTAGAAACATTTGTTCTCCAGTGTTGTTTTCCTACATAAATGGTCATGAATTTTCTCCTGTGCAAAGCTGTCAAGTCACAATTTGAAGCCTGAGAGTGTTCTCTAAAAACTTATGGAGAAAAATCAGCAATTGGAGTTGTGGCATTTTTGTAGTGGTTCTTTTGTCCTTTCCTCTAGAAACAAGGTTGGATATTAAGACAGAGAAGTTGTGGACAGAAGAAGCTTCACCTACTTGATTTCCATTTCAGTGTGGAAGTTACTCAACTTCAAAAACTGGTTAAATTCTTGTGCCGGCATGTCTGAAGACCAATAGGTCACAGATTCAAATCTGGAGAGAGTGTGGATGAGCTCTCTCTGTCAGCTCCGGCTCCTCGTGTAGGCACATGAAAAAAGCTTCCCACAAGGATGGTAAAATATTAGAACATCCGCCGTGCCCTGGGCAATGTGCTTGCAGACAGCCAATTCTCTCACACCAGAAGCAACTTGCAATTTCTCAAGTCACTCCTGACACACACACACAAATTGGCACAAGAGGTCCATATCAGTGGGCACATGCTACTAACATCTGAAGCTCCTTGGTTTTGCAGTTTCTGCTCAATGCTGTTCACCTGTATAACAACTATGAGGAGGAGGTGTTATATGATTCTATAGGGTAATTCTAGGATCAGCAACTTTCACTCCTCTAATGTATTTGTTGTCAGTAGGTAACAACATTTGTAAAAAGTAATGCCTTCTTTCCTTACATGAGGCTACTGAAGGTCTGAGAGCACACTAGGCCATTTGATTTCTGTTCACTCAGCAACATATTGTGTTGCACTGTGTTTATGTATAGGCTATTTGTCCTATAAAGCAAGCATCCTTTTTCAACGTTGCATCATCTTGACCAGAGGGGTTAGGTTAGCCCTGTAATGCTGCTGGAAGAAGCTCCTTGGGCAGCAGCGGCAGTCTATACTTGATAGGTACCTCTGGGAAATATATGAAGCAGCAGCAATATTCTGTAGTCTATTGATCAAATATTCCCTACAAAGTTGTGATTCCCAAACCCTCTGATTACAACAGTACTCTCAAGAGGAAGTTGATGTGGTTCCAGTACAATAAATACTGCCAAATGCAACCTCTTTGAAGTCAGTAAAGTTGAGATGATTTTGTTGTTGTTTTTGCAACTTTTAATACTATCATCATGGCCACTTCTTCTTAATTACCTACTTAGCTGAACCAGAGTGGCAAATACATAAACCTTGTACTATAAACCACCCACTTGAATAGATTTCTTCTATGTATTACTGGAATCCTATACATATTTACATTATGCAATTCAATCTATATAGTCAGCCCTACATATCCTCACATTCCATATTCACAGATTCAAATAAATACCTTGACTTTAAAATATTTTTTAAAATACCCAAATTTTGATTTTTGAAGTTTTGTATAAGAGATGTTATTTTATTACGCCACTGTGTATATTGGAATTTCAGCATCCATGTGTTTTTGTATCCACAGGATGCCCTAGAAACAAACTCCATCAGATACCACAGGTCTATTATATTTTGCCACATAGTAATGATACAAAGTTCCCTCACTTACTGTTCCATTCCAGGACCACTCACAATAAGTGAAAATCTGCAAAGTAGGGACGCCATATTAATTTTAATATTTATACATTATTTTATATATTATTTTCTTACCCGCGCTTTCTTACCCACCTCCCAGCCCATCCCAAGGGTGCTTGCCTGCCTCCCTGGCCTCCACAGACCCCTGCAGAGCCACGCAGGCAACAGCAGGCCAGGGAGGCAGTCCTTCCCCGCCACACCTCAGGCTGCTGCACTTCCAGGGTCTGTGGGGGCCAGGGAGGCAGGCCGTCCCCACCGTGCCTCAAGTTGCCACACTTCCGGGATCCCTGGCCTCCACTGGACATAAATAATTGATATTTTTATTAATATTTTCAAAAACCCGCAAAACAGCAAGTCTGCTAAAAGTGAACTGCGAAATAGCGAGGGAACACTGTAACTAAAAATGCTGAAAGTGAGTTGTGAAAATGGGTAACAAGATACTAGCAAGATTGCATGATGCTCTTTGCTGCTTGATGCTCACTGGTGCCCGATGCACATCAGGACCAATGTTTTAACAACATTGCATGGCTACATATTTAACAAGTGGAATCTCATTGTATATCCATCCCTTTTTAAAATGGTCACTTTGCTAGTTCTGCTACACAGTAATTGATGTTATGGTGAGGGCGCTTGCTATTGTCCTCCCAATCCTGCTATACGCCTGCGAAATGTGGACTGTCTATTGACATCACATACAACTCCTAGAACAATTCCATAAGCGCTGCCTCTGGAAAATCCTGCAAATCTCTTGGGAAGACAAACAGACAAATGTCAGCGTGCTGAAAGAAGCAAAGACCACCAGCATTGAAGCGATGGTCCTCTGCCATCAACTCCTAGACCGGCTACGTTGTCCGGATGCCTGACCACTGTTTCCCAAAGCAGTTGCTCTACTCCAAACTCAAGAATGGAAAATGGAATGTTGGCAGGCAGGAAAAGAGATTCAAAGATGGGCTCAAAACCAACAAAAACTCTGACATAGACACTGAGAACTGGGAAGCCCTGGCCCTTGAGCACTCCAGTTGGAGGTCAGCTGTGACCAGCAGTGCTGCAGGATTTAAAGAGGCATGAATGGAGGGCGAAAGAGAGAAACATGCCAAGAGGAAAGTGTATCAAGCCATTGAGACCGCCTTCCACCTGGAAGCCAATGCCCTCACTGCAGGAGATGATGCAGATCAAAAATAGGGCTCCATAATCACCTACGGACCCACCTATGGAGGATTATCCTACTTGGACAACAAGGGATCACCCAAGTAAGTAAGTCAGTAACTTCTAAATTCTAACACTCACAGGCATAAGTCTACTTACAAAAAAATAACTTTCCAGCAGGATTCTGGTCACAACAAGCAATATTATTGTAAAAACAGGAAAAGAGGAAAGCAAAGGGTGCTTGAAATTAACAAGAACACACATCTTATATTTAATGAGCAGCAGGTTCAAGATTTTTTAAGAAACATCTAGTTTTCTATTGCAGGGTCATTACATTAGTTAGCCATGCATCTTAATTTTGTGCAGCTATAGAAAGAGATTATCAAGGCATTTTTCGTCCATGAATTTCTGGTTGTGTAAAGTGCTACTTCTGATGTGCATTCACAGCTACAGCTCTAGCTAAGAAATAAAACACATATAGACCATATGGCTTTTAAAAATCCATTAAATTGTTGAAATAGTAAGACCTTCAGGTTTCAATTTAAGACAGAGAGGTTTCTAGGTCCTTATGGTTGCAGAGATAAGCCTGGAAGCGAGACTACAAAAGTGCCCTATGACTCAAGAAGCAGAAAGGCAAATAATTTAAAAAATGCAATAGGACGAAAAATGTTTCAAACCACTATTATTAGACAATAAATTTCCTTATGGCATTTTTTTTAAAAATAAAAAGGACTATTCCCCCTTTTGGCTGTACAAATGTGTAATTACTGTTCCTCTCAAAAAGGAGAAAAACTTAAAGCCTTGGTTAAGGTGCATATATTTTATTTGAGAGAACCTCAGCAGAGTCCATGTGTCAAATCAATCAAAGATGATTTCTTTGCTCCTTTTTTTACTGCTTTACTGAAATGATTTCCAATCTACAGATTGATTCAAAAGGTGACTTCCATGTCATTCACGTTTCCTATCTATCATATCATGTCACCAGCACAAAGATGCCTCTCTCTTGTGGTATTAATTAACATGACATTTGAAATATTCACATGTACATTTAAAATATGTGATACAAACAACGGTACATTCATCAGTTAAGGGTGTGCTTCATTTTTATCCACATATTTGATTCAATTGAACCATTTTTAGTTTATATCGTGCTGCAATCATCATATGGCTGTTGAATATCTATCTATTTTATATTTAAAGGCTTTGTTCCTAGATAACTATTTTGGATAAAGAATAGTACAGAAGAAAATGAAATGGTAACATCATTTGCTGAATCCCCTTTACAAGTACACTAACTCAAGAGCTTATGCTGGCTGTGTTTTTATTATTATTTTCATTTAAATATAAAACCAAGCTGTCACTTTGCCATAAATCCAGTTTTTCTGGATTTTATTGTTGTGGCTCCTTCTGCTTCCCTGATGCGTGACGATGATTAGAGGCACCTTCAGGTTAAGATTCATTTCTAAATAAGAGTTTAGAGAACTTCTGCAGATATATACATGTAAACAAAGGCCCCCTTGGTGGCGCAGAGGGTTAAACTGCTGAGCTGCTGAACCTGTTGACCGAAAGGTTGGCAGTTCGAATCCAGGAAGCATGGTGAGCTCCTGCTGTTAGCCCCAGCTTCTGTCAGTCTAACAGTTCAAAAATATGCAAATGTGAGTAGATTGATAGATACCGTTTCTGTGGGAAGGTAATGGCACTCCATGCAGTCATGCTGGCCACATGACCTTGGAGGCGTCTACGGACAACTGTGGCTTTTCAGCTTAGAAATGGAGATGAGCACCACCCCCCAGAGTCGGACACGACTAGACTTAATGACAGGGGAAACCTTTACCTTTACTTTATACAGGTAAACATCAAGCCACCCCACCATCAATATATAATTCCACTATTCGTTAGATAATGTCTCACAAGATACAAAGATTATTGTCCATATTAACCTTTATCCAAAACATCAGCAGAAACCCAATAATCATGACTTCTTTCAGGATCTAAAGGTTAACCAGATAACTCCTTCAACTATACATTGAAGAAACTTTTTTTCCCTTCATGTCCAAGATTCAAAGCATGGCCTTGATAAAGAGCACAAACAGCTTGAATTGGGTTTTAGCTCCATTGTGTAGTTTCACTTGGAAAATATGATTTCTTGTGATTATAACACAATTTATGTGGTTTACATGTACATTTATAAAGAATATATTCTAGAAATATTTGTTTCAGTTACATTTATTTGCATATTCTGCTTAATATCCTTTTTTTCAGTATGTTATCTTTTAAATATATTTGTCTATAATGTTACAGACTGAGGGGAAACAAAAAGAAACAAGGAAGACGCCTAAACTCCTCACTACTACTCATGCCCCAACTTCTTCCTTTACAGTCTTTGCAATAGCTGCAAAAGGTTCCAGTCCCAGGAAAACTGAAGAGGATTATTCTCGATCAGATCTGTATGACTTTCTGTGCTTTCTTATTCTGTAGGTGCTCAATATATTCCACTTCCTTGCTCTATCATAAACCAAGTTCTATTTTTGAATCAAATTGCCTCCTTCTTTCTCACATGTACACATCACAACATAGAACATGAAGTCAATGATTTTAGGTAAAGCTGGTATGTACCAGCTTCACTCAAAATGCATCTGATGAGATAGATATAATTACATGGAAACTTATGCTACCAACCTCTTTCTCTCAGGATAGTTCAACACACAATAATGTAGTTTGAAGCTGAGGATGAGGTGCCCATAAAACTCATCCCCCCCACCCAATGCATCAAGCCAGAAACAGCATATTTAAAAAAACTCACCAGAAAGTCAGTCTGCTACTGAGCACAATTCAAAGTGCTGGCTTTAGGCTATAAAGCCCTAAAAGGTTCCGGCCCCAGTTTACCTGTCCGAATGTATCTCCCTCTATGAACCAGCTAGGAGGTTAAGATGTTCCGGGGAGATCCTGCTCTCATTCCCGCCTTCTTCACAGCTGCGGCTGTCAAGGCCTTCTCAGTGGTGGCCCCTCAGCTTCGGAACCCCCTCCCTAGTGAAATTAGATTAGCACCTTCCCTCCTAACCTTCAGGAAAAAGCTAAAGACGTGGATGTGGGACAAGCATTCGAGTAGTAACCTACCAGTGCAATAAGTATGGAATAATGCAATGACAATCTGGAACAGCAGTAGACTACGATATTGGATTATGTGATTTTAAACAAGTGGTTTTAAGGTTTGACATCTTTTAATGTGTATGTTTATTTTACTATGTATGTTTGTATGGCATCGAATTGTTGCATATGTATGTAAGCTGCCTTGAGTCCTGTATGGGGTGAAAAAGGCAAGGTATAAATATGGTAAATAAATAAAATAAAGTCTGGAAAAAGCCAGATAACGTGCTGCAGCTGATCAGACTGTATCCTATGCAGAGGTTGAAACCAGGACATATTCTAAAGGATTCTGTGATTCCTGAGTCTGGTTCTGATCCACAATCAGAGGACACTGTCCTAGTCTCAAACAATGCCTGGGGTGCTTGTGTAGGTGCTGCACAGCAAAATCAGTCTGTTTTAATGCACTTCCAAACTGGATTATAGTGTCTATGTAGAATCACCCTGAGTCTCAAAGGTACTACAAGATCCCTCTGACCCAATTTACACAAGAGTAAGATCCATTAAGATGAATGAGATTTACTTCTGAGGAAATGTGCTGATTACACTCAAGCCTGCCTTCCTCCAATCTTTCCATCTTCCTTCCAATTTTTTCAGTGTTTTTGACGTAAATACCAGGCGGCATAGACAGAAATGCTGAAATTTGTGATTCAAAACCTCTGGAACATCTGGCAGGCTTTGGAATAATGAAAAGTATTAAAAATCTTTGTCCATGGAAGAAAAAAAAACCTCCAGAAAAAAGAATGGATAAAGAAGTAATTTAAAAATAAATTTTCCAATACAATTTTTGTGGCTATGCCTGGGATGGAGACTACATTACTTCCAGTTCTGCTCACAAAACCTTCTTAGGAAAATAAAAAAAAGCCCAATAGATTTGCAGTTCCAGTCTCCCTCTTGCCTGCTTCTAGCTGTAAGGGCAAAAATAGAGGTGCCATTAAATTCATCTTTGCATTTAACACACACTTAAAAAAAGAAATAATAGTCACTTGGGACCAATAATTATCAGGACCACAGCAGGCAGGCAGAATTGAATTTAACTCTTTCCTCCTCTGCTGCTGTCCAGATGAAAATTGTTTCTCCAAAATTACTACTAAACTTAACAGCAGATGTTGCGGAGGGTTTCCATCAGAAACCAGTGGAAGGAGGGGGAGGCCTAAAAGATTGAACTCCACTTCCTAATGCATGTTCTAGAAGCATTCTCTCCTGACGTTTTGCCTGCATCTATGGCAGGCATCCTGAGGATGAACATGGCTATATAGCCCGAAAAACCTACAACAATCCAGAGATTTCAACCATGAAAGCCTTCGACAATACATTGTCTAGCTCATATTATCATCTTTTATTATAGCTCACCATCTCTTCCCTTCCTAGGCTGTTGTGTTCTTTTTGTACAATCCTAGACCTCCACTGCATTAATGCCATCCACTGATCTCCATTTACTTGTGCCTGCTTTCCATCTTATCATATCAGATCCTGTCAAAAAGTCAAATTGTGTTCTGTATTCAGAAACCCCCTAAGTTTGCACTCAGAATAATTCTACTTAATTTTCCTCACTAAATGCACATGGAGAGTATGTTTCCTCTGATGGACATGAATTATTTTTTCATCACAGAGGCTATATACAGTCCTAATTATAATCCACCCATAACATTATTCAAACTTGTCAGTGTTCAATCAAACTATCGCCCTAGTGTCATAATTTGGACAATTATAAAGTAACGTTTAGTGTGGTCTATAATTTTACTTTAATGGAGCTGAATATCAATCACTGAAATCACACCAAAGATATATTCATATCTTTTCTTAATGAAAATAAGAGGGGAAATGTCTTGGAAGTCAACGCAATGAAGTAATTACCACTTTGGTACAACAGCATGGATCTTACACCACTCAACAGGTCCAATACTTTTTTGTTTTTATCAACTTTGTTCCATGTTAACTTGAGAACTTTTAGATTAACATCTGTTTCAGGATTAAGTCTAGAAGGAAGCTGTTGACACCTGCTAAACAGATGTTAGTGCTGAAAACCAACATGATTAAACTGTGTTTAAATCTATTCTCACATTGTTATATAAATCTCGAAATGTTAGACAGCAGATCTTCCACTTGTTTTGCTTGATCAAATGTGCAAACTGGCTTTAAGTCTCAATTCATTATCCTGTATGGTCTACTGAAAAGCTAAGAGAGAAGCCAAGGATTAAGAAAGCTCATTACGTAAGTTCCTACATCCTATTTGCTGGGTTGGAAGGCAGATACAGTGCACCATTACACCTAAGTTATACTGGAACACAGCTTCCATTATTATACTGGAATACAGTATTCCAGCAATGACAGAGTACCTCTTCATTTGCCATTCTTTGAGTTTTCTTGACACAGCCCTCACTAACACTTGTTTATATAAGCAAATTGCATGTACCTAATGGACTTCCATTTTTGGTTGATATGTCCTCTATCTATTTATAATTTTGCCTTCAATTATTTCAATTATTTTTCTTCTCTTTAAATTTATTGTTCCTTGTTATTTAAGAGGTTTTTCACTACTAAAATATTTACTACTAAAAGATATTCAGACAGATAGACAGAAAGACCCTACTATGCAACATTACTATGTAGTATGTAGCTTTCTGGTGGCACTTTCTGGGAATGTCTGAGACTAGATTCAGGTACCTAAATGGTGCAGGTGGAGTGTTGCAGGCAATCCCAAACTCCATCCCCCAAACTGTTTTGGCCTCCAACCCCCAGGAGTCCTAGCCAGTTTATTCAATGGTCAGGAATTCTCAGAGTTGGAGGCTCAAACAACTAGAGGGCTGGAGTTTGGTTATGCCTGATCTATTGGGTGTTGGTTGCACCATTTGGCAGCAAAACATCTTGGATCAACATTGAAAGAAAATACTCCATTGTGATGTTGGTGCAATTTTTTCCTATCTCACAGTGTTGCTGCAATCTTTATAAAGTCAATTCTTCAGTTATTTACTACCTTTCTTAATTGATTCTAATTTTGATTGCTTCTATTTAAATCAGTATTTTTATTATTTGATTCATTCGGTACTTTCACTTCAATTCCCAACTGGGACAGCAAATAATAACGCACTCTTGAAAGTGTGTTTTGGTAGTCCAAAACATCTGGAAAGCTACAGTTCAGTCACTCCTGTTTAAGGCCTGGCAACATGAATATGGATCATTAATATGTAATTTTATTTACTAACCAGGAGAGGAGTGGTATAGACTCTATTTAGCTGTAATAGGGAGCATCTAAAACAGAGCTTTGTACAGATTAGGAAGGTATAGCAATTTCCATGGAATAGGAAGGTATAGAATATCATTCAGCATTCTGGATTAAAGTATAAGTAAGATACACTGGTTAGGGATGCCATGCTATAACTACTTAGGTGTTTGTAGTTCTACTAATTTCAGTGTGATTTAAACATTGTGTGTGTTGATTGAAGCCTCAATCTCCAAGTCATTTCTGAATTGATCATAATTTAGATGTGATTTAAAAAGGAATTCTTTCTCATTTTTTCATTTTGTAGAATGACTAGAACATGGCAAACATTGTCTACAAGCACAGAGAAGTTCATTTTTAAAAATATAACAGAGCTAGTAATTTACTCTCACTATATTGTGAGGTCATGTAATATATGATGCTATATCTACATGTTCTTTCTCTGTAATCAAAGTGATTGTAACCACTGTTACTGAACAGGCTGCACTATTATACACACGTGGTATACAAATATGCATCTATAGTATTCCTAAAAGACTTTCTTCCTGCTTGAGGCATACCAACAAATGACTCCCTGGTCCATCCAAAGGCACACCGTACCTAAAGCCGCAAAGATATTTGGCACGAAAGTCAGAAATCCTGCAAGGCCTCTCCTCAAAAAGGTTGCTGCACCTTTTTTGGCATCCCAAATCTGCCTGAAGCTGCAGCCTTGTTCTGCCAATGGTAGAGTTGGCCCTGCAAAAAGTCGTAAATACTCTGATAGGTGGTATCAGTTATATCAATAGAACTGGGGAAAAATGATTAGAAGGTCTTCGTCATTGTTATTTTCTTGAAGAAGTTTCATCTAAGTATAACCCAGCAAACTTTTGTCTTAGAAAAAGGCAATTATAATATCTCTCTGATAATTATGTAGCACATTTTACAAAAAGTATGAAGCGCCTATTATCTTATTCTGAATCTAATTATCAGATTATGCAAATGTCTTTTAACAGGAAACAAAAGTATTTCAGCTACATAAATGACCAAATTATAGAAAACTCTCAAAAAAGGACATTAAGCATATTGCATATATGTTCATTTTGAGAAGTGATAAAAGTCTATAATATATATTTCAAAAGCTACAAGTTTATGAGACAGGATTTAATTTAGCTAGAATATGGAAAAACAAATTCTGTTATGTGCCATGTTTACTGAATTTTTGTGAAAAAGTATTAACTGTGCAATCCTATCTATGTATACAGTACTTGGAAGTAACCCCACCATGTTCAATGGAGCCTGTAGAACTGCAAACTAAGTATCAGAGGACTAACCTTTATACTCATGTATAAATCTAGAAATTTTAGTCAAAAAATCAATCCAAAAAACTGGGTTAACTTATCTATAAGTCAAAGTGAGTACTGTACTCAACATTAAAAAAAACCCATCTCCTTCTCTGAGTAGAGTAACAAAAGGCAAGAGAGTAGTCCATCCCGGAAGAAGCTAAAAAGAATCACCAACTGCGATGGCACTTCTTTTGGCCCCTTTGAATGACTGGGTGGGGAAAATGGTTACAGTAACCAGGGACAGCTGCTCCCTTGAATCAGCATTGACGTTTTCTCTTTTCCATGCTAAGGTAGAAGAGGGAATTTCAATAAATTCTTTGTTATTATGTTGTATATTATCTTCCCAAATTTCCTCTTTTATTCAGCCATCCAAAGCATAGGAACTCTTGCCAGTTTTCAGTCTGACAACTGTAACTTCTAAACTATTTTAAATCCGGGGTAAGCTTTTGTTATTTATATATTTACCATATTTGTATACTGCCCTTCTCAGCCCGAAGGTGACTCAGGGCGGTTCACAGTTGCCTCAACAGACAAAGTCACTTCCAAAACTATTGGATATCAACGATTCGATTTCAGGTAATCATATCTCTCCTCTTAAGTCAAATGTTCTGCTTGACTTTTAAACTGAAACGCAGCAGTGTAACTGCAGTTGAGCACCAGCATAATGTAACAGTTTGAGCATCGAATTAAGACCCCAGAGACAATGGTTTGATTCCTCACTAGTTCTACACTGCCATATAAAATTCAGATTATCTGCTTTTGAACTCATATAATCAAGTTCAAAGAAGGTAATGTTGATTATCTGATTTGATAATCTGGAATAAATGGCAATGTGGAAGGGATCTGGGTGACCTTGGATGAGTCACACACTCTCAGATGCAGAAACCCTGTGATAGGTTCACCTTAAAGTTGCAAAAAGTCAGAAACAATGTGAAGGCACAAAACAAGATTATAGCAGCAGAAAGGAAGGAAGAAAAAACACAGAAAAAAGAAAATGGCACTAGATTAGCAAAGTAAAGAGTCTCAAATACCATCTTGAACAACAAAGCCTATGACTTGTGTTAGTGATGGGTTGAATGAACTTCCCTCTGGGAGAGAGTTCCAAAGCTTCGGTGATATCTTAGAGATGACTTCATCTCAAGGAACTCTCTTAAGTGTACTTCAAATAGTAAGGGGACCCAAAACAAGATCTTCAAGAAAGATCAAAGCATGTACTAAAGCACTCTGAGTTCTCTGTTAGAGTCCCCCATGACTATTCACAGAAAACGACTGAGAAGGAAGATCGTTACAATAATATGGGACCCAGGTATTAATCATTTATGCAGCACCTTTAATCTATGGCATGCTTCAATACCTAACATTGTGCACTACAATCCAATTTTAAGATACAAATTGATGTAAAATAGCATTGGAAGAGGTAAGAATGAAGTCCAATCTATTTGCAGCTCTCTCTAAGGTCCCAGGAGAACGGGATGGTTTAAGCTGGTTTCCTGATTACTCTGGCTAACTAGAATATACAGTATCTTATTGTGTAGAGAGGAATAAAATAAACAGCATGCCAAGCTCCCATTGATTTTAAAGTCAAGGGACTAAAATGGGTGACAGTTCCTTATGTTCCAGACACCAAAGAATAGATTGGGGAGTTGTGCGTGTGTGTCAGTGTGTGAAACAGTCTGAAAGTAAATGCAGAGGTCTATTATTCAGGTAAGGCAACTGATTAGAGCACACAGGAATAAAAGGTCAGTGGGGGATAAAATAAATGCGATTTATTCCCAGTCTTTGATTGTAAATGCACACTGAATATTATTGGCAAAGTGAGAAGACAGGTTAAAAGCAGAATAAAAACATATTTATGCTCAGAACTTTGCTAGGACTAATGCCTTTTATTAAGTGCATATGTTAAACACTTCAGTTAAATGGCTGCGTTTGAATTACTTTTTTACAAATGAGATATGAGTACTGCGAAGGCTTGGGAATACCGTGGAGGTACTGGCAAGATGTAACTCCTCTACATTTACTATCTTCATAGGTAGTGATAAAGTAATTCCAACATATGGCTTGAAATGAATGCTTATGAGTTTCTCAAGATTGTATTTTAAACACTTACAGGTTCTTCTACATCTTTATCATTTGGTATTGTAGAAAGAAAACTGCCTATAATACCATTCTTCTCCTCCTTCCTTAATAAAAGTCATTTCATTTTGTGCCTGGCACTTAGGTCTTTTGACATTTTACATGTTTGAATGTATCAAAAATGTTATTACAGTGAAAATTCCACTTTTAAGCACAAAGTCTGCTGGATGTGATAACTAGGGAAGAAGTCTTGGCTCTTTTTGACCAAATGGTATTGAAGGCTACTGGTACATTACTCTTAGAGAACAAAAAGACAAAGATTCTGTAAAACTATGCAGGTTTTTCCCCTGCCTTTCCACAAGACCTTTCTTTTTAGGCAAATGTGAGTTGATTCGTGAGTTGGCTACAGCTTGACTACTTTTGGGTAGAGATCAGAGTTGTACCGAGAACTGGGACATCCAGGTGAAAGATGTCCACTAGATGACTTTAGCCTTGTCACTGTTTTTCAGAATGACAAAGCTGATGAGGTTATTATGAAAACAGAATAGGGAAGAAAAGATCCATGTATGCTCATCTGAGAAAAAGACTGAATCTAAATGTAAATGGTAAAAATGGCACTCGTTAAAACAGGACACATAGAAGAAATATACACACACCAATAAGTTCAGAAAAGAAACAGGCGTTTAAGCAGTTGGGGAACTAAAGAATAATTTAGGTCACCCTTGAATAAGAGATTAACAGGCTAAAAAATGATCTCTTACATAAAAGAGATCACTATTCACACTATTCCCTCCCTTGTTTTTTTCTCCTCAACAAGTAAATGTCTCTTATTGGGATGGGTTCTCAGAGAGCTGAATAGCATATTCTTCTGAGCAGTATGAATCCTGCAGGAGATGTTGGAGTCATCCAGCTCATTGCATACGCTTTCAAAAGACTGGGCTATAAGAAATATTTTGAGACAGTGGCACTCCTGGGCTTTACACAAAGGAAGCACTGTGGATAGCTCTTCTATGAAAAAGTGACATTTGTACATTCTTGATTGGCAGGTCCTTGTAACAGATGATGCATATCACATAGCCACAAAACCAGATAACGAAACAAGATTTCCTTTTTTCATTGTCATATGTAGGAAAATATTTTTTTCATTAAGTTTATTCTTAAGTAATTTAGCAACTTTCTTTCTATTGTGGGAAAAATACAACTTTTTGAAATTATTCAGTTTGGGACTTACATTGCAAAAAATTCACATGCAGATTTTTGTTGTTAAAACAGCATTTTCTACATAGAAAAGAAGATTTCTGCGCATACATATTAACATCTTCACAGAAAATTATATGTCCTGCACAAAAAATTCTGTGGCTGAGGACTTGCACATAGAATACTATCCTATGTCTTTCATATCTGTATGCCAACTTTTAGAAGATATTTGAACAGTATCGTGTTCTTTCTACAATCACTTATCAGGGTAGGCTTTACTTAACCCATTTGTGTCACTGCTGTTACACACCTGCTTGGCATCAAGAATGGGGCAGTTTCTACATTAAACAGAAAACATGCTTATGGCCCCCTTCATTCACACTGTATCATCCAATAGTGGTGAAGGATATTCATAAGTCATATTTATTTTACATACTTGGGAATGTATCCTTTCACTAAGAATAAGTTAAGTAAGTCATTTTCACAAAAGTCTCAGAGGGGAAAAGATGGCACACAAAAGGGGTTTTCTCTATTGTCAAAGGCTTTCATGGTCGGAATCACTGGGTGATTCATGGTCATAAAACCCAAAAAACCTACAACAACCCAGGGGTTTTCTTTTTTTAGGTGAAAAAAAAATTAAGGCTTTTTTGAAAGGACATAGAAGCTGAACACAGAATTGCACTGGAGATTCCTAGAAAAGGGTGCTCCATAGAAATCTCTAGTTCCCAAAGCATGATTGGAGGAAGTTGACCATAGAATCACACTGGGCCTAGAGATCTCAAGTGAGAATATTTTTGTTCATTTCAGTATATAATCAAATTCACAGAAGTTAAAATTGTAAATGTGGCAGGATGACTGTAGTACCTTGTTTGTGAGGATGTCTTTATATTATTGCCAATTCCAGCTTAGTAACGATCTATGTAATTTCAATTTTTTTGAAGCTGATTCCAGTGTTTTTTAAAAGACAGGTGAATTAATGTTACATGAGAACTGGAATCACAAAACTTCACTGAAGTAGAGCAGTTAGTAAAACTCAGAGGACGAATGCTTTTTCTTTCTATTAAACATATAAATCATTAGGAAGGTGATTTTGCGATAGAAGACACTTCTGCAGTAGAATAATTATACCCATATATTTCAAAGACAGACATTTCAACTTGATAATATTTTTAGTATCAAATTTAAGGAATCATTAGGCTTTTTTATCACGAGTACAAAGCAATGCTAATTTCTAATTAGGTTGTTAAACATGCAAAAAAATGACTGGCACCTCAATCTGAACACACTAAAAGTAGATCAGTATTATTATGCCATATATATAGCTGTCCCCTTGGAGATAATCTAGTGAAAATTCATTACACAGTGGAAAACATATAACATGCATTTCTTGCAGTTATGTGGGACTTACTGAAATTCAGAACTCCAGACTCCAGTGACAAGTTTAGATAATGATAATTTTGAGAGCACTGGTGTAATAGATTCAAGAATGACAGAAACCAGGATTATGGTTGCAAATTCAAAAGACTCATTCTGTTTTCTTCAAGTAAACTACCTCCTTGAAAGCAAAAAAGTTTGCGGGTTATAATTCAGGGAGCATGAACTGTAAGATCTGTGTATGCACAAGACAAGTGTCTCTGTATTTTGTCTGGCCAGTTCAGATTTTTAAATATTCAATCAAGTTATGATGATCACACTTGATGTGACAACAAATTAAGACATGGCCAAATAGGAAAGTAATGACCAACGTGGCAGTATAACGTCTCAAGACACAAGACAGCAGAGACATTTTTTATTATTTGTTTGGTTGCACCAACCATGGAACCCTATGTTGTTTCTTTGGCCTAATGTTAAAAGAGCATTTTCTAGTTTATTCAACCATGAATATGGCAACCACAATGAGACTGCACACTCTTTCCTGGTTGCTCACCTCACCTTTTCCCTTCCTCAGTACAGAAATTCTGATTTAACTGAACAATAGTTCACCATTAATGAATGGGAAAAAGTAATTGTCAGTTAATTAAGTCACATTTTGATCATCTGTAGTGAACTAATATGATGTATGTAATTCCAGAATAATCACTTTACAATAATCACACTGAACTCTGTGGGCTTAACTCTGAGATTGCACTACATGATTGCAATCCTATGTACACTTTCATGACCTTGCTTCCATTGTAATTGTTAACTATGGTTCAATTAACCAGTATACAAGAGCAGCAGAAGAAAATATGATCATATAACCTGAATATGCATATCTGAACAAAGCCATTGCCTATTACTGCAATGCAAACACCATTTAACTCAGTGATTCTCAACCTGGGGTCCCCAGATGTTTTTGGCCTACAACTCCCAGAAATCCCAGCTATTTTATCAGCTGTTAGGATTTCTGGGAGTTGTAGGCCAAAAACATCTGGGGACCCCAGGTTGAGAACCACTGATTTAACTACATGCATATGATTTGTGTAAGTACATGCCTATGCCATATAATGACAAGATACTTGTCCTCCAGATTTTAAAATATAACATTACTAGCTGTGCCCTGCCACGCGTTGCTGTGGCCTATAGTAAAACTTATCAAAGTTGAGGTAGATATCTGGACTATTATGAAAGAGAGGTACCTACCTCTTCCTTCCCCCTTTTCCTCCCCCTTTCTCTCCTTTCTTCCTTCTCTACCTCTTTCTTTCTTTCTTTCTTTCTTTCTTTCTTTCCTTCTTTCGCTACTTGGTTTCATCCTTCTCTCTTTCCTTCATTCCCTCCCCTTTCCTTTCTTTGCCTTTCTTCCCTCCCTGTTTGCTTCCTTCTTTCTCTTTTTATTTCCTTTTATTTCACCACCATCATAACAATAACAATAATGCAATGCATTGCCTCTGGGACCTGACACCTCTCCCATTGCCCCTAAAAGGGTCTCATAGGAATAATAGCATCATAATAATCATAGAAATAACAACCTTTACCCGCCACGCGTTGCTGTGGCCAACCTTCCCTCTTTCTCTCCTTCTTTCCCTCCTTCCTTCCTTCCCTCCCATCTTTCCTTCTCCTCTTCCTTCTCTATCTCTTTCCTTCCTTCCCCCTTTTTCTTTCTCTTCTGGTCTCTTTTCTTCCTTCTCTCTTTCCTTCTTTCCTTCCTTCCCTTTTTTTCTACATCTTCCCCCTTCCTTCACTCCCTCTTTCCTTCCTTCATTCCCTTTTTTCTTTCCTTCTCTCCTTCCTTCCTTCCTTCCTTCCCCCTTTTTCTTTCTCTTCTGGTCTCTTTTCATCCTTCTCTCTTTCCTTCTTTCCTTCCCTCCCTCATTCTCTACATCTTTCCCCTTCCTTCACTCCCTCTTTCCTTCCTTCATTCCCCTTTTTCTTTCCTTCTCTCCTTCCTTCCTTCCCCCTTTTTCTTTCCCTCCCTCTGTCTCTCATTTCTTCCTTCTCTATCTCTTTCCTTCCTTCCCCCTTTTTCTTTCTCTTCTGCTGTCTCTCTTTCCTTTCCTTCCATCTTTCCTTTTCTTCTTCCTTCTTTCTCTAACTTTCCTTCCTTCCCCCTTTTCTTTATCTCCCTTTCTCTTTCTTCCTTCTTTCCTTCCTTCCTGTCTTTCCTGGATTTTGACAGGGCGGGAAGGGGCAGGGTGGGGTTTGGACGTGGCGTGAAGTAAAAGGAGGTAAGATTGGGGCAGGCGAGTGATGGAGCGTGAGGTTGTGTGTGTGTGTGCGGCAGCGGGGGGGGGGAGTGGGGTTGTGCATGTGTGTGTGGCGGTGGGGGGAGTGATGGAGCATAGGGTTGCGTGTGTGTGTGCGGCAGCAGGGGGGAGTGGGGTTGCGCGTGTGTGTGTGGCGGTGGGGGAAGTGATGGAGCGTGGGGTTGCGTGTGTGTGTGCACCGGGGGGAGTGATGGAGTGTGGGGTTGTGCGTGTGCATGCGGCAGGGTGTGTGTGTGCGGGAAGCGGCGCGGCGGGGCTTGGAGTGGGCATGGCTTCTGCAGAGGGAACTGTGTGCGCGCGCCAGGGAACTTGCGGCTGGGCACCAATGTGCATGCTCAGTTGTTTTGCCATTTTGTGAGTGTGTTGTGTTGTTTTTCATTTTGAGTAGATATGTTTGTACCTTATGGGTTGTGTTATGGGCATGGGAATTTTGGTTAAGTTTCGTTGGGGGGTTTGTGAGTTTTGTTGTTTTTCCGTTTTGTGAGTGTGTTGTTGTGTTGTTTTTCATTTTGAGTAGATATGTTTGTACCTTGTGGGTTGTGTTACGGGCATGGGAATTTTGGTTAAGTTTCGTTGGGTTTTTTTGAGTTTTGTTGTTTTGCCGTTTTGTGAGTGTGTTGTTGTGTTGTTTTTCATTTTGAGTAGATATGTTTGTACCTTGTGGGTTGTGTTATGGGCATGGCAATTTTGGTTAAGTTTCGTTGGGGTTTTTTGAGTTTTGTTGTTTTGCCGTTTTGTGAGTGTGTTGTTGTGTTGTTTTTCATTTTGAGTAGATATGTTTGTACCTTGTGGGTTGTGTTATGGGCATGGCAATTTTGGTACAGTTTCGTTGGGGGGTTGTGGAGTTTTGCTGTCCGGTTGAACCAACCTAACAGATTTATATATATAGATGGGTGGGATACTTGGGTTTTAGTTCTAAAATTCAATTTCACCCCATACATAGATACAACAGACACAGATATTTTAATATATTTACATAAGCAGGAATAGAAAACTCTATCAGAATAGGGAGAAGAAAAAGGCTCTGCAGGCTCTCTTTTTTGGTGCTTACAAATGTGTTATTAAAAATCTTCTAGAAATCTCATTTCCAGAAATTCACAACGCTCCCATAAAATTAAGTTTTGTCTGAACAGGACGATTATAAATGGGAAAGCTTTTTTAATGTACTTATTTCCCTTGAGCCATTTCCCTTCCTTAAAAATAGTAGACATGTCTGATGAACTCTTACGAACCTTGTTTCCCGTAGCAAATTATACTCATTATTTACATTGTTCAAAGCATGCTAGAGGGGTTGAAAATATTCTTTTTCTGCATTCATTAGTCCCCATAAGAATATATACATGTTATCATCTAAATCAATATGGATTATATTTTCTTATTTCCAACAGCTCCAGAATAATACAGGAGTAAAGAAAAAAAATGCCTGAAATTTAATTGTTTGCCTTAAAGAGCTCACAATGATTTTTCAAGAAATTATTCCTTTTCAATGCATATATTACATGCATCCATTTTCTATTACTCAGTAGTATATTTTTCACTCAGAATTTATTAGGTGGTATCCAATGGCTACCTAATTCAGGTATACTTAGAACACAGATATCTATAACTGAGATACAAGATACCAAAAAGTAGTATGTTATTGTTACATTTGAAACATCAAATGTGTTATCATACGACAAATTTTTACTATATACACAACATAAAGGTACAAATCTTGACTCTATCGTAAATAAATGTCAGTATTCACATAAATTTCAAATGGAAGATATCCATCTCCTCTTAATAAACACAATAGTCCAATATATTGGCAGGATATGTCTGATGATTCATATCTACTTTCAGGCCCATCCTCTATGTGTGACTTTGCTGAACCATGTTTTGTAAACATTGTTTTAGCGGTGGATGTTATTTTATGATTTTATTAAAGGGAAATGTATCTTCAAGCCATTACATGTTGTGTAAGCAAATTCTGAAATATGCATCTGTGTAAAGCGTATTTTACTGCTAAGGAAGGTGCAAACACATGTGCATGCAACATGCCACAACGGACATAGTAACTCTCCTCGGGCATCTGGAAGAAAGAATGAAAGTGATAACAGTGACACGATTTGCTTCTGTTGGCATTGCTCAGTGTTCCTTTGCATACTCATCTTCATTCTTTCATTCTCGAACCTTCGGGGTGACATGATTGGGGATCATTTTACCAGAAACAGCAATTATTTAGAATATTAATGTTCAATTAAACAGAAGCAGAAGCCCACTTCAGATATTTCTACTTTACATAGTGAGCTCGGGGAATGAACTCTGCATGGGACTCCTAGGGCAGGGACACTGTCCCTGCCTCCACTTTTATACCCCAGATTTCCTTCTGAATGTCTAAAGACAGGCCCGTAGCCAGGATTTCGTTTCGGGGGGGGGGGGGGCTAAAAAATTTCAGGGGGGGTTTCGGGGGGGCTGACATTTAACATCTAGATTGTCTCCTGGAGGCAGGCCAGTAGCCAGGATTTTGATTCGGGGGGGGGGGGGGGGCTGAGTCTGAGTGAAAGAGGGTCTAGCCTAGCAAAACTTTTGTATCATTACCCCAATACCCCCATGCATATGGGATATATTGAGTATGGTGATCAGATCATGATATGAATAAACATAACAGTTTAAATAATGCACCAGTAAGGCCTTTTCGCGAACCACCATGAGAATTTCGGGGGGGGGGGGGGGCTGAAGCCCCTCAGCCCCCCCCCCCCCCCGGCTACATGCCTGTCTGAAGAGGTCTAATGTGAGAAAATATATGAACAGCATCTGGTCCACATGATGAAATACTGTGTAAAGGACTAACCATACCCAACAACTTCAGACTCAGGGTAGAAACATGGGAAATGCACCATGACATAACCATCAGGCCATCAAAAATGACATTTCCATGTCACAGAGTTAAGAGTGACTCGTTGCTTTATTTTTCTTTAAGGCAGCAATAAAATGTGATTTTACATATTACACAAAAAGTTTGAGCAATATGTAAAATTGTTACATATCACACAAACTTATTATTATATTTATATCCACAGCCTATCTTGTTCATTTTCAAATTAGTCATCATAACTATTTATCCTCCCTCAAATATATGTTCTCCATCCTTTGTATTCATGTTTTGATTGCCACACTTGAGGAGTTTGCATGTGATCTCTCTCTTTTCCCGTCACCTATGGGAATCTAATACTTTTATTGGTGCAGGATAATAGTCTGAAGTATTGGTTTACCTTCTATCCAGTGTACAATGAAATATTTGGTCTTAACTGTGACTTTCAGCCTTCAGCTACTAATAACAGTATGTTGTTCTCAGGTTTTGCTCTAATGTTCTCTGGGTGGTCCTGCCATGCAGCAATGGGACATTTCCTGTTTCTGATGGAGACTGATTGGGAAAACAGAAGATGTATTGTACCAGAGCAACTGCAAAGTCCACTTTGTCATATATAGCAGGAACTTCCTGCAGCACAAGCAGAACGTGACTCTTCAAGTGAGGTCAGACATCCAGAGATTGGTAGATTGATTCCTTGAATACTTTGGTCAATCCCTAAGTATTTGGTCACCTTTAAGAAGCAGATGAAGTCAAGAAACATTTCCCATGGCTTGAAACAGAAAAACTCCTTGCAGATATGGAAATTACAGATACAGTCTACTATAGAGATTATAGGTCCAAGAAAAAGATGGTGAGACTAAAGCAAAAATAGAGGAATGTAAAGTGTCTGGAAGCACTGATTCCACTGAGAAAATGATACATAGAAGACAGCCTGCCTGCATTTTCTCTGACAAAATCAAGGAATACAGGATTATATGGCAGCACACTGAAACTGGACAAAATCAAGGAATGGTACATCTTATCAAGCCAGGACAAACAAGAGCCAATCAGAAAATAGGAGAGTGCACAATCAAAAAGCAGGGCACAAAAGTCCTTGTGATGACTTGCTTCACAGGCTCATTATCATGCACCTTGCCAACAAAATATATCCACAGAGAGTCCTGGAACCAAATCCTAGCAGATATCAAGGGGATACGGTACATTTTTGAATCTACTGTTCAGTTATCTAATACACTGTGCATGTATGCATTACTGGACTGCAAAACAGCAGGATTACTTTACCAATAATAACGATTTTACCATTCTTTTTTTTTTTAAGAAAAGGAGATCCTAATAGTCTGAGCATCTTTCTTGTATTAAAATAATATGGCATTTTATAGTTAACTGTAAAAACTGAGATTATGCCTTTAAGAGTCATGTAGTTTTGTTTTATAGTTTAATAATTGTTCATTTAAAAATGAATGTGGGCTTCCTAGAAACAAACGTAATGACTTATAAAAATAGCATTTTGCCAAAAGCGACTGAGCACTTGTAAAGAGCATTGATATTTTACTATTATAGTTGCTATTCTCAGGAAGTACTTTGCACATCATTTGTACTAAAAGGAGAAGTAACATTTGCAGAGAAATCTCAGTTTAGCTAGACAATTTTACTACAAGAACTTCTCCAATGGGAATCATGAAGAATAACTAAGTGCAAGTAGGCACATCTGGGAACATTAGATCATATTTGTTCAAGGAAAACTTTTTTTCCTATACAAAGCCAAGTGACACTACTTTACAAGATCTTACATTGAGTTCAGGCATGTGCTATTCATGCTGTGCTCTTTTACTTTCTGCCTATAAGGCCTATTCCCATAAGGCTGCAAAATAGAAATCATGTGGAAGACATTCATTGTGCAAAGAAAAAAGTTAGATAACATCTCAGACAAAATGTAGGACTGTGACTCTAATACTGTCACTTTTCTTCTTCAGTATGATTTTGAACATCTATGCTTGAGGAGAAGCCAGTGAAGTTTCAAAAGCTTGCATGATGTATTTTCCACATTTTGCTTGGCCAACAGGAGGACTGGGTTGTTGTAGGTTTTTCGGGCTATATAGCCACGTTCTAGAAGCAGGAGGACTGTTTGTTTGTGTGTGGATTTTGTGATAAGTCTGTTGCAGGAAAAACAACAAAGTCCTTAAAGACTCACAAATGCATTCTTGAGCAAACTTTCATGGACTACATGCCATTTCACAAAATGAATGATATTATCAATAATTTCATATATGTCTACAGTACACTGTTGGGGGAGGGATTTTGTGCAGTCAAGTCAAATAGAAAGTAGTTCTGAATTACACCACCAACACAAGCCATTCGCAAAACTGCAGTTAGTAATTACAACATACTGGCACTGGTTAAGCCAATTGACACATCTTGGACCCATTAGAATGGTCCGCCCCAGGAGACTTATGGATCCTAATGGACTCCTGACGGCTCTTGGGGATTTTTCCACCTCCTTGGCTAGCGACACTGTCGATGCTCTGGTCTCTTGCTGGAATAGTGAGTTGACCAGGGCAATCGACACCATCGCTCCGGAACGCCCCCTCTCGAGTAACCGAGCTAAACCAGCCTCTTGGTTTACTGAGGAGCTGGCAGCGATGAAGCGAAAGAAGAGGAGGCTAGAGCGCGTGTGGCGCCAGAAGCCCACCAACCCGGCTCAAACACACCTGAATGCCTTTTTAAGGTCCTACAATGTGGCAATAACGGCGGCTCAGAAAATATTCATCACAGCCAATATTGCATCAGCGAAGAATCGTCCAGCGGAGCTCTTCCGAGTTGTCAGGGGCCTGTTAAATCCGCCAAAAAGCGAGCCCTCGGATAACTCGGTGGCTCGCTTGAAGCATTTGCTCGATCCTTCGCGGATAAAATTGAGCGGATTCTGTCAGGTTTTGACGTCATGTTAACGGCAGTCTCTGGGAATGTAACGAGAGCATCTGCTTGTCCAGTTTTGTTGGATTCTTTTCAATTGGTTCAGCTTGAGGATGTGGACAGGATCCTTGGAGAGGTGCGACCCACCACATGCATCCTAGACCCCTGCCCTTCCTGGCTGATCAAGGAAGCCAGAGGGGGTTTGGCAGAGTGGGTGAAGGTGATGGTTAATACCTCCTTACAGGAAGGAAAATTTCCAGCGAGCTTAAAACAAGCTATTATAAAACCGCTGTTGAAGAAACCATCACTGGATCCCACTCAATTCGACAACTATCGGCCAGTTTCCAATCTCCCCTATTTGGGCAAAGTCATGGAACGTGTGGTGGCAACACAACTCCAGAGGTTTCTGGTAGACACTGATTATCTAGACCCGGCACAGTCTGGCTTTAGGCTGGGACATGGAACTGAAACAGCCTTGGTCGCCTTGGTAGATGATCTACGCAGGGAGCTAGACAGGGGGAGTGTGTCCCTGTTAGTTCTGCTGGACCTCTCAGCGGCCTTCGATACCGTCGATCACGGTATCCTTCTGGGGCGCCTCATGGACATGGGGCTCGGAGGCACTGCTCTGCGGTGGCTCCGATCCTTCCTGGAGGGACGGACCCAGAAGGTGTTATTGGGTGACACCTGTTCGGCTCCGCAACCGTTGCTGTGTGGAGTCCCACAGGGTTCAATTCTGTCCCCGATGTTATTTAACATCTACATGAAGCTGCTGGGAGAGATCATTTGGAGTTTCGGACTAAGATGTTATCTCTATGCAGATGATGTCCAAATCTGTCACTCCTTCCCACCTGTCACCAAGGAGGCTGTCCAGACCTTGAACCAGTGTTTGGCTGCTGTGTCGGACTGGATGAGAGCTAACAAATTGAAATTGAATCCAGACAAGACAGAGGTCCTACTGGTCAGTCGCAAGGCCGAACAGGGTATAGGGTTACAGCCTGTGTTAGACGAGGTTACACTCCCCCTGAAGACGTAGGTTCGCAGCTTGGGAGTGATCCTAGATTCACCGCTGAGCCTGTAACCCCAGGTCTCGGTGGTGGCTGGGAGAGCTTTCGCACAATTAAAACTTGTGCGCCAGCTGCGCCCGTATCTTGGGAAGTCAGATCTGGCCACGGTGGTCCACGCTCTTGTCACATCCCGGTTGGACTACTGCAACGCACTCTACGTGGGGTTGCCTTTGAAGACTGCTCGGAAACTTCAACTAGTCCAGCGAGAAGCAACCAGATTGCTCACCGGAGCGGCGTACAGGGAGCATACCACCCCCCTGCTGCGTCAGCTCCACTGGCTGCTGATCCAATTCCGAGCACAATTCAAAGTGCTGGTTTTGACCTACAAAACCCTATACGGTTCCGGCCCAGTGTATTTGTCCGAACGGATCTCCCTCTACATCCCACCTCGAAGTTTAAGATCTTCTGGGGAGGCCCTGCTCTCGACCCCGCCACTCTCACAAGTGAGGTTGGCGGGGATGAGGAGCAGGGCCTTCTCAGTGGTGGCCCCCCACCTGTGGAACTCACTCCCCGGGGAGATTAGATCGGCGACTTCCCTTTTGGCGTTTAGGAAAAAACTGAAGACCTGGGTGTGGGACCAAGCCTTTGGTCATTCTGACAACTAATTTAAGGATCTGACGATAGACAAGGGCAAATGGAATGGAATGGATATATGGACTCTGAACCCTGAGCATGAGATTGTTTTATTATTGTATGATGTATTGATGTTTTTAATTTAACTGTTGAATTGCCTTGTATTTTGTACTGCTTGTCAATGGATTTGGGCATCTAATTGTGCCTCCTCTGTAAGCCGCCCTGAGCCCCCCCCCCCCCGGGTGAGAAGGGCGGGGTATAAGTAAGTGAAATAAATAAATAAAATAATTGGTAGTATATGCAGGTATGAGTTCATCCTATGCCGGCATATGTCTATTTTTGATCACTGTGTAGGCTGGTATTATTTTCTTTGCTGAAGCCTGCTCAACCACCACTCTCCATATCCCCCCAGCAGCAGTTAATACCTCCAGAGAGCTCAGTATACCTTGTTGGATTATGCATATCATTGTTTGGTGTTTGGTTATGGGTCATAGCCAGAAGCTTTTGTGACCCTCATGCTCTTGTTCAGGCACAAATGTTTGTGGGAAGGGGGCTTTGGAACTTCTATAATATGGTGGTGGGAATGGTAAATAATTCAGCATACCATAGTTCCATATGCAGAACTACTATGCTAAGTCGAACCATGCATGATTGAAGCCATTTATGGTTAACCCCCAAATCCCGTTGTACCCATTCAAAACTCTGATAGATACTTCCTAATGAATTGTAACACAGTTGTTTATATATCTCTCTGTTGTAGATAAGTCAGGACTGAAATTGGTATCAAGAGTGCTGAATGAACGTTGTTGAAAATGACAGTCTGCAAGATCTATACTGCTAAAATAGGTGTTGACCTTGCAGTTATCACAGTGGGCTGTGTTTTTATGATACTGAATTTGACATGCAGTTCCAAGTTCTTTTTTCAATAAATTGCTGCCCAAATAGTCAGGACAGTCATTTGACCCTAGACAACAAATTACGCGTTATGATATCCAATTATCACCTATCTCAATCACTCAATCAATCTCAATCATGCACATGTCATTTTCACAGCTGGGTTATTTGGACTCTAGGTATTCTACCAAATGTGCACACAGACACATAGACAAAAACAGGGTTGCCTTGATGAGATGAATCCATCCCTCTGCCACTCAATGAATGAGTATTCTCTGGTGCAAAGTATATAGCAAAGCACAACAAGGCATAGTGGCTGCCATTATGAATAACAAGATTTTAAAGGAACCCTCCAAAATAAACATGTGTTTGAGCCATTAGCTGGCCCAGATGGCAAGTTTTCCTTTCTAACAAAAGCAGTTTCAGCCTTTCTAATAGCTGAGACAGAAGGTAAAAATATAGCCACACTGTTTTGAAAGAAATGTATCTGCTACCTTTTAGTGTTTTGCTCATAAGGGAATATCACAGTATCACTGAGATAGAAATTGACTCTCTCCCAAGTAAATGTTGTAATCTATAAGAAAGTCTAGTGTGTTTACAAAGAGCAGAGGTGAATTCTTACAGAACTACCAGAATATACACCCATACAAAGAAAATCACAGAACCAAGTCATTTAGGAAAAAATGCAATAGAACGAAGTAACAAAGTAAATCTGAATAACTCACTATACAGGTGGAATATCCCTTAAACAGAAATTAGAAATACTCTGAAATGCAAAACGTTTGCTACAAACTGCCTGTTTCCACCTTTAATTTACACAGCTATTATACACAAATTACACATAACTGGAACATGGCAACTCTTCCTGCACACAAACCAGACACTCTTACTTAACATGTAACTGAAATGGTAAACTGTAATTCCCTGGGTTTATATTTTGTTTAGTTTAGGTCAAAAGCATACAGGAAATAGTCCTCTAAAGAACTCAGAACTGTATAAAAAAAGTACTATTTGGTTTAGACTATTGTACTTGGCATTTTTTTTACTAATAATAGACAAAAACATTATATACAGTAATTAATTTCTTGGTCTCACAAAACCATACTTGCCTTGATGTTCAAATTGCACTAAAGGTAAGTCCAGAGTAGGTTTCCAAGACAATTAGCCTTCTGAATGAAGTCCCAGTGAATTCAGTGAGAGCACTCTAGCACAAATTTACACTGAACTGCCTTCTGACATATAATTTGTTTAGAGAGGAATTATGTCACAGCTAAAGTGATTTGTACAAAGCAGCAATCACAAAATGTATAGTTTCAATAGTGTTAGATTAAGAGCTAAGGGACAGGTCTGTTTTTTCTCTGTTCTCAAAGCAAGGGAAGTTAACAACAGCATTGCACACCACTTTCCTTTCTGGATCAGCAAGTGGTGGCTTCGCTTTCACAATATTCTTTCAAAAATAAAAACATGGAGGTAGTAATGTTCTCTTCTCAGCATCTCTATTACATTCTCATTTTCTAACACAATCAGTTCAAAGCAGGGAACAAACAAAATGGTTTATTGCAATCATCCAAGAAAACCCCAGTACCAATGATACATAGAATATAAGAAACTATCATAAATCAGGTCAGAGTATTTTTTAGTCCAACACTGTAGGCTCTGGCTTGTACTCAATTATATCATTGTCCTAATACAAGACAAACGGTGTATCTCTTCAAAGTGGAAGGTCACTATCTAGTAGAATTTTTATTGTACACACTGTTGTACACACAATTACACATCATTAACTGTGGCTGTTTTAAAAATTTACCTGTGCAAAGATATATCAATTACTAGGGATTTTCAGTCTGCTAAAGTTAAATTGGACGGAGGAGTCTGATTGGTAGCAGGTGGGACTGTTTTTCATTTCTAGCTTCCTATCTGCTGCTAAACTCAGTATATTCATGTGAAATAGTTCCCTAGTAGATCTGACTACGGAACAACAGACTGGTTCAAGATTGGGAAAGGAGTACGGCAAGGCTGCATCCTCTCACCCAACCTTTTTAACTTGTATGCAGAACACATCATGCGATGTGCGGGGCTTGATGAATGCAAAGCTGGGGTGAAAATTGCTGGAAGAAACATTAACAACCTCAGATATGCAGATGACACCACTCTGATGGCCGAAAGCGAGGAGGAGCTGAGGAGCCTTCTAATCAAGGTGAAAGAAGAAAGCGCAAAAGCTGGGTTGCAGCTAAACATCAAAAAAACCAAGATTATGGCAACAAGAATGATTGACAACTGGGAAATAGAGGGAGAAAACGTGGAGGCCGTGACAGACTTTGTATTTTGAGGCACAAAGATTACTGCAGATGCAGACTGTGGCCAGGAAATCAGAAGACGCTTACTTCTTGGGAGGAGAGCAATGTCCAGTTTCGATAAAATAATAAAGAGTAGAGACATCAGACTGGCAACAAAGATCCGCCTAGTCAAAGCCATGGTATTCCCTGTAGTAACCTATGGATGTGAGAGCTGGACCTTAGGGAAGGCTGAGCGAGGGAAGATCGATGCTTTTGAACTGTGGTGTTGGAGGAAAGTTCTGAGAGTGCCTTGGACTGCGAGAAGATCCAACCAGTCCATCCTCCAGGAAATAAAGCCCGGCTGCTCACTGGAGGGAAGGATACTAGAGACAAAGTTGAAGTACTTTGGCCACATCATGAGGAGACAGCAAAGCCTAGAGAAGACAATTATGCTGGGGAAAGTGGAAGGCAAAAGGAAGAGGGGCCGACCAAGGGCAAGATGGATGGATGGCATCCTTGAAGTGACTGGACTGACCTTGAAGGAGCTGGGGGTGGTGACGGCCGACAGGGAGCTCTGGCGTGGACTGGTCCATGAAGTCACGAAGAGTCGGAGACGACTGAACGAATGAACAACAACAGTTCCCTAGTAGTAGTTACTATAATAGGAAGAGTGGTGTTCCTCCTGGGCATCTTCAACACTAAAATGACAGCATCCATATTACAGCAAAATCCCCATATTTACAAGGGTTTGAATAGGTATTTGAAAGAAAGGACATCTGGCCTGATACCTGAGACTTAGAAAATGCTCAAGGCCATGAATTTAGGGGTTGTAGTGTATATGGATACTGTGAAATGTTGTTTTCCTCAGTGCCTGTGCCCTTATTTAGAATGTCAGCAAATGAGCTACTGATGATGTTGGCTAGAGGATTCTGGGGCATTATCAACCATGAAATAACATTTCCAATCTTTGGTCAAGAGCCACATTAAAAAGATGTTCTGATGCTTTCATGCGTCAGTGTCCCACATCTAAGGGTCCCTTAGTCACATAATCTTCAGAATGTACAACACACATTTTAAAGACTCCAAGCCCTGAAAGGATCTGCCTTTACCTAGTCCCTGGCATTTTGGTGTTATAGATACTAGAGATGAATTGAGGCCACCTACAGGACCCCATTTTATCACAGCTGCTGGACATGTATGGGAATTGCAAGGTGATTGACATGATGTTCAAGCTTCACTCAGCTTTCAATCTCATCAGAAGCACTCCTCAAATCAATTGTGTGCAATTCCGGTAGATATGTCCTTCCACATATGAATCTTTCCTGCTGAATATATAAACCGTTTAAAATGGTTTTTTTTTTTTGTTCTTGTTAGAATAAGATGGTGGTAAGTAGGTGATTAATTTATACAAAATATGAATGACATTGTCAGGCAATAACCTCCTGAGAAATTAAAATGCAGAGCATTGGGTAGCTGCCAAAGTGCCATGTTAGAATCAATTGTCCATCATACTATTAGGCTAAGTCTTGTTGATGCATTTCATTTTTTTCTAGCTTGGTGTAAGTTGCCTAATCAAAAGTCTAACTAATAAAAGTCTTCACCCATTACCATGACCCTTGTCCTTATATACATAAAAGTTGAGAATAAGGTAAAATACTACAGCTGTATGTGGCATAGCACAAAATCGCATTCACATTTAGTGTTAGATAAATATATTTCTCGTTGTTCAACTCGTTTTCGACCTATGGCAACCCTCTGATGCAACGATGAGAGGTTTTTTTGGCAAGACTGGTTCAAAAAAGGTCTGTCATTGCCTTCCTCTAAGGCTGAGAGAATATGACTTGCCCAAGATCATACAGCTATTGTAGTTATGCTGGATCTCAAATGTTGTATAGATATCACGTAAATCAAATCCACCACATTAAAAAAATATATGTGAGAGGGTTATGTGCACGTGGAATGATAGGCTGCATTAGGGACCATGCATATGCATTATCTGATAAAGTGCAAATGCTTGTGCATCTGTTTTTATGTTGGTACTGCAACAGGATTCCATGAAAAATAAATGAAGATAAAGCCCAGTAGCTTTATTACTTTACTGGTTTTTGGTTAGAGAAGCTAGGTGTTGTAGAGAACTCTGATAGCAAGGGTGAGAAGATACTTTTTAAGGGCCAGCATTTGACCTGGAGCCCAGCAGCTTCCTCAGCTGAGCTTGGAGGAAGAGCCTATGGAGGACGATACCACTTCTCAGACTGCAGATCAAGTACAAGCAAGTTCAACTAAGCAGGCAGAGGAAGGATTAAGTGTCCCATCTCTTTTAGACCTGTGAAGGGAGAAGTCTCAACTTTGCAGGTTCTCCAGTTGGCAGAGAAATGAGCTATCAATAGGCAATACCTGTGAAGCCAGCGTAAAAGGTGCTCTCAAGTGGCACCTTGTTACTAACAGCAACTTCAGCATGTGGAGCTGTTGGTGATCTCTGGACCATAAACTATTTTGTGGACTCTGGCATTTGGATTTCTGGATAAACCCTTGACTAGACTCTGTTGGAATCAGCTTTGGAACAGACTCTCAGTTTTTCTGGTGTTATTCTGTTGTTGCTTCCTTTTGACTGGATTATGTGGCTTGAAGTTAGACTGTATACTAATCTCCTGTTTGGAAACAGGGTCTGGGCTTTGTGACACCAAGATAAGATGATACCACTGAGACAGAGATACCACTTCAACTATAGTTTCCTGAATGTAGATACAACTTTTAACTAAGTATACTTTGTAAATCCACAATAGACCACAGATTCATATCTTGATTTGCTTTCTTTTCCAAATTGAGATGTCAAAAATAAATATGCAAAATAAATTATAAGTGAGCATTATGGGCTGTAATAAGACTGCACTGCAATCCTAACAAAGTTAATATGGAAATGGTATCTAACACCAGTAAGATTAGCACATATAAACAAAACTTATTCAAAAAATTGTTGGAAAGGATGTCAAGAACCAGGAACATATATACATATGTGGTGGCAATGTAAATATGTAAATAATTTTTGGGAGAAAGTATTTAGAGAAATAGAAGATATAATGAATATTAAAATAGAAAGAAGTCCTAGTATAGCTTTATTATCATCATATAACAATAAACAATTGAAAAAAGAAGATAAAGAAATGATAACAAATTTATTAACAATAGCAAGATTGCTTATAGCAAGGAACTGGAAAAAAGAAATAAATATACAAATAGAGAAGTGGTATAAGGAAGTATGGAAACTGGCAATAAATGATAAGCTGACATGTATATTAAAAGTTAAAAGAGGTATATGGAAACAAAGTGATTTTGATGATGTATGGAGAAAATTTATTGTAAAAGGATTAAAAAATAAAGAAGGAAAGTTACCTCCACAAGAAGAATTGAAATTTTGGACAGACGACATGCAAAAGTTGTGGCTTGAGAGGGGTGGGGGGGGGGGGGGAGCACAGTGGTGAGGAATAGAAAATATGTTTAAGCAGAATAATAATACTAGATGCCAAAGTAAGTTAGGTTGTAAAAAAAACATGTGTGGCTCTAAACCACTTTTCTGCAAGTAGCACACAAAATATGGGTGGGTCAGCAAACATTTCAGCTTCAAAAAACATTTTTGGACTGCTGTTCCCAGAATCTTAGTCAATGGCCAAATTGCCCGGATAGTTGCAGACAAAAAACAAACCAAAGATTCCAAGCTCTAACATCCTGAATTGCTTTGCTTTATTTTGTTTCTGTTCTTCTTTTTAATTCCATTCTTTGGTTAAGCAAAGCAGTGCTTTGAGATGCAGGCATACAGAATTATTGTACTTCACTGAAGATAGTGAGAGACGTGTCTGAATATCAGTGATCTTTTTCAGGCAGTCAAAAAATCCCCTCGCTGTCTGACCTTCTTGGGAGGTCAAATACCCAGATGTTCACATTAGCAGGTGTCCCTGCAGGCAGAAGATGACACAGCTGGCAGAGAGCAGGGTGAACTCTCCTCTGTTTTCTTTGCAAGCAGAAGGGGAGGATACAACCTTGAGCTCTTTAGCAAATCTAGACCTATAGATCCCCTTTTCCTGTATAAAGCCATGAGTCCAGCTGTTGCAACAGCTGGACCAGAATGAAAACAATTCAGAAGCCTCATCTGCCTAGAGAGAGTCCTGGCAGCCAAAGCAGCTGTTTTTAACACCAGAGCTCAAACTGGTTATATATATTTTTAATTATAAGAACCCTCCATGATTCCAAGATACTTCTAGGAACTATAGTCCCTTAAAGCTTACATTTCCCAACTATCTGTAAACCCTTTCCTCACTATAGTGCACAGAAGTACATATATGAAGGAACTCCACCTTTGCATAACCAATGGCTCTGTCATATTACATGAATATAGCACCATGGTTTCACTTTATCTGCCATGACTGTATCCTTTGGAATTTTGGGGTTTGTTGTTCAGTGAGGCACTAGAACTCCCTCCTGGAAAATGCTTTGCAGATGTCCCTAAACTGCAAACCCTAGGATGTTGCCATGACAGCTAAACTAGAATCGTAGTGCTATACAATAATTGCGTACTGCAAAAGAGCCATAAGAATAAATTTAACTCTATTTCTCTGAGAACTTTGCCATGGAGGAGCGCTACTGGAAACCATGCAATGTATTAATTTTATATGGCAGTTAATTAATGTGTATGTACTTGTACTTTCAGACACAATTACAGAGCCTGGCTGTTCAGTTCTGAGCGCAAACGGCAGATTGTCTTGGCTTCCTCTGAAGAACATATGCAAAAAAAGGGAGGAGGGCAAAGGAAGGATTAGCCTCCAAGATAGGGATTTAAGCACCATTCACAGCATGCCGTGGAGCACTTAGCCCTGGGTTTCCTCTGTGAGCCTTAGTGCAAATTGCAGGTGTTCAGCACGATGCCCGCTGTTTGGAGATCATAAGCAGCTCTATGAAAGCAGAGTGTTTATTAGTATTGTTATTAGCAAGGGTTGTGTAGGATTTAGGCAGGGGTTCAGCTTAAAAGCTTCAGCACAGCACTCAGAGGGATCAGGCCACAGCAGGTGTGGAAGCTTCATGGATTTGTAATTGGTTAGTGGGTGAGTGTAAATAGGAAACACGGTGAGGGATGTGGGTGTTTTGCTGGAGAGGCAACAAGATGACAAATCTTGTATGATCGGAGGCAAAAGGCAGAGTGGATTGGAATTCATCTGTACTATTGTACTTGCCATGATCAAAGAAGAAAAGGCACTCAGAGCTGTCCGACACAGGCTCCTGCTAGGGGTAATATGGCTTTCTCTGCTGTTGAAGGGCTATGGGTCACAATTGCTTGATAGTGTGAGAAGGCAATGCCATTTTGGCCTCTTTAGCCAAGCAAGCAATCTCCACCATGTTTTTTTCCAGAACCCTTTTCTCTTTGATCAGCCCACCTTTTCTTATAGTATTCTTATTTATAGTTCTTTGAATGCTACTTGTAAAGCTACATCACACCTGGGATAATGCATAACATGTAATGATTCTATGGATAAGGTTCATATAGCAGTAACCATTTAAATATAGACTGTGTATCCCTGATCTGGAACCAGAAGTGTTTTGGATTTTGGATCTTTCCAGATTTTAAAATACCCGTATTTGCTTACACATTCATAATGAGATAACTTGAAGATCTCACCTAAACATAATTTTTTTAAAAAAACCTGGCTTTTTGAAAAGCCTTTGGGGATGCAGTGCAATAGACAAACATGGATTTATATGGAACTGAATTGTGGGACGGCTCAGTCGATGTTCTTTTGGACAACAAGATAAACAGTTAAGGCATTGGTTTTATATGTTTTTAAATGGTTTTTATTGTATGATTTTATAAATAGTTTAAATGTTTTAAATTTTATACTATATATGGTTACGGCATCAAATAGCTGCCTATGTTGTAAAGCCGCCTTGAGTCACCTTCGGGCTCGAGAAGGCGGGATAGAAATATCGTAAATAAATTCATTTATATTTAACATACACCTTAAACACATAGCTTGAAGGTAATTTTATACACAATAGCCTTGATAATTTTGTACACAAAACAAAGTTTTGTACATTGAACAATTGGAGAGCTAAAGCATCATCATTTCAGCTGCCCTTGTGGACAATTTCAGATTTTGAACTATTTCAGATTTCATAATTCCAGATACCGGATGCTTAACCTGTATTATATTACAGCCACCCAAAGAAATATGGCTAGTGGATTAATAGGGTAACATTTAAAAGCAAGGACAAAGTACTCTTATTGGGGGATGCACAACTCTCTACAAACTCTGTGCGCTAGGTGACATAAGGGTGCACTGCCAGGGATGAGACCCATTCTGGTTGATGTTTCTGATGCCTTGACCCACTAGCCTAATGGTTCTGAAGAGTGCTCTATCAGTTTTGCTTCTCTCTGTGCCTTTACCAGTTGATAGAGGAGGGGAAGCACTAGGAATCCCTACAGTTACTCTATAACAGAGATGACTAACCCTTACCTCTGTGGATGATAGTCCTGGAGAAGAGATATGGATCCCAGATAGGAATGCATTTAGTGGAGGAAACCTCTGCAGCCTGAAAGTTCCTATTCCCTAACACAAAACATCTCTCTTCTTATCATCCAAAACTAGACCAAAAATCCCAGTTCTTGTGGGGAACAAATTACTTAGTTTTACAACTTACTCCTGACATTGCTACCATTTAAAGATGTGTGTTTTGATTCAAAGATGCCTTTGGAATGCTGCTATTCATTTTTTAAGAATAAATTATATGAAAAAAAACATTTAGAAAATTGGCTAAATACTTCATATTAGAGAAGATTTATGTTTATCCCCTAAATTTCCAGCGTAATCTGACATAATGCGGTCAACAGGCTGACACTTGTACTTTACAAATTTCTTATTACTACATTGCTCTAAAAATGCAAGATATACAGGGTTAGTCAAAATGCATAGGCCAATAAGCCATTCAATTGAATGGCTTATTGGTCTATGCATTTTGACTAACCCTGTATTTTAATTTGCTTTAGCGGTAGGCCTGTGTCACTTACAGATATTCCCCCACACTGCTCTCCATATTCAGGATGATAAAAAATCCAATTCTCTTTTAGGTTATATTTTTCTTTTGGCCCAGCTTAGACTGATAGCACAGGTATTTCCAAGGGTAGTCTGATTCGATCCTTCTGAGACAAGGGAAATCTGACTTTTTCCATCCACCCATCTTCCCATCTATCCTCATATATTACACACAGAGATGCATTTATATACACACACATACATATACATATATACCATCTGTACGCATGGCAGTTCACAGAAAACCAAAGGACAGGGAGCTGTCCTGTGGAGCTTTCAGTGTATATAATTTACATAGATGAAAAAACAGAGAAAGGAAAATAAAGTGGAAGGGTTAAACATACAAAGCACGTGGAATTGTTTCAGTGGATTTTTAGTTGCTCTATGGGGCTGTTCCCAATGCTTCATCCCAAATGTGGTTTGCAGAAAATAAAGAATGCATGGATGCTCTGGGCTACAGGCAAGTCGTGAGAGAATGGACAATGAGGGGGAGCAGGACAACTTCAGGTAACAGAAGTCTGAGCAGGTGGAGCAATGATAACCATGAGCAGGGATGGACATAGACACATGAATTCTGAGAGTAAGGGAATCAAGTCCATGGAAGCCTCTGACATTAAGGTACAAGGAACAGAGAGGAATGTAATGTAGATATTTTAAAACAAAGCCCTCATGATAATGATTCCTTGCCTAAGAAAAGCAATGAGGAAATGATTGGCTTAATTTCATCAGGAGAGTTTCCTTGGGAATTAGAAGGATCTCCCAGCACTTTATCCACTGTGCCACACTAGCCTGTTTCATAAAGTTTCTGAGGAAGAGAGGCTTCCCCCACCCTGGTGTTTTACTAGAGCATTTGACCCATGTTAATTTTAATATTTGTATGTATGTGTTTTATCCTGTATAATTTCTGCAATATAAATCGCCTGGAGCATCTCGGATGGAGGGCGATTAAAAAGTAATTAAAGATGAGATGAGAAAGATATTACCTATCACCAGGTAAGGTTGAGAAAAACAAAGGGTTGTTGGACTTGTGATTGCCTTGGTGGACCCAATCTGAGCTGGCTCCAAACTCCACCGCAGGTTGAACTAGGTTAGTAATGTTTGTAATGAAATGATATTAAATGTTTGTTTGTGCTGTGTAGTCAGGCCCTGAAGTGTGTGAATATTTTGCACACAGAAACGCTGACTTAAGCCCTGCTTGACCCACCCCGATGCCCTCTCCCTCTCTCCTTCCCCTCCCTTTCTTCATTGGACTCCTCATTGAATCCATATCCTTATGATCAGGATGCTTGAAGCCTAATACATGAGTAATTTGTTTCACATTATACTAAATGTGCATTCTTACAGCTCAAAGAGCACTCTGCATTTTTACCTAAGAATATATATGCCCAAATCCTAACAGTAGACTTTACTATAATAAACCCACTGAATTAATACATTTAATGTTGGATTTACACGAATGCAATTCACATTAATTCAAATAGTATACTCTAGTTGGAACTACCCATAGAATTTAGGAAACTGTCTCACTGACAACAAACTAAGGTCATCATTCTTGGAAAGAACTCTAGCAACCAACCATCCATTAGGTAGCCCAGTAATAAATAATAATAATAATAATAATAATAATAATAATAATAATTTTAATACTTTATTTATACCCCGCTATCATCTCCCGGAGGGGACTCGAGGCTGCTAACATGAGGCCAAGCCCAACAATTACAACAAATCAAAATCAAATACACAGCAAATAACAACAACAAATAAAAATAAGCAACAAATTAATACAAAGTCAAACACAGGAAATGAAAATAAAATAGTAAGGTGAGCATAGGAGGCAGGGCCAATTACAAGGAATAACATTATAAAGTATAAAAACCCTGGGTGACGATGGATGAGTAGGGCAGTGTACCTGGTGGGGGATTTTAGATGGGACAAGCAATGGGGTGAGTTTCACTAAAGGATGAGATAAAGTGCATCAAAGAGCATATTGTATTGAGCTGGTCGTGGTATGGGGATTTGCATTTATTCCTCAAAGGCACACCGGAACAGCCAGGTTTTTAGGCTTTCCTGAAAGCTGCCGGGGTGGGTGCTTGTCTAATTTCGCTGAGTAACGAGTTCCAAAGCCGAGGGGCCACCACAGAGAAGGCCCTCTCCCTGGTCCCCACAAGTCGTGCTTGTGACGGAGGAGGAAGTGAGAGAAGGGCCTCCCCTAATGGTATTGTAGTGGATCACAACTTATTTTCTGCATTATTCAATTCATCATCAATCAGTACTATAGTTTAAGAATAAAAAAGAAAAAAATGGATAGGACTGCATTTGGCCAAGTCTTAGCGGTATCTCAAATCCTTATCCAAACCTGCCGAAGTTCTAGGATTAACAGCATCTTTTGTTCATCCATTATTATAGTAGTCCAACCTATTATTGCTTTTACTATTTAAAATTATGAGTGACTGGTTTAATGCAATAATATCTGGAAGTAACGCCCCGTCATATGTTGACGGTAACAGGAGACAGTTAAATAGAAACCTGTCTGTTCAATCTGCATGTACATCAAGTGAAGGCATATTCTTTATCTGACAGACAATTGCTTTCTCCTTCTTTGCACTTTGGTATAACTGTCAGGAAGTGGCAACTCCAGGAGTTTCTTACCTTGAGATTGGCACATGCTGGTAAGTCATTGTTGGTAGGTATTTCATTGTTGGTGTTCTCGGATCCCAGTGACTTTGATCTGTAAGCTGTTGTAGTTAAAGCTGTGGTTGTCTGGACAGGTAGGAATGGTTGCCACACATTCACATCTGTACCATTGCCAAAGGCCTGAATTGCATTTTCTGTTGGGGAAATTACACAGCAAATTCTGCATTAGATCAAGCTAGAAAGAATCTTTTAAAATAAACAGATTTCAGGATGCATGAGAATGGGAGAATGAAAGATGCAAACAAATTGTGCAAGGACAGGAGAAGAAACCGGTGGTGGTCTCTATGTCACTGGAGGAATTACTCTATTTGTGTTTTTGTTGCGACTTTAAAAGGCTATTCATGGTGATGAACTCTTTGGTGGAATAGGGTTCAGCACTCTGGATAACTTCTTCAGTGTCAGGACTAAAACCCTTGGGTGCACCTACACCAGTGTTTCCCAAACTGTGCTCCTCCAGGTGTTTTGGACTTCAGCTCTCAAAAATCCTATCCAGCTTTCCAGTTCTTAGCAACTGTGGGAGCTGAGGTCCAATGTATCTGAAGGAACAGAGTTTGAGAAACTCTAATCCATGGTGTCAAATTAATGGAAGCTGATACCACTTCAACTGCCATGGATAGTGCTATGAAATCATGGGAGTTGCAGCTTTACAAGGTCTTTAACTTTCTTTGCCAAAGAGTGCTAGTCCGTCACCAAAGTACAACACCCATAATTCCATAGTATTGAGTCATGGCAGGTAAAATGGTTTCAAACTGCATGAATCTATTAGGGGTGTAGAAGCACCCCCAGTTGGCATGGAAGCCCAGAAATGAAAAGTCACCACTCTTGTAACTTTTCATTTCTGGGTCATAATTTAATCTTCATATTCATAATTGCCATGATGACTTCAGTGAAAAAAATTGGGATTTAAGCTCAAAGTTTTAGGCTGCCTTCTTATAATGTATTCTGTAGCTACATAAATTAGGTATTTATTCAGTTGAAAATTCACAAAATGTAGTTGTGTTAGTTGGGTAGGTGGGGCAAATACCAGAATCCCTCTCAGAAAAATAAGCAGTAGGCTCCCCAAATCCAACAGGGCCACCTTACCAAATTGTGATGCAAAACGTATTGCCATCTAAAAACATTCTCATTCTCTATTGTCTATGCTCATCTACATGCCCTGTTGAATAATAAAAAGCTGCAAACTAAATTTATGGACTAATCCATTGCAACGTGGACCACAAGACAGTGCCAGGAGTAATCTCATGATGGGAAACAGTATTGTAAGAATACACGATTGTTTAAGTGTTCTACAATTAAATGAATTCACCATTTCAGGCATCATATCAATATAGTGTTTGATAAAGTCAAAGAACAACAGTAAGAAATTTCACTAAATATTTATTTATAGCAAGTGCTTTTTACAAACTAATATGCAGTACTTTCATATATAGGCAGTCCCCAAGTAATGAACAAGGTTCTGTAGGTTTGTTCTTAAGTTGAATTTGTTTGTAAGTCAGAACATGTAGATACACACACACACACAAGCTTTGGATATTACAGAGAATGGTTAAAATCCCTGTAAGGTTTATTTTGTTTTATGTGTCCCTGTACAGAAAATTTCCCCTCACTTTCTGTCCCTGTGACAACGGGATTTTGGAATATTTCCCTTGTTGTGAAAACAAGGATTTGTGACAAAGCTTCACTGGAGACACCTTTTCCCCATGATAGCTCTTTCAGGAGTGATTTTTTAATCCTAGTGGTAGATTTCTCTCACTTCCTATTGTGTCACCCCTGTTCTTAACGATGAGTCATTTGTAAGTCAATGTTTGTAAGTTGAGGACTGCCAATACATGATTATTATTATTATTTTCACTTGCAGTCTTCAAACAAAATCTGCATAATTAGGTGGGAGAAGCATGCTTATACTAGAAGCTGAAAATGTAAAAGTTGAAAGGCAGACTGTTGGTTTTTCATGAGATTAAATGGTGTGTTTATCGCAAGAATAAATTGGTTGTGCTTTTTAAAAAAACACAGACACAAATGAATAGGAAACAGTTTTTAATCAGGTCTTTGGGGACTCAGCATGGATTTAGGGATTTCTTATTTCAACTCATTGTATAAGAAGTAAAACCATTCCACTAGGGACTTGAGTGTGGAAGTTATTAATACATTCCCTCAATAGCATCCAGCACTTACTATAAATTATTTCACTTTTCCTTATCTTTGAAAGATGCACTTTAGTCTAATGTGTGTGTGTGTGTTTAAGAATTCTAATAAGAGGAGGAAATGATTTATAGACTTCAGAAATGGGCAGGCTGATGTGAAGAGAAGTGAGGAAAATCTGTATGGATTTTCATGCCATGCAGCATGTTATAGAAAACTAAAAAATGATCCCAGAAAGCTGACAGATAGTTACCCTGAATGAAATAAACTGACATCTCATTGTTCAAAATACCATCACACAAATTCTAAGGACTAAAAGAACACTGCCCTAGTTCCAATTATTCCTTCCAGCTGGAGTACACCCAGTGAATAAATAGGAACTTGGTAAATCAACATTTATGCAAGTTCCATTGATACAATATGATTACTTGAGAATAACAATTAGATTTGGGCCAGAACGTAGAAATAAATTTGAGCATATTTAGAAGATTCAGTGGTATAAACTACTGTCACACAATAGGGAGAAGACACAGGTGTCCTTGAGCCTTTGAGTAAATAGATCAGAGTTTCAGAAAGTTCCCTTTTGGACTACAGCTCCACAAATCACGCACACAGTATGGTTTAAGCTGTGAGATAAAGAAATGGCATATGGTCCAATCAAATGAGCCATTGTGTTAGACAAGGAGATTGAAGAGTTGGGGGTAAGGATTACTGCATGAACAGGCTGTTGAAATATATGATATACGACTGCTGAACAATAGTCCAAGTCACTTTTTAACATCTGCTAATGAATAATACATCTCCAAACAAGAAATGGTGGGGTTTTTTTTACAAAGCATCAAGAAGTTTTGGTGTAAAATCAAGGCTTACAAAAGCCAATCAATTAACAAAAGGGATAATGGAACATTTATGCCCCTTCTGTAACATGCTATTAAAGCAGGGACACCTTTAATTTCTTCATGAATAGAAGGTCTCTTTGCCAGGATGAGTATAATTTTTCCTCACAGTGTCCTCTAATGTCATTGCTTTATCTTCATTAACATTTTTATTCCGGCACCAAAAGAGAGGACAATGGAACTGGGGGTTTCTTTTAAAAGAAGGTGTGTAATGATGCAATAATGATCACACTTCTAAATGAGTGCATTAGCAAATTATTAAAACAATTAAGAGTGTGTATGAGCAGCAACAGGTCTGAGTGATTCCAGTTCGGCCATCAGAAGTCTATGCACTTTCCTCTTTTTAAGAAATAGCAGAATTTCAACTGAATTTCCTGAGAATGTTCCTGAGGCACATTACTAATGTGATAAATAGGTCTAAGAGCCTATTAGCTTTTCACATTTAAGCAAGATCTGAAATGTGCAATTCAAGGCTACTTATGTCTCAGTTCCCACGACATTTTTCTAACCTGAAGATAATGGCTGGATTTAGACATAATGCCAAATTATGGCTTAGCATTACATATCTGAACCTTGAGTTTCCCATTCCCTCCCCTCTTTAGTGGTCATACAGAGTTTGAAAGATTTCATTTCTACTTTTAGTTATCCATTTGTTCTTATGTGCCAAATTGGCACTATCGTTAGTCTTAATTATGGAAAACATGAGTCTAGGGGAAGCTGTCACTCAAATTCTCATTATGCCTGACTATTATAGTCTCACAGGCCAGAACTGATGAAAGTTGAGGCCAGTGCCATCTGGAAGACACAGGACAAGAAATGAAAGTTTGACTGTAGTTTTTACCTAATCTAAGATGTTTGTCTGGTTACACATAAAAATCCAAATCACAGATAATCAAAAAACAATGAAGGGATGCAGGAGAAGAGGAGATCCCATAAGCCTGGGCCTCATTTATAAAGGATGACACAATAACTTAGTATTTCTTTTTAAAAGAGCCACAATATCACCTGTGAAGAAGATAAAGTATCACCTAAAAGTTTAAATGACTGTTCCTCTGTTATTCCATTGGTATACTGCAATAATATAAACAACCACGTGTACATTGTATTATTCTTGATTATCAAAGGGTGTCTTAATGTTAAGAAAATAGACATCTTTATACCTCAGGACCTTTTTCTGGTGAATTTGTTCCCACTAAAACACAATTATTGTTTTGTATAGAAAATCTATATTTTTTCCACTTGAAACAGTATCTTTTTCTGCACTGCACAAGTTTTCTGGGCAAAAAAGTGCATTTGACACAAAAGAGCAGAAAGTAACTTTTTTGGAGTGAAAGAGTCCCAATTTACAAAATTTGTTGAAAACCACACAAGAACTTTTGTTCTTTGCAGTGCAGCAAAAATGTTCAAATCATTCATTCTACCATACAAGAATGAAATATGAGTACGTAGATGTGCCCAATAGTACAAATGCTCAAATGTGATAAAATATATGATAAAGCAGTTAAATGATCTAGGAGACACATATCTTCAAGAAATGTGTCTTCTAGATCATATAACTGCTTTGTCATATATTTAATCGCATTTCTGCACAAGATGTGTGGCAAAATCCCCATCATCACATGGCAACTAAGCCCTTCATATGCAGCTGTTCATTTCTCTGGGATCTGGCACTTAGGTGATTCTGAGAAAACAGTTGTTAAATAACCATTTTGCAAACAACCTCCATGTTTGCAACATAGTTTATCAGACATAAATATGGTACTCACTAAGGCATATATTATCCTGGAAGAAGTTCAGAAATTTCAGGCATTCTTCTAGATCATTGCCACTGTTGCTGCAATCACACCATGGAGCAACACTGAGACTGTTGTAGTTTAAATAATTTGGTGTCATAACAGTACCTGTTTTTTGAAAAAGCAAAAATATAATATGATCATGCTTTTCTCAGTCGTTTCATGGAAAGCAAATCAAGACACAAATATCATTTTGTAAAACAAGCAAAACTGGATTATAATATAAACATCTGACAGAATTCATTCTTTTCAAAACATCACCTGGTTAGTATGAGGAAGGCTATGCAAGCAAGAACAGATAACTAATGTGGATGCAGTGATAACTGCTTCAATTTGTGCACAGACTGTTCTTCAAATATTATCCAAAAGTTATAACTACAGCCATATAAATCAAAAGGAGCATTTGCTTATTCTGAAGCAATAATGTAAGAGAGCAGCATTACAAACTTCATTTATTTTGTGTGCCTGAGGAAGCACCAATGTGTTCAGATAATCTTTAAGTAGGAATGATGTTGGCAGAAAAAGAAAGAAGAATTAAGCGTCAAGAATCAAGTATTAAGAAGGAACACTGTGGGTGTTATTACATTGCTGAAATCAGCCTGTGGCTCATGCAGTATACAAAATCTAGTCTGATTTGAGAAGTCCGTGAACTGAAAACAAGACAGCGATGAGAAATTGTTAACAGTAGTGCAAAAATAACGAAATATAAATATTCCTTAGAGCGAATGGTACTGGTGCCTTTTAAAAACAACATAGTAGAAAATGCATCCAAACGACATACTTCAGAAGTTTTGGACAACAGAGGTTCATCTTTTCTCAGAACTGTGATGCTGAGAACAACATTTGTCTCTCTATAGAAAATTTCTGGTATATACTGGGGAAAATATAAGTATTAGTCCAGGGACTGAATGGCATCAAGAAAGGAAAACCTAATATACAACTCAAAAGAAGTAAATGTAGATCACCAAATTTTTATGGTGTGAATCAAGAGATGTGAATTTATGATTTCTGTGCGCATGAAAATATTAATGCAACCCCATTGGCAATATGTGCATGAGCAACAGGCATCACTTCTATCACTGAAGCTTGAAAGAAACTGAACAAATCAGCCACTGTATGAAATGTGAGGTAATGAAACACAAACATTAACAAGCTGCTATAGACAAAAAGTAAAATGATACAAGATACAATGAGCATTACAAACCAAACCAATGGTTATATTTTGTTATTGAAGGCAACAAAATTGGATAGCAAAGAATTTCGCGTTTGCATTTTGACTTACAATTCTAACTCTTCAGTATCTGCAGAAGCTTGGCAGATCTGGATTAATGATAGGCAGGTGAAGGAATGCAGTCAGATGGGCAAGCCTCATAAGTGCTATTAATCAGAGCTTGATGAAAGATAAATAGGAGGGATAAATTAAAGGGTATGCTTATGATGGACTGTTCAGATGACCCATGCATGCCACATGCACAGTGCAATCAGTGATAAAGGACTAAATGTCCAGAAAGCCTGTTCAATTACAAATAAATGCAAGTATAATATCTGGACATCTAGGGATACCATTATAATATTTAAATCACACAAAACCAGTGTAAGAAATAAAGTAAAAGACAAGAGTAACTCAGGGAGGAAATATATGCCGATATTTCAGAGTATTGCTGTTGTTATGTGCCTTCAAGTCATTTCCAACCTGTAGTGATACTAAAGTCAACTTATCATAGGATTTTATTGGCAAGATTTGTCCAAAATACTGAGATTGTATGACTTGCCAAAGGTCACCCAGTGGGTTTCAGGGCAAAGAAGGAATTCCAAAGCTGGTCTCCGGAACCACAATCCAAATGATCAAACCGCTGGCTTTGGTGGAAATAAATTATGAGGGTTATCCAAAAAGTAATGTTACATTTAAAAAAAAATACAAATAATGAATATATTTTAATAAAACATTCATGGATTGTAGCATAGGTATTACATTATTTTTCCACATAGTCACCATTCAGTTCAATACATTTTGTAATCTGTGGGGCAAGGTTTTGATGCCTGTGTCATAGAAGTTTCCCTCCACCTTTTTCAGCCAGTTCGTCACTTTGATTTTCACCTCATCATCGAAAAAGTGTTTTCCACCAAGGTGTTCCTTCAATTTAGTGAACAAATGATAGTCACTGGGTGTGAGATCGGGGATATGAGAGGGGTGGTTTAAAACATCCCAAGCAAATGAAGTTGACAATTCTTGTGTTGCATGAGCACTGTGTGGATGCGCATTGCCATGAAGGAGACAGACTCTTGCTGTCAGCATCCCACGACATTTGGTTTGGATGGTTCTGTGAAGTTTCTTCATGGTCTCACAGTATATTCCATACCCATTTTGTCACATGTTGTCTTGACATTATGTCCTCTCCATAAACTGAAATGATTTTGCGATGAATCGCAGCTGCATTCATGCCCTTAGCGTTTAGGTAGCATATTACAGTGCAAACTTTGCACTTGGAGGGAAACAGAATGAGGATGCTCATCTGTAACCTTCACTGCAATTGAAAAAAAATGGGTTCCCCTAGAACTGCAGAGACCAAAATCCACTGATTATAGTAATGCTCTGTATTTTGTTGATATGTGGATTTGTAAGTATACATTGAGTTAATTTAGATACCTTCACTACAATGTCAGTGGATGAGCTACTCACCACTGATCGTTCACTTCCGCTGGCTTCCCGCTACATGGCAGTGATACCACACTCCCCTGAGAAAATTTACTGTAAGAGCTACGTGCCTTGTAACCTTATTTTCTGGATAACCCTCATACTTAATGTTAAGGATATCCTTCTTACACTGAAACAGACTAAAATGGCTAGCTCTTTGAAAATCACCATTTGGTATGTGATTTACACTCCAATATAAACAGGCGATGAATCTGAGGTAATGATGACAGGTAATGAATCCAGAGGTAGACAGAAATGTCCCCTAGGACAGATTAAGGGTTAAAGGGGGGGGGGGGCAATCTTCATTAGTCTGTAAAGGCTAATAATAGGGAAGTGAACATTAAAAGAAAACAAGTTTAAAGATGTGTATTCTCTGGACTCAAACAAAAGATGTTGAAAGACAACAAAAACAACTGTGTCAATCCAGGGTTAAAAACAGGGATAAGAATACTCTGGTATCCTACTGTAACCATCATTTTTGAAACCTAGTCATCTTTTCAAGTGATTTGATAGAAGGTTCTTGTTTTAGGAGGGGAGGCCACAAAGGTATTTTAATTATATTGATATCTAAAGTGATGCAAGAATCTTGCGGGTGTCAGAGACGTGCCAAGGGCCACTATGGATCTCTGATGGGTTGCATGCCTCCTTATCCCAACGTCTCTTCTAAAATGATAAAAGACTAATATAGAAATACTGTTAAACAAAGGATGAAATAGGAAAAAGTATGTTTCTTCAGTTATATTCTATCAAGATATAACTGAAAGACAGTTGGCAAAGCAATCACAAACCTAGAATAGAAACAAGGGGACAGAAGTAAGGCCAAGTAGTTTAGATGACATCAATCTCCTTTTCTTTTCTTTTCTTTCTTTCTTTCTTTCTTTCTTTCTTTTGAAGAAGGGGGCCTTCTTTCAGTTAGTATCTTGAACATTATTCCAGTTTTTTTCTCTAACTACCACACTTATAAACTGTCTTAAACACCATTCTTGTGAAAAAGATGAAGTTTGAATTAGTAGTAAACTAAAGTTACTACTAATTCAAATGAGGACTTTTTAAAACTGGTCTTCATGTCTCAATGTTGAAGACACAACGAAGTGATATCACAATTGTAACTTGATGAGAGATAACTTTACAAATTTAGTTAATGTTATAGTAATGGTGAATGCCATGATCAAATGGTGGACAAACAATGGCACACAGCTGAACTGCTGGCTTGTGCTATATCTCATGTTGCTACATTTAGATGTGCCAATATTTTTCTAAGTAACTTAAATATCACTTTTTGTTACTTTTGTGAAACTAAGAAAATAATATGTAAGAACATTATTAGCTATTATGGCATAAAAAGGGGGAGTATTAACTTGATCAGGAAAAAAAACAGTTTGTTAGAGTACAAGAACTGTTTAAGGAGAGAAAATACTGATCACTATCAGACCTCTGGTCATATCTGGGTTCTGCTAGTTCATGTTTAGCCCAGTTACCATCACTGGCCACACAACCAACCGACACAACTTTGTGAATGATAGTTGGCTTCTGTAAATCAATGTGGATATTTTATGTTCAGATATTATGTATTATATAATTTTTGTTTGATTATGTTTGGTTTAATTTATTGACATTAGGTGCTAATGTTGTTTTCTTATGTGGGGTTTATCTGGGATTATTATGTCGGTACTTGTTTGTTCTATGGAGGCATTAAATGTTTGCCGTTATATGTTGGAATCTGCCCTGAATCCCCCTGGATATAAAGTGCTGCTGCTGCTGCTGTTGTTGTTATTATTGTTGTTTTTGTTATTATTATTATTATTATTATTATTATTATTATATTCCCAATTGCACAAAGATAACTGAGCATGCTCCATTGAATGCTGGGCATTGGCATTTCAGTGGGGGATGAAGGGATGAGAATGCGGAAAGACATGTTCCAAATGCAGGCTATTTGGCTAAAACACAGAACAGTACCACTCCACACATGTATATTTTTGCAATTCGTATAACTGAAAATTAAAAGTTCCAAAAATCATAAGACAAAATTACATCCCTTGATTCTCTAAAAAAAGGCTTCAATAGAGATTATGATTAAATCATCTGACTCTCAATAGTATGTGCAACTAGAAGACATTGTTTCTTCCCTGAGCATTAAAGACTATCAGGTCCAATTTTCATGACTGCTTTTTAATATGACAGGCCTATTTGGAAGTGATTATTACCTGCCATTTTCACATCACAAGATGTTCTTGTGGTGCTCTCCCATTTTTTAAAAAACAGACAATTGAAGGGATTTTAGGTTTTTTTTTTTTTACAGTTATATAGTTGATTGGGTTCTGAACCTCTGAAGACGCCAGCCACAGATGCAGGTGAATTGTCTGGACATAATGCTACTGGAACATGGCCATATAGCCTGAAAAACTCACAGCAACCCAGTGATTCCGGTTTTGAAAGCCTTCAAAAACATATTATATATTTGATTGTTTGAGTATTTTGATTGGTATTGGTAGGAGCCACTGATGGCGCAATCGGTTAACCCTTGTGCCGGCTGAACTGCTGACTGAAAGGTCGGCGATTCAAATTCGGGAAGTGGGGTGAGCTCCCGTCTGTCAGCTTTAGCTTCCCATGCAGGGACAAGAGAGAAGCCTCCCACCGGATGGTAAAACATCTGGATGTCCCATGGCAACATCCTTGGAGACAGCCAACTCTCTCACACCAGAAGCGACTTACAGTTTCTCAAGTCGCTCCTGACACAAGAAAAAAATGGTGTTGGTTATTATAAGCTGCTCTGAAGGATGAGAAACTAAATTGTTTGTTTGATTAATTAAGTAATATGGCCTGAACAGTTACACGTAGAATCCCCAATGCAGGAATGCTAATTTTCTGATGATATATGCTTTTGGCACTTGGTACTTCCACACCATTAAGCTGGAGAAAACAAGTGGCTCTTGAAAGGTTACATTTCCTGCATGGAACACTGCTATAAGAAGTGTTAGTTCTGGCTGCTTATGCATACAGAAAGTATTTATTTAAAAAAAAAATTATAATCCTCGACATGAGCAGCAAAATCCATGGTAAAGGATGGATGACAGGAAGTGCTCCTAGAAGCAAGTAGAACTTGGTTGCATAAGTTGCTGGAAATCAGTATAGTTTTTGGCTTGCGAACAAAATCTACTCCCTAGAATTTGTATGCATTTTAACTGTACACTAACATTGTAGAAGAATGATGTTTAGCCAATGAATATATGAACCCAAAAATTGGGAGGACGGAGTACATTAAAATATGTAGCACTTTCTGTTTTATGAGAAACCTAATTGAATGTTTTGGAGTTTTGTTGTGTGTGTGTGTGTCAGGAGCAACTTGAAAAAGTGCGAGTCGCTTCTGGTGTGAGAGAATTGGCCGTCTGCACGGACGTTGCCCAGGGGACACTTGGATGTTTTTGATGTTTTATCATCCTTGTGGGAGGCTTCTCTCATGTCCCAACATAGAATCATAGTGTTGGGAAGAATCCTCATGGGCCATCCTGCCAAGAAGCAGGATAATCACATTCAAAGCACCCCAGCAGATGGCCATTCAGCCTTTGTTTAAAAGTCTCCAACGAAGGAGCCTCCACCACTCTCCGGGGCAGAGAGTTCACTGCTGAACAGCTCTCACAGTTAGAAAGTTCTTCCTCATATTTAGGTGGAATCTCCTTTCCTGTAGTTTGAAGCCATTGTTCTGCGTCCTAGTCTCTAGGGCAGCAGAAAACAAGCTTGCTCCCTCCTTATGACTTCACATATTTATACATGGAGTTCAATGGTGGAAAAATAAGAACCCTTAATGAGAAGGAGAGTGACAGTTCGGCCTTGTTATATATAATAATTGAAAGTCTGTGCCCTTTATGGCAGCATCAATTGGTGGCTTCCATATCAAGAATATAATAAATTTATCTTGCGTTTTATGTCACACTTTAAAAGAGCTCTCCAAGCCACTGAACCCTATTCTCAACTCCTTTAAAGTTCAGAGCAGATTTAACTGCTTCGCTGATGATAGGGAATATGGGCCCACTAGGTATTGAACCACAATTCCCATTATCCCTCACTACTTCTTATGTAGGCTAAGGCTAATAGGAGTCGTAAAAGGACATATGCCTCCCAATTCTGCCTTATAGTGATGAATTTGTTCCAATTATCCTAATGGTCCATTCCACACAGCTGAATAAAATCCCACACTATCTGCTTTGAATTGGGATATATGGCAACGTGGACTCCAATTCAAAGTAAATATTGTGGGGATATTCCAATTCAAAGTAAATATTGTGGGTTATTCTGTCTTGATATTCTAGGTCAGGGATCCTCAAATAAAGGCCCAGGGGCTAGATATGGCCCTCCAAGGTCATTTACCCGGCCCTAGCTCAGGGTCAACTTAAGTCTGAAATGACTTGAAAACACAACAACAACAACAATCCTATCTCATCAGCCAAAAGCATGCCCACACTTCCCATTGAAATACTAATAAGTTTATATTTGTTAAAATTGTTCTTCATTTTAATTATTGTATAGTTTTAAATGTTTTTTGCACTACAAATAAGGTATGTGCAGTGTGCATAGGAAATCATTCATGTTTTTTTCAAATTATAATCTGGCTCTCCAACAGTTTGAGGGACTGTGATCTGTCTCTCTGTTTAAAAAGTTTGAGGACCCCTCTCCTAGGTTATATGGCTGTGTGGAAGGGCCCAAAGACTTCAGTACTCGTGGTTTTAAAAACCTTATTTTGGAAGGCTGCACATTTTTATGAGTAACTTCAGCAAGCGTGATATGAACTCTTGTTATGCTAGGCAGTCTCCATTCTCTTGTCTGTGTCTTGGGACTGCTAGGAAAGAAGAAGAATGTGTATTTCTGCTCAAAAGTCTGATCTCCACTTGATCTTGCTTCCTTAGGGAGCCATTCCCTTGATCTTGATGCCAGAGAGTATTTTTGCAGTCTTTCTTCTATCATTTGTGGAATATCTTTGCCCATGGAAACATAAAAGCTCCTCTCTGCAGGAACAGGTTTATATTTAAGGTTAAATTGCATAATGGTTCCAATAAAATCCTTAGAAAAAGTCATTGTGTCTGGGAATGACTTACCAGCAGCTGTTATTCTGACTTTTCCATTAGTACCAAAGTTATTTCTTTCCAGCAGTTAGCATCCATACATCACTTGACTAGATTTGATGTCTAAGATATTCAGTTCTTGGTCCTTGAGTCAATGTCTTTCATCTGCAGCTAGTTAAGTAATCTTTTGGATTTTCTTCCATGAAAACATTTCTTCATGAGACTCTTCAAAGCGATCATACTTTCCCAGTCATCATGCCCATTTATTATTGTCTTCTATAGACAGATTTAGCTAAAGAGTATGGGGAAGTTGCCATTCTGGCTCAAGGATATTAAAGAGACAATGAAATGGTAGATGCATTTCTTTGACCCCCAACTGACAAGCCTTTGAGTAACCATCTTTGTTGGAGGAAAGGAATGGGCTAATTAACTTGGACTTATCTGTATGCAAACAGCGAGCTCCCTTCAATGTTAACGGCTTGTATATGTCCAATGCATTTTATTTTTCACATGCATGCCTCTTTTAAAAATGGCTTTCAAATATATCTCCTTTCTGAATAAGAGCATTCATTTTTGTTCATGTTTCCCTTAGGTACTATCTCATCAGAAAAGATTTGCTTAACAGCTACAGGAGTTTCAGCTGCAATTTTCACACTTAGCAGAAGCAGGAATGTTTTGTGACAGGTTTAGACTCTGAACTTGAAACACATCTAATATCTAGCCTCTGTGATATTTAGTTTCTCATGTTACCTTTTCTCTCCCTCCCTAAAACAAATGCACAGAGATCCTTAAGATGAGCAATTTCTTCAAGAAACTGGTAGACTATCAGCTCACAGTCTCATTCTGAAGTGTGTCTGTGGTATCCGACAGTCATTCAAGCAGAGGTAGGAATGATAAAACCAAATCTTATGTATGAAGATGATCTGAAGAGATAGTTTTTTTGGTGGAAATGGCAAATACCTCAGAAAGGATTTGATAAATACAACAGTGGGGTTATTCTCAAGGAGAGTGACTGGAAGCAAATTAAAAGACAAATGGATACCCCTGCTTTCATTTATCAAGAATACTTTATCCTTTCCTAAGAAACAAGAAATCATTTTGATGGTGCAATAAAACTCTCTCCCACACAACATGGAATATTCAAAAATGAGCAGTAAGCAAGAGGTCCATAAAGAGTTATGTGCATTTGCAATTCATGTTTGTATTCTGCAAAAATCTTACATAAACTTTTGTACAGCATTTATTTACATCACTCAATCACTGTATTTCAGGTTTCCCATTGGCAGAAAGACTGTAACCAGCTGAACAAAATCCAATCTCCCTTTAGACCAGATCTACACAACATATGATCCATGGGCTACATATAGTCCCCAAAATGATTCAGGGTTGCCCAAAGAGGCTCTAAGCCAAAGGGCGGATCGAGACAGCATTTTATCCCAGAAGTACCTGCATTTAAAAAACACGGATGTTTCTGGGAAGCTGTCCACACCCACCCCAGAAAGCACGTGCTTTCTGGGGTGGGTGTCCAGACGTTCTCTCGGAACTAGTCTGAGAGAACCTCTGGAGGCCCTCCCCCCATCCTCCCAAGCTCCCGGACCCCTTAGAAAAGTAATACGAACTTATGCGACCTCCATTACAAGCTTCGGCCAGCTCTTTCAGCACGTAGAAATGACGTGCCACAAGAACCAGCTCTCCTGGTGCTCTTCTACGCACCGGGAGAGCTGACCGAAGCTTGTAATGGAGGCTGGGTAAGTTTTTACTACTTTTCTAAGGGGTCTGGAGGCTTTGGTGGATGGGAGTGGGTATTCCCACAGGCTTATTTAGCTCAGTAAACTTATTTAGCTCAGTAAACCCAGTATTCTGCAGTCCAGAACCGGAAATAGTGGTTTTATTCCACGCCTTCCAAGAAGGCATGGAATAAAGCTACTGTCTAATTAATTCACTACAAACCAAGGTCTGGGCAGCCCCTCCTTTATTGCGATAGATTCCGCAATAAAGGTAATGTCTGGATGGGCCTTTAGACTCTGAGAGTCATGGGATCGCAACAAGCACTTTAAGGATACTCCAACCCATACTCAAAACTTTAATGGTACTCAAAACCTTTTGTCTCACTGCTCTCCTTCACAAAAGAGCCATGTGAATATCTCTTTCTTGCTGGTGTGCCTTGAGCTACTACATGGGGAAGAAACAGAGGAAAATCCCCAGCGGTTCCTTCCTACATCCTTCCCTCCTTCTGGTGTGGGAGGGGGTGGCGACCTCAGGAAGCCACCTTAGCCCAAGCCCTTAGCCCAAGCCCAAGTTATTCTAATTTTAAGGCCTTATTTTTTGGGGGGGGGGGGGGGTTGGGGAGGTGTCTGGGTACCCTTCCAGAAGGCAACAGGAGGGCATCTAGACACCATTCTGGGAAAGTGCAGGTTTTGGGGGAAGGTGTGTGGATTGTAACCGAGCTGAAACAGGTTTTAAAAACCCTCTTTGGCACAGGTTAAAGTACTGCCTGGAAGCGGCCTGGGAAGAACCTAAAAGACACACAATTATGTCTGATATGGCACCTGTGATGGCACAGATTCTGGCTTTTTTAATGCCTAGGTTGGGAATGGCAGCAGTGGCCAATGTCAGCTGGCTCCCTGATGTGGCACTGGCATTTTTCCTTTCCACAAAATGAACCTTGGGTCATTCCCAAACTTACAAGTATATCCTCATAAGGAATTGGTGTTAGAGAATGGAAAGAAAAAAGAAAAAAATGTTAAAATAGTTTGGGGGGAAAGATAGAAAAATTAGGAAAAGGCAGGTTACTTTGATTTCCCCCCAGGCATTGACATTTTTAGGAGGCGTGGAGACTCAGAAGATGATGACAGAAGTTCCTGTGATTACTCCTTATAAACTGCTGTTGAAGAGAATGCCTTTAGATGTATCTCATGACAACCATAATGTATGTTGTGGTCCTGAGATGAGAATAAGAACAGCTTGTGTTTATGAATGTGAGTAACTTCAGCAGTCCAGGAACTAATTCCTTACTGGAAAACAATCCAAGTAGCCATTGACTTGTTGATGGCATTCAGTGGAATGGTTCTGGGGACCTAATTTCCTTTCACACACACCCATCAACATTTCTGGATGAAAATAAGAGTGCTGTGAAGGATGTGCTGGTTTAAAGAAACAAATTGTGTCCAGTGTTACCTAACTCTGCTGCAGGAGAATATGGGAGAGATACTTTCAAATCCCAACTCTCAACTGATCCAATTCAGCGAGCAATGTACTACTGTAAAAGCAAATATCCTTGCACGTTGCAGAACTGGTTTGATATAATCTTCTCCAAAGTGACCAGTTTCTGGTATATTATCAAGTTAGATCAGAGCCAATCCGTTAAAGGTACTTAGAACAAATGGCCACTTTCCTTCAAAACATTCATTCATAACAGCCTTTCCAGTTGCAATCCACACCTTCATTTCTACACATTGTCTTTATGTTTAGAATTACAATTTAGGGGATTAAATTAAACATAACTGAAAACAGAAAACAACCCTTAGAGAGCCCAGTTAAGCTATGAAGTCTGGCCCGTATGCATTCATTCTATTTCTGAAACACAGTGAACATTTCAAAGACTTCTGTTTTGCTTTGTTTTGAGTGTTTTGCTTCATTTTCAAACCAAACACCAAAGGAAGCCTCACTTCCAACTGAAAAAGAAAGAAAAAAAGAAAACCAATCCAGAAAAAGCAAAGCTTACCAATAAGCCCGGAGTAAGCGAGGAGGCAGTCAGCATAGTTTTCCTTCAGACAGCTGCTAATAGACCGTGGCTCAGGTTGGCAGTTTGTGAAAAAATCTGCGAGGCGAGATCTGAAATGTGGTAAGAAAAAAAATACATATCTTAAAAAATATATATCACACCTCCAGGCAGTCTTACCTTTTCCACTCTTTTCTGTTTTTGTCAATATTGAATTCTCTATTACACACACATATTGTACACATTCAAGCTGTTAAGAGTGCTTTTAAAAAAAGAGCAATATTTATCTTAAGGTTTTATAGCAAAAAGAAAGCACTGTACGCAGAGAACCAAACAATCACAACTATAGCTGTGAAAAATACACATTTTGGACATGACCAAGAACTCAGCACCCAGCAACAACTACATCCATCAACAAACTGCTCACTTGGTGAGATTCTTTCATCAAACTTCAAAATCTATAAGAAAGAAATCATGCCCATCCAAGTAAGTGGGCTAATTGCTTACAGAGTGAATGTCTGGAAGCCTCATCGTTAAGTGGTTTGCACAGTTAATAGCAATCATGGCATCCTGCAAATGGCTGTTTAGTACTCTCTCTCTTACCATTTAAAGCCACTGAAAGAGTTTTACTTACAGAACAGAAAGGTGTAGAATCACATTAATGTTCATGCCGGGTAAAACAGCTAGCGTCTCCAAAACCCGATTCTCTTTAGAACATCTAAAACATACAGGCTGGAAAAAATGCCACTGTGAGCATGCTTAGGGCAGAAGGATCCCATAGCAACGTGGCATTTAAGTAATGCATAATCAGACTGGTGACTTTATCACCACAGTCCGTTGTCTTGCAACAACCGCAACAAATGGGAATGGTATTAAAACAATAACCAGCACACATGTCCATAATTGCGCCATCATGCCACCAATTTGAAAACAATTATTATCATGCTTGTGATGTACAATACAACTGCAATATTGGAGAGGATGGGTCAACGAAAGGAAAAAAATAAAGTCCAAATACTTCCAAATTGAGGGTAATACAATATAATACTAATAATAATACAGTATTATAATTATATATTTTATATTACATGTAATATTACTAAAAATATTACAATATAATGGTATAGTACAATATAGTAATATATAATACTGATATTGTGCTATGCTAATAATATAATATATTGTATGTATATATATCTTGTAAGGTGCTCTGAGTCCCCTTCAGGGTGAGAAGGGCGGCATATACATGTCATAAATAAATAAATAAAAGAGGAGGCTGCTGACTATTAACTCCTTCCTAAGGCAGCCGGTACGTCCACCATCACCACAGGAGGAAGGAGTATTGATTCTGGAGCGTCCCCTCAAAATAAACAAATGAGGCAAGCAGGGATGGAGGGAGTGAAACAAGAGACATCTCTGCTGGAAATTGGCTGAAAGAGCTGGGGTAATGTATTAAGGGACCATTTCCTTGGAGAGAGGGGAGGAGTGGAATTGGAGCTAATCTTCCTAAGCCTCTTTCTCCCATCTGCAAGAAGGAAATCCAAGTAAAGCAAACCTCAGCATGTTTGGGAATAGGGAAGGGGAGAGGAAGAGAATAATTCCCACTCACACCATGGGACTGCTAGTATCAGAACTGCAATGGAAGGGACTTATTGCACCAGAGGCAGACTTATTGCACCAGAGGAAACAGCAATATTTGGAGACACTGATGGATTTTTCCTTCAATGAAAAGGTGTGCTCCATCAATGATTTAAATGAAAAGCAGCAACAGGAGAGACATAATGCTGTGTTATAAGTATTGCCTAAAGACGCTATTACTTTACTGTAACTGTGACCTACCAGCCTCGTGTGATAAAGTCCTTTGTACTGTACCTGGCATCTTGAACTCTATGGAGATTTTAGGCAAATACTACATCAGCAGTATCAGTGTTATTGGGGTAATCTTATTTTTTTAAAAATGTGTATCCAATTTTATCTTTCAACTGACTACCAAATGGCTTATAACAAAACCATTAAAATGGTAACTAACAATAATTAACACAATCTCAAGCAATTAAGAGGAACAACCAAAGAAGACACTCAGCCCTAGCAATTTAACAACCCGCCAATAAAAAAGAGAAAACAATATTTACTGCAGTACTAGGAAAGTAGTAAACAAACAAAAAGATCCTGTTTCAAAGGCTTTAAAAAAAAAAAAGCATACATTTTTCACCAGGCATACAATGGCACATAGTGCCATTTCAGAAATGACATGTGTCATTAATGAAGAAATCCCTTTTCTTTCCTGGCATGCTACATTCACACACATAGAACTTGGCGATAAGAATGCTATCCCTTTTTGTTTTGACATTACTAAGTAGACTTATCTCCCAAACGTTAACCTTTACAATAAATCAAATTGGGGATCTTCACCATTACTCTTTAACATGCTGTTGTTGAAATGTGCCTTTAAGTGGTCTTCCTCTTATGATAACCTGTAAGAGTTGTCTTGATCAAGATCACTAAGGGGATTTTCATGCCTTAGCAAGGATTTTGAACCCTGGTCTAACACTGAAAACATTCACATGCAAGGCATATTAGTCTGACTTGTTCTTTTGTAGCTTTTAAATTATATGTTTACTAAAATATACTTTAGAAGAAAAACTCAGCCAAAACGTCTATAAAAATGACTTTTTTAGAAGAAGTAACAATTTTCACATAAAATGTGTCTTTTTCATTTCCACGCTGCATATAGATCTAAGGAGACCATGAAAGCACCACTTCTGTTTCCAATTCAACCAATTATTTATGTTTTTGTTTGCTCCTTTTGCATTCTGCCTCTACCCTGAAGAACCTGAGTCAGTGCACATGACTTTTCTTATCCCTAAAATATCCTAAAACAAACAAACAAACCAAACATACAGCAAGGCACACCTGAATGCTGAGAAAAGGTTGTGGCATAATGTAAAATAAACCACGTTTAGATCACGTTTGAGCAGCTTACACACTGCCTTGCAAGAAAATATGCCACACAGTTGATCAATGAAGAACAAGTAGTTTACTCTTCTTAATTCAGAACAACATATGTACAATGTGACAGTTGCATCAACTCACACCATGTCCCCATAGAGAGATTTAAAATGGTATTTCTTTGTCCATATGAGAGACCTTCTTTCAGCAGCCAAGAAGCAAATCAGTCTGTCTCTCTGCTTCTCTCTCTCCATCTGTATAGCTCAAACCTGAACAAAAATGCAACAGTATCCAAAAGTTCCAGGCTCAGCCATCACCCCGTGCATTGCGCGACCAATCGGCTTCATGCATCTTATTTTACACTTGACACACACTCACTGATTCCTTGCATGCTCCAACAAAGGTGACTAGTTCAAGAGCATGAGACTTGGAAAATTCAACCTCATTTCCCAAATTCCAGTCCAATATTGTAAGACCCACACCAAACTGACAAATTTCCCACTCAAATGTGAGGAACATGTTTTGTATCATTATATGGAAAGCAGTCCAACTTCAGGTTTTACACCCAGTAATACTATTAATATACATATAGCTATCCAAGCACAAATCAATACAAAGCACTGTGCTTCTGTCCACTTGATAGGTTCTGTGCAAGACTACTCCCCGCTGAAGTCTGGCTTAATTTGAAATAAAGATTCCTGAGAAACTGAATTTTTCTATCTGCCAGCTGTCATCATCTAGTTTTCCTGGATAAACACGTTACCATTGGGAAAACAAAAAACAAATAAGTAAAAAGAAATCGGTAGATTCTTGCAACTTTTTCTTTTAAAAGAAAAGCCCCTGGAGACTAATTAATTCTGTTGCTATTATCATTTGATCTATACTTGTAAAGAGAAATAATGTATGTTATTGAGTAGATGGGTAGTAGAGCTGGATGGGCGAGTTTCAAAAGTTCAAAGGCTTGCCTTAATGAATAGACACAGTTCTGTTGTTTGTCTTGAAACTAGCCACACAAAAGCTCCACATTTCATAGTTTAGTTCAGGAAAAAAGTAGCTCAATTAGGCAAAACAAACTATTTGATTTGTAATTTACAATTTATTGCTGAGCCTGGGTTCATGCACTGTAAAACATCAAGGGATGGAAAGCAGCTAACATATACTCAGGCCATATCTACATTTATTTTTATATATTTTATTTTATTTACTGAATTTATATCCCACCTTTCTCCCTGTGGAGAGGAAGGCAGCTAACAACCACACCATTTGGTCACTGTTTAAAACCAAGCAAACACAAAAAAAATAGTACTATGTGGGTTGGGTTAAAATACAATTGAAATATAATAAATACAATTAAAATGTATTAAAAGGACACCCCTCCCAAATCCCACCCACAACTTCTTCAGCATCATACCCTTTATCCTCCTCCAAATGCCTGGTAACAGAAAAAGGTCTATACCTGCTCACAGAAGGCAAGCTGCAATGGGGCCATCCTGGTTTCTCTTGGTAGAGAGTTCTAGTCTAGAAGCGACCACAGAAAAGGCCCTCTCCCATGTTCCCATCAAACATACTTCATCGTATGGTGGGACAGATAGAAGGCCCTCCTCAGTTGATCATAGATCTCTACCAGGTTCTTAGAAAGAGATATGGTCTTTCAGATAACATGGACCAAAGCCATATAGGGCTTTGTAGGTCAAAACCAGTACTTTGAATTGTGCTCGGAAATGTGTTGGCAGTCAGCTGAGTTGTTGCAACAGCGGAGCTATATACTCCCTGTAGCCTTAGCTGTCTAGCTGCCACTCTTTGGACCAGCTGAAGTTTCTGAGCACTTTTCAAAGGCAGCCCCAAGTAGAACACATGACCGTAGTCCAACTGGAATGCATTTAAGGCCATACCACGGTGACCAGATTGGTCTTCTCCAGGAATGGGCAAAATAGAATTACTCCAGTCTGACATTCCATGGTTCAGTGTTATGGAATCACAAGATTTAGATGGGGAAATACTGGCCTATCCCTTCTGATCTATCTCTACTTTAGTAATGGAGATATATTGGTCTTAGATTTTCATTTAAAACCCAACAAGTAAGACTCAAAGATTTATGACTATCAGATAGGAAAACTGCTAGAGTGTAGATGGGGTGTATGTATCATTTTGCTCTCTCTGGAAAAAGGTTTGACCCTAAGGAGCTTTAAAATGTACCTCTGTCCCCATGAAAATTTCTGCCCAGAATTTTGAGTTCCAAATTATGTGTTTCTGTTTGTGGAGCACAGTATGATCCTTCTATCTGTGGGAATAAATTCCACGAATTGATGCATAAACATGAAACTATGGGTAACAGTGAATACTATATTTGTGTGCCTGGAATGACAATAGAATATCCACTATTTCCACCTCCATTTACTGGCTGCCCCATGGAGTGGAGAGTAGCTCACAAGTTAAGTCTGAGCTCCTGAGAGCAGCTCCCTCCCTAAGTGTCAAAACCAGTGGGAACCCTCGCTCCCTACTTTTTCCTCCTCAACAAAGAACCACATTTGGCATCCAAAAAGCAAGCTGTTCTTGTGAGCTCTGCAGCAAGCTGTTCTCACTTTCATCCATGGAGGCTCTGATGTCTGGACTCTATGGGACTCAGCAGTCTTCCATAAGAAGGTAAAAAAGTCTGCTACCATCATCATTGTAAGTAGAACTGCAGATACTGGCCCTGTTGATGGAAGGGTCATATTGTATATCAACCATTACTACCTGATTTTTTATTTCTTCAATTTACACTTGCAAAAGTTGTGCATGCCAATTCAGGCGGCAAGGCGGCTTCTGTTGCACTTATATCACAAGTTTTTGACATTTTCTTTTCTTGCTTAAATTCTATGCCATTTTAATAATACCTGGTTTATAAACTAAGTTTGTGTGGGTCTCACTCATAACTGTAAATCTCATTGAGAGCAAAATGTGAAGTCATTTCCTGTAATTTAAAAAGTTGTCTTTAAAATACTATTTCAAATTTTGAAATCTAACGTTAGTTTAATTTGTTAGTTGGAAGCTTCATTTTTCATCCTTTGCTCAGTGCTACTCAGTAGAGAGAATTGTCTGGGTTAGCAAGTACATTGTGGAGGTTAAAGGGTTGTGGTGTGCAGGCAGTCAGGGAATAACTGAATCCAGGTACGGGCAGAGGTGAGAACGGTTAACAATAGGTTTGGGAAATCTTAGAAATAGTTACTTCAAAACCTTTGAAGAAAGATAGGAGAGAAAAACCGTCTCAAATAAACTGTTTGCTACTACAGGTATACAGCAATTAACAAAGTGGGTATGGAATTGATCATTACTTCTTTAACAGATAAGGTGTATCAGAAGCAGAAACAAAATGGGAAGACACACACACTCAACAACATGATATAACAACATAATATTGCAGGTCTTGCATGCACACACACACACACACACACACAAATGTTTTTTTATTATAATTATTAAACAATCAGGTTTGATAAGCTTAGCAAAAAAAGTATTTTGAATCTTCTAGGGATCACCTGAAAGTTTGTTCTGAAACACATCCAGGGATTATATTTTTCTTTCACCAGCCTCCACTTTTCTTATAACTTCCATTTTGGTAGTCAAACTTCTAGATCTACATGTTGGGAGGATCTCGTGGGGCAGGCTTGTCTGTCCTCCCCTTTTCACACATTTTCATTAAAGGTTTCTGGAGGCAGTTGTTGTTCACCTTACCTATTTAGGTAAGAACACATGGCTAGAATAGAATGAAATAGAGTCCAGCTATTTCCCATGTCTAACTTTATTGGATTGTTTATTACACACACTGCTGCAACATGACACCAAATTTCTGACATTTCTCCACCTCAATTCACCACTCTTCCAATGACGACGCTCTTAAAAAAAACCTTTCAGCAAGACCAGCAGTTCTGAAAGTGTGCTCCGCATAGCCATTGGGGCTCTCTTCTCTCCTCCAAGCTCTTTTCTGCTCCTCCCTCTCCCCGTGCCTCCTTCGCCATCAAAAGTCTTTTTAACCTGTCTCACTTGTCACCAAAAGCCTTCCCCCCTCATTCCCTCACCACCAAAAGCCCCTTTCCTTCCATTTGTCACCCCCAAATAATTTCTTCTCTCTTCCTTTCCTCACCCCCAAAAGCCTGTTTTCCTCACCTTTCCACCAAAAGCTCTTCTCCCTCGCCTTGCTTGCTTCCAAAACTATTTCCTTCCCACCACTCGGGGTGCTTTAATTGTGCTTTTCCTGCATGGCAGAAGGGGGTTGGACTAGATCGGCCCTGGGGTTGCTATCATCATCATCATCATCATCATCATTATCATCATAATCATCATTACAAAGGCTTGGTGGCCATTTGTTGTGGGTGCTTTGATTGGGGCTGGACTAGATGATCCCTGGAACCTTCCACTGAAATATCGTTACGTTTATGTTGGTCTAAAAGTGTGTCCATGTCTAATAGATAGATAGATAGATAGATAGATAGATAGATAGATAGATAGACAGACAGACAGACAGACAGACACACACACACATTATATAGAATAGAAAAACATTTATCAGAGCTCCACAATAAACTTTTGCTTCAAAAAAAGGGCCCAGAGGCTGATAAAATTTGAGAACCCCTGAGCTAGACAATGGGCAAGAAAGAAAGCAGGCATTGGATAAGAGTAAAAAGTGTTTTGTTTCAAAAAGATGCTTATTATTAGAGACTTTGTTAAGTGATATACACCTGTATTCATTAGCACGTGTAAAGGCCAGGGATACAAGGGTAAGTTCAATATATACCCATGCAGGTACTTTCACCAGAAAACACATGTGAAACAGACCCCCTTCTTTATCGTTCTTATATTCCCAATACTTCACAGGATAAAATTAATTTTGCATAACTAGTTTTAAAAGAGGAAAAATCATCACGATTACATTTGTCTACAAAAATTAGTATGTATTGAAATTCAATGCTGCTGTAAGCGAAATAGTTCAAACTTTTAAACCTATCTTTATTCTAATGTTGGAAAGCTCTTTGATGTCTGGAAATTATCTGAAGCAATTATCACTTTGGCCTTTTTAACAGTTTCTTAATTGAACTATTCAAAACTAGTGTGTGCTAGTTCAAAAACTACTCACTGTACATTTGAAAAAGGACTAATGCTACTGCGTTTAGCAAATTGTGCTAAATTTCCACTGATTTCTTTTCTCTCCTTAATCCACAGGTGAGGTCTAAAGCTAGCTTACAGTACATTTGTAGGAACTGTATCTAGAAAGTATGAGCTCGGAAGTCAGATGGATCTACCTGTATGTGAAGCATGATAAAAAAAAAAAGTGAGATGTCAATGAGGCACAAGAACAAAAGATTTCACAGTGCTGCTTCTAAATGGGTGGTGGTAACAATTGCAGAAGTATTTTTATTCCTCCTAGCTACTCCTGCTACTTCCTGCTGGAATCATGACACATTTAGGTTACAGCATGACTCCTGTATTCATGGACCAGTACCTATAGTTTCTAGGACTTTCTAGGAATTTTTATAGGTCTTCCAAGAAATTTATGGTATTCTTTTGCTTGAAATTACTGTAGAACTGTCCTGGAGGACCTAGCAGATTACTAGAGCTGGTACTTCTCTATGGATTTTCTAGGGTCCCCAGGGAAATTAACACATTTCCACTGCTATCACCTGTGGTTTCCTCTTTCCACTGTAAGTTCAGGAATGTATCCGCCACAGATGTGAAGATCGTACTGTGCTACAAAGTACTCTACTTAGGAGATGCCTTTGTACTAAAGTAGAAAGTGTGTTAAATTAGTGTAGAACACCTATCAGTTCTTCCTAAGGAGACTAGACTGGCCTCTGCCTTGCTCTCCTTCCATCTGCAGGCAAACGTTTTCAGGAACTGAATGCTTTTTATAAAAAGGTTTTCTAAAACACCACATCATTTTGTTTTGACTGCACTGTTTTAAATGCATTTAATGAATTCAATGGTGTGTTTTAAACTGCTTCTAATTCTGACAGATTGAACACATTTCGATGTTAACCTCTTGTACGTTTATAGCTATGTTATATTTGTTTTAATTTGTAAGTCAAATTGCATCCTGGCTTTGGTGAGAAAAGGAGGGACATAAATTAAATAACACAACAACAGCCCGACATGCATTGAGAAGATGACAAAATAATAGCACTGAAAGAGTTTCACTGGCTTTCAGGTTGTTTCTGAGCTTCAACAGCTGTGAGTCCCCTTCAGGGTTGAGAAGAACGGTATACAAATATTACAAATAAATAAATAAATCCAAGATGCTGCCTATTACAATTTGCATATTGTCAGAAGCTGCACCTTGAATGTGGTTCAGAAACAACCTGGAAGCAGTCAAGCTTATACAGTACTATTATTTCATCATCTACACAATACAAGTTTACGATCTGTAGATTGTACGAACTCTTTCTCTCATAAATTAATAAAAGACAGTCCTCTGATTGAAGGGCTGTCCAGTCCAAATCTGTTTTCAAGAAACAGAAGAAGCAAAAAAGACACCTTGAAAGCTAAAGATGAGCATATGATTGAACTAGTAACATTTTTCTTGATTATGATGAAATACCTCTGTGTTTCAGTATAAGTTATAATAACTGTTTCTAAAGTTGTGTGTGCAAGTTGAATGTAAATCAATATATTCTTCAACTTTTTTGAGGATTTTCCTATTAGTTGTAGACACTAATAGGATGCCACTCTATATGATTCTGATATTCCTGGATGAGGTTTCGAATAAGTGAGGAAGAATAGTAGGAAAATACAATCTATACCTATCTGGCAAGCTGGAGAGTAATATAGATGTTGTTCTAAGTCTGTATGGTGGAAGAAATGGGTGGCAAAATACAAACAGTAATTATAAACTACACTAATATAAACATCTTCTGAGACTCTCTCACTATATGGCTAGCCTTCAGATGTTAGAAAAGTGAGTATTGGGGTAAGGACTTTTTAATGCCAGCCAAATAAAAATAAATTATTACCTAAACACTACTTGGAACCATCACGACTGTCTTTCAATTGTCAGGTTAAGTCTTGTATTCCTCATTTAAGGTTTTATGACAATCATAAATTAAACTAATCTATTTTACTCATTTTGTTTTGAAGCTATCATTTTGATATTACGTTCTATTGTTTATCTTTATTTATATTGCCTTGTAAGCAACCAGTTGAAAAAGAAGGAAGAAATTAATACTGTAATATGTTGTTGTTGTTTATTCGTTCAGTTGCTTCTGACTCTTCGTGACCTCATTGACCAGCCCATGCCAGAGCTCCCTGTCAGCCATCACTACCCCCAGCTCCTTCAGAGTTAAGCCAGTCACTTCAAGGATACCATCCATCCATCTTGCCCTTGGTCAGTCCCTCTTCCTTTTTCCTTACATTTTCCCCAGCATAATTGTCTTCTCTAAGCTTTTTTGTCTTTTCATTATGCGGCCAAAGTACTTAATATTGGCCTCCTTCCCTCCAATAAGCAGTTGGGCTTTATTTCCTGAAGTATGGACTGGTCTTCTGGCAGTCCAAGGCACTCTCAGAATTTTCCTCCAACACCACAGTTCAAAAGCATCTATCTTCCTTCACTCAGTCTTCCTTATGGTCCAGCTCTCACATCCATAGGTTACTACAGAAAATACAATTGCTTAAACTATGCGGACCTTCGTTACCAGTGTGATGTCTCTACTCTTCCAGATTCTGAAAAATTGCTGGCATTTAAATAGCCACAAAATAATTTATATTCAATGTATTAGTCAGATTATAAAGTTGTATATCTAGCACAATTTGGCAAAAGAATCTGCCAAGATGGGATCCAGTGACTATTGTGTATTAAAATTCTAAATACTATATGACCAGATATTAATTTACTATGTCTGCAATGAATCTAAAGGTAAGCTATCAACCTCAGAAGCAAGTCTAAATCAAAATTATACACAGTCAACAGTGGAAAAAATATTTTTACAGGGTTGACCTTTATGTGAAACGTAACAGCTTTGAAAAATAAGGTGGAAATAATGAACCTAGGGCAATTTAATAAACCATGAAAATGGCCATTTTCTGATGCTATGAAGAAAGAACACCAAGTTTCTATCTTTTTTTTATTTTAAAAAATTATCTCAGACCACAATTTCTAGAAGGCTGTGTGAGAAAACATCTGGAAAGCATTCCACAGGAAATAATCTTATATTAAGTATGTTTTGTGGGTTTCTGCTTCCTTGCATTGACTTGAAACATTTATAATGTGATTCTACTTTCCCAGATGAAAACACTGGTCTGAGAAGACTGATTTTATTGGTGTTTCATTTTTAATCTTATAATGTGAATTGCTATACAGCAGGTCAGAAACACAACAAATGCAGTAAGTAAGAAGCAAGCTAGTAAATAAATATGTATAATATATTAAAGTTACAGGTAGTATCTTCCCTCTTTTTAGGTGCTTCTTAAAATGCGAACGCAAGGAGCTTCCTTAGAGCCTGGTAGTCTGTCCATGGCATCCAGGACTATGTAATCTGATGGAGTAGTAGTGGTGGTGAATCTGAATTTAAAAAGAGATATCCAAGAAGCTGGACCTATTTTAGGAATAGGATTTGTTACATCAGTGTGCTCCTTTAAAGTCCAGACTGAAGTCCAGAATAACGCTACTATTGGATGTCAATGACTCTCCTGAATCTAAGATAGATGTCTTCTCTATTATTTGTTTTCTAATCCTTATAACCAGCGATGTCAGAGACTGAATCCTGGATTTTCTGGGCTATTAAATCACATTGAGCCTACAAAGAATGCTCTTCACACACACACTCAGTGTCAAGTTGATGAACAAGCTAAATAAGCTACCATTTAAGCATCAAATTATGACGGCCTTCTATGATGTGCATATGCCTTCAAATTGCCAAGTGATTAATGGCAATCCCATAAAATTAATAGAATTTTCATAGGGTAAGAAATACTTAGAGGTGGTTTGCTATTGCTTGCCTCTGAAAGAAAGCCGACAGCACCTGGTATTCATTCCTTGGCAGTCCCCCTATCCAAGCAGGCAACATGCCAACTGAAACCTCTTTTTTGTGCTCCTTCAAGCATCCCAGGAAAAGTTTAATTAAAAAAAACAAAATCAGCAGGAAATGTCTAAATACTCTGATAGTCCAAATACACAGATAGATAGTGTAATTTACTAAGACAGTCAATTGTGTTAATGTAAATAGAAAGTCTTTTATTTGCTTGCAAATCTTGACTTGGCAACATAGAGCAATTGACAAATGTGGTCAATAACCTTAATTCAAATTGGAAGTCTTATTTGGAGTGAAAATCTTGGCTCTGCAAACATTTAAAAGGTTAGCACCCCATTACTGTTGATCCTGTTGCTTCCCAAAGTGATTTAATATTAACACTTATTCTGTAATGAACTAAAATAACTTAACAGCGGATTTGTCATGTTATATAATGAATAGTTTTTAATCCTATTAATATGCTTAGTGATTTAAAACAAATTAATATTTTTAAATAATTCATTTATTTCTTAAAACTTAAGGATGTTTAAAATCTCAATACTTTAAAATATAATATTATATCTATATGTCACATTTTATCAATTTGAACATATTTCTACATGATCTGAATATATTTTTATTCATTTTATCTACACTGCAACGTTTTTACTAAGTGCCACCCTTTTTCACCTTAGACTTAGTTAACTGGAAACACAGCTCCTGACCCCTCAAACGTTGTTAAGATTGCCAGATGAAATATAGCAGAGGACTCATGTATTTTTAACATTTGCAAAAAAAGAGGGGATCCAGGAGGTGTGAACACTTGCAGAAATTATATCTTGTACACAACCATTATAGCTACAGAAACCAGGTCTTGTTTTTTACCTGTCAAACCTATAAATTGCCCAAGAGCTTGAACCAGATATTATTTATTTCCCTATTCCCTACTCCTATTCACATCTCTACTAAAGGGTCATATAAATTCTCATTCTCGTTCTTACCGAGTCTCGTTCTTACTGAGATCACTATTTTGATGGACATTTTATATTTGGAATACTTTATACATGGATTTTTGTTAAACTGAATCTTTTTATTGTAAGAGTAGCTTCACTCAGTACATTATCCTTAAGCTTGTTTGGAGGTTCTAGCAGGGGAGTGCAGCTATCGTATACATGGGACCGAAGACTCGAGACCCTGGTACACTCCTTCTATAGCTGGGCCATTGTCCTATTACACCAAGCACACAGCTTCAGGAGGGATGCACATGGAGTAGGGAGGGAGGAAGTGGGATCTGCCTATCCAACCAGATCAGCTGAATCAACCCTGGCGACGAATGGGGTGACGGATGTCAAAGCCAGATCGCTTTTTAACCATGCAAGGGATAGTTCATATAATATTTTATGTAGTATTTTAAGGGTGCATCTCACCAGGGATATATGTAGCATGTTAATGGTTTATGTAGTATGTTAATAGCATATTTCATATTGTATTTAATCTGTTTTTATGTATTGATTTGTTTGTCCTATGTGTGATAGACCTGTGGTCTAAGCACTAAGTAAACTATCAACCGAACATTATCCAGTGACACTTGTATATTAAACTTACCCTCAACTATGTTTTTATTGCTACAATTATTCTTGTTCTCAGAGCTCACAAGTAATAAATTACCTATAAGGAGTTACTTCTCATACTATAAGTGAAATTAAGTCACATTTCAAACTCAATAAAAACAAGAAGGAATAACATTACTTTGTTGCGTCCAGAGGTAGTATTTCTATTTATTTTTAATGTCATGTTTATATATTTTGACAGGACATTACCATATTGCATGACATCCTTTTACTAGTCCTAGGGTGTGTGTGGTTTTTTTTTACAACAGAGTCATGTAACCTATAGCAAAACAGGTTACTTTAAAGTATTTTAATATGTATTGGCAATGAGTTAGACTTTAAGTACCATAACATGTAATGAAAACAAATGACCGCAAAACTGCAATTTGCATGTCACTCCCCCCGTTTTAGAAACACACATAGGGTATTTTTATAACAAAGACATGGGGGATATACAAAAATGTTAATTTTGCACAAACAACCCATAAATGTTTCTGTCGAGAGTAATCTTATGAAACACTTGAGAGTGGAATGCCAGAAGTGCACCATTTTCTCATTTCTGCATTATTCTCCCTGGTTGGATTTTCCAAGCGTAAGCAAACAGATTTTTCAGTCGTAACATGAATAATGGCAAATATCTTTTCATTTCTAAGCAATGTAATGAGAAACTTCAGGCACCTGTGCATCGAAGTGACTGCTGAGAATTTGATATTGCAAGCTAAATCTTGGCCTTTCACCATCATTTGTACACAGTTCGAATCAAGCAGTACTGGTCCTCTACTGTTCTACTTATATCATCACTTACATTAGTAAATTCAAGTATGATTTATTCTTAGAATAAAATCCTATCTCATAAAGATAAATGAAAAAGTTTGATTTAATTATAGCTTAGGAAAATTCCATTCTATTATGTGCAATATTAATACTTTACTACAGCCTCTTTCACAACACATTGTGATTCCATTATAAATGGTGTATTTCCATCCAGTGAAACCTAGGGATTGGTAGATCAGTGAATACTTTTGGGATGGGAATTCTAAATATCTCTCCCTAAACTGCAAACCCCAGGATTCCATATGATGAAACCATGGCAATTTAAAGTGATGCATTAGCATTATTAATGTTAGAATGAAAGGGAGCAATATTAATATCGAGAATCCCCACTGTCTGCAGTTGCCAATATACTGAAGCACACCACAGGTTAATCTAGTCCAGTAATGAGGTTATCTACACTGACCACAAAGGATGCTTCCAGGCATGACTAAAACCTGCACCGAAACAGGTTAGAGTAACCTGATTCAGCACGGGTTCTAGTCTCCACCCCCCAACCCAAACATTGGGCTTTACTTTTGGCGGTGGTTACATGTTATCTTGATTGAAATTGGGATAGCACGAAGCCACCCAAAGCCTCCCATTTGGGCTCCAAAAGTTACCAAAGAGACCTGCTGGCAGAACAGGTCACTCCCTACAGTCCTCCTGGCATGAGAAAATGATGCATCAGGATAGGGGGTGGGGGAAAATCCATCCTCCCCTCCCCACCTACTGACACGCCATTTTCCAGGAGCGCACAAGAGCAAGATGGCTGTGTGGACTGACCCCCGGTGTTGTGGAATGTGATCCTGGAAGTCAGTCCCCACTGGCCTAATATCTCATTAGACCCAAGCCCTTCAGTAAGGCTCGAAGTAAATGAGGTATTTAATTAATGTGGATAAACCAGGAAATGTGCAGTCATGCCGGCCACATGACCTTGGAGGTGTCTACGGACAACGCTGGCTCTTCAGCTTAGAAATGGAGATGAGAACCACACCCCAGAGTCAGACATGACTGGGCTTAATGTCAGGGGACTACCTTTACCTTTACCTAAACCAGGAAAAGCCCGGTTTATTCCCCATTAATTCACTTTTATCAGAGACATCATTTGGAATCGCCCACAACCGTCTTCACTGCCATCCCACATTGCTATAGAAGCCTAGGGACATGGGAGAGTATTCCACTGTCATTGTCTCTAATTGGTGGCAGTGCCCAGTTGTGACACCTCACCTACCTTGTTCTCAGTGCTCTGGCTGCTGTCAGCCAGAGCACCAGTGTACCGTTGGAGTGGGGCAGGTTAGCTTTCCTCCTCCCATCTGCCTCAGTTCAGGGGTGCTGATGTGAGCAAGAGTGCTAAGGAGCAGGTAGATAACATGTCATGACTGGAGACCACCATGATAAAGAGGGCATGGGGTGGTTCCTAGCGTAGCTGTCTTGCTGTACAAACCATGTTCAACTTGGCTGGGTAGCAGGGACTCCTTCCCGCCTCCATGGCAGTTGAGGGAGTCCCCTGTCAAGACCTATATGGATGCAATCCAGAGTCCCAGATGCAGGATCAGGCCCACGTTTCCCATCAGTGTATCATTGCTCACCCACTATCAATTCTGGATGGCAGCAGCTTTTCAATGATTGAGGGAGAAGCATTTCCTATTTGAAGATTGCCTGCATATCTTCTTTCTCAACACCAATCACAGCCCAAAGTCCCTCAAAATATTTAGCTTAAGAGGAAGAGCAGGCCCATTCTTGTGAAAGACTTTACTGGAGGTAATTTGTTTTCCAGCCTATACTCAAAGTAATACTGCTTTTAAGATAGTCGCGTTTTCAGAAGACCAACTCTGGAGAGAAAATCTGACATAATTTTAGACTTTCAAATAAATGCTGCAATACAAGAAGTAGCTCCGACAACAACAGGACTGTTACTATCATTATTGGTAATGTTCCCAGTAGGAGGCTGATGTATCATTATGAATGATTAAAATAGTAGAATGATGAATGGGATATGTTTAATCCAAGATAGCTAGTGAACCGGGACCAAAAAAAAAAAAAAAGACATGCTGGGCATTGGCTGGATGACAACATTAAACAAAGTGATGTAGTTCATATGTTTTATAAAGATATATATGAAGGATTTACCATCTTAAACTAAACAAAAAATAATCTATATGAACATAAAATTCATGGCACAGCCATCAAACACAGTACAAAACATTCATTATTTCTTTCCCTTGAGATTCAAAGATTAGCTTTACAGTCCAGACATAGTGACCTTCCACTTCAAAATCTGGAAAATAATAGTATTAAGAAATTGAACAGAAATATGGTAACATTTACAATCAAATGTGAAACGAGTTTTAAGATGTGTAGGATATTTAACTTTCTCAATTAAGCAAGCAAGAGTCTCATTCATCTGCTTAAAAGTGTTAACATCATGTTCTATTTTTAGCTTAACTGCTTAGATATTCACTGAGCTGTTATGATATATAAACTGCCAAAATAAGTATTCTCGTACTATATTTTAATGCAGAGTGATATAAATAACCTTTAGAAAACCCGGCACAGTGTAATGAAGGAATTAGCTGACATTCTCTCCTTAACACTGCCTGCAGATGGGCAATGCAAGAAACAAGAAGCCAAAATTTCTCTGGTGTCAATTTATGGATGCTAGTAAAGCTAGTGGGAGTAATTTGATGGCACACTTGTATTTATGATAACTTTAAGAAATAGAGAACTTGGTTCTTATGGGGATATTTTCAGCCTTCAGAAAGTTGACATAGAATGTTTGGGACACTTATTGACAAAAGTGGCTATACAATACTCACAGAGACAATATATTCTAAATGGTTAGTTCCTGTGTTACATCGGATTCTAGTAAATGTGCACCAACTGCTATGTTGCTGACCAATTTGCTGGTGAGTTCATTGGTTATTGCTCATTATAATTCCTCATTCAAATATTACTTTGGTCTTGGACACACATGCACATGGAGCAACAACAGTAATAAGGATTCATGCCATTAATTATGGTAGCAGGTGTTCTAATACAATTGGTGCTAGATTGTAAAAAGCATATAGCATTTTAATTCCGTCTCCCTTTCTCTTAGTGCATGTTCTTCAACTAGCACAGTCTACTTCGCATCTACACTTTCTCTGTACTTTTAGAAAATTTGCTAGCAGTATTATTTCAAATGGTGAAGGGTTTATTAATTTGGGATCTACGAAAAAAGTATAGGACCCTTCAAGGGGTTGCTGGGAAAGGTCTTCTAGGTATTTGAGGCAAGTTTTATTATTTGCTATTCACATATTATTTCTGAATTGGATATTATCATTGGTACCATTTCAGAGGAGATGCCTAGATCACCATCTCATCTAGCTTTGTGCCACCAGTTTCAGGTACATCAGTCTGGATATGCAGACAAAATACTCTGAGAGGCAATCAGTTCTACTTTTGACCCGTGTCCATTTTGGGATCTTACAACAAGGTGAAGGGGAATGACTAAGAAGGCCCTGTAACTTGTTAATGAAGAAGTCTCAGCAGCCTTTTAAAAAGGAGTTATGGAAGTTCCCCTTGAGAAAACATCTTCACCAAATATAAAAACCAAGAGTGATCATACAACTAACTCCTTTTGGGGCAAAATACTTAAGAGACAGATGGTTCCATGCTCTTTTCCATGCTCTTTTGGATACATTCCATGCTCTTTTGGATAAAACAGATTCTCATGACCAATTTTAGTCAGGTGTTTACCACACATAGGGAAGTGTGATCCTGTTGATTCTCCTACATCTTGTAGCAACTTCAGTACCTATATGTCTTACTGGAGGAGCTCTGTAGATAGGCCAGGGGTAGCTTTAGTCATACCTTCAAGGTTGGTTTTGAAAGTTAGTTCTGGGAGACTCTTAATCTCCCAGAACACATTTGATCTGTGGGATCTGCAGTTGTCTGTCTTTTTCTATCCGCCTTATACTATCAATACCCTAGGGGATATTCCTTGATCCAACTTCAAATCTGTATGCAAACTGACAGTGCTCAGAATACCTTTAATACTCTTATTTTCAACAGCTGCTGCTTTTCCTTGATAGGAACAGCCTTCAGTTAGTGTAGACTTCTGAAGCTAGAACTCTGACCAATTCATCTCAATGGAACTGTAGTAGACCAGTTCTTAAGGAATCACAGTGAACTATTACGTAAAAACCCAAATTTGATGTGAATGTACTGCTTGTGCTTATCACCTTCAGATCTCTAAATGGTTTTGTGTCTAACTTTATAAAGCAGAACTTCCTCTCATACTCGTATCATCCTGCCCATCTTTTTAGAACTTCAGAGGAGCTCCTTCTCTGAGTGTCATCGAGAGAAATAAACCAAGGGTTTATAAAGGGGAAAGTCCTTCTTTGAGGAGGCATCCTGACCCTTGAATGTCGCTTCAAAGGAGATAAGATTGGTATCCAATAGTACCAAATTAAAATATTACTCAATTATCAAGAATTCTGAATTGTACTGCCTCATTTTTCAGTAAAAAGAGGTAAGTGTAACTATTGGTTAGATAAAGAAGACACTAGATAACTACATTTGCGTGGAATAATAATTGGCATTTTAGCTGTCAACTTGTTATATCCTAAATATATTCAGAGGAACTGTGGTAGGTGAAGTGGTAAAGGAAGGAAAGCTCTTGTCCTCTCAGAAAAGCTCACAAAGGAACAGTTCTCCAGGGAGAGCTGGAGACAAGGAAGCCACTTTGCCAAATGCTAGGCAGGGGAATATATTTGGAGATGGGGAGGGAACATGGATTGAAAATGTTTTGGTGTCCAGGGGTTTTTATTATTTGATATTGTTGCCTACTATTTATAGTTGACAATTGGATTCCAGTATATTTCTTTCCACTCTACCGATATCTGTGTTAGAAACTGTGAATGCTGTATATGAACTCTTAATATGAATTGGCTAGGATATTCAGAATAAAGATGCAAAATTTTGAGCCTTTAAATGTATTGTTGCATTTTTGCAGGCTGATCATTTTGTATGCCTCTTAATATTGCATTTGTTCATTTAAAGTAAGTACATTCTCAAGGGATATCTTTGGAAGGAATTACTTAGAAATGTTTTAAATAAATGCAAACATATATATGAGGCTAACATTAAAAGAAACATTCCCAGCTAAAGAACCACAATATAAAAATAGCAAAGAAATCGAAGTTAAGGAATTTCAGTTATTGATCAAAACAACACAATAGCTTCCAGTATTAATGAATACGCAGAAAGACTTGAAAAACTGATAATATATTTAAAATGTTAAAAACCAAGACAGGAAATTATCCCTGGGTGCATTGTATTTAGAAATCTTATTACTTCAAAACTTATCTCATGCTCTAGGGAAGTTATCTCAAGGTTAAGACTATCTGAGGCTAATGATCAACAGGACTCTGGAGTCACCTTATTTGACAACTTACAAGGTATTGCTGAGATGAGTCTGATAAGCTTTCCAATGAATTACTGCTTAATGCTGAAAAGCAACACAGATCAAATCAAAGTATGTAGTTCCATAAATATTGTGGAATCCCCGAAGTACTGTACACCATGTCTGTCAAACAGAACCTGATATCTAATTTTATGCAGAATACACACATATTATACACAAAAAGGGCAAGGAAATCAGTACCACCTTTCCAGATAAATAATGTCTCCAGGTTATCCTTTTCGTTAACAACAGCATGTTTGAATAAAGCAGTAACTTTCAGAAAATGTCGGTTTAGGGCGCATTACACACTGACGACTTAGGTCAGTGTAGACAGACTAGCCCTATGGCAGCTAAATGCTGCACGGTGATGATTTGGAATATCACAGGGCAAGGCCAACTGTATCAGCCATAGTAGGGGGAAAGTCTGAATTCTGCCACAGAATGTAGACTATTTCCTGATGTTGGGCCAGTTCACAAATGGAACTGGCCACAAATATATCTGTGTTTCTCAGGCTCAAGAAGCCCAGGACAAAGGTTGGCAGTTCCTTCTGCTCTACATGTTGCAGTGGTCTATAGACACGATATAGGTCCTATTTGTCCACCATCACTTGCAGTGATGCTAGCCTGGGCAACAGGGTGTTCTGGGAAGGGGAGAGAAGTGGGCTTTCCTCCTCCCCCCCTCTCCTGGCACCCCATCTCCCCATCTGATATCACTGCATGTGATTGCAGACAGGTAGAACCCATGTCATAGCTGGAGACAGTTTGAGTGTCACTGGGCAGTGGGTACTCCCATCTCATTGGCTGTGGGAGTTTCTGTATCAGCCCTACCCAGGACTGATTCCCACATTTCATATGCCAGATCAATCCCTGCTAATGGATCAGTGTAGATCTGCCTTTAAAAGTTATTCTTCTAAGCAAACATACTCAGAATTGAATTGATTAGAGTGTTTCATTCCACGTGGCTTCTGCTTTTAAAAAAGCTATGTCAGTGACATGGAAAGAGACCATACCTTCATGAATATCTCCATAATTTGTCTTTTGAAGATTCCAGGTTAAATCCATGAAATCTCCAATTTTATAAACAAATAGCTGGCAGTGTTGGGAAATCCCTCAACCTGAGAGAGTCCCTGACTATTAGAATAGATGTTTCTGGGCTAAAAACACAAATACAGGCAGTCCCCAAGTTACAAACAAGATAGATTATGTAGGTTTGTTCTTAAGTTGAATTTGTATGTAAGTCAAACAGGTACTTCAGCTACGCACACACACATGCGCGCAAGCATTGGAGAGCACAAAGAGGGCTTATTGCTGCCTGCACCCCCGTTCAGAAGATTTCCACGTACTGTCTGTCCCTGTGATAATTAGATTTTGAATAGTTTGACTTTTTGTGGAAAACAAGCATTGGAAATAAAGCTTCACTGGGAGACACCTTTCCCCATGATAACTCTTTCAGGAGTGAATTTCCCTTCCTAGGGTTAGATTTCTCTCGCTTCCTGTTGCTCCATCCCTGTTCTTAATTATGAGTCGTTTGTAAGCCAGTTGTTTGTAACTCGGGGACTGCCTCTAACGTACTTTCTAAGTTGCACAAAACTTAGTACAAGAGTGAGCTAAATATTATGCTTAGTTCACCACTATAACTTAGAAAAGTTATTGCCTGGATAGTAGCTCCCTGAATCTTCTAATCAGCATGGCTAGATTCTGAGAGATATATGAACCCAAAACATTAACATTTCCAAGTTCTATTTACCATATGATAGATTCTTCATGAAGTCAGAATCACATTGGATGTTCTTTGCACCAAGGATTTGTCTGGCTTGGTATTGCTTAAAATGACTGGCAATGACCCTTCAGGCAGGTGTTATCCCACAGGATGGTAAAACATCTGGGTGTCCCCTGGACAATGTCCTTGCAGACAGCCAATTCTCTCACACCAGAAGCGACTTGCAGTTTCTCAAGTCACTTCTGACACACACACACACACACAAACCCAGCCCTGACAATGTCAGAGATTAAATTTGATAACGTTTGCATGAAAAGCACGTTCACCATGTCAGGCTTTTTGAAGCAGTGGTTATATTATAAACAGGAATCCAATATCCTCCTTCCCTATATTTGTATGGAACTATCAAAAAGATAAAACCAGACACCCTTGCTCAATAACATGGACTTCGCTCAGGTTACTGTCTCAGTCCAGTCCAGGTCATTGTGTGTTTGCAGTAAATTCTCAAATCTACTCAGCTCTGAATCACAAAGATAATGATCAAAGTCCTGTTTGTGTGCTCACTCACTCCACAATGAAAAAGAAGAATCTAATTAACCAGAGTCCCTTTATCTTGCTTTCAACTTGCTTTTGTGGCCTTGGTGTAATCACTTGATCATGTAAACAAATTAGAGTTTGGAATTAGCTAAACTGTTGATCTCAAGATAAGCCCCAGATATTGACCACTGGTATGAAGGATACAGCTCCTTAGACTGCAGTGCCCCCCCCCCCCCCGCCCAAAGTTAACTCCAAGGAGACAGTAATAGGAGTATTGTCGAAGGCTTTCATGGCCAGAATCACTGGGTTGTTGTAAGTTTTTCGGGCTGTATGGCCATGTTCTAGATGCATTAATCTCCTGACGTTTCGCCTGCATTTGTGGCAAGCATCCTCAGAGGTTGTGAGGCATCCTCACAACTTCTGAGAATGTTTGCCACAGATGCAGGCGAAACGTCAGGAGAGAATGCTTCTAGAACATGGCCATACAGCCCGAAAAACCTACAACAACCCAGTAATAAGAATACATTTGTACAAATATTTTCTCTGTAAAATATTTCAGTAGTCATTGGACTAATTGCCAATATCCACATAGTGGGACTGAGGTGGCATAACTGAGTTCAAAATAGCAAATCCAGAAGTGTTGTTTTTCTTTAAAAAAAAAAAAACCTAGATAAACATAGTTTTTAACCTTAATAAGCATAGTCTAGCATTAATATGAACAGTGATTTTAATAAATGCACTATCAGCTCTCCATGTCCATGGATTCTTCATCCATGGCTTGAAAATACTCTACCACAAAAGAAAAGGCAAAAAGGAAATCTCGATTTTGCCTTTTCATACAAGGGACACCATTTTATTCCACCCCTGTATAATATGGGACTTGAGAATTCATGAGCTTTAGTATTCATAACGGATCCTGGAATCAACACTCAGCAGATACCAAAGGCACACCGGACTTACATTTGGTGTGCTACATTCATTCTTTTTGGATTATTTTGATTTTACAAAACTTCTACATTATTGAGTAAAATACTGCAATAAAGTTTTTGGAAATGCTCAACAAAAGACCCACTGTCAGATCTCTAAAGCTTGAAGCTGAGCAGTGTGAAGAACTATTAAAAGGAAAGAGTGATATGCATTATGGGAGATTATTCATTTTTTTTAGCTTTCTCTCGCCATTTCCTTCCCTTTTGAAAGCGCACCATCACCCCATCTTGCCAGGCTTAGTAACCTTAAGCAACTGCACAAAATGGCAAAGAACAGATCATTAAATGTTTTATATTCAGATTCTGTATTACTCTTCTTCTTATCTTTTCAGACATAGATCCAGTAAGAATTATGACCGCATGTGCTATTGTAAACAAAAACATAAAACATAAGTTCTTGGATATCTGTTTGGTTCATTTTAAAGGTTGGGCACCGGTAACAAAAGCCAAATTAGATGCTATTAACAAATGGCACTCTGCAAGGGCAAATACATTCAGTTTGTTTTTGTTGGAACAATTAAAGTATATTATTTAGGGTAACCATTCAACGATTAGGAGCCTAATTAACAAGGTACGGCTTTGGAAATTGTATGTATGCACACAATGATGTCTTATCTTATGATCATCATCATCATTATCATCACCATCCCACACTTATCTTAACATTGGGACTACAATTTTAAGGCGACACTGCAAAAAATATATATACAAAAAGTGAGCATTCAAATGGGATTAAACTGTTGACAATATTAAAATGATTTAAAACTCCACATAAAAAGATAAAATATCATTAAAAGCTAAAAAGCTATTACAACAGTTCTGTCTAAAACAGTACAGCACCCTCAGGCCATTCTTTAAAAACCTTTTGTTCTAAAAGCATGCTAGAATAAAAAGGCCTTTGCCAGGCAATCAAAAGATGGCAGAGAGAACACAAAGATCCTCACCAGATGAGTATTTGTTTCAGCAGAGTTTCTCAATATTCAAATTACTTTTTTTTGTAATTTTGCAAATATTTTTGAATATTCTTTCTTTTCCTACTGTCTTGTCTAGACTAAGTTTCAATTGTAGACTAAGTTTCAACATGAATCTCCCAGCAGTTTCATGTATACATTAAATAGCATGATGGACAAAACAGAATGCTGAGCGACGCCATAACTTAATAGCCAGGAGGCTGAAAAGGCGCCCCACAGGACAACCTTCTGGGTTTGACCCTCAAGAACCAAGCCATTGTGTGTCCAGATCACAGAATCACCAAATCATTGAATCATAGACTCATAGCTTTAGAAGACACACACGGGTCATCCAGTCTAACCCCCTGATATAAAGAGACACACAATCTAATCAGATGGCCATCCAGCCTCTACTAAAAAATCGCCAGAGAAGGAGACTCCACCACACTCTGAGGGATCTTCCAGACATATCAAAGTCCTGAAAGGAATTAGGATATAAAATCCCGATTCTCTTGGGACTTTGTTGCCACTCCACCCCACCCCACCCCCCAAATCCAGGCTTCCCCTCCAAGGGTGGCTAGATGCCATCCCAGGTCAATCAAAGGTTTACCCGGGAGGGAACCCTCCACCACCCTCCAGCTCTCCATTCTCTCCCCCAAAACTTATGCTTGGGGCTTCCCTCCTCCTCTTTTTCCACAATTTGAATCCATTGCTACATGTCCTAGTCTCCAGAGCAACATAAAACAAATTTGCTCCTCAATGTGATATACTTTCAAATATTTAAACATGTCTATCATGTCTCTTTCTCAGCCTTCTTTTTGCCAAGCGAAACTCCCTCAACCACTCCACACAGGGGTTTCCTTCCAAATGTTTGATCATTTTTTGTTGCCCTTTTTTGGACACGCTCTAGCTTGTCAATATCTTTTCTGAATTGTGGTGCCAAAAACTGAACACAGTAGTCCAAATGATAACTGACCAAAGAGTGGGACTATGACACAAAACTATATCCCTATTGATGCAGCCTAGAATCACATTGACTTTTTAAGCTGTTGAATCACATTGACTAGAAACACTTCAACCATTTAGGTTTTTGGGCCAAGACAACCATGGAGGTTGTCTTAGTCCAAAACCATGTCTGTCATTGTTGACATTGCAGAGGTTCTGAGTCTTAGTGTGTCTAATTCTGGGCATGAAACAACATGTCCATAACAATGCAACGTACTGGAAGATCAGGACCTTTGGAGGTATGGAGACAGTGGATACAGTCTCCTGGGATCACCATCCCTGTCCCCTGCTTAGCCCTTAAAAATAGAGACAAATCCTTCATACTGAGTCACCAGGCTGTGTTACCTTACTGAAGCTCGAAAATAAAACTTTGAAGAAGGGAGGGGAGAATTCTCATAAAGATAGTCCCAGATTCATCCCCCAAAATATCATGGCCCTAAACTCAACAGAATTTCCTATAAGGTATGATCTTTGTATCTGCAGAACTACTGCCTGTGGTTTCATTTATCCACATCTGACAAATATCATCTGTCTAGGAATTTCTTGGTCCTTCAGAAAAACTGTAAGGTATTCTTGGGCAGAAATCCTTCATTTCAATAGGGTTTTCTATTATCTGAAATTTCACGTATCCATGCAAAGTGTGGGAACTAGGGCTGGGCGGTTTCGTTTCGTTAATTCGTAATTTGTTAATAATTCGTTAATTTTTTCCATTACAAAACGATAACAAACCATTCTGGAGCAATTATTAAAAAAAACGAATTTTCAAAAACGTTTTGTAAATGCTTCGTATTTCGATATTGTATTTGTTTCGTTATTGTTTTGAGGTCGTTTCATTATTATTTCCGCATGTCTGGGCCAGTTTTATGGTTTAATTAGTGAAAAAAAATTATAATATCACACCAACAGTCAACAACAGAGGGAGAGGGAAGCTTCAGAAGGTTTTGGAGGTTTTTTAGCGTATTTCGCGGTCGTGTCCGCCATTAACGAATCGATTCGTTATTGTTTCGGAAATCGATTCGTTAATTTTTTACCATTTACGAAATTTCGTAAATATCGAACTTTTTAAAAGGAAAATTTTGTAATTATTTTAAATATCGAAACAAAAAAACCCCCCAAATACAAATCGATTTTAGAAACAAATTTTTCCGTTGTTACCCAGGCCTAGTGGGAACTTATTCCTCATGGAAACAGGTGTTATGCTAAATTTGTACGGTGATTTACAAAGTTTCAAGAGTGATGGTATAGTTATTTGCTCATTCAGAAAAGTTCTGAATTCAGGTAAGTAGTCAGGTATAAAGATTAGATAGGTTAAATTTATGGCAACAATACTCAATAACCTTCAAATTCAAACTTTTGAGCACAACCATAAGATCTCTTATGTGAGAAAGTTCCATTGAATAGTATCAGAGCTGGACAAAAGAATGTCCAGTAGACCACTAAGCTCTATTATTCTGACCACCTGATTGCACTAATTTCCCCCGGTAGGACACTTTAGCCTCTTTTCAAGTATGGAGAGGCACATCACATGTTCCAGGGTTGAAAAGAGGCAGAAATGTCCAAAAGGAGGGAACTCTGAACACTGGCCATCAATTGGGTTCAGAAATCCTACCTCTAATCCTACTTTAATCTCATGTTTACAACTGAAAAACAGGTGGAATGGGAACCATCAAAAGTTTCCCATCCTGTTTCATTGCCCCATAGTCAACCGTCTCTTATATCCTATGGGGTTTCATGCAGAACCGTAGGATCCCATGGAAAGCAATGGTTTTAACCTGGCTCACTGACTGTTGTATCTTATAGACTTTGATGCAGAACCATAGGATCCCATGGAAATAAATGGTTTTACCCTGGATCACTGTCTTTTGTATCCTATGGGCTTTGATGCAGAACCATATGATCCCATGGAATGCAATGGTTCTAACCTGGATCACTGTCTCTTGTATCCTATGGGCTTTGAGGCAGAAAATTGGATCCCGTGGAAAGAAGTAGTTTTAAACTGGTGTCAGTCTCCTTTAATGTAAGAGGCTTTGGGCAGGGCAAGGGATCTCTTGGTCTTTGGATATTGTTGTTTCTTCTCCTGATTAAAAACAAAAAAGTAATAGCAACCTTGAGATGAATGTAAGATTAATGTACTACCAGCTCTTAAGTATCCATGTATGAAAGTGAGGCGGTTCTCTACTTTTAAAGAGATGATCACCTATGCACGGCTAGTGGGGACGAGAGATAGGGCCTTCTCGGTGGTGGCTCCTCGGCTGTGGAACACCCTTCCCGTGGACATCAGGCTAGCCCCCTCCCTGCTAATATTCCGCAGGAAGCTAAAGACCTGGCTATTTAAGAAGGCATTTGATCAATAGTGCAATGACTGGCAATTGACATAGGAATGGAACACCGGAAATGAGATCGGATCGTGGCTTGCCGATGAGACAATTTGGAATGTAGTAATAAATTTGTTAAGATGTTTTTATGATTATGATGAATTGTACACTGTTTTGCACTATGCTCTGTAGATTGCACTCGTTTTTTGTCATGTTGTACACCGCAATGAGTTGCCCTTGGGGGCTGAGAATTGCGGTATATAAGCGCAGTAAATAATAAATAAATAAATAAATATGCTTTCCCTTCTTAATGTGATGAGGTGGTGAGGCATCACAAAACTGACTTAAATTCTGTGCCTATCAAAAAGCATCCATACTACCAATCCTCATTAAAAGTATACCCTGGAAATATTTATTTATGTAGTTGCAATGGCTAGGCTTGTTAAGTCGCTGAATAAAACACAGACTAGCCCCATGAGCCATTCAGAAAAGAAAACAAAAAAAACAAAGAACACAACAAATTGTTGAGATCAAGTGCAGGTACATGAAAGAGAAGAGACAAGAAAACCTCGTGGCCTGACCCCTCATTCTTTGTGCAGTGTAAATGCTCCAATAACTTGAAAATGTGAGGATCTGAAAAATAGGTAATGAAAGAGCTTCACACATGAAAGCTCACATTTTCAATAAGGAACCTGCAGTACACATTTGTAGATTTATTCATAAAGGGTGGAATAAAATGTAATAGGCTCAGAACTGAATAAATAATGTATGTTTTTAAAATGTTTCAAAATATACATGAACATTATAGTTGGCATAAACCGTTTCATGCTTCAATAATCTCTCCTTTGATATATACTATTAATCATTTATAAAGCCCTTGTAATGTTCCAAGTGCTTTAAAGACTTTATATTGCTTGTCCTTGCTTGTTATGTGGTAGGTCACAATAAACTACGTTCTGATCATGGAGTTGAGTATCAGATTAATGAATCACTTGTTTGAGATTGGATTTGAATCCAGGCTCAAATCAGCATTCAATCTAATGGGTCATATTGGCTCTAACTGGTCACACAGTTTTCAAGTGCTTTCTTTTGTTTGTGTCAGCATATGCTTACTTCAGTTATACTTTATGTACAAATAGCAGAATTGATACGCACAAATGTGTTCTGGTCCTGAAAATGAGCACTACAAACACATCAGTGCTTTCCTTTTATTGTCTTTGGGAAATGTCTCTGTCGCAAAGGATTTCAGAAGTCAATGGACTCTGTGTGTGCTTTGTAAGATGATAGGTATGCCTACAAGTCATATATTTATTTATTTATTTACTAAACTTTTACCCCACTCTCTTTCACCCAAAGGAGACTCAGACTGACTTCCAAGTTGGCAACATTCAATGCCATACACACAACAGATACAATATAGACATACATTAAAATAATTAATCATTAAAACATAACATATTAATACATTACATTAATACATTAAGATCAGCTATTAAAACCACACAAATCCAAAGTCATAATCCTGGAGCCATTCTAATCGTATTACACTTACTTCATTACTGCCTACTGCACTGTCTGTTCTCCAAAGGTTTGGTACCATGGTAACGTTTTCAGTTTCTTTCTGAAGGTCAGGAGGAAAGGAGCTTATCTAATCTCACTGGGTAGGGAGTTCTACAGCCAAGGGGCCACCATCGAGAAGACCCTGTCTCTCATCACAACCTGCTGCACCTGTGAAGGAAGTGGAACCGAGAGCAGGGTCTCCTCAGAAGATCTTAACCTCCAAGATGGTGGTGCATAGAGGGAGATATGTTTGGACAGGTAAGCTGGGCCAGAAGCATTTAGGACTTTATACGCTAAAACCAGCACTTTGAATTGTGCTTGGTAGCAGACTGACAGAGATGAAGTTTTATTTATTGGGCTGGCTAGGGTTGCTAGGAGTGTAGTCCTACAGTGTCCGAATGGTTGCATGATTCACCATTACACATTCCCCACTGAAAAACAACTTTTTAGACGCTGTAAAGAATACTGTAAAGATGGGAATTTTACAGTTTGAACTCCAAGGTGTTTTAGAAATGTATTCTGTGCAGAAATACATGTGGTTGTTTGAGTGGTCATGTGTTTTCCCCTGCTCAAACACAATTTTTCTGCAAGACCACCACTATTCTTCATGTAAAAGTCAGATTTTCTTGTGCAAATATGCCTTTTTGTGTGAATTTTCTGAGTTGCAAACTGTATCGAGAAGTCTGGATTCCAGTATACCTCTTGTTTCAGTTCACTTCCACATTTTGTAGTCCCAAATCTGTTAAGTTTGTACAGATATTCATAAGGATTCCTCTACACTTTTATTTGAAGATCTCACAACAGGCTGTTGAACGGAACCCACTGTTGCCATTACTTATCCAACAGAGATGTCTATTTGTCTTGACGATGCTATCTGACTGGCATACCGTTAATTGTCTCCTGGAAGCTTTTGCATTTTCAAAATATGAAGCAATGCATATTAGAGCAATATTTACTGTTTTACATGCACACACATATGGGAGAACACTGTTTACTATTCATTTTGGACATTCTTCTCCTTTGTGTTTTTCGTGGCAGATTTTCAAACGTGCTTTGCACCTGTTTGCACTTTGTGTCTGAGGGAGACTCATGCCAATGAAATCTAGAGAAAAATTTGCATAACCATTGAAATAGCTCCATGAAATACATTCCATTTTTTAAAAGTGCTATTTAAATCCGGTATTCTGAAAGTTGCTTCATTATATTAAGAAGGAGGGTGCTTTGGAGGGAGGCAGCATATGCGATATAAAGTATCCTTAATGATGGTACCTGCAGAGACTCATCTTCAAGAACTACGTTTTATTTATTTAAGTACAAAAACACATCTGGATTCAAAAACTAGCAAAGAGGGGGAAAAAAACCTTTTTGGCTACTTCTAACTAAACAGCAGCCAAGTTCTTTCCTTTGACCGTTATGTATACAACAGCTGTGGAGAATAAGATACGAATATGCTTTAATTACATTTTAGTTTTAACAGATATTGAGTTGTTTTTTTGCTACTCTATTCCCTATTCACACAGATCTTTATTACAGTGTGTGAATGGATAAATATGTAATTCCTGGAATTGTCTCTTCACACACACACGAATACATACTGTACATACATACATATATATACACACACAATCAGTCTGTAATGCTATTTAACTACATTAATGATTTATGGAAAATCAGTATGGTACTGAAGGTATGACAAAGAGAAGAAACTGTTTAATTATGCAGGCAAACATTTTTCCCCTGACTCCAGACTCATTGATAGTTGTGTTTGGAACAGTTACTGTTGTGTGCCTTCAAGATGTTTCCAACTTATGGCAACCCTAACTTATGGCAGAACCTAAGGCACTTGTGTCAAACACAAGACCTGTGGGACGAATGCAGCGTACCACGTCATTTTGTGTGGCCTGTGAAGCTTTCAATGAAAGGGCAACATAGTTACATTTATACAGTGCTACACTTATAAATATGTTAGCCCTCTGAAGGCAACCATAAGACTGATGTTGCCCTCAGTATACCCTGCCTGAGGTATCACATGGTTTGGGGAAATTTTTCTTCATCTTTATCCAAAAATAGAGACGTTAACTCAAAAATCATGCCAGACTGTCAACTGGAATCAGTGAAACCAACATATATAAATCCATACCAACAAAACTCTTAGGGTCACTAAAGCTCAAAACTCTTTAATGAAAACAATGTAGTTTTTGAATTTAAAATCAAGTTATGAAGCTAGGAAGTCAAGAGGATGGTGAGGGTGAAGCTGTGTTTTGCACTGAAAATGACAAAAGCAACAACAGCAACACCGTTCAATTTCTAACTTCTTATATTAAAAAAGTATTAAGTGCATGATCATACTAATAACATATGAAAGTGTAGAATGTGATGATGATGGTGACACCACAACATCCTAAATTTACAAAGTTTTCTGAAAATATGACCTGTCAAAACTTTACTCACAATGTGATAGTAAACATAAAAGAAAGTGGGGAGATGGTGGGGGCAGAAAGTGTGTGTGTGTGTGTGTGTACTGCAATGAACTCAAGTTTGTTTCCTGAAGGCCAAGAGAGATAACATGAAAAACTGATGGATTAAGAAAGGTGTACTAAAAACTTTCTGAACCATGGAAAAGACGTGCCATCTTGATGAAGTTAGGTTTTCTGTTATCACAAAAGATGATGATCTCATGGCAGGACAACACACTTTGGTGGAAGTAGGAAACAGTTTATTTAGTAGAGGCCAGCTTCTCAGGTGATGAATCACTATGGTCTAGCACTGAAGATAATCCTGGGAGTAAAGGAGAATATTAAAGTAGAAGATCTGATCATTTGAACATTTTGAGAGATGGGTTTGGGCTAGGTATGCTACCCGCATAATGTTTGCTTGCTCTGTGCAGGTATAGCTGATATCATGCACTCTGTCGAAGTGATGGTAGATAAGAGTGACAGTGTATGTTAGCGACATTTGAGAATGCATCTACAGAGCCAGTGCCTAAGAAAGACATGAACTGAGGCCTGAGAGAGACAACTTCTATTATTAGAGACAAATTCTATTATTGACAAGTTCTATTATGTTTCTAATTTGTAGCTTGAAGTTTTTGCAACAATTGGTTTATTTAGCATAATACAAGACATAAGCATGAATTGAATTCAGAAAAACATAGGGTTTTGATAAGAGACAAAGAAAGATATCAAGCATGGGGAAAGAATCAAACATAGGAAGCAATAAACAGAATACAATCCAAGAGTATAATAAGTTTAGATCCACCAACAAAAAACAAGGATGTTTGATGTATTGTCGAAGGCTTTCATGGCCGGAATCACTGGGTTGTTGTTTCGGGTTGTATGGCCATGTTCTAGAAGTATTCTCTCCTGACGTTTCGCCTGCATCTGTGACAAGCATCCTCAGAGGTTGTGAGTTCCCCCTTCTACAACATGGCCATACAACCCGAAAAACCTACAACAACCCAAGGATGTTTGACTTAAATGTCAAGAATGGCATAATGTCCAAGAAAAAAATGGCTATTGAAGTGTTTTTGTTCCAAAATGAAGTCAAAAGTGGTTTGAACCATTGGATTATGATTCTACAGACCAGGGTTTGAATCCTTGCTTGGCCATGGAAATCTTCTGTAATAATCTTTCAATCTCAGGGGAAAGCAAGAATAAAACCACTTTTAACAAATCTGTCCTTACTCTATAAGTCGGGAATGACTTTAAGGCACACAGCAACAATTATATTCTCCTAACTGGGTGGGTTGCAAATTCCTGCATGATGTAATGGTTTGAGTGTTGAACTAAGTCTCTGAAGACCACTGCCCAATTCCTGCTCAGCCATGGAAACCGAGTGGGAGACTTTGGGCAGGGCATACTCTCAGCCTCAGAGGAAGGCAGAGGCAACCACCCTCTGAAGAAATCTTGACGAGGAAATTCTGTCATAGGTTCCCAGTAGGACTTTAAAAAATGAGAGACAACATGAAGGCATACAGCAATAAATTGCATTAGTTATTTAGACAGAGAAGGAAATCAGTGAGACAGAGGATCCAAAACAATGTATTTTCATTACACGCAAGAGTATTCCAGGTTAACACTAGAAAGAACTTCCTAATGATGGGTTTGACAGTGGCATAGAGTACTTTGGAAGGTAATAGACTTTTCTTCTTTTGATATTTTAAACAGTCCCACCTTTCAGAGATGCTTAAACCATTGATTTCTGCAGTGGCAAGAATTCAACTAGATCGTTTTTGAGATCCCTTCTGGCCCAATGTCTAGGAAGGGCTTGTTTGGAAGAAAATATACGTGTTTTTTTTCTAGATACAATATGTCCCCTATTTGCAGAAGATATGTTCCAAGAACCATTATGGATGCCCACCGCAGAAACCATGGACCAAAGCAAACCCTATATTTGACTATACTTGGGCTGGAAACATACCATAAAATGGCACTAGATGTTAATAAACACTTCAGGAGTGAAGGAGAGTATTTTTTGAAGTGTAAGTGCAGCAATGGATATTGAATCCATGAGTAAAGAAGTTGTACTGTACAACAAATGAACTGGAGTTGGGGAGGCAACTAGAAAGCACACTTCCAAATATGAGGTGACTAAATCAACTGGAATATTCAGCAACCCGCATCATTCACTATGTTGGCTAGAGTCAATAAAAATTCTGGTCCAACAATATCCAAAGAGATAAAAATTCCCTATACTTCCCTATATGGTACAAGATATGGTATAAAATCTGTTGTTCTGAGATTTACTGTTCGATGTATTTAGCAAGTGACTATTCTAGGTGTACATCAAATATAGATGAAAATCAGTATGGTTCTAGTAAACATGTTAATTTGTGTACTGTCTTTTTTCTATATTCGACCTTGGATTTACCACTGTGACACTTCACCAAATTGATACCAAATTTAAAATAATGTGTTACAGAAAAATTACAAGGAAACGTCAACTCCTAGTAGACTTTCCTAGAAAGTAAATAGTGAAAGGTAACCAGGAGGGATTGATAAAAGGTTGCTTCTATTTGAAAATACTTCAGATCTTATTTCCATCTCTTTAACATTATAGTTCTTCAAATCTCCAATGAATAATATATGTCATTACTTTAAATGTGAAAAAGAACAATAAAATGTGAAATGGCCTGGTCGCCTAATCATCGGTTTACACTGTATTTGAAAACACTCAGGGTATTTCTGTTATATATTCTCATTTTAAAGAAGGTACTAATAGATAACGGGCCAAGGAAAGAGTGACAATGGATGACTACAAAAGATTAAGCCACTAGACAGTTTGCATGTCAGCATTTGGAAGTCAATTTTCTCTTAACAGACAAAGAAGGCACACAGAGAACAAGCAAAAGAACTCTAAGACCTCTGAAATGGGCTTTTATATATCCCGAGTGTATTCTGTTCTCTTTATTGTTTTAATATGCATAACTAGATAATGATCTTTTCAAAAGACTGGGAATCATAGTAGTTACCAAACTTGCTTTTAAGTGCTGTTTGGTTGATTTATTTTCTTGAATTCGAAAACAAAATTAAACAACACTCTCAGTGTCCAGAAGAAGCACCAAGAGGCCACTGCACATAATTATTTTTATTTAGCCCCTGCAAGGACTCCATAGACATAGGATTTTAAAATCACCCCATTGGGACACTAGAAGCATCTTTTTCAAATTTTTGGAGAGGCAAAAGACAACAACATGGATATTTGATTGAGCCTGATACAGATATCACACCAGGGCCACAGAAAACAGAATGCAGGAAAGTAGGGTCACCATCAGCTCAGCTCCTTCAATCTTCACCCTCCACCAACAGCCACTGACAGAGGGTCCTTCGAGACAGGGCCCATATCCTGGGCCCTGTCAGATTGTTACCTGAGGCATCCAAACAACGTGTCAGGTAAAAGCAAAGTAATTCGAGACAAGGCAGGTAAACCCTGTTTTGTCTCAAATTATGTTGATACTCCTTTAGACCCAAGCCTTCCAGAAAGGCCCAGGTCTACTGGAGTATAGGGCCAGTGGGAACAGACTACTGGGACTGCTTCTGTCCCAACACCCTATTGGCTTCTTCAGGCTCCATGAACCCAGAGAAGAGAAGAGGCCAACCCCCCCCCCCCAAGAAAAAGCCCAATAAAGGGACAGAGACAACAAAGAAAACTATCTAAAGCTTTTATATATACAGCTGGAGGTAAAATGAAAAAAATGTACATGTTCCAACTTACAAACAAATTTATTTTAAGAACAAACCTATAATGAGTACTACAATGAAATAATGAGTATGGATAGACTTACTTATTTGATAACACCCAATCAAGGGCTACCAAAAAAACAGGCCAATTGGGACCTAATAATAGATTATTTTAAGCAATTAAAATTAGAATTACGAATATAGAAGAAAAAAAAGCAGGAATTAGAGGAGAATAGTTTTCAAGACATTTAACAGACAGACTGGGGATTATGAAGCATCAAGAAGTTGAAGGAAAAGAAAATACATGATCCTCGACCACCGAAGTGTAGATGGAAGTCTATAGATAGATAGATAGATAGATAGATAGATAGATAGATAGATAACACACACATATATTTCTTCTTCTTTTTCTATCTTTTAATATTTTCCCACTTTTCTATTTTATTATTGTTTTCCCACTTTCTTTGTACACAAAAAACCCATTTCTTGCCCCTTTTTACCCCCCCCCACCTTTTTTTTTTTTTTTTAAAGAACAAACATACAGAACCTATCTTGTTCATAACTTGGGGACTGCCTGTATTCCAGATTACTTGGTCAGGAATAGATGAAGCGTAAGGTCCCCATGACATCAATCCTAAACAACTATGCCAAAGTACAACTTTTGTCTAGTATGGGCAGATATGTTAAACATAAAATCTAATTCTACAACAAACAATTATGCTTTATTGGTGTTATGTTTATAAAATTATTTCCACATGTATTTAACTGAAATGAACAGCATTCATGCAAGGGCCAGCCATGCTTACTAGATTTTTCATTGCGATTTCGTTTTCCAGTCACCAGTACCCTGGATCCTGTGAGTTACACACATGGAGTTGAGTATGGGGTCCCAAAATCACTAAAAAGAACTAGTGACGTAACTGAGGCTACAAGAACACATAGTCCAGTGACCAACACGTAGTAGAGAAATTGTCTCTGGTTCTGCTGGGCCCCTCCCCTTTCTGCTACAATATAATTCTGCTATGCAGCTATGGTTACCAACACTTAAGACCCTTCCTTCGGGATCTAGGGAAAGACCTAACTCTTCCACATTTTTTCCAAGATGCATTCATTATCTAGTTTTTGTTAGAAGGCAGACGAAAAGGGTGGGCAAAGTCCAAAACTGGAATGTTTCTTGATTTTATTACTGGGGTTACACAAGATGTTTTGCTCACTGAAACAAAGAGCAAGAAGGCAACCACGCCTGAATAATTGCCATCCACTGTAACATCGATTCAGAAACCCTCAAATGCTTTACTCCAAAATGTATGTTCTTAAAATTGTTAATAATATGCTTCCAATACAATCAAATTTTGACCTGAGGTGCACATTCATACATACGACTTGTTTCTTAATGCTACGGCAATCAAGTGATGAACATGCAAGCATGAAGCAGCTCGCAGCCAATTACCCCAACCTGGCCAAGCTGCTGAAGAGAAACTTGAATGGGGAAAAAAGAACTGCAGTTAGAAATCTGCAAAGAAATCCATTTTCATACTCCCGTCGCTTTCCAAAATAGTAATAACATTTTTTGACCAAGAAGCTGAGTTGTGCAATGATGGAGAACGAAAGGCGTAAAGTCAGGGAAGATGAGTGAAAAGTGAGAAAATGAAATAGCATTAAGAAACTTGGATGCCAAAATGAATGAAGACAGCACATGAAGTAATGATGGCACTTAAACGAAATACTTTGTGCTGCAGATTCCAAACATGAGGACAGCCTTCATTAACCATTTCATTTCCTATTCTCTCCCTACCCCAACGCAGAATGTACTTGAACTACATTAGATACTTGGGGGGGGGGGGGGGGATCTCTGTTCAGGGCATAACACCGGAAAAGCAACCAGGAGTCCTCTATCAGGATTATGTGAATCAGCAGAAAGCAGAGTAATGCTGGCTTTATAAATGATATACATGGAAAGGGAATGCTAGCAACAAAATCACTAGCTGAAGCTAGTGAGTCAGGTGGTATGGATATTGCAAGTTGTTATTGGGGGAGATTGTAACAAGAAGCTATTCACAAAAGTTGTGTTTCAAGCATAAAATAGGCTGTACTCTACAAAAATAAATTTCACGGAGAATTGGTTGTTAGGCTTACAATATGCTGATTCCATGGCTCACTTAATCTCAGCATTATACAGAAAATCATTCATTCCAAAATCATAATATAGGGCCCGTCCAGACAGTACCTTTATCACAGGAGCTACTACTGCAAAAAGGGAGGTAGCCAGATGCCATTCACTGTAAACACGGAAGCAATTGCTACAAAAGGCAAAAAAGTGAGACTTCCAGGTGCGGGAATATCAGAGTTTTGAGCCAAATATGCGGATCTTCGCATGTCCGTATGTCCCTGCACACAGAAATCTCGGGATTTTTTCTCTGCGTTTGTTCCCAGGTTTTAGATGTTCCTGATTGTTCGGTTCCTAATAAGAAGGTGACACTTGAGTAGAAAGCAAAAACTCTGTTTGTGTGCCAGAAGCATAATGAAACATTTGGAGGGCATATTTTCTCTGGCCAGGACAAAGTTGTGCCCCCCCCCCCCCCCATCAATGTTGTACATCTTTTCACAAGAGGAGCAATCAGGAGCAGCCATGCATTACCCAGGAAAAGCACGCTGTTGTTTGATGCCATGAGTACACAACCAAATCTGGACAGATGGCCAGGCAGCCAGGCTCTAAAAAGTGTCAATAATAACAAGTTTTGTTCCTGACTTAAAAGTGTGTGTTCCTCTTTGATTGTGCAGTGCTAACTTGGGCAGAAGTTATCCAACCCCGTAAACTTTGTGTGGCAGATACTTCATGAAAAATCAGGAGAGCACAGTTTCTCTGGACAGGGCAAAAAATGGAACTTTAGCAGTGATTCACTGCAGTGATTCTCCGCATCTTGAGGACTTAAAAAAACAAAAACACCAAAGTTTTTGGTGGAAGTCCTGTGGCAGCCATCTTGGGAACCTTTAAACCTCACAGCAAAGCATCAAGTCTGGACAATGGAGGCAGAAATCCTAAGACCAACAGGTCTGTATGTGGACCTGTTCTGAAGTCTCGGGATTTTTTTGCCCCTGTTTAAAACCTGTAATTTAGTGCTGTCTGGAAGTACCCATAGATAGCAAAGATTTCCCAGGTTACTATCTGGGAAGGTTTTCTCTGTATATGGATGGGAAGCTGAAGCACGACTAATATTCAAAATCCCTTATGAAAAGAGTGGCTCAGATTCAAGTTTCATCTTGCCTTTTTATAAAGCAAAAGTAGAGTTTAGGAAAGCATTAATTTAATGTATATCTCTCTTCCTTTCTAAGATGGACCCAAGGTAGTTTACACCATAGATTAAAACAAAGTACAGCTAAAAACATTGATGACAATAAAAGATTGCATACACATCTTAAGACTCAGACAGGCTCACAAATGGAGATACAGTCTTTGAGACTTAGGCTGTGTCTACACTGCCCTATATCCAAGGATCTGATCCCAGATTATCTGCTTTGAACTGGATTATATGAGTCTACACTGCCAGATAATATGGGGTGAGTAGATAATTAGGGGTGAGATCCTGAGATATAAGGTAGTGCAGATCCAGCCCAAGACTGATCAAATAATGTGGGCTCCCCTCTCTGTTGCAGCAGGAAGACCACATGATGCACGGATAATTTAGCAGCAGAAAGGCTGCATCCAACTGTTAATTCAGATCAAGGAGAATGGACCTATACTGCCCTATAATCCAGTTTTAGAATGTGGATTAACTGCATTGATCTGGATTATAGGGCTGATAAAATCCAGTCCAATGCAATTAATTCATATTCTGAAATCGGATTATAGGGCAATCTAGATCCAGTATAAGATATGTAAAGTAAAAGGGCATATGGGGGTTGTGCAGAGGTATTTGGTGAGTTTTCATTTGTCTGGGGAATCTTCTGTATAGTTTTCAGGCAAACATTGTTCTCAAATCATACTTTTTCCAACATTTTGGAGGAAATTGGGGGCCTTTGGGGGACCGACTTTGTGGCTAAAGAAGTGATGTCTCAGGGGTTGCACTCTGCCCACTCGAATCTACACCAATCTCTCTATGAGGCAATATTGCCAGGATACTTAAACTATGCCTAGCTAATGCTTATTAAGTCATTTTGACTAAAGCTTTCTCTTGCCTGTTTCAGTCAGCTAAATATTATTTTCAGGACAGCTAACAAAAGTATGTTGGCATCCACTTTAAACAGCTCATCTACAAGCAAATGGTTCAGAAAACTATTTACAACTGAACCATCTACAAACAGGACAAATTATTCATACATCTTGTCAGCTTTTAAAGTATATAATCATCTAATTCATATTTATCTGCCGAGAAAAGATTACCTCCGGAATTCTGTCTGGAAAAAAAGTTCTTGTTTACCATATACAGAGAGACTTTAATGATATACAGGTTTAACTAGATGTTTTTATTATTCTGTTTAAAATGTCAGGTTTCCTTCCCTGCCTGTCCTCTTTCTCGCTACTTCCCAGCCCTGGCAATTTCAGCAGCTCGAAAGATTCCTTCCACTACCTCATTAATCACTCCTCTGCCATGCGCTATCTTACCTGCAGATGTAATTCGTCTTGCAAGTATCTTGTAAATTCAGGCAGTTTGGTTTCTCCCTGTCCTCATATGAACACGCCGGAACAATGGTCTGCCGCCTCCTCTCTGTACACGCAACATCTCGGCAGGAGCAGAAGAGCATCCCGTAACTGTGCTTCGGGGGAACTTTGTCGAAAAACTGCCTCAGGGCCTTGTGACACTTCCGCTTATTGCAGATTTCATTAGACACACTGCTGGTACAAGGAGTTATGTAAGCCGATCGAAATTTCTTGCAAGTATCATTTAGGTTACAGGCTTTCGCTGCATCCAAACAATTGTTCCCCTTTGAAATGGCCGGCTCTGCTGTACAGAAAAGGGAAAAAAGAAACAGGATTAGCATTGTTAAGTTGACATTCATATTATCAAGAAGAATATTTATTCACTGAATAAACTCTTAGCTCGAGAGCTGACTATAAGGGCATTAACAGGAAGTAGTACGTGTGAGTACTTTGCAAGTTTATAGCTATGGACTATCGTGTCACCATGGAGTAGTTTACAGGTCGGCCAAAGGTACATATTATATACACAGCAGAAGTGATATATTTATTACATACAATAATCTACAGCTCACCAAAGGAAAGTAGGACTTTTTTTTGGACTTGTGTAAGTGAATCGTGTAAGTGGAATTGTGTAATTCCACTTACACAATTCATTTTTTGGAGGTCTTTTTTGTAGTCCAAAAAAAAAGTAATTGTTCCAAGCTCTGGACAATACACCATGTCTGGACCAACTGTAGGCATTGTTGGCTTTGGTCACTTACACTGCCACTGTGGAATTTTTGAGAATTGTAGTAATTTTCAAACGATAGCAAAAGAGCCTCACTTAGATGTAACATTCTCCAACATCTCAATGTTGTAGAAGTTCTAATTATATATTAAACCCCTGGTTTATTTTTTCTGCAACACAGTCTGCAGGAACGCGCACCAAATCCAAGTATAATTTCCATGTAATTTGCAGGGCATATAATTATGCAATATAGGCATAGTAGACACTAATTACTATGTGATTACAGAGTAATTACACGGCTATTTGTTTCTGGAAGGCAAATGTTATGCTGAATGCCTGAAAGCAGTCTTTCCTCAGCAAGCACCTATCAAGAACACATAGGATGAGTTCTGACTTGTCACATATTGGTTTAAATTATACCTTCTAAAACAACTAGTGACCTAAGACCCATCACCGTGGACTGTGGCTGTGAATGAACTAAAGAGGCAAGGTGAAGCCCAAATTAATTTAACTCTTTGCCACCTTGTCAGATTCTCCTGAGCAAGAGTGACACCAAAGTCAGTGAGAAGGCAAACAAAGCTGTTAGTTGATACCCATCATCCCAGTGTTTTGTGTGGAACAAAGAAAAACCCAATTCTGGAATTAGATTTTGTCGTGGTTTCTTTCATTAGTTCTTTATAGATATTTATTCTGGGATTATCTTTTCAGTGGCCATGCTGGTTGGGAAGGCTGAGCGAAGGAAGATAGACGCTTTTGAACTGTGCTGCTGGAGGAAAATTCTGAGAGTGCCTTGGACTGCGAGAAGATCCAACCAGTCCATACTTCAGGAAATAAAGCCTGACTGCTCACTGGGGGGAAGGATATTAGAGGCAAAGATGAAGTACTTTGGCTCCATCATGAGAAGACAGGAAAGCTTAGAGAAGACAATGATGCTGGGGAAAATGGAAAGAAAAAGAAAGAGGGGCCGACCAAGGGTAAGATGGATGGATGGCATCCTTAAAGTGACTTGCTTGATTCTGAAGGAGCTGTGGCGTGGGCTGGCCCATGAGGTCATGAAGAGTTGGAAGCAGCTGAATGAATAAACAACAACAACAAAGCTGGCTGGGAGATTCTGTGTAGCATTGTTTCCCCAAAGTTTCCCTAACTTCTGTACTGAGAAAATTCTGGATTTCACATCTCGAAAGGAATAATCATTTTCTGATGCTATTGCCTGAACCAGTAGAGCAGTGGTTCCCAACCTGTGAGTCCCCAGATGTTTTGGCCTTCAATTCCCAGAAATCCTAACAGCTGGTAAAATTGGCTGGGACCACTGCTGTAGGGGAAGGAGGAATGTAACACATAGCAGTATTTTTCTATGTTGATTCAGAAGGTCACAGAATACTAAACGAAGGCTTTCACATTCTTCGTAGGTTTGATTGAAAATCCTCATCCCAAGAGAACCTTCAACAGGGCTCAAATGGAGCAAGAATTCGGGCAGAACTGGGGTCGGGCAACTATGTGTTACTAGGCTCTTAAAAGACATAGTAAAAGATGGCTTTGTGCAAAGTATTTTTTGCAGATACAATATCTACAGTGTTTTTATAAATAAAATAAACCCCAGAATGGATATGAAACAGCATATGAAACTGTAACAGACTGGAAAAAAAGGCAGTCATTCCCTTGTTAGCTGATGAAACATATACCAATGGAACCAGGGTCTGAATCCCCGTTCAGCAATGGAGCCTCACTGAGTGATCTTGTGTAAATCACACTCTGTCAGCCTCGGAGGAAAGCAAGGGCAAAACCCTCTCCGAACAAATCATGATAGGGTTGCCATAAGTCAAAAGCACAAACAACAACACGGTGAAGTGAACTTTACAAACTTGGACACATTTCTTACAAACATTAAATTCAGGCGTCTCTTCTGCCCTTATAAGACCACAGTTTGGACAATTGTATACCTTTCCAAAGAGCAAACATCAAAGGTCTTCCACTGTTGTGCAAATGCTAAGTGAGCTGCAATGATCACGATTATTAGGTCATTGTGAAGAAGATTAGAAAATAACATTACCATGGTGATCTGGGCTCAGGCTCAGTTGTTTTTGCCTGAAGATCTAAGAATATCCTTAAGCAGAGATGCTCTCTCTCTCTCTAATAGGTATAACAAATAATTCATCTTTCCTCTCCCTCTCTTTTTCTTCTCAAGTTCCAAGATATCCCTCAAATACTACTAAGGTTTATGCAAAGAATAGTTGCATTCAGTGGTAACTGCAATGCACAATAACAAGGTAACCTATAACAAACCAAAACTTACAACTACAGAATTTGACTAGAAGAAGTAATAAATACCTTGCTGTCTTGGGACATGTGGGCAAAATACTTAATAAAAGAAGCCCATGGAGGTCTGTTGCTACTTCTATCATGAGATCACGACTGATGGACTGAAAGATTGCTTCCTATCTGATAAAAACAAAAGTATAAACCAGAAGTGAGCAACTTGCTGGACTTCCACCAGCTCAAGTTGGTGAACAGTGATTAGGCTTGATGGGAACTACTGTTCCTCAACATCGGACTTACTACCCCTGATGTAAGCAAAGGTTTTTAAATCATAGTACAGGGGCATAAAGATCGCCCACATTTTGAAAGGGTATAAAAATGAACAAAGCTGTTTACAAAAAAGTTGTATATATTTCTGAAAAGCACATGAAAAGGTTTTAATGGGTTTTAAAAATCAAATCAGACAAATCATTTTGTAAGAATACAGTTTTAAATCAGCATGCAGAATCCTCCTCAAACTCCAACTTTATATCCCCAATACAATGGCGTACTTATGAGAGGAAGGAACATCTAGGCAATTGCTGAGTAGATGCTCTTACTGTTTCTACATTTTCTGGCATTCTAATGGTCCTAAGTCTGCCAGATGATTTTTTTTCAATGTGGATCCAGTTGCCCAAAGATTAGGAATCCATAACAAAATTGTTCTCAGATCTGCTACATATGCATCTTGACTGAGCTCAAAGTGTGTAAATGGAACGTTCTCTGTGTTAACACAGAATGGTTGTTCTCATAAAACTCATGATGGTTACTGAAGATGGCATAGCCTAGCCTAGCCTACTGAATTAGACCTACCCCACTTCTCTACGCCCACTATAGCCCACAGTGCCCCCTCGAAATATGGGAGATCCTTATGCTCCAACCTGTACAAACGGTCAGTAAAACTTGATAACCTGGTAAATCATTCAACCATTTGTAACTTTTTATATAATTGTAACGGTGCTCCATGAAGTCATGCTGACCACATGACCTTGGAGATGTCTACAGACAACGCCGACTCTTCAGTTTAGAAATGGAAATGAGCACCACTCCCCAGAGTCAGACATGACTAGACTTCATATCTTGACAGTTGCTTCCCCTTTCCAGCTTCTTTTAAAACATCCTAGTTTGTCTTTGCACTCAATAAATTTATCAGGGAAGACAGGTGAGGGAGAAATCATGCAACTCCCAGTAGGATCAAGTAAAAGCAAACTGCTGTGGCCTTTCCTAGCACGTGTGTTCTTCTTTACTAGTAATGTCTGCCCTCTTGATCATACTCTGATGCTTCTTGAATACACATGTCTGCTTTGGCAGAGATGGCAAGATACTTTGCAAAACTACAATCCCTGTGATTTCATAGCATTGAACAATGGCAGTGAAATTTATGTCAAAGTACATACATTTTACAGTGTAAATGAACCCTTAGACTTTAGGCCAGTGGTTCCCAACGTGTAGGCCATAGCCCAACAGTGGGCCGTGAGAACAAAAATCTAGTCTGCAAACCTCCTTCCTCTTTATTGTTTATTTTCTGCTCCTTTCCACAGAACTGACCAGCTTGGCCCCTTTTGGTAGTAATGCTGGGGAGTGGTCTCTGGTCAAAGTGATCCCTGGCCAAAGTGGGCTCTAGTCATGTGGACCCTGGTCAAATGGGCCATGGACAAAGTGGGCCCTGGCCAAAGTGGGCCCTGATCAAGTGGGACCTGGTTTAAAATATAAGTAAAGGTTGGGAACCGCTACTTTAGGTGATAGGCAAAGGTGGAACACATAAGCATGGACTCTGTACTTTTCTTCTGAAAGGTATGGATTAAACATACCCTTCATTATAACATCATTATGGCTATAGTAAACCACAACTGTATCTGGCACCTTGCAAAAATATCTCCTTACACCAACTGGAAGAACACAAAAATTACAGCTACAAGAACTACAATCCCTAGAGAGAGTCTTTTTTGTGACACGAAAATTTATGAATAAAAGCAACTGGAAGAGCACAAAACATGAAAGTATTTAATGTTCAGAACAGTCACACCCCTTAATTTTCAGAGCAATTTGCAAATGCAAGACCCATTAACTTCAGCTTGGAACGTGGCTAAAGAATACTTTGAGGGCCTTCTTGACAGTTATCGAGTGATTTATATCCTATTTTCTTCATAAATGAGATGAATCTCTCACTGAAGCAGATGTTCAGGCTCAGTGTTTATGAAAATCTATGCATCTTCCCCATTTACACCTGTTATTTGTACTCCAAATAAAGCCTTTGGAGGATTCACAGATAAGACCAGCAATTTGTTAGAGGAGTTAAGAGACAGGATTGGCACAAAACTCTTTTAGTTGCATCTCAGCAAATTTAATATTGATAGCACAACAATATCTACCAATATGGACATCGCTAAGCTTTGAAATCATATTTATTTCAATTATGCAGGGCCACACTGAAGAATTATAACAGTTTGACACCACTTCAGTTGCCTTGGATGAATGCTGCAGAATTTTAAGGTTTGTGGGATATTTACCTTTCATTATCGGAGAGCTCTGTTGCTAAAATAATCCACAAATTCCTGAATTCTACAGCATTAATTCATTAAACTGCCACAATTCTGCAGTGTGGCTGCATCCTTAAGAGTGTTCAAGATATTCTAAAAATCAATGGTATTTCAGAGTGCTTATTTTGGCAGGACATGACCTATATCAAAGGTGGGGAACCTCTTTCAGTTTAAAGCCTAAATTTAATTCCAGACAAGTTACTGCATATACTCGAGTATAAGCTCAGGTTTTCAGCCCTTTTTTAGGCTGAAAACGTCCCCCTCAGCTTATACTCAAGACAAGGTTATTAATTATTATTATTATTATTACATTATTTTACTCTATTATTATATTATTAGATTATCATTTTACTATTATTATTACATTTATTATTTTACTTTGTTATTGTTATTACTTTTATTATTTTACTCTATTTATTATTGTTATTATATTTATTTTTACTGTTATTATTACATTTCCATTATTTTACATTTATTATTTTACTCTATTATTATTGAAAGGATACGGAAGTACACTTACACTGAAGGAGATTAGAATAATGGTTCAATTAGAGTTGGGCAGTCTTAACTTAAATTACAGTTTTATGTAAATATTCAAAAACATTTAACCTACTGATATCTCAGTTAATGTATCTATTTTTATTTTGAAATTTACCAGTAGCTGCGGCATTTCCCACCCTTGGCTTATACTCAAATCAATATGTTTTCCCAGGTTTTTTGGGTAAAATTAGGTGCCTCGGCTTGTATTCGGGTGGGCTTATACTCGAGTATATATGGTATTATATTATTGGGTGGGGCAAATGGAAATGATAGAACCAAACATTACAAACTTTCCTTCTCCATTTTTCAGAAAAGTATATGAAGTGTAATAGACTACGGCCCGATCTACACTGCCATATAATCCTGTTTCTGAATGTAGATTAAATTCATTGAACTGGATTATATTGCAGTGTAGACTCATATAATCCAGTTCATCTGCATTCTGCAAATGATATTATATGGCATTGGAGACCCAAGTCTAGGGTCCCATCTACACTGCCATATAATGCAGTTTCAGAATGAAGATGAACTGCATTGATGAAGTAGTGGAAATGGTCAACATTATCTAGTGTTACACTATTAATCTTTAATGCTGACATTGCAGAGGGATTGGTTTCTGGCTGATGGTAGAGCACTTTGGTTTTCTTGATGAGGCCAAGAATACCAACCTTTTGAACCCCAGTTGAAGAAGCTATTTCTAGCATCCAGGCCAGGGCAAAGGGACTAACATAGATTTGTTTTTCCCATCTACACAGCTACGGTGTTTGAAACTTCAATTTGTGACAATGTATTGGAGTACTCCTTTGCCATTCTCAGCAAGGAAATGTAAGTTATTCTGTAGAGAGGAAGTGCTGCAAACCAGCAGTAGAACAACAATTTTAACAAGAGCATATGGAGACCAACTGATCTAGACCTTTGCAGCTGTGTTACATTCTCACCGCAATGATCCACTAACCTAGAGGGACATTAGAATGCTAAAAGGTCTTCCTACTGTGTAATTCTATACTGATATTAGCAGTGAATTATGCATTAGAAGAACTTTCTATGTAATAAATGAATCCAGCAGAGAGATTCATGTGTCATGCCAAACATATACTCTGTGACCTCAGCAGAATCAGATACAGGTTGAGTGATCTGGATAGTATCATACAGCAAGGCTTCTAGTAGACTTCATTAATCCAATCACTTAGGAAATACATGTTTTGGGTTGTACCTCACAGTTATACCATGTTGTTGTTGTTCTTTGCCTTCAAGTTGTTTCCGATTTAAGTATATAATCTATCCAACTGCTATTTTAAAAATTCGTTTAGTTGGCAAGTACATTTATGAGAAACTAAGTCCCACTGTTCTTGCTGTAACTTTGGCCTGATGTACACAGGATGCAGTCAACACCTTACTTATGCCCAATTTAGCTTGGAAGTAGTTAATTACAAAAAACAGTAATTTATTTATTTTTCCTAACACATAACTAAAAATAATGTTAAATGTTAAGAATGTAACTTAACAAGGGAAAGAGTAATTTATTTTGCAATACACTCCTTACAGAAGTGGGGATATGGCCTCAGTGGTCGGGAAGGTGCATCAAATGGTTCAAATACTGCCTCACACTGCATTTTGGCAACAGTGAGATGAGGGGGGAAGAGAGTGGGTTTTGTTTCCAAGCTGGCAATTTGTCGCAGAACTTTTTTTTAAAGCAGAAATAATTATTTAGACCAGCGTTTCTCAACCTGGGGGTCGGGACCCCTGGGAAGGGGTCACGAGGGGCTGTCAGAGGGGTCACCAAAGGCCATCAGAAAACAGTATTTTCTGTTGGTCATGGGGGTTCTGTGTGGGAAGTTTGGCCCAATTCTATCATTGGCGGGGTTCAGAATGCTCTTTGATTGTAGATGATTTATAAATCCCAGCAACGACAACTTCCAAATGTAAAGGTCTATTGTCCCCAAACTCCACCAGTGTTCACATTTCGGCATATTGAGTATCTGTGGCAAGTTTGGTCCAGATCCATCATTGCTAGATTCCACAGTGCTCTCTGGATGTAGGTGAACTACAACTCCAAAACTCAAGGTCAATGCCTACCAAACCCTTCCAGTATTTTCTGTCGGTCATGGGAGTTCTGTGTGCCAAGTTTGGTTCAATTTCATCATTGGTGGAGTTCAGAATGCTCTTTGATTGTACGTTAACTATAAATCCCAGTAACTCCAACTCCCAAATGACAAAACCAATCCCCCACTAACCCCACCAATGTTCAGATTTGGGCGTAGTGGGTATTTGTGCCAAACTTGGTCCATTGAATGAAAATACATCCTGCATATCAAATATTTACATTACGATTCATATCAGTAGGAAAATTACTGTTATGAAGTAGCAATGAAAATAATTTTATGGTTGGGGGTCACCACAACATGAGGAACTGTATTAAGGGCATTAGGAAGGTTGAGAACCACTGATTTAGATGCTTTGGAGAAAAGAGAAATGAAAGCTCATTGTAATTTTAGCGGTCATTGCTTAGCGACAAGGAACTACAGTTCCCTGTAGTCTTGAAGGTAACTTTGCAAGCTGAGAATACATACACGTCCAAGAAAGAGAGGGTTTGGCACTGCCATTCCCTTGTTGCACTGTTGATACAGATTTGACTTTAGTGCATCCAGATACACACTGGGATGTCTCTAACTGATGCATGTGGTGTGGAAGAGGGCAAGTGTTCATTAACCAAAAAGGGAATCCATAGGCAAAACCAGACTTTTCAACACAAAACTATTGCTGTCCGGGGGGGTGTCAAAGCGAGAGCTGATTTAGCACATACAAAATCCCAAAGACACAGTAAGGGACTGTTTACCAGCCCCTTGCCAATTTACAGAGTATCATTCAGTATCCCTTTTTATTACCACAGAAGTCAATTCTCAACTTGTTTCCTCTTTCCTTCCAACTTGATTAATTACCATGTTAACATAACTACTGTTCTCTTTCTTATAAATGGCCTCTCTCTAAAATGCTGGCCCGGCAAAATAAAACAGGAAAAAGCTTCCCGCTCCTTGCTTTAGCATTGCGTCCCCGCTTAATCTTGCTATTTTTCAAATTTATGGTCTTTTCCAATAAAGCTTGCATGAATATTACAGCAAATCGGATAACATGAAAGGGAGGGAGGGCTCTTGTAACTGATCCTTCCATGTCCCTCTTTGTTTTGTTTCTGTTGTGTTTTTTCCCTTCCCTTTTCCCCACTGGATTGGCAAATATTACATTTAAATGTACTTGTTGACATTTGAGAACTCAATTTGTTGATCATGTACACTGTTTCAAAGAGATTGCATTACTTGCTGATTAATTTCTTCTCCCTGGATATTCCCCCACCCCATGTCCAGAAAACCACATTAAAGCATTAATCTGAAAGGAAGCTTCCCCTTGAGCAACATATCCAGAGCGTAATAACCAAGCTGCAAATTTGGTGCTCTTTACTCACAGCTGCCATTGATTTCAATGAGACAATTGCTAAAGGCAGGATGGAGAAGGGGGGAGGGATACAGTTGGACACTGGGCAATTTTTTTTGCTAATCTTTAAAAAACGTGTGCTGGCAAAATGAATCAGGATTTAGAAAACCCATTCATGTTATGGTGGCTACTTTTAGAAGTTGCTAATACAAATAGAGAAAGTACAGTTTTGCAGGATTGAAAAACACAGCATGAACAGTTACAAAAGATGGCTATTTCAACTAAGTTAGTCATGTAAGTCTCTTGCAGAATAAAATGAAATAAAATGGGGGGGGGGGATGTGGCAGCACCTTTAAGACTAATTGTTTTATTTTGCATTAGCCTTCATGTGTATAAATCCACTTCTTCACAGTCAGAACCAAGGGGGATTCAAACCTCAACTTTCAGGCATGTTCATCCTGCAGGGGTTCTCAAACATTTTCAGCCATGGAGTCCTTTTTGGAGCAAAACTTTCTCGTGGAGCCCCAAGAAATGCTCATATATTTTTATACATATACATACATACATACATATATGTTCGTTTTGAGTGACTTCATAACTCAAAAACAGACCTTAACATTAGGGAGTTGTAGTTGCTGGGATTTATAGTTGACCTACAATCAAAGAGCATTCTGAACTCCACCAATGATGGAATTGAACCAAACTTGGCACACAGGACTCCCATGACCAAAGAAAACACTAGAAGGGCATTGACCTTGAGTTTTGGAGGTGTAGTTCACCTACATCCAGCAAGCACTGTGGACTCAAACAGAGAAGGATCTAGACCAAACTTGGCACAAATACTTCATAAGCCCAAATATGTTTGGAGGGGCGGGGACGACAGACCTTGACATTTGAGAGTTGTAGTTACTGGGATTTATTGTTTACCAACAATCAAATGGCATTCTGAACCCCACCAATGATAGAACTGGGCCAAACTTCCCACACAGAACCCCCATGACCAATCGAAATACTGTGTTTTCTGGTGGTCTTTTGGGAGCAAAGAAAGCATGGGGTGTGAGATCTGGGTGGCAAGGAGAAGAGTCTGGGCAGTGAGGGAGGTGGGGGAGAAAGGGTCTGTGCCCCGGGAGGCCACTGCTGCTGCTGTTTTGGCAGCTATGAACTTTAATTTCCCTGCATTTCTCAGGAGCATAGTGTTCCCAATGACTCCACAGAGTACAGTTTGAGAACTCCTGCCATATCACAACAGGGGTGGAACAGAATGTAATAGCATCCAGAAAGCTGCAAATCATATTCCTTGCCGGAAATTTTCCAATGGCTCCATATGATAACATGGGTTTTTCATATCTTTACAGTGGTCAGCTGGCGTTTATATGTGTGAAAGGAATAAATCTGCTTTTCCAAAAATCAGTCTTTGGATCAAAACTCTCTCTGAAAAGAAGAATCTATTGGTCTTCAACAGATTTAGGACAACTCATTGACAAAGAAAATAAAAATCTATTTTCTAGGCATCATTCCTCTTCAAAGGTGCTATTGAACAGAGTCAAAATGACATACACTGCTGTATAGAACTACAGATTAAAAATGAACCCGTATCCCTTTCCAAAAGAACATCAGCAATCAAAACATAGAAGCAAGTGAAAATAAAAACACTTGGAAGAACAGGAGTTGTCTGTATTTCCTGTGGGAAGGAGTTAAACATGGGGGGGGGGGGGGTGTATCCATAAGTCTAAAGTCCCTTATCAATGCACTCAGAAGCCAATTTCAAAATTCAGACAGGATGGAAATGTCAAAGGCATTTTAGCTATTCCAACTGTAAAATTCAGAAACAGTCTTCCTAGAACATTTCTTTTAAACTATAAGCTTGTGAGCATGGGCTTACTGATTTATTGATTGTATGTACATCTCAGTCTGGGAGCTTTTTCATCCAATGGGTGGAATAAAAAAATCTTTGAATTAAATGACTGCATTTAGACGAGCTTGTTTCATGACAGAATAGGAAGGGAAGATTTAGACAGTTCTTACTCTCCTGCTATGGTTACGGTCCACTGGAGGTAAGAAGCATTTCTTCTTCACATCAGAGACTTCCTTCTGAAGCATCAGGGACTACCACAATGTTGAGTGCAGTGGTTTATTATTTTTTATTTTTTAAAAATACTTATATTTACCACTTTTCAGCCAAAGCAAAACAACATGATGATACAAAGTTTGAAGAAACACAGTAAAAAATGGTACAGAAGCGGAGGGAGGGGGATCCTCAGACCAAAATATCTGAAAGATCTGACAAAACAAAATAGTTTAAGCTATTGTGGTAAAGAAAACAAAGATGACACTAGGCAAATAGTCCTGGGGATGGATTTTCACATTTATCATTGTTGAAAAATCACTGTTTTCATTCACCAAAGTGATCTTAGGATAGGACAAATGGTGAATAAGGCAGAATTCCTCCAGGGCCTTTTTGGGCACTATTCCTAATGGTGACACTCAAAGGTTGGGTGATGGGGGCGAAGAGAAAGGGCCTAGTACCCTGCCCTCCCCAACTTCCTTTCTAATTTTTGTCTAACTATTTCTTCCATGCCCAATATGGATTTTAGGTTAGTGGACCTAAATGGGGCCCTAGGACCTTGTGCTGGAATTCAAAAACCATTTTGGAAACCGCTATGTAGGTAGTCTGTGGCGGCAGCATTCGGGTAATTCCTCAGCCACAGGTCCAGTCTTTGTATATTAATTGGGCTTGGTCCCTTTGGGAACTGGTTATCTCTTAGATCGCAAAAAGAGGGCGGACTAGCACTACCTAATATTAAAAAAATATTATGAAGCAAGTAGATTAAGCCTGGCTATAGAAGGAATGGTTAAAAAAGAGGGAATAGATTGGCTTAGTAATGATTCAGAAAAAGTGGAAGATGAAATTTGGAACATATTTTTTAAACAGTTTACTAGAAAAGAAATGAGGGAAATTAGAAACCCAATGTTGAGCAACATATTAGAAGTATGGAACAAATATAGGAGGAAGTTAATAAGGGAGGGGTCAATTATAACCCCAATAGTGATGGAAAAGAAGTTTCCAAAATTTTTTAAAAAAGTAATGGACAAAAAGGTAAAGGAATTTTTTTTAGATAGGATAGGGGACTGGATGAAGGTGGGAATGAAGAAGGAAATGATGTTGGAAAAGGTTAAAGAAATAAAATTGACATGGTTCCATTGTATAAAATTAGAACAATGGCTTAAAAATTGGGAAAAAATATAATAGAAATGGAAGCCAACTTAATCAATTTGAACAAATAATAATAAGCAATTGAAAAAGGAGGATAAAGAAGTGATAACAAACTTATTAACAATAGCAAGATTGCTCATAGCAAGGAATTGGAAAAAAGAAATGAATATACAAATAGAGGAGTGGTATAAGGAAGCATGGAAATTAGCAATAAATGATAAGCTGACATGTATATTAAAGGTTTAAAAAGGTATATGGAAACAAAGCGACTTTGATGCTGTGTGGGGAAAATTTGTTGTAAATGGTTTAAAAAACAAGGAAGGAAAGTTACCGTCACAAGAAGAAATGAGATTTTGGACAGATGATATGTAAAAATTGTGGCTTGAGACGGGTGGAGGGGAGCACTGTGGTGAAAATAAAAAGGGGGAAAATGTTTAAGCAAAACAATAAAATAACATGTTAAAGAGTGTGTTGTACAAAATGTAACAGTAATAACAAACGTATAACAAATGTAGCAATTGTGATAAATCAATAAAAATTATTATTAAAAAAGTTGGGCTTGGTCCCTTTGGGAACTGGTTATCTCTTTGGCCTGTCCTGAATGACTTAGTCCTGCTGCAGTGTTTTGCAGAATGCGCCCCACAACAGATGGTGCAGTTGCGCTGAAACCTACAGCCCCTGTGAAAACATGTCCCTTGTGAGGCGTATTCCCAACACCGGGTATGTTGCTGCTGGTCATGACCCACCGTGCTTCAAATGATGGAAGAATTGGACTGATCTTAATTCCTAATCAGGAGGAAATGCCAGCTCTTCAAGGAGACTCCTGAAAAAAATGATCCAATACTTCTCAGATCAAAACTAGCACTTTGAGTAGTGTATGCAAATTGACCAGGAGCCAATATGACTTTTGCAGTATTTTACAGTTTGATGTTTGAAGAGAAAGAAGGTGCTGGCTTTACTTCAGGCTCCAATATAATGATCTGCAGATCTAGATCTGGGAAGGGCGTCTAGCCTCATATCTAATTTATTAGTAAGCCTGGAAGTTTCCACCCACCCACTGATAGAGTAGCATAAGATTATGACACAATATTGCCTGGATTTCTTGAGGCGATTTTATAGAGTTCAGTGTGCAAGGGAGCCTGGGTTATTGGCAACCTTATGCCTTCTGGTTCTAGCAGATGCAAATTGCTGCTGCTATGGCCACCCCTTTATCTTCCTTGCTTCTTCTCTAAAAATATCATTTGTCGCCCTCTTTGTGGTGGAGGAAAATCTAAAGGTAAAGGCTGAAGAGTAAGCGTCCAACCTACTTACCTTATATATGAATCTTGCTGATATTGTTCTTCTTTTAAGAAGCACAAAGCAATTAGTAAAGGTAAAGGTTTCCCCCTGACATGAAGTCCAGTCATGTTCAACTCTGGGGTATGGTACTCCTCTCTATTTCTAAGCCAAAGAGCCGGCGCTGTCCATAGACATCTCCAAGGTCATGTGGCCGCCATGACAGCATGGAGCGCCGTTACCTTCCCACCAGAGCGGTACCTATTGATATAATCACACTGGCATGTTTTTGAACTGCTAGGTTGGCAGAAGCTGGGGCTGACAATGGAAGTTCACACCACTCCCTTGATTCAAACATGGACCTTTCGTTCAACAAGCTCAACAGCTCAGCAGTTTAAACCATTGCACCACCAGGGGAGCATGCTTAATTCTCCATTTGATCATCACTACTACCCAATGAAATTGGCTAGACCAGGAATGCGTAAACTTTGGTCCTCCAGGTGTTTTGGACTTCAACTCCCACAGTACTCAACAGCTGGTAATCTGGATGGGATTTCTGGAATTGAAGTCCAAATCACCTGGAGGGCCAAAGTTTGCCCGTGTCTGGGCTAGACCAAGCAGCACCCATGAGTAACACCTATTTCCTTATATCTAGTCCAACTTTCTTACAACTGTATCACATTGGCCAGATGTTGCACTGCATGGTTGAACCACTGTATGGAAACCACTTCCCTTCCTTATACACCTGCTGACCACCAGCTAATCAAAGAACATGTTTCTAATCATTTGATCAATGTTGTTCTAACAAGCAACAACTCTGTATTGGAAAAAAGAAAGTCAGTGGATTTGCTGCAGTTACATTATTCAGGCAAACCATTTTTTTCATGTCAGGAGTGACTTGAGAAACTGCAAGTCGCTGCTGGTGTGAGAGAATTGACTGTCTGCAAGTACATTGCCATGGGACACCCAGATGTTTGATGTTTTACCATCTTGTGGGAGGCTTCTCTCATGTCCCCGCATGGGAAGCTAGAACTGAGATGGGAGCTCACCCCGCTCCCTGGATTTGAACTGCCAACCTGTTGGTCAGCAGTCCTGCTGGCACAAGGATTTAACCCATTGTGCCCTCAGGTAAACCATGTGAGTGCTTTCATATATGCAGAGATAGGCATGGGGTGATTGATCATTATCCTGCAGCCCACATGATCAGAGGAATAAGGAATACTATCTCTGTGGTGTATTCAGCTCTCTGGTTTTGCAGTAGCTTTTGGCTAAGGTCCTGCAAGGCAGAAGGGTAAGGGATGTCTCATTCCTAGACAACCTAGCAGATGGTGCAAAATGCTGGAAGTGATCTGTAGATCAATGGCTCACTCATCAGTAGCATCTGTGCCATGATTTGTTGTGATTGTTATAGTGTATTATCCCTATGCCGAATTTGGTCTTCTTTATTGCAAAACCTGGCTGGCGGGAAGTAGCGGGATGTTGTTTTTTTTTTTTAAAAAAAAAGCATTGAAATAATTAAGGTTTCCTCAATATACGGGGTATTACACTATTAAACATGAAATGCTTGCGTGTAATCAATGGTTTTCAAGTCACATGACCACAGATGTAAAGTGATTAATAGTGCTGCCTCAGCAAATGCAATCATTACATTTTTAATTAACCTCTTCAACCTTCCCCACCTTCTACTTTTGTTATACATTAGCTCTTTGCCGTTTTTGCATTTGATTAGGTTAAAACAATCAAATGAAAAATTATCCTTCCAATTTGTAAAATAACCCATGCTACTTACAAATTAGAAGCATTGTACAAGTTTCTGAAGGAAGGGCTGTTATAAATCAGATCGAGGACACGGCAGATTTTGAACTCTGTGGCTTTGTTCCCACCTAATTTTTGTTTTGGCAGCTTACTGTTAGTTAATGGCTCTGGCTACCAGGAAGCTGGCTTTTCAAAATTTTTCTCTCAACCTAATTATAATTACACCATATAAATCATACAATGATCAATTATACAAATCTTAGGTTCATGCATTATTTAACCTAGCATTTGAATCCACCCAGCAGGAGTACAGCAAATTCCAACACCTCTCTCTTTATATGCTAACGAGAGCTCTATGGACACAGTACTGCCAAGCAGGAAAATACAGAGCCAAATGTACCCTGAATCAGAATAGCATAGCGTGGAAATAACTTCACAAAAACTCAACCATGGTCCACAACATAGAATCATAGAACTGGATGAGACCAACAAGGGCCATCTAGTCCAACCCCTGCCATGCAGACATACACAAACAAAGCACTTTCAACATACAGCCATCCAGTTGTTCAGAGAAGTAGAATTCATCACACTCCGAGGGAGTGTTTTCTAGTCAAACAGCTTTTGTCATCAGGAAATTCCTTTCTAATATTCAATTTAAATCCATTGCTTTGCATCCCATGCTTTTGACCAGGGGTCAAAACTGCCCCCCTTTGGCCCATCCCCCAAGGATGGGCCAAAGGTCATTTACCCTCCAAGGTCATTTACCCGGCCCTCACTCAGGGTCAACCTAAGTCTGAAACGACTTGAAAGCACACAACAACAACAACAACAACAATCCAATCTCATCAGCCAAAAGTAGGCCCACACTTCCCACTGAGATACTAATAAGCTTATATTTGTTAAAAATTGTTCTTCATTTTAATTATTGTATTGTTTTAAGTGTTTTTTGCATGGCAAATAAGATATGTGCATAGGAATTCATTCATAATTTTTTCTAATTATAATCTGGCCCTCCAACAGTCTGAGAGACTGTGACCTGGCCCTCTGTTTAGAAAGTTTGAGGACCCCTGCTTTAGACGGGGAGAGCGCAGATGAGCTCTGTCAACTCCAGCTCCCCATGCGGGGACATGAGAGAAGCCTCCCACAAGGATGATAAAACATCCGGGCATCCCCTAGGCAACGTCCTTGCAGACGGCCAATTCTCTCACACCAGAAGAGACTTGCAGTTTCTCAAGTCGCTTCTCTCTCTCTCTCTCACACACACACACACACACAAACATGATAAGTTTACAAATGGTTGTATTTTAACTCCAATTTCATAACCTTGGGCTTCGCAATAATATTGAAGTACAGTTTGACAAAAACTTGGGGGGGGGGGAGTTTTTTTTAATTGATTTTTTTAAAAAATGGAATACTTGTATTGCAGATACATGGTGAATGGGGGATAGGCCAAAGGGGGGCAGTCACACATCCAGTACCAGCTGGAAGTAGGCGAAGGGGGAAGACTCTGTTTACACAAGGTCTCTATAAAAAGAAGACATCCAAGACAGTTCCTCATCCGTTAGAGGACTTTCCGCTTGTACCAAAGTAGGCAGGAACCCAGGGAAAATTCCTCTCTGCCCCCCAACTCTTTTTAGTTCTCTTTGGACTGGTAACTGTGAATCTAATGCACACCCTAAGTTTGGAGAGATCATTTCGTCAAAAAAGGTAAGTGTTGGATTTGAGTAAACATAGTAATTTTTGTAGATTTCTAGATTTTTCAATATTTGTTCAAAATGAGGCAGAATTTATGAAAATACAAGGGACATCTGGAAAGTAAAGTTGCCATGCCAGATAAAAGGTGGAATATGGGTCACAGCTCAATGCATACTTTATATATTCCCATCTCTCTTGAAGCATGGCTGTTGTACCCATACCTCTTCAAAAATGGCAGCTTTGCTTTATTTGTCCTGCACTATAATTTGGTCTTATTACTGAGTTTACTTCAATTATGTATGAGTAAAACAGTTGACCTCAAATTGGAAAAGGCATTAAGGAGAATGCCATTATCAGAAGACCACATCCCATTTGTTTTCTTTTTCTCCATAGGTCTAAAAAGGAGGTCATAAGCAAATGCTGGTTAGGACTTCGGGCTTTTTCATGCTGTAGATCTCATGCTTATAAAAAGCTGGGGAAATGGTACAAGAAGGAAGAATGCTGTGGGTCTTGACAGGTTCAGGTGTGTAGTGATGCCTTTTTCTGACATTTACCTTGAAAGACACATTTCCTAGCCATCCATGAAGGTTTTCTAATAATGATTGTCAAGACAATTAATTTGTTGCCAGTGACTCCTGCCTGTCCAGTGTACTCCATACAGTACATGGAAAGGTCAGTTCCAAATGAAGGATACTCAATTCACTGTCCCTGTACCTGGAAACAAAAATATCAATGCAGCTACAGTCACTACAATGGAACATCACTGCAATAATACCTGGACCAACATAGCAGAACAAAAAAAAAAAAAACCAGCAGTGTGGAAAAACTGGTACTTCTACGGTATGGGTAGTGTGTAGCATGAGTCGTCAGAGTGCAAAACGAGTTCGAGGCCATTTAAAACCTGGCCACTACCGAACATATGGCTTTGGGATTTGGGGTGGTATTGAAAGAGTTCACCCCTTGAGGCTGGCCTGACGGTTTTGTGCAAACATAAGGTTCTGGAACTTGGGTGGCAGCGTCCTGAGTTTACATTTGGCAAGTAGCTGGTCAAGGAGCAACTAAGGACCCTTCTACACAGGTACTAAAATCCATTTTGAAGCCGGCCCAAGGCCAAGGTGCCTACAAAATGTACACCCCCAATGGGCACTACAAAGCATCTCCAGCTGGAAATGGTGTATTAAAAAACTCACTGGAAATTCTGGATCAAGCCATAAAATCTGCTGAAGCTGATCAGTGTAGATCCCATGCTGAGCAAGAACCGAGATCAGAATTCAGAGCCCTTTTGAGGACAGGTTAACGCTGAAGCATTTGGAGAAAGAAACCAGATACACAGAACAGCCAGAAGGTAAACAAATACTGCTCCTTGTCAGGAAACCACAGGGTTTTCACTTTCTTGTTTTGCTCTGCTTCAGTCCAGCACTTATTCTCATTGGTCAGGCTGTTTCTCATCAGCATATCTCACCTGACAAAGTAGGGAAAAAAATCTTCCTTGGATATGATCGATCCGCAATCAGTAGTTCTTTGTGGTCACCATTTCAGCTCGGAACTGGTTTATGGATTGCCTGTGTGGGGCCTCCACAGTGAATTGGCTCTCTTTAATCCATGTCCTGGCTTGGTTTAAATGGCAGTGTAGAAGCAGCCTCAGTTATTAGATTGGCCCCGGGCTGATGTTTCGCTCCAGGGGAAGGCTGATGAAGTAGTCTAGGGAAGACAGCTGGCCTCAGATGGACCCATTTCAATTCTTGCTCCTTTCAAATCCAGTTAACTTAAATGGGATACAAGTAAAATAAAATGGTCCATTTTAAAACTATTTTTGTGTACCACTCCATGGTAAGTCACCAAATCTCAGTAGAATATTTTTAAACAATCTATTCCAAACTTCAGTGATACAGATGGGGCAGACGATGCATTCACGGTGATGGGCACAAAAGTGGGGTGATGTCTAACATGACTGCAGCTGTGAGAGTGGAACCAGTGGGGAATAGAAATAGCAGCTGGTACGGTAACAGCTGTTGAAGACCTCCTGGTCTTCCTTTTCCTTTGATTTACTAAAAAGAACAGTATCAGTGGGGAATAGTTAAGTTTGTCTTCTGAAAGCACATTTATACGACTACTGACTGTGCTGCTTGCAACTCAGTTTGCATTACTGCCAAACTACTGGTAAAAACAAACTAAAAAGGCAAGATATACAGATATAGGCAAGAAACGTGGGGGGAAACCCCAGAGTAAAACCTGTGCACATGTCTTTCGTGACCCCATCCACTTTGTATGTCAAGACATAAAGTACTGACCCAGGTATATTCCATCAAAATACCTTTTGTATTAGGCTTGTTTTTTCACTTGTTACTTAGAAACAACAGTAAAAGGCAAGTCCCCAATTCAATTCTTATCTCAAACCATATGTTTACTACATAACTTGAGGAAATCCATTCTCACCTGCATCCATCTGCATCCATAATGCAATTTTTGTAATGATTAAACAGTGAGATTATGACCTGACTCCAACTGATTACTTCCAATTAAAGAGGATTACTGAATTAATTACTAAATAGTGAATCAACACATAGGTAAATCCCACTAATTCAATGTGTCTACACTAGAGTAGAAACAGAATTCAGGTCCAAATATGAAACATGCTAATATTATGTAAGTGGTCAATATTATCAGCTGTGGTTAGAATACATGCCTCTTATAGGGAGGCGAATAATGTGGATGTCATGTTACTAAAATGCAATTGCCTGTATTCCTCACTATTGGGTATTTATTTACTTACCATATTTGTACCCCGCCTTTCTCACCCCAAAGGGGACTCTACACATAAGCAACAATACTAGATGGGACTGATTGGATAGGCAGTCCAACCTTACTTGGAGGGCCATATAATTCTCAGTTTTGTATCTCTTTGAAGTCTACACATTCTCAAAGTTTCATATGAAAATAACCAAATGATGATCTGCAGTCCCTTTTTCTATTAATAATCAATAAAATGTATAGCTTATGAAAAGCTAAGGAAAACTCAGGAAAAATCTTTTCGGTATTTTACTTTTACATTTGATGAAAAAATGTCTATTTTGAACCTGCTCTAAATCTCATTAAGGAAAAATAAAAGCAAAGATTTGGTTCATTTAACTGGAACTATATCAGACCTGTAATTTAAGCTTAGCAAAGAGCACAGAGATTTCTCAAATCTCTTTTGTGATAAGGGTCTCACTGAAAACATACTCTTATTTTTACAACCAACTGGAGGTCAATAATATTAACACTGATTGGTGCTAATCTCTTAAGAAAGTTTTCTCTAATTCAGGAACATCGGATGCTTTGGACAATTATATTATATTTGCTAAAAGTATACGATGCCCACAAGGACCCTTACAGCAATATGCAACATAATATTCAAAACATTTCTTAAAAACATTAAAGCCCAATTTTAAAACCCAAAGGCCAGATGGTACTCTAGAGGTTAATCTGCCTGCTAAATGCTCAATAAGGATGAAGTCAAGTTGACCTCCATTGAGAGGGCTCTCTGCAAATGAGTTGCTATACTGAGAAAGCCCTGTTTTACACACTTCCAAATCTAGCCTCTCGGGGTGGCAAGGAATGCAACAGACCATCTGCCAAGGATCTCAAATTCTGAGCAGGTTCAAAGGGGAGGAAGCAATTTTTCAGATAACAATTTAGGGTTTTATAGTATAAGACAACGAGCTGATATTAGAAACAGAAATCCAACTCAAAAAGTTCAGAAATTTGGATAAAGGATCCCTAAGGTACATGCCAGTCATTATTACTATTTGTAGCACCTTAACACACTGCAAGGATTTTTCAAGACCAGTTTAACCTAGAGCATATCATAATAATCTAATGAAGAGGTAATTGAGACATCACTGCTGTACCCAAATATGCCATCTGTAGCTGGAGCATTTACCAGAAGCAAGCAAAAGAACTGCTGGCACAAAGTGGTCACATGGACTTTCAGAAACACTATTGTAAATCCTATCATCTATTATCACACTGGCTGGGAACAATAGGAGATTCAGCCCAAAACATCTCCAGCAGGCATGTAGCCGGGGGGGGGGGGGGGGTTGGGGGCTTCAGCCCCCACCCCCAAATTCTCATGGTGGTCTGCAAAAAGGCCTTACTGGTACATTATTTAAACTGTTATGTTTATTCATATCATGATCTGATCACCATACTCAATATATCTCATATGCATGGGAGTATTGAGGTAACAATACAAAAGGTTTGCTAGGGTAGACCCTCTTTCACTCAGACTCAGCCCCGAATCAAACTCCCCCCCCCCCCCCGAATCAAAATCCTGGCTACGGGCCTGATCTCCAGAAGAACTTAGGCTAACCGAGAAAGTGTCCTTCTTTTCCTATCAAATTCCTCCCTAAAATACAATAACATTAGAAAATTATTTAAAAAGATATCATAATAATCTAATGAAGAGGTAATTGAGACATCACTGCTGTACCCAAATATGCCATCTGTAGCATATTTGGGTACAGCAGTGAGAACCACTACAGCAGTGGTTCTCAACCTGTGGGTCCCCAGATGTTTTGGCCTTCAACTCCCAGAAATCTTAACAGCTAGTAAACTGGCAGGGATTTCTGGGAGTTGAAGGCCAAAACACCTGGGGCCTCACAGGTTGGGAACCGCTGCACTAGAGTATGGACCCACTTTAAATCTGGTTTCAGATGACAAAAAGATTTTGTCATCTGATTAGCCTATAGATGTTTGGTAGTTACAAATGCCTTCCTTCCTCCCTCCCTTTCTTTCCACTCTTGACTAAACCAATCAGCAGAGGTGATCAAGGATGTTTCCAGACAGCCCTTTATCCCAGGATCATTCGCGTTTTAAAAACGCGGGTGTTCCTGGGGGCCTGTCTACACCCACCCCAGAAAGCATGTGCTTTCTGGGGTGAGTGTGCAGATGATCTGTGGGGAATAGCCCGACAGAACATCTGGGGACCCTCCCCCCTCCCCCAAAGCCCCAACCTCCTTTTTATTGTTTTTATTAAAGTAAAGAAAGCTTACCTGGCATCCATTACCGTCTTGGAGCAGCTCTCCTGGTGCATAGAAATGACGAGCCAGGAGAGCGGGAGAGGGGAGCGATTTTCCTCCCCCCCCCCCAAACTCTCCAGGCGCATCATTACTACATGCCAGGAGAACTGCTCCAAGACTGTAATGGAGGCCAGGTAAGACTAATTTAGTCTGGAAAACTGTGGGAATGGTATCTGGGCTGCAGTCCAGACACCAGAAATAGTGGATTTATCCCGCACCTTCCAAGAAGGTACGGAATAAATACACTATCTAATTAATTCGCTACAAACCAGGGTTCCCTGGTTTGTAGCAAATTAATTTGGGATTGTCCGAGACATCATCTGGACAGCCCCTTTTTATTGTTACCGCAATAAAAGGGCTGTCTGGATGTGCCTCAAGTCTTGGTTCTCCAGATTGCAGTTCCCATCATTGGTTATTGGATTGATGAGAGTTGAATTCCAATATGATGGGGGGGGGGGGGGCATTATTTCTTAGGGCTCATCTACACAGGCCTAAAGCCTTTCCAAGTTTATCCCTGGTTAAAATAAGAACACTTGCAAAGATCCAGATCTTTCAACAAGGTCTGGATCTTTGCAGGTGTGGAGACTGCTCCTGAGATCGACATCTGTGATCTCAGGAGCAATCTTCCACAGCAATCCCATCTTTGTACAACCACACCTCAAACAGACCACAGTCCCTTTTCCAGGCCCCCTTTTTTTACCTTTAAACAAGTTAAAATTATAGGTTTCAAGTTATCTGTTGCACCTGGATGTGACGCCACAGAGCTTTTGAATGGGGAGGAAGGAATTCTCCCTCAGAAGCTCAGTTGCCTGTTTGGAGGGTTTCTCTTGGATTTTTGGCCTGTCTGGAAGAGCCTTACTTACATATTCCTTTTATGCTGTGTAGTTTGTTCAAAACTGAATTGAAATGCCTAACTTTCAAACAAACCTCACACCACCATTGTTTCCTTATGGGCCACTTAAAAACCTAAAATGTGTTTATTTTGTGAGAACCAGTGAGGCTTCAGAATATGTCAATGGTTTTAGATCACAAGATTATCCCCAAGTTTGATCTATTACAGAATGGGAAAAGGTAAATAACCACAGCTACTGTAATGGCAGACATTCACTAACTCTCCGTCCCTTTCAACACATTCATCATTTTAATTTTAGTAAGCAATATTAATAGTATTGAAGAGTGACATGGCATTGTTCTAGTGACTATAGTGTAGCAAGGAGAAAGGGAACAGTTATTCCTCTCCTCCTGTTCTACTAAGCTTTCCCCTTTTTTCCCTTACCACGAAAGCTGTTCGTTTTAGTGGTAAGATTAATAGCAAACAAGATGTATGTTTGTCTAATAATAGAAAGCTTTTGACAGTAAAAGGCCATCATTAAAATGATGTTTTTCAAATACATCATGTCATTGTCTCCACGCATTGTCCTTCGAAAATCTGCTGCCATTGTGTCTATTTTCCTAGAACTGAAATAGCTGACAGGATTTCAGAGACATACGGTGCGTCTGCATCTGTGGCTGGGGAAGAGAGAGGACAAGAGCACTTCACCACAGGAAAGAAAGCCACCGACTGTAACGCTGGAAATGTTGAGGAAGACATGGTGGCCCTCTTCGGATTTGGATATTACTGTGCCAAATCAGCAATGTGTCAACCCATTCACAGTCAGCCTTCCACATTTGCTCTGGTTAGGGACACAGGAACCCCGCAAAAGCGAACAACTGCAAATAATAAAAATGCTTTTTAATTTTTTACCTAAAAGAACATCTCTAGAAATATCTAAATTCTCTTACATGACTCTATGGTCAGCTTCTGATGATTTACACCAGGGGACCTCCAGATTTCTGGAGAGGTGTTCTCTCTAAGAATCTCTAGGTTCTCCAGTATGACTTTATGATCAATTTTTGGCAGAAGCTGACCACAGAGTTACACTAGCCCCATCTACATTGTCATATAATCCAGTTTCTGAATCTAGATTATCTGCTTTGAATTGGATTATATGGGAGTGTAGATTTACATAATCTAGTACAGAGCAGATAATCTAGATTCAGAAACTGGATTATATGGCAATGCAGATCCAGCCACTGAGGGTCCTAGATATTCCGAGGGAAAATATTTTAATCAAATCTGTGGATAATCAAATTCACAAAGGTAGTTGTGCTCAGGAGTGAAGCGAAAGCTCACAAAGTAGGCCAAATGTTGTAGCTCTTAGAAATGTTGTACTCCAAGAAGATTTGGGACTAGATTGAAGATTTCTGCGTCTAGTCCTGAAGCTATTGTTCAGACTCCATTACTTTGAATGAAGTGGGAAGATCTAAGAGGGAAAAACCAGAGGCTCAGAGTCCAGCATCCCTCCAGTTCTTCAAAGTGGACACTCTGGTGCAAGGTTCCTGAAGCTGACTCCATGACCAAGGACCCATCCAGACAGGCCCTAAAATGCACGCCCTCCCTCATATTTATCTAGGGCGTCCAAATGATGCCTCAGGTAAATGTGACTGTATTCGGCAAAAAGCAAGAAAAACCACACTGCCAAAGCCTTTTTTTCTCAATTCCCTCGCAGACCAGATCCTTTCCCCCTCGCCTTCCTAGCTTCCAAAAGCCTATTTCCCTCCCAACGCACCAGGGCTTTGATTGTGCTTTTCCTGCACGGCAAAAGGGAGCCAAACTGGATGGCCCTGGGTGACTATCTATTGGGGATGCTTTGATTGTACTTTTTCTGCATGGCAAAAGGGGGTTGAACTGGATGGCCCCTAGGGCTGCTCCTATTACTGATATATACACATTATATAGTGTATAATATAATATATAAACATTTCTTGGGGCTCCATGAGAAACTTTTGCTTCAAAAAGAGCTCCGCAGCTGAAAAAGTTTGAGAACTCTTGCTATATGAGTATGCTCTATATATTCCCCCAAAGACCTACTTTTTATTGAACATCTACAATGCGAAGACTGGGTAATAGGCATGTAACCTGTAGAAATCTCTGTCAAGATGAGTTTTTAGCCCCATATGTTTGAGGAAGCAAAATTTCAAGGATGCAATTACTTGCATTACTTTTGTACAAAGTCCTTCAAAGACATGGCATGATTAAATACTGTTAAATGCGGCAGAAACTTTAAACAATATGAATAATGACTATCTACTCAGGCAAAACACTGTGGGGAGGAAAGGTATCCAGAGTAGATTAGTGGGTCAGTAAATATATAGAGCGTACAAGTCCCACATATTTGACATTTGGAGAACAAAGCTATCCATCAATGTCCTGGATATAGATCGATCAAACAGAATACTGCTACTGAAAACCTAATAGTATGATAGTAATAATGTAGCTATAAAGCCTCTAGTCTATAATTGACTGCTTCTACTTCAAGCCAGCATGTCTAAAACAGTGACTAATGTTCACCTAAAGATTTCACTTGCATTGGATGACAATCAGTTACACCTCACACTATTCTCAGCAGATTGCTTGTATACGGTAATGGACTATGGATGGAAGACAGAGAGAGGAAAATCTATTTAAACATGGAAGTACATACAGAGTGCAGTAGAAAACTCGGAAATATATTGGTTATTTTTTAAAAGAAACCCATACAATATGGATGGTATGTTGCCTAGTTGTAAATGAAAAAAAAGAGGTTTCACACAATGAATGCCCTAACTATGCTTCTATTGCAATTAGATCAATGCAAAAAGGTTGGGAGGGGTGCTAAAGGAAGGTAAAAAGCCAATTATTGACCTTGATAAGCACAAATGAAATGGAAGGTGTTCAAAAGTGCCAGCAAAGATTTGCAAGTGAAGCTAGTGAATGCTGTTCACACGCACACATGTGTGAAACCATAGGAGGACAGGAGCACTTTCTAGCTTTGTTTCTTTCCAAGGATCCCTAAAGCAAAGCATGTGAAGGAAAGCTCTTCTTAACCTTCTTCAAGCACAAGAATTTGGCTGCACCATAGTTACACTGAAACAGATGAAAATATGTAATATGTAAATATGAATCACCTCAGATATTAAGATCAGCTGGGGAGGTCCTGCTCTCGGTCCCGCCTTCTTCACAGGCACAGCTTCCAGGGACGAGAGACAGGGCCTTCTCAGCGGTGGCTCCTCAGCTGTGGAACTCCCTCCCTAGGGATATTAGATTCCCCCCCCCCCACTCCTGACCTTCCAGAGGAAAGTAAAAACCTGGCTTTTTGAACAAGCCTTTGGGAATGCAGTGCAATAGAACAAATACGGATTTATATGGAACTGAATTGTGGAACTGCTCAGACGATATTTTTTGGACTATGAGATGAACAGTGAAGGCATTGGTTTTATATGTTTTAAATGGTTTTTATTGTATGATTTTATACATTTATTTAAATGTTTTAAATTTTGAACTGTATATGGTTACAGCATCAAATAGTTGCCAGATTGTAAGCAGCCTTGAGTCGCCTTCGGGTTTGAGAAATATCGTAAATAAATAAATATATAGAAACATGGCAGCAAGGACCTTACAAGCAGTAATAAAATAAGTACCAATACTTTTGTTAAGAGCAGAATGTCAGTCTGAATAGCTTATAATAATAACAGCATGGACCACATGACTTCATGACTTGGGCAGCTGTTGAAGCAACCTATGCTGGAATCTCTCTGGGGGATTTAGAACAATGTTCTCACTTTTTCTTTTTTTATATAATTTTTATTGCATGCATTTCTGCTTTGTTTTACATAAAAATTGGGGTGAGAAAGGGTAAAACTTAGGTACAGAGATTAGGTTGGGATATAGATAAGTATTAGGTAATGGGTATTGTGCTTTACAGGGGAGGGAGTAGACATATAAGTGAGGTCTGAGGGACTGGGGGGAAAGAAAATGGGGGAAGGGTAGTGAATAGGGTTTTTGTTGATTCCCAAATCTCCTTCTCCGTGTCTTCTGATAAGATAAATTCCTGTCTCGGATGCTCTCTCAAATCTTCTTTTCCTCCCATCTTCAGGGTCTGTTTGTGTTTTCCCTCTTTCTCTCCCATACAACTCCCTTATTCCAGACTATGTCCGACTTTTCTACAGCTCTTTTTGTCTATCAGGTTCAACCAAGTATTCATCCAATAGTTTCCAGTCCATTTTCTTAATCGGTCTTCCATATGAGTCCTTTAAAGCAAAGGTCAATTTGTCCATGTCTCTTATTTTCTGAATTTTATTAACCCATTCTTCCTTTGTTGCTAGTTCTTTTTGTTTCCATTTCTTCGCATGTACCATTCTAGTGGCGGTGGTGAGATACATGAATAAAATATCCTTGTTATGATCAAGTTCAATTTCATCATCCGTGAGACCTAACAAGAAATATTGTGGTTTCAGCTGGATCTTTATTCTCAATATTTTTTCGCTTGAGTCTTGTAACATTTTCCAAAATGTTTTTACTTTGGGCTATGTCCACCATGCGTAGTAGAATGTTCCAACTTGCATTTCACACTTCCAACAGTTATGTTCTCACTTTTTCTGATAATGCATCTTCCAGATATTCTGCATAGACAATTCTCTTAAAATGTCCATCACTTGTCGATATATATTGCCAGGCTTGGGCTGAAATGTTTGCTTTTCCTAGTCCTTCTCCTCATTTTAGGTTTCATGTGGATAGCATAAAAAAGGAATACCACATTCTATTGGCCAGGGGTGCAACCATCTCAACAAAGATTGTGAAAAGGGACAGTTACAGATTAATACATTCTGGAAAGAACATATGGCTGCTCTATCCTCTTGTGCTCAGTGGCAATCATTTCTTGCTATCTCTTGCTCTTTCTGGGTTACTAAAATATCATTTTCACCAGTGTGTGCATTTTCAAGTCACCTGTGGATTCAGGAAAACCTCATGAATGTTGAGGGACTAGGTACACACAGGAATAGTAAACTGGTCCTGCTCAGCTTCTCAGATCAGACAGGATATGGTGCTTTTAGGATCTTAAGGGTTTATTATTTCTATTAATATGGCATATGAACAGAGGCCTCTCTCCAGTAACAACTTTGATTTTTAACTTAAAAGCTGCAATCCACAAACCATTTACTCCAGTGTAAGGCATGAAAGTAAACAAGACTGTTTCAAACTAAGTGGTTTGTCGATTGCAGCCAAATACCTGTCAAAATTAAAGCAGTCTTTTTGTGTGTAAGGATAGGCCAATATCAAAGGATTTCTATTGTGGTGTGAGTGGTGAATATAGAATAGCAGCTCTGAAACTATTGGGAGTCAATTATAGGGCTATGAAAGTAAAAAGCATCACTGTAAGCTTCAGCAGAGTGATACTAGCTTTATTGCTTGAGTTTGGACCTTAATCTCCGTAATCTAAATGCACAAGCCCTCAATTCAGGGCTGATCATATGGCTAAATGGTTTTGAGTACTGGCCCTTGTGTTTGTGAAGCACCCAAGCTTACACATTGTTTTAATTGCTTTGTTGGGCTAATTGTAGCCTTTTTTAAAAAATGTAATTACAATTACTGTTATTCTCTAATGGACCATGAGTGTACATCAGATTGCTCTGTGGCCTTTGATATGTACTTAAAGGCAATTGGCTAGTCTTACTGATGTATTTTTAAAGAGCTACTTATTGATTAATAACGTTTCCGTATTAATATAACCACTTTGTGGGGAACTGAGAAACATCAATAGTAGAAACCCATATTTATATACAAATTAACTGTATATAGATCTGCTGCTTTAAGCCAAATGGGGCGCATCCATTCATTCCTTTACAAGAGAAACTCAACAACTAACAGTTAAGTAGATGAAAGCAAAACTTGGACTTATTTGTCAATTGCATAAAATGACTGCCTGCAATTCATGTCTTCTCGCCCTAGTGGAGCCGAAGAACAGATGACATAAAGCATACACTCTGACTTGCTTATGTTTTTGACATGCTAATAACAGTAATGCTTTACCAGGTGACAGCATTTCATATCTTTCAGAAGCCATATTGGCTGCAGATGCCGATGAAAATGAAACAAAATTGCCCTTAAACGCAGGAAAGGAGTGTTAGGTACACAGGCATTAATGAAAATTGGAAATCAAACTTTGGCCCAAAGCGCAAGCAAGGCAACCACATTTTTTCAAGAAAATCTAACAAAACTAAAACCGAAAGTTTGTGCACATAGCTTCAATGTCCATACAAATCGTTAGGGGAAAAAGTTTGCAGGTGCAAAGTAACTTTCAAGACAAAGCTCTCTTGCCAATTATCTCTGAAATGTATTTCAGAATAAGAATAGGAAACTATTTATACACTGGGAAATGAACAACCATCTGGTTCTTCAACTAAATGTAATGCTATTTCACTTAACTTGGGGAATGATACTATTCTAAGAAAAGTTCATTATCCAAAGAAAATAGTTTAAATCATCTTAGGTTGAACTGCAATGCACAAAACATATACCTTTGCACATTCTTCATACTTGCAAAACTGCTTTTAAGGTACTACCAGATAAATATGTCACTTATAGCTTGTTCTTTCCAAACTGCAATGTCAGTGAATTGTCCTGGTTCTCCTGGACAACTCAAGCAGCCCTTGATATCAACCACACTAACCTTCTGAGTTGCCTGTCCAGCTTAGCTTCAAGCTGTTATCAGGCTTTCATGTTTTTTTTTCATATTCATCTAGTTGTGCTGGGAAGACACCTGTTCTGTCCTCAGAGCCACTGGCTTATAAGATACCAGGATATAACCCTGTCCTTGGTGCTTTTCAATATTCCTATCAGGACTAGTCAATCCCCATGGGTTAGGATTCAGTACTGGTAGCAGCTGAGCTCATATAGGATACCATCCTTTTAATATTACTGCTCTACTATTACATTTTGGCTGTGTGAGAAAAGCACTTCTGCTTTAAAACAAGATGATGGTGAACTACGTGTCCACTGTCAGGAGATCTTTTTCAAAGTAACATCCAATATATTTTTCTGCTGTGAACGCAGTAATTTTGGCTGTTGGGGTGGAGGGGGATGATATATCATTTATGTTTTACCACTGTTGAGCTACACAAAGAAATAATTTGGAGGTTTGGACTTCCTGATGCCACAAGTCCATGCTATCAGTGTGTAGGGTAGAAGTCAGTGGTGAAACCAAACCCTTCTCTTTTCCTTCTCTCTTCCTCCCTCTCAATCTTTCTCACTCTCTTTCTTTTTCTCTCCCCCTTCTCTGGCACCTTCCCTCTTCCCCATCTAGTGAGGTGTTTGGAAAGTTGCTCATATGGGCACCTGGACTGACAGAGAGCTATGGAAATCAGGCTGAGGGATGCATGGCATCAGTCCTGGAGCCATAGCTAAATTATCAATTGGTGTATGTGTCTTCAGTTTGTGATGACATGTTGCTCTACTTCGATTGTTATCTGTCTGTTGGCCTTCGGAAAGAAATGGAACTTCTAAACAGGTGTTCATGGAGTTATATTGAGATAGATGAGGGTAAACAATTGCACATTGCAGTGATGTGAGTGGAAACACCAATAGGTTTATATCAAGAGCCAAACTTATTTATCTCCTGTTAACAACAACTACATTGACATACATGCAGAAAATGTTCTTTTGAGCAGTAATCCTTATTGAGATGGCTTATTTTGAATGTTGCCTTTAAATTTTTGTTTCGTTACTTTGAGAAGTTAAAGTCTCTATCCAAAATAAACATAGATGTTCTGGCAAACCTCTTCAGAACCTATTATGTGGCCAAGAAAGCCACATAATAGTTTCTTGCCTAAGGACTGCCATAAGGAATGACTTGAAGGAACACAACAACAACAACAACAACAACAACAACAACAACAACAAAGAGCTGAACTTGGCTTTATCCTGATAATATGTAAATCTGTCAAAAAAGTCCTAAAATTTCTCACACATTTTGCACAAAAATTGTTTTTGTGAAACAAAAGTTAATAGCACAAAAAAAAAAATCTCCAAATTATAAAATCATTTAAAAATGTCCACCAAACTCTTATGTTTTCAACCTGCAGGGTCAAACATTTTGAGGCTTTTCACTATGATCTGTGAGAACAAAATAAGTAAATATTTACCTTCCTAATGGTGTATTTATAAAGATATGTTTCTCAATATCTACATATCTTTTCAGGTCTCCACAATTATAGTATTGTGATTCAACTTTAGCTGCCATCCTGTGGAATCCTGGAGTTACTTTGAGAAGTCTCTAAAGCTTTTTGGCTGAGAACTCTAAATATATTTTTCTAATCTGTAAATCCTGTTATTCTATAAGAGAAATGACTTACAATGGAATTAAAGTGTTATAACAGTAGAATGTGAAAGGGCTCCAGATTTAGCAGAAATATTACAGTTTTTCCCCACCCCATCCCATTTCTGAACATGTTATTAGTTGAATGAATATCAGAATATGGAGAGGAAAATGGAAAAGTCATTAGAAAAAAGGGATTTTCAGTAGAGCAAAGGGACATCCACCCAGGATGTGGGACGAGTGGCTTTCCAAGTTATGGTTGTCCCTACTGTTTCATTTGTAGAGAGAAATGTAAACTCTGCCATGTACAGTTGTGGCCTTATGGCCCAAGCTATACTCATACAGAATAGTAAGTCCACCAGTTTTATTGGAAAACTTTAAAAGCCAGATGCATTTTTAGGACTGAGTTTTTATTCTTTACATATTACTATACAGGGCCTGAGTATAATTACACCACCATCACCGCTATGCAACTCATAGACAAGCATATTGCTTGAGAAAACACACCAGCAACAGTCTTGTTACCTAAGTCTATACAGCATATGGTACATGCTACTGTATGGTATGTATGGCAAGCTGCCATATGGTATCTAATTTTTCAGTGTTATGCTGGACTCTTTTGGGGAAAGACTAATTCAGTAACCACCAACACAACATGGCATAATTTCAGTTACAGAAATCCAAATGCCAGAGATGTCCTGTCTATTGAAGCAATTTATTTTCCAGAGAAACTGCTACTTTTAGCCAGTGGTTCCCAACCTTTGGTCCTCCAGGTGTTTTGGACTTCAGCTCCCACAATTCCTAACAGCCGGGTAAGTTGTCTGGGATTTCTGGGAGTTGAAGTCCAAAGGACCTGGAGAACCGAAAGTTGGGAGCTACTGTAACTTACCCAACCACACTATCCTACTCAACTTTATTTTACATACAGACTTCTAATGGTTAATACATCTGTATGTTGTTCCTTCTAGGACAATGTTTCTCAACCTGTGGGTCCCCAGATGCTTTGGTCTTCAACTCCTAGAAACCCACAGGTTGAGAACCACTGTTCTAGGAGGTGCATATATAAGGCCCAAGGAGCTCTTTTTATTGTATCCCCACAACAGTAGTCTCTGTAGCTGGATAGTCACTAAAGATGAACTAGCTCATGGCTGCTGTTTGGGGCCTTAAACCTCTACTATCCTTTTTGTTGATTTCATTTAAAGTTGTCTGTTGAACAGTTATTTTGTCTTAGCAGCAGCAGGATAGTCCAAATATTGATCATACTGTAAGATTAAGTCTGGATATTTGTGGAAGAAGTGGCATATGCTAATGATTGGCAGCAATTTTCATTTTCTCAAGGGAAGTAATGGGAAGGGACATTAGTTCCACATTAGGAAACTTGTAGAGAGCAACCTCTGATTCCTTTAAACGAAAAGGCCATTGAGAAAGGGCAGGGGGAGACCTATTTGACAGCAGAGTATGGCCATTCAATGCTCTTTCAGTGAAGAATAGCTACCAAATGACCAGATTAATTGGGTTGTTAAACTAGGTTTTATTCTGTAGTATTAATGCACAAGGCAGCTGAAGCAATACGGCTAATCGAGTTCAATCTTCAGTGGACGGTCTGGTCTTATTCTTGTGACTAATGACCCCCTTCTGCCCTTACAACCTTGAAAAGAAATCAAGGTAACAGCAAGACCTTCTTGAAAACATGGGCGTTTTTAGAGACAGAGACAAAAATCCACCTTTTAACTAAATTACTGGACTATAAAGAAGCACACTCGAATGCTGTTGTTCTCACCCAGTGATATCTATTTCTGAATAAACAGCCTCCTGGGAGTATTCAGAGAATTGGTATGATACATTCTTCTTGTCATGCATTTTTGAGCACCTCTGGAACAGGGACAAGGAACATACAGCTGTGGTAGACCTGGAGGTATTCTGTGTGTGTGTTTTGTGTCATAATCCTTAAAGCATCATCTTTCAGTTGCAGAGAGAGAGAGAGATATAAATATTTCTAGTCCTTGTAGATGCAAAGATAACCTTCAGAGGATGGTAGCAGGCAATTTGGAAGGCTCAGTAAATTGAAGTACATCCCATTTTCACATCTTAGGCTGACTATGCAACTCTTAATTTTATAGAGCAGAATGCTGAATTTGGACATTTAGGGTTCACCGTGCCAGCAGTCATCATTCTAGTAGTCTGGAAGTATCAGATGCTTGCAGCCACATTCATAGAAGCACTGTGCAAACTAAGATGCCTCCTTGAAAACAAAGGGCATGAACCACATCTATAGCAGAATCACAAATGATGATTTGAAGAACATCCGGCAAGCATTTAACCTGTTCTTCACTACTCAGATCTGGACAAAGGAAACAGAGACTCCGTAAAGATTAAATACAACAGGTAACAGCCACAGGTATCTGCATCAAAAAGAAACAGGTGTGCTAACCAATATTATATTAAAATTAACCATTGGCACAGGTGGTTATGTACATACAGTTGAATGTGAGGCATATTACCATCAGGAGTGAGGGCATAAACGGCTTTAAAGTTTGCAGTGGGGGTCGGGGAGGCCATAGGAAGTGGATGTTAACCAGCAAGTTAAGAGAAGTGAGGGGAGAAGGAGCAAGATACAGAAAATCTGAAAAAAACAGTTGCATTGTACCAAGTTCAGCAGTGGAACTCTCTACCCCAAAGTGTGGTGGAGGCTCCTTCTATGGAGGTTTTTAAACAGAGGCTGGATGGCCATCTGTTGGGAGTGCTTTGAATGTGATTGTCCTGCTTCTTGGCAGAGGGTTGGACTGGATGGCCCATGAGGTCTCTTCCAATTCTATGATTCTATGATTCTAAGTTGCTATTGATGTTATTATTACTCCACTTCCTCCCAAAATTGGGAGTTAAAGGAAACAATGCCCTGCTCTGATTAATTCTCTGCAATTGTCCTCAGAAGCACTTTACTATCCGCTGGGTTGGTCTCCCTACATTATCTTTTAAAACCCTCCTGCTTAGATACATCTGTTCACGCCCAGTGTTTATTTTAAATTTTTTTAATTTATTACATCTGACCCAGCCATAAGGTTTTAAATTCTCTGTGTTATTGTTTATATGTGAGTTATATTAATTGTACTGTTTTATTTGCTTGCTGTTTTGTTTTTACTGATGTGTTGTTGGGCTTGGTCTCATGTAAGCCGCCCCGAGTCTCCTTGGGGAGATAGTGGCGGGGTATAAATCAAGTATTATTATTATTATTATTATTATTATTATTATTATTATTAAAGCAGCTCCAAAATTAGGACTCAAAATGGTTCACTCATTTATACCATTTAGGTTTAAAGAAGTGGTTCCCAACCTTTTTTTGACTAGGGACCACTTGACCAGGGACCACTCTGACGAGGGACCACTCCCCAACATTGGTACCAAAACGTTACAAATCGCTTTTTGGTCAAGTTTAGATTTGGTTTGGTTATTTGGGGTGCTGATTCCGAAAATTGCGTTGGATAGAACATATCGGCTCTAGTTTCTGATACAGAACATATGCCATCCAGTAGTCGCCATCTGCTCATCCACAGAAAACTATAATGAATAAGCCTCGGCACTATAAGAGGGTTTTGCGAGACCAGTCGCTTTCATTGCAACAGTGTAGTAATGGTGAGGCTGTGGACCATATTATAGTTCTTTCAGACCACTAGTGGCCCATGGAACATAGGTTGGGAACCACTGGTGTAAAGACATAATGCATACCAAAATGAAAAGAGAATAAGCAATAACACAGAGAGCAAGAAAGTAAGCTGAAGTATGATTGACAAAGAAAAGCACCCCAGAAGAACCTGCAACTAAATTAAGAAATGAAATATGAAGTTAAAATAAATGGAGTGATTCAAAGCTGAGGCAGAGGGCAACAGATGTAGCATGGGAATACCTGAAAACCAGTGCATTTGTGAAATAATGTAGTGACTGGGTGCTGTGGCCATGTGATACCCTCTTATAAAAAGCTTCAGGCTTCCTTGCTAGTCAGAACAAATAGGGGACTGATCTTGTATATAGGTGGCCTTGGCCTTACTTGCAGGATAGCTGAGTGTGACATTTACTCATTGTGTGTTTCCAGTTTGATTCCTGATACTGAAAGTGATGCTGGTTCCTCCATGAATAGCAGGGTCTTGCCAGTGTAGGAGGGTGGTATAAATGGATGACGGCGGTGGATTTACTTAGGAAAATGTTCAGGATAATCATAAATACCAGCTTTCCATAGAGATTTTTCTTTTAATTACGTTTCCCCAATTCCATTTACTCCATGAAATTTAAAAGCAAGCACAGGGATGTGTTTGAATTTTTATCTTTTATTGAAAGAATATTCCATTACCCTACTTTCACATTCTCTGGGACCATGGAAGCAATTACACTATGTGTGAAGTTATCTTTGCCTGTTTTTGCGAAAAGCCCTAAAGATTGATCATTAGAAGTATGGTTTTTGTGCAAAGTAGTTGTCAAAGCTCCAGATCTCATTAAAAGCTTTGAAGAAAAGTCTCCTTAGAAGATATGTGTGTGTACGTGTGCGCATGCTCACATTTCAAATTGCCTGTCAACTTATGCTGACCCCATGAATTTCAGAATTTTCTGAGGCAAGGAATACTCATTGAGGTGTTTTTGCCAGTCCCTTCCTCTGAACATTAGACTGCAGCACCTTTTATTCCTTGACATTCTCCCATCCAAGTACTAACAAGGACTGATCCTGATTAGCTTCCAATTAGGATGGGAACTGCTGTATTTTGGATATTTGGGCATAGGCATAGAGTAATGGTTCTCAATCTGTGGGTCTTCAGATGTTGTTGACCTTCAATTCCCCAAAATCATTACAGCTGGTAAACTGGCTGGGATTTCTGGGGACCCACAGGTTGAGAACCACTGGCACAGAGTAAGAATAATACTTTATTTATATTTCGCTCTTATCTCCTCAAAGGGACTCAAGGCGGATTCCAAACATAAAAGGCAAACATTCAATGCCCAAGTACAACAACAATACATCCATACTAAAAAAAATTATACAACCCAACATATAAATACGAATTATAACTAACCTTTTGAACAGGCAGAATAAATTCTGAAAAAAAATATCAGTATAATATCTAAGCCAATAAAATTTATACTTTGCCATACATTTTCCCATAATTCCAGAAATGCTCTACTTCTATATCACAATAGCTAAGTCAGGATGATCCAACTAAATTCTCTATGACTTAAATGGATGCACATTTACAAAAAAAAATACAGAAAATAATCAGTGAAGATAAGAAACATTAAGCACACAGAGAAAGCTTTTACTGACCAGAGCAGTAGGTAGAGTTACAGCAGTCAGTTTGAGTAATATAAGAATGTCAAGAGCAGCTTAATTGCTTTAACTGCATCAGTATATTTAAAAAGCACCATCTCCCACTGATTCCCCCAGACAGGAAAAGGGAGAAGGCTGCAACTAAAAGCTGCCACATATGAGCTGGACAAAGACAAAGTCATTGTACAGTATTTATATTTCTCACAGTTTAGGTTTATGGAGAAGCATGAATATATATGCCCACACCATTGCCAATTTCTTACATTCAGAGTAACAGGGAGAGGTAATGTGTGTATTCTGTTAAGGATATGTGTGTATGCATCACAGATGGAAAAATCTGTTCGCTTCTCTTTCTCCCACAGCTAAATTTATTTTTAAAAAATCCTTCTTGGACATGAAGATATTTATGGATTTCAGTAACTATCAAAGACAAACTGAACTTTTCACCCACCTACATTTGCAAGCATGGAGATGAGAGTGTTGTACCTGTCTGCCATATGGCTATTAAAGACTGTTGAAGCCTATTAGGAAAAAAGAGGCTATAATTCTGCACTGAATGCTTTGGGATTCATAATTCTAACAACTGATCACATAACAGTCAGTTTCCCTGTCTTCTACATTTCATTATCCATTATATGGAGCTCCGTGGTGAAATGGATTAAACCCTTGTACAGGAAGGACTGAAGACCAAGAGGTCAGAGGTTCGAATTCATGGAGATGGTGGATGAGCTCCCTCTGTCAGCTCTAGCTCCCCGTGCGGGAACATGAGAGAAACCTCTCACAAGAATGGTAAAACATCAAAACATCCAGGGCAACGTCCTTGCAGACAGCCAATTCTTTCACACCAGACATGACATGCAGTTTTTCAAGTCATTCCTCTCTCCCTCTCTCTCTCTCTCTCTCACACACACACACACGCATACACACACAAAATCCATTACACGAAGAGATCTGAAAAATTTGCAAATCTTTCACCAAAACCAATGGCAACATATCTACTCTCTAAAAAGTACTACCTTCTGCCGCAAAAATAGCTCCATGCCAAAACATTATCACTTGTTCCTTGTGTATGTCGGCATGTGTATGCGTTATCAATTTCAGCAAGCTAATGCTTCTACTTATGGGTAGAAATTGCTTTGATATAACAATGAGGTTCATTACTCTTTTAATATCTATGTGTTCTTTGGGAGAAAGAAGTAGAAACATAATAAAAGCCTTTCATAACAGTTGATTAGTAAATACAGCCTCCAGAAAGTCTAGCTCTCGTTGCATTTTGCACATTAAAAATCCAAATGCACTGGGAGAGCTGGGATTTTAACCCCCCACAGCTTTAATACAAAGAAACACATTAATAAGATACAATTTAGATTTGCATTTTTTAATAAGCAGGGGGATCAAAGAAGTAGAACACTGAAGGGGTGCGACACTACTGCTCATTGAAACTTCATCGCATAGCAGGTATTAAGATACATAATGGTACTAAAACAAAATTGGTATTCTTTGAAAGCATATTCCTTCTGTGTTGATAATGGAACTACCACGGCCCAGTGAAATAGAAAGTATTGACTGGGTAATCCAGTTTAAAGACCAAATTGAGTAACTGGATGAAGATCAAATAATCCTCCTTCCATTAATTGTATCATGTCTTTACTGCCTTTCTTTTTTTTCCACACTTTTCTCTCAGCTATACTCAGTAGCCACTATCAAAACTCAACTCAGAGGAAAATTAGAACACAGCATACCAGGAATAAATCACAGTCCAGGAGAAGCCATAGTACCAATCACCCACTTGCTTATTTTAAGGCAAAATAAAGGTAAAGGTTTTCCCTGACATGTCCAATCGTGTCCAACTCTGGGGGTTGGTGCTCATCTCCATTTCTAAGCTGAAGAGCCGGCGTTGACCATAAACACCTCCAAGGTCATATGGCCAGCATGACTGCATGGAGTGCTGTTACATTTCCCATGGAGCTTATTGCTTATTTTGCACCTACATAATTTGGCATCATGGGTCACTCAAGATATTTATTATTTATTTATTTACTGTATTTGTATACCGCCTTTCTCAGCCCGTAGGCGATTCAAGACGGTTAACAGGTAACATTCAATGCTTACAATATCATAAATACATTTAAAAACATAACATATAATAAAAACTAAATTAATCAATAAAATATAAATTCATAGTGTCTCATTGTTAAAAACATTGTCCAGTCTCATTGTCATTGTTCCATTTTCCTATGTCTGTTACTCTGCATTTGCAAACACTTGTTCAAAAAGCCACATCTTGACTGTTTTCCGGAATGTTAAAAGGGAGGTGGCAGATCTAATATCTATAGGGAGGGCATTCCATAGCCAAGGGGCCACCACCAAGAAAGCTCTCTCTCTTGCCTTTGACAAAGGTGGTAATGAGAGCAGGGCCTTCCCAGATGATCTTAAGGTCCTAGATGGTTCATAAGGGGAGATGCATTCAGACATGTAAGTTGGGCCAAAACCGTTTAGGGCTTTATAGGCTAAAGACACACAACCCCATCAGTGAGAAAAATGGGAAAGTAATGGAGAACAAGAATAGAAGGAGCCTTCACTATAAGCACAATGGGTTAAATCCTTATACTGGCTGAACTGCTGACCTGAAGGCCGGCGGTTTGAATATGTGAGATGAGAAGAACTCCCATCTGTCAGCTCTAGCTTCTCATGCAAGGACATGAGATAAACCTCCCACAGTACGGTAAAACATCCAGGCACCCCTTAGGCAATGTCCTTGCAGATGGCCAATTGTTTCACATCAGAAGTGACTCACAGTTTCTCAAGTCGCTTCTGACACCAACCTCCCCCCCCCCCCCCAATGAATCCCACGTAGTCAAGGAACCCATCCTGATTCTTGAAAAGAATTAGGACTACAGAAATACATCCTATATGAAAAATGCAAGTGGCCTAATAGTATGATTCCTGTGTGCATTTTCCTAACAGAATGTGTGTGTGAACACATGCACCTATGTATGTATACAAAAGCATTTTATTTCTACTTGTAGACTCATTGGAATCTGACCATAAAGTAAAAATTACATGGCTTATGCATAAACCAAGTGTATGATTTGGCTACCCAACCCATCCTGGGAACTTGACACATTCTCTTAAGTTCATCTGAAGATTTCTTGGAAAGGGGGTGTTGCTCAAGACTGCAACATAGAGCTCTCATGGAAAAACATACCACACATGATGTTCTCTTGAGTTTTGTAACCTAGCCTGCTCTACTGTGAGCTGACCATGGTCCTGATCACACATGACTACTCAAGACATTTGGAAAATGGAATCATTTCTCTGAGGCCCCTTCCACAACTGAATAAAATCCCACATTATCTGCTTTGAACTGGAATATCGGGCAGTGTAGATGCAGTTAACCCAGTTCAAAGGAGATATTGTGGGATTTTCTGCCTTGATATTCTGGGATATAGGGCTGTGTGGAAGGGCACTAAGCCTTCAAAGAGACTAATGAAGGAGAACAAGGCTTCCAAAATCAATGTTCTTAGATGGGAAAAAGGGGCAAAATCATCAGCAAGTCTTCCTGTTCATTCACATCCGCTGCTGCACTAATGTGCACTAATTCCAATAAATGTTGAGTATACCTTATCCAAAATAGTCAGGACCAGAAGTCTTTTGGATTTAAGATTTATTTTGTAGATCTTGGAATACCTGTACTGGTATATATGTACACAATGAGATATCTTGGAGATGGAACTCAAGTCTGAACACAAAATGCATTTATGTTTCATATGCACTCCATACACATAATTTGAAGATAGTTTTATGCACTGTTCTTCATACTATGGTGCATGAAACCATCAGGAAGGAAAGGTGTCTCTATCTCAGCCAACCATGTGGACAGTTTTGATTTTGTAGTATTTTGAATGTTGGAATTCTGGATAACTTGTATAAAGCAATTCTCTCTAATGAGGAGATATATTAAATGAATACATTGTTCATTAAATAGGAATGAATTTAATAAGAGACAACAATGCTGCATATCTTCTAATATTTGCTGCCAATCCCTGATACTGTCCTCTATAAATATACATCTACCAAGAGCACAAGCTCTACAGACAGCAAATCTACCACCTTCATGTTCAGTATACTTTGACAAATCCTGCTGACATTAAATATATGGAACAGCAGCAATGCTGACCTGACCCTTTTTAGTCTGCATCTTTAATTCATTCAGACAAGCAAGACAATAAGATGTTGAACTATTCTGAACAGTATATCTGGCATACAAATTGACACAATTTATTTGCACTTATAGTTTCATTTATGTTCCCAGTGATCAAATATGACCCTCTCAGCAAATACACAGGACCAGTAAACAATGAAAGGGTTATAGACATATATCTTCTTTTGCAATATACATCTGGAACTATAACTCATAGTACAGTAATTGCTGTCCACCCAGTTGCAAACTAAGATATTATTTTTTATTATTTGCACTTGTTAACCGCCACTCTCAGCCCGAAGGCGATATCCAACTGCTACTAGCAGAGGTATCAGAGACTCACCATTAACATGGAAATAGAAGGTGCTACATACTGGAAATGATAACATGAGGTACAATTATGTTTGGTGACCTACAAAAAGGCATCGCATCTTGGTTAAGGAAAAATAGCTACATTTCGACACTGGTCAAGATTCAGTGATGTACATTTACCCAACATTTATGTTGAGAGAGGAAAAATGTGTGGATGCTACCTCAATTTTTTTTTTAAAAAAAACATTATGTCTAAAACAATATAAGCATTTGGGACACAAAGTTGTGTTACTTGTTTTAAATAACAGTCTCTCTCTATCCTACGTTATCAACATAAATGGCCATTTTGTCTCCCTGGTGGTAACTTAACAGTTGTGTTTTATGGCACACTTAATATGGAAGACTACAAAAAAACCTTCAAAAGCAAGAACTTGTCTTGTTTGAAAACAGATGAAGTTTCTTCCAGTAACACAAAAAAATTCAAAGGGCTAGAACCCAATCCCTCACTTTGTGTGGTTCTTTTTTTTTTTCTGTAGAGAGCTGTAGATGTGAGATCCACTTTTCTCATATGCTCTCAGTACCTAAATTTGTATTTGTGACATATTTGAGTATACAATGGTTGTCAGTCTCTATATGGGTCATCAATTAAAGCTGAATCTTTCCCTGGAAGAACAGGAGCATTCAAGTTGGAGAACCATCCCACCATAGCCTGCCTGTCATGCCACACCATTTTGCTGATTTTAATTTAGAATTATTGCACAGGAGTTGTTGGAAGCTTAGCAGTGGGACATGTTAACTGTATGGAAATACATCTATGCTTCTGTTTCTTTCTGCCATAGAAGTTACTGAAAATGATTATGGATCATGACCATCATCGTATTTGGTCTTACCTAATTACTCATTGAAGTTATGTGAATGTTAACCTTCATACCAACGTATCACAGGATGGTTAATAATAGCATATCTCTTGCAAAGTCCTGCAAGACATTCCATTACCCCTTTTCCCTTAAATATTTTTTCTCTTTTTCAAAAAAACCAAAAAAAAAAAAAACCCACACTTGTAAGTTAACTTAGCAATATCCCATCCTCACAAATCTACTTTCTTCTCAGTTTGATCACTAGTTCCTTGGGGAGGGTCACAGTTTTACTCACTTTTACATTCTTTATATTAGAGTAACCTTTGGTCCTCTAAACAGCTTGAGTTACAATTCCCAGATCCCTCTACCTCAAGCTGGTACTCACTGGACTTGTAGGCTGATGCATCCAGAAGGCCAAAAGTCTTCTACTTCCTACCGTACATCAAAAACTACACTGTTGGCATTTAAACAACAGCATTTCATAGTTTCAAAACTGGAGCAAGAGGAGGAAAGTATTTGAGTTAGAATGACAAGCATTTCTTTCTGTTCAAGTATTTTTAAAATATCATGAGAAATAGGGTTCATAAGCTAATTCTACCTCCAGGCATAACCAGCACTTACTCATCAGATCACTGCAGGCCTCAGTGACCTTGGCAGTCTTACAAGGATCTTATTTTCACATGGATGAGCTGTTGAATGAATGATTTTCCCAAATAAGATATCTATCAGCATCAGCCATGCTTGTCTTCTCATCCCACATGTATTTTTCTTGATTAAACAAATTTAATGCAGATATTAAAAAGAAAAACCACATTTTCATTAATGTGAGAATGACTTTAATCATTGGGATCTCTTTGAAAAAGAAGCAGAAAAGATTGTTTTATCAAAAGGAAAAAGTGGAGGAGCACCACTATATACTGGCATTAGAAATGCTTGTACCCTTTTAAGCTGTTTTGGTATGTTCCCTCCAGATCCCAAGACAGGAACTTTCTCAAGTGAAATTACAGGAAAACTAAAGTTGGTCCATTTCTGGTATGTAATGATACTGATGCTGGAAATTACTACATAATTATATCTTCAAACATATGAAGATATATGCTTTAACACTCAATAAATGCTAAAAATAATGTTTCTGCCCCATTCCAGAGTGGTCACAATCAAATATCAAGTCTCACAAGTAAGAACAGCAGAGAGGCAGAATCCAGAAGAACCTGTGCTAATTGGACTTTATCCCATGTGTGTGTTTGGAGGGGTGTCTTATTACCATGCTGTTTAGTCCTGTAATGATACAAAGCACATAGTTCCATTTGTCATTCATAATCACATGTTGTTCTTCTTGCCTTTTCTCTTAAAATCATCCATTTTCAGATTTATCACATGAATGAGGGCAGTTCCTGGACTCTCCATTTTTTAAAAAAAGAAAACCTTTTTAATAACAGCAAATTAAAGAATTTTTAAAAGAATAATTCTCATGCAGGAAGAACTTCATGACAAAATCTTTTCAGAATCCCAAAGACCAGAATGGTCCATCCAAATGGAAGAATTTTAAAGCCCATTTATTTAAAGAGTTTTTTAAAATATAAGCACTGGATTAATTCTCTTGTATTGAATGCAGTAAGTTTTTAAAGGAGAAGCTATGTAAAGGGTCATCAGACATAATGTAATAGGTGGCAAGAACCAAAATAACTTAACAACGGCAGTCCAACAACTATTATACACTTTCAACAAATGAATCTGAAAAATTGTATTAGCGTCAAAGCTGATCCAATGGGAACTGGCCTACCTTTAGTTAGCCTCCCAAATACAATCTATTTTCCCCCTTCCAAAGTGTTGCTTTGATTATATGTGAAAATATGAGAACAATTTTAGGCCAAAAAAAAAATCAGTTTCCCAACATAATACACGGTTTCAGACTTTAGAAACAACCAACCCCTTCTACTGTCTGTGAAAAATTTAAAATCTGGCTGCCTGATAAAATGCCACTGCTAACATGCAACGACATAATTGTCATGCTGGAAACATACTTCTCTTGTATTTTGGGCTAGCGCTATCAAGCTTTATTGACTTGGTTAGAACAAATGGTCATAAAGATTGGCTTTTGTTTGTGAATTTGGCCTACACAGATAAGACAGCCACATTTTCCACATTGCCTTTCAGCGTTACAGCTGAAAAACATCAACAGAAAATAAAGCATTTCCTATTCACTCCCAAACTAGGACTTATTAGGTTATAGTTTCCTCTCTTTCATGATTATCTTCTATTTGGCTGTTGATGCAACATGGCTACCGAACAATGTCAATTTTTATTAAAAACAGTATACATGGCTCATCGTATACCAACTCAAAAGTGTTATATGCATGGCATCATCACTGGTAAGGACTGCTTGGATATGGAAATGCTAAATGAGAGTAATATATCACAGCAGTGTCAATTTGATTAATGCAATAGAAGCTCATTTCAGAAAAAAGGAAATTACAGGTCATTAAGAGTAAATTCAAATTATGGTATGAGTTTGAATGATTTTCATCCTTTTCTACAGGATTGGTTATTTTGTTCCACGAGTATGTTCTAATCTTTCATTCTACAATTCAAAGCATTATTCTCATTTCGAAGTTGAATAATGTTTTAGCTGACATAAACGAAGCATGTTCTGTCACTCTTTAAAGATCTGATAAGAAAGAAAATTTGAACCTGTATAAAAGCTCCTATAATTACTATTGCTTTCATCATCTTAAAATCAATATTATTATTCAGAAGCAATTGTTTAGCTCTTCAAGTTTGCTCAACATTTAGTATACACGTTTGAGACTTCAAATAAATCATTACACAAAAACAAATACATGGCATGTCATTGCAATTCAGACTAGGAAAGCCAAACGGATTACTCAAAGACAAAGGAAGGAAGGTTTGCTGGAAAAATTGGGTTTTAAAGAAAAGCCGGAAGGAGAAGAGAGAAGGCATCTGGCAGATGAAGACAAGGCGGCTGTTCCAGACACAGAAAAAGGCACACAGGAAGACCAGCAAAATGAGATGAAATGAGCAACATAATAAAATGGTTGGGGAGAACAAAAGAAAAAGAAAATGATACAGGCAGTAGGGAACATTCATACAGAGATATGGCCCATTTCTAATGCATCCTTTCCCCATGATTTTTGGAAAATACAGAGAATGAAGCAAACAGAAATGGCTACCAATGGACATCCATGTAATGTGTTGATGGTCACTGGTAAGAATAACATTGAAATACCTTTGTGTTTTCCCAGAGGCCAGCCCAAGGTCACTTTCATTATAGAAATGGAAACCTTTATTTGTATATTGTGCCAATACAAATGTATTTATCCTTTAAGAAATATCCTTTAAGAAATATCAGCACCATAACTGATATGCCTCCAGGCAGGCATGTAGCTGGGGGGGGGGGGGGGGGTGGCTTTGGGGACTTCAGCCCCCCCCCCCCAAATTCTCATGGTGGTCTGCGAAAAGGCCTTACTGATACATTATTTAAACTGTTATGTTTATTCATATCATGATCTGATCACCATGCTCAATATATCCCATATGATGGGGGTATTGGAGTAATGATACAAAAGGTTTGCTAGGGTTAACCCTCTTTCACTCAGACTCAGCTCCCCCTCCCCCCCAATCAAAATCCTGGCTACTGGCCTGCCTCCAGGAGACAATCTAGATGTTAAATGTCTCCTTAGTGAAACAACTGATGGATGACACAAGGAAAAGATGCATCCTCCAGTTCATTCATACTAAATGACTCAGGCTGCTTTTACACAGCCACATAATCCACATCAGAATGTGGATTTTAAAAATCCAGTTCCACTCCAGCGTCTCTACACGCACACCCAGGGCCTTCCACAAAGTCCTATATCCTAGAATATCAAGGCAGAAAATCCCACATTATCTGAGTGTGGACTCAGATAACCCAGCTCAAAGCAGATATTGTGGGATGTTCTGCCTTGATATTCTGGGATATAGGGCTGTGTGGAAGGGCCCCAAGAACCACGAAAAAGCTCCCATAGTGTCATGCCAAACAGCCATAACCCATCAGACGAGAATCAGTAATGGAACACATATTTGAAATAATAATAATAATAATAATAATAATAATAAGCAGAAGAAGAAGAAGAAGAAGAAGAAGAAGAAGAAGAAGAAGAAGAAGAAGAAGAAGAAGAATGGAGTGGGAGCAGTTGATAGGGCTGTGTGGAAGGCCCTGGGTGTGAGTGAAGAGATGCTGGAATGGAACTGGATCGTGACAGTTAAAGTAGGACCATACTGCTAAAATTGTGCAATGTAGGCACTACTTCATGTTTTAACAAGCCCATCTTTTTTGTACTGCATCATGCAGATATTTTTGGGAAAACTATGTCAACTATCTCGTATTTCAGACAAAACTTGAAACAATAGCCACATAAAATTCCAATTTCCCTTTCAACAACGGTTCTAGAAATGTGTGACCATTGAATCTATTAGACTTATAATGTTTATAGTTTATGAAGAACATGAACTGTGTATGTACTGGACACGAGGAAGAAAGCACCTATGATATTTAATATAACATCTCCATCTTTATTACTTCATTGGAGTATGAATGTGGTCCTGAAATGGTTTTTAGGAGAGGAGCCTGCCAAGGGGAAAGAGAAATAAATTAATCAGAAATAAAAAGACTGCTCTAATAATGCATCTGGGGCAAATAAAACTTCTGGCAAAGTCCCCTGAGAAGAGTCACATCTGTGGCTGTCACGTCTGGAACTCATGCTCAAATATCATTAAGGGGTCTTGTTTTTCAAAGAGAGGATATAAACTGAAGTGCTCTGAAATCACAAGGAGATTGTTTACACAGCAGAGAGGTGGGAGAGTTTTTATCTTTGAAAGAAAATCTGGTATGCAGATAAACCGCATGTTGGATGGCTTCGAGGATCCCTTGCTTCAGACAGAAGGGATGTTCACAAGAACAAAGCCCTCTCACATCAGGCAAAGCGCATGAAAGATTCAGTACCCAGTTCCAGAGCTGTCAGGAAAACACAATCGCCAAAGAGTCGCTTGTTAACATTTCAAAGTATTCCTTTCACAGGCTCCTTCTCTAGCTAACCATGCCCTACTGTAGTGGCGAATGGTGAATCTTGCCCCTGGAATGCATCACAAAAGGCAATGAATCAGAAGAAATAATATGATGAGTGAAAAACATTTAGGCAGCAAAAGGCTGTCTGTATGTGTAAATCGTTTACTGTAGCATAGAATTCCAAGTTTTAAGCTCTTGCTTGACAGTGAAATTATCCAAGTGTTTAGCAGATTTCTCTCTCTCTCATATATATATATATATATATATATATATATATATATATATATTCGCACACGTACCCTATGTATACACACAGAGAATGACATGTTTTTAATAAAATATATGCAAATGGCATTTAGTCCATTCCAGTACAGCACATATCTCTAAAGTTTATATAAGCTACACAATTCTAGTCTGCAAAAAGCCAAAGAAACACTTGGAGGCTCAATAGAAAAACAAATGTAAATGTGATAGTTCTAGCTAATCTCTTCCAATTTCAATTTCACTTGATATGGTTAAACCATGTTAAATTTTTTAAACCTTCGATTTATCTATACTAGCAGAACTGTCTTTCTCTAAACACATGGTTGAACTATTCAAGGAGAGCAAAGATTGAAATGCTAATTGAATTTATGCCCAAGTAAGGCATTTCTTAGATCTTTGACAACGACAAACAAAAGCTGGTTAGTGAAAATTCATGCAAGAGTTCTGTTCTAGTCCTGCTAGAGGGGGTTAATTAAAAATATGAAAGGGATTTTTTCAACTTATATGCTAAAAGAAAAACAGTTCTTAGTGTCATATTTGAACAGGGGAATAAGAAGAGACAAAATACAGAAACAGGAAAGTAAAGCGCTAATTTAAAAGCGAAATGGAACAAGTATTTTTATTTTGTATATTGAAGCTAGGCCACGGCTGCTAGAACAAGATTGTTGGACCACTGGTTCTTTAAAACTCATGGCATGCATGGTAAAGGGATTCAGCCCCCTTCTACACTGACATACAAAATCCAATTATCTGCTTTGAGCTGGATTACATGGCAGTGTAGACTAATGTGGATTATCTGCTATGATAACCTGGATTATATGGCAGTGTAGTCAGGGCCTCTTTTGGACAACCAATGAAACCAAATCAAATTAATTTTTATTTGCACCAGGCCAATGGATGGACTATTGTTTTGTCAAGTCAATCCCTCACCAAATTTCTAACTCATGTCAGTCAAGAAAGAGAGTGGGGCTGGATCTTCTTTCATTACCAGTTTGGAAACTTACTTTTTGAACTCCAGCTCCCCAGATCCCTCGGCCTACATTATCATTTATCATGTTAAGTGCTGGGTTCTGGGACCTGTAGTCCATTAAAATATGCCTTCCAACCTTTGCGCATGACATGCACGGCTTTTGCAGAAAGCAGATACACAGCAAGATATTCACTCTATTTCTTCAAAAGTCCTAAAGTGAAACAATACCAAACGTTTATCTGAAATATTCAGAGCACTTAAGAGAGGAGAACTTCTTTTTTCATTGCACAACTCTTTAAAGAAGACACAGTTGTCTCTTGCTCCTTTACTCTTCCACAAGGTGGATGGATGAAGGAAGAAGAGGCTAGAAGAAAGATTTGTGCCACTACCTGTCTTCTTCTCCAAAGCTAGTCATGAAGTGAAACAAGTTACAGCATGTTCTCAAATTACTCTCATCCCAAATCAAATTAATTTGAACATACATTTTCTTGAAGCCCATCAGTTGGCTACAATATACCCAAAGCTTTCACGTTAGTGCCTACAAAGAATTATTTCTGTCCACAAGTCTATGTACTAACTGCAACTGGATTTTGACATTGGCTATCATTTGTTCCTCGCTTGACTCTTGTAACTCTTATAGCTTTAATTCAGCTAATTGGACTTTTCCACTGGCTCACCCTTATAGATTTGTTATTTGGATATTGTGCTTTTTGACTGCTGACTTTGGGTGGCTTACTCCTTTTTACTGTTTGTTTTGAACTTCTGATAGAGCGGCATGGTTACGCCATATATGCAGCAACAGTTGCTGCCACCAAAAGATCATGTCATTCGCCATGGCTTTTATGTCATCTTATTACCAAATATGGACGCTAGAATGTGTGAAGCAGATTTGATGGCTCTGACCAGGGGTGTTATAATGAAGGACACAAGCCTGAGGGAAATAAACTCCAAAATGCCTAATTGGATCAGAGAGTAATGGTAAACCATAAAAGCCCCTTGACAAAGTCAAGTGAGCTCTGTCTATATAATTGCACCACTCTCTTCTCAAAAATATTAGTATGAAATAAAAGGAAGGAAAACAGTCTCTGAGTGATCAAACATTAGCATGAAACAAATAGTCCAAATGTTAAATCCAGCATAAGAGAAGAGGTGCTTCTAATATATGAAATATGAACATTTCTTCAATTTCTTTGATTCTTTTTTTAAATTCTAGGCCAGGGAGGGGAATATTTAATAAATACATTTTCTGGCATCCCTTACCACAAGCCATGTTGGTCTGGACTAATGGGAACTGCAGCTCAACAAAGATTAAGGGACATGCAATTTCCACCCCAACAATGACAAGACATTATTCATTCCAACTCAAGTAAACATATTGAGTCAATGGGAACTTGGCCATCAATACATTTATGTTCTAAGGATTCTATGGACCTACTCTAAGTAGGGGCTAACTATTAGAGTTAGACCACTGGGATGTAGTGGTCATGGAAATGAACTGAGGCCATAAGGTTTGTTGGGTTGACTTTGGTGACCAGTTGATATCTCTCTCTCAACCACAGAATGGCTCAGACTGCAAGGGCCCTCAAACTTTTAAAGCAGAGGGCTGGTTCCCTGTCCCACAGATTGTTGGGTGTCTGGACTATATTTTGAGAAAAACATGGACCATTTGACAGATATATGCACACTGCAGATTTATTATTTGCACTGCAAAAAAACATGAAAGAACAATACAGTATTTAAAATGATGAACAATTTTAACCAACATAAAGTTACCAGTATTTCAATGGGAATGGTGGACATGCTTTTGACTGATCATATAGTCAAGTTAATTTAGATTGCTGTTGTTGTTGTTGTTGTTGTTGTGTGACTTGAAGTTGTTTCAGACTTAGGGTGACCCTAAGTCTAAAGTCTAGACCAAGGGCTAAGTAAATGACCTTGGAGGGCTGCATCCGGCCCACGGGCTTTAGTTTGAAAACTCCTGGTTCAAAGAATGAAATGAGAAGAGACAGAACTATCTATGTTATCCTAAGTTTTTTGGTGGAAGACAGAGAAGAAAACATAATATAGCTCTACAAAGAAATTGCCAGAAACTCTTGACTAATTAGATTTTATTAATGGGCTTCTAACAACACATTAGTACTCTCAGAAATAGTCTGACAACGTTTATGGAGATTAAGCTGAGGTAAAAGCAAAACCGTGCACTGAAGGGAAGACCTTACTCTTCAAGTGCAAATTGTATATGACTTTAACAGTATGAATCCTGTCAAGTGGCCCATAGTATAAATTTGCACATAGTTCAACACAACATGAGCACATTAAACAGGATTTGGCATGAAAAGATTGTACGCTGAATGGGAATTGAAAATAAATGCCCACATTCTCCCCAGAAGACTATTCACCCCGAGGCCTGAGGCATTAATTGAACTGAATGAGGAAGCCACTAGGGCAGCTGTCGGTAGCTTATTTGATTTGTGAATAAACAATAGCTTCATTTTAAAGGCTATTCACGTTTCAAGCCATTCCAATGTATAATCAAAGACCACAAAAGGAAATCATATTTTAAAACATGAACACATACACAGGCTAACTTTTAAAGGGGTTTTAAATGCATTAATAAAATGTTGTGGCTGTTTTCGTTTTCAACGTTGTGAGAAAAAGCATCTCACAAAAAGCAACTCACGATCTCGTATTAATTTTTAACTGCGACTCATGGTAAGAAGCCTCAAGGCCATATCTTACACTTAATTGATACTGTGCATTCGTCTGTATGTTAATGAGGAGTTAGGGTATTGGAGGTCATTCCAATAAAATCTTTGTACCTGTCAGCTTGAATTATGTAACTTTATATGTTGCAGAAAACAGTGACAATACGATAATTACAGTCATTGATGCAAGTTGTTGCTGTTTGTTTGAACAATCAGGTACATCATGTCCAAAGTGAGATGCCAATCTAGCATGGTTTTAATGATCCATCAAACGGTATAGTAATTACGTGTAGTTTCTTTCTACACAAAGGGAAATGGGATTTAACAGCACTGTGAACTTTCATGCACAAAATAGACCCATTCTCCCTAACACTATTAAATGCTATGTGGTATTGCAGTTTATATATTTCTAGTAATAATACGGCATTCTAACTTTCTGAACAGCTGTACTACTGTAAAGTAACATCTTGCAAACTCTGTATCACCAACCCTTACTTTCTGCAATGAGAAAAATGTATGCACATAACAGACATTTGATAGTCATCATTTCCCAAGATAATTCTTTATCAATTTTTTTTTTTTTTGTAACTGATGAGAGCAACAAAATACTTTATATGCATCCATAAAGCTGGAATACATCAGAGCAGCAATCATGTTTCTGGCCACACATACATTTTGGTAGTAGAAGCCACTGATGTTGGGACTCGGTAACAGATTTGTTCTGCTTGTGCACATTGTCAGCTTGGATTTGTAAGGGTTCTCGGGAAGACAGCTTGAGGAGTAATCTTATACAATGTCTCTTTGGGAGAAGATAGTATCTTGAACTGTGGACACAATTTCCTCTAAGTGCCCTCTCCCAACAACAAGCTCTTATTCAACTCTGGTTTATTATGCAGCTTGTATCAGGGAAGAAAGGTGAATGTCTGCTGTTTCAACTCTGGTAGAAAAATCGAAGCAAATACAAACAGTTCAATTCTAAGTCTACCCTGTAATGGCAATACTGCAGAGTCTCGTTTATCCAACATAAATGAGCTGACAGAACGTTGGATAAGCAAAAAAGTTGGATAATAAGGAGGGATTAAGGAAAAGACTATTAAACCTCAAATTATATTATAATTTTACAAAGTAAGCACCAAAACATCATGTTTTACAACTAATGACAGAAAAAACTGTTCAATACATGGTAACTTAATTACTGTATTTACAAATTTAGCACCAAAACATCACAATGTATTGAAACAGCTGTGGATCTAGGTGGGAGGCAGACTGTGTTGGATAATACAGAATGTTGGATGAGTGAAGGTTGGATAAGTGAGACTCTACTGTAGTAGCAAGTTTCCTCTACCCATCACTTTAGGCATTGTTATTCATGCTTAGAAGGACCTATTTATAAATAAATAAAATGACAATAAAGGTTTGTGAAAATAGGGAGGGGGGAATCTCCCCAAAAATCAAAAATAAAAGCTAGAAATATGCAAATTATATCTATAAAATGTGTGAAACTATTAGAGGTTCTAGGTTTTGTTACATTAGAAGAGGTTCAAGAGATATTTATATAAATATTCATTTTTAAATTATGTAGAAAAAAAGGAAAGAGAAAAAAGAAAAGGGTAGCCAAACTGTCAAAATAACCTGATGATAATTGAGCCAGACGCAGGTTAAGTCAATATGTGAAAAAAACGGAGAGGAAAAAAGTCAAAATATTGGGGGGTGGGGGTTAAAAAGGGGAGGGGCAATAGCTGTAACAAGCACAACTTTGCTGAATTCCTTGCCAAAAGATACTCAATGGTACCAATGTCTATACAGTTTTGGTTCCCACCAGGTATTTCCTTAGGCTTTTACATTTATTTTTCAGTTTTGCCATAATTGTACTTTATTGACATAATTTCTCTTGTTTTTTTAAATGACACTAACTCTTTTACACAAATCCATCCTTAGAGACCAATTGTGACATTTGGTAAGCACCATAAGTGCAGATCACTCATCTGTGCAGAAATATGCAGTATCTCTCAATGTATTCAAATACCAGAGGCACCATCTGGTCAAGTTTTTGGATGGGAGGCCTAAAAATGTTTGTTAACCCACTCTTATGCTTAACCCTTGGCTTGTAACATAAATTATGAGCAGGTAGACAAGTTGTCTCCTGGGTAGTATAAATATCTCCTTGTAGGAAGAGCTTTTGCTAACACCAATTAAAAATCAATTCCATCAGACAGTAGGTGGTTGTCAAAGTATTCATACAGGTAGCACAGGGCAACTTCAGACTCAATTGACTGACCCTGATTATCAAGTTTCATTTCCACCTTCTTCCAAGTCAACATCTGAAATAAGTTGGTAACAGCAGACAAAGGCCTATCTTTGAAACAAACCTTGTCTGGTATAAAGTCCCAAGCACCTAAATGTTCTCTAATCCAATAGCCCCATCTGCAGTGATCACACCATCTCTTCTGTTTCCAGTCTTGCATTACGAAAGTGTGTGAGCTTTGTATCCCTATAGAGTTCTCATTTCAAGTGGATGCTTAGATGTGTCAGGAATCCAATGAAGGTCTTCCCTTCAGAATAGTGGTGCAGAAACTTTAAATTTTGGTGGGAAGCAATTACATATTCCTACATTGGCTGTGGTAGTTGTGTCATGTCAACTTCTAGTTGAAGTCAGGTAGCCACAGATGGCACATCTTCCACCACAATGTTTAAAAGTTTTTACACTATTGCCTATCACAGTTAGAGTCAATAGATTAAGAAGGAATAACACTTAGCATTGATCCTGTATTGTGACACTATAGAATAAACAGATGTATGCAATAGGAGATACATCCAAGTATCTGTGTATTTCTTTCCAAGTCTGCATTGTAATTGCAAAACTTTTGTGCTCAAGTATAAAATGAAACGAAGAGAGTTTGGGGGAGATAAAGCATAGGAAAGATAAAGGAAGTCATTTCCCAGGCAGTTATACCATCTTTGACAGAAGCAAGATATAAAGGACACATTCTAAACCAGCTGTACTTCTCTCATATGTCACTAAGATTGATTTCCTCATATTGCCAGATATGATCTTTGACCCATTATCCCAAAAAAAGGCCAAAACAAGGAAGAGTCAGCAAGTTTTGACTATTGAACTTAGTTGCAGACACTGCATGGGCATCATTACAAGAATGGAAAAAAATGCACAACTTCTTACAAAAATAAGTATGTGGGATTTTTTCTAATGGGTAATTTTTTAAAACAGTTAAATTTCAATTACAGCATTCCTTTAAAAATATATCCTGCTTTCAAAAGGAACTCTAAGTTTAATACACTGATTATATTCTTACTTATAAAACAGATCATAACCACCTATCAAACAAAGATACCGAATTGAAGACGGTTTTTTCAAGCTAAAAATGACAGAAATGTTCTACTATATATAGGAAGACTCCAAGTTATAAACAAGATAGGTTCTGTAGATTTATTCTTAAGTTGACGTTGTTTGTAAGTTGGAACAGGTATATTTTTTCAGTGTAACTCCAGACAAGTGTGTGTGTGTGTGTGTGTGTGTGTGTATAAAAGTTTTGGATGAAATAGGGAAAAGTTAACCTCTGTGGTGTTCGTTTTGCTGCCTGTGCCCCTGTTCAGAAGATTTTACTGAACTTTCTGTCCCTGTAATAGATTTTGGAAAATGTGACTTGCTGTGGAATTCGGGATTTACCTTGATTTGTTTCATATCCCAGCTTTCCTTGGGGGCCCCAATCCATTTTCGTCGGAGCCTCTCGAAATTGGGAGGTCGGACATTTCTTTTTCTTTTTCGGGGCCAAAAGATCCATTTTCTTTTGGCCCATTATTGTGGGAGGCCTATGGGTGCAGGCTTCGGGCCTACTTATCTGGGTCTGGCAGGGCCTGAAGATGAGCGCTGAGTAAGGAGCGCTTGTTACATGGTGCTCTGCTGCAGGCCCTGCCAGGCCCGGGTGCATTGGCGCAAAGCCTACATGCATAGGCCCAAAGCGCCCGAGCCTATGGGTGCAGGCATTGGGCCTACGTGCTTGGGCCCTGGGAGGGCCTGCAGATAAGCGCCAAGTAAGGAACACTTCTTAGTCAGCCCCAGGCAATCGATCCGACTTTCGTATCGATGGCATTTTCGTTGCAGGAGGGGCATTTCCATTTCATACCATCCAAACGGACGGAATGAAACGGAAACATGAATCAATCAAATGGGACAAATTTTGAGCCCATGATAAGCGGAGATCCCTTTCCCCCATGATAATTCTTTCATGAGTGAATTTCCCTTTAGCAAGGTACAATTCTCTCACTTCCTGTTGTTTCACTCCCATTGAGTCACTTCGTTATCCCTAGCAACAGAATCATTTTCAAAATAACTATTGCTGCCCCTGTGTTCAAAGTTTGACCTTAGTGGGTCTATATTTGTCTTTACTGGATTATCTGCAAACATTCATTATGACAGTTGGGCACTGCAGGAGTCCTGTGGTAGTTTATAAACACAGATATTCCCAATGTTTTTCCCCCTGTATATGTCTAATTATTAAATAATAACCCTATTAGGTTAACATTAAAAACGCCTTGAATTTCTTATAAAAATGAGAGTCCCCAATTCAGTTGTGGCTTTGTTTAGGGGCTGTGGTGTTGGTTCTCCAAAACAGTCAAAAGAACAGAACGAAATGCTTAATGTGCATAAGACAGGATTGAGGGAATTGAAGTTAGAGATTAAGTGGCTCAATTTAATCACGGAGCATGGAGAAATTAAACATTAAGCAGTGTGATGATTAGAACAGTTTAAACTAGCTAATCTTGCAACTTCTCTCTGTTCAGTTTTAATATTCACCACTGGCTATTAGATATTCTGATGCACTGGAGACAAGCACACATTTCCCCCGTTATAGCTCAGATAAGTCTTAAGCTTCTGAAAAGACACTCTGCTTCCCCTTCAGTGCTCATTAAATGTGATGTAGGTTTTGTATGACATAGCCAGTCACTGGCTTGGACTCACATGGACTGCTGTTCAGAATTGTCTTATTGGAGTCTTGACTTAATGGGACAATCTGCATGTCCATATATACAGATAATTCACTCCCACTTGACTCCTGACTGCTACTCTGGGGAGCTAGAAATAGTTTATGTGATTCATTGTCTCATGTGTGTGACTCCTTAGTCCCAAAGAAGCCATGTTTGCTAAACCCTGAAGGCGTATAAAGAGAGCAACAAACCAGTACCTTCCTTTGGATAATATGCTATAGAAACTCATTCTGAATTTGTTTAACTAATCACAATGGTGCAAACAATCAAATGGCAGCAATCAGTGACACATGCCAGCTGCTCATTCTTGATAAGCAACAATATTCCAATATCTTGACTTAACATTCTCTGCAAAGGCAACCATTATAATTTTTCTTATTTGTCCTGTAATACATTCCCAGGGTTTCAAGTGTTTCCTAAAAGGTAAATAGTTAGGTAGAGCCCTCACCTCAATGGAACCCCCTATGTTTCAGAGATTTCTAACCTTCTCGAGTTTAGAAAACTATTCTAACTGTCAAACAGTGTGTAGTTATATAGCAAGGCTCTAAGACACAGGTCTGCCACTACAAATCTCTAAATCCAAGAGGAGGATCTAAAGGAGGAGTGAGTCTGGGACTTGCAGAATTACAGCACTATTTTTCCATTTTGACTGCAATGTCCTATAGTATCATGGAAATTTGCTGTTTAGGAAGGGCCACTTATAATACTCAGAGAGCTCTAGGGCCTCACTAAACTACAAACACCAGGACTCCATCGGATGTAACCATGGAAAGTGGTTACATGAAAGTGGAAAGTGCAAATGGGCACCTGGACTCTCCTTTTAAAAAAGCATACAAATTAGCATCACTAGCTTGACGAAAACCCTGCCTATCATATGCTGTTTATTTATTTCATTAATTTAAGTATGTTTATAATAGTTTGAGATTTAATTGACACCAATGCTCTGAAACAAGGATGGAGAATCTGTGGTCATAAAGATCAGGCATGGGCAAACTTTGGCCCAGGAGCCGGATGTGCCCCCCTGGGCGCTTACCTCAGGCCCTCCTCATTTTCCCTGTCCTCTCAGCATAAGGATGTGTTGGCCCACCACATCCTTATGCAGAAAGGACGGGAAGGAAGGCACGCAGCAGTTGAGAGCCCTCTGGAGCGCTCTCAGCCACCGTTTGTCTCGCCATCCTCCCGGCATAAGTATGGTGCAAGCGGCCCTGTCCTTATGCCGGGAAGACAGCTTGAGGAAGGCATGCAGTGGTTGACAGCCCTCCAGAGTGCTCTCGGAAGTCGCCTGTCTCACCCTCCTCCCGGCATAATGTTGAGAGAACTGCCTGAAGATTGAGGGAGGAGGATTGGGGCAGTCACTGTATATCTCATTTACCTCCTGGCATAAAGATGGAGTAAGCAGCCTTGACCTTATGCCAGGATGACAACCTGAGGATGATCCAGGCCCTGCCTCGCCCCCTCCTGGCCCCACCCTCTCCCAGGTACTCTCCCTCCCCGTCCCGTCCCACCCAGCATGAGGCTGACCACCCTCCCTTCTAGCACAGTCCTTTCAGGTGGGCCCACAATGCGGCCCTAAAGCAAAAAAAAGCTTGTCCATGCCTGATATAGCTATTCTTTGATTCCAATTCTCATTACTCAGACAGAATGATCAGTGGTAAGGGATTGCTGGAATTTTGCACCTGGTCTTATTTAACTTGAATCTGTCTGTCTGTCTGTCTGTCTGTTTTTCTATCTATCAATCAATCATCTTTATATCTTATAGAGAAACAAACCCATCTGTGGGACTGAACATAATTAAGCAGAACAGTTAAGAGACAATGTTATCTCTGTCTTTCAACTGGCAACAACCCAATACAAAGGTACAACAGAGGAAATGCCAACTGTTGAATTTTGCCATACAAGAAAACACAGCAAAATACTCTCTTTTTTGCCCAATAGGCACATTGACATCTCTCTGGGAAGATAGAGATCAATTACATTCTCGCCTGCATTTTAAGAATGGGTTTAGAAACAAATTAATGACAGCCAGATCATGAACAATCACAACAGGGCACCCATAGTGCATATGGCAAGTGCAATGTCTCAGTGGCCAGAGATTTCAAGAAAGTGCATTTTGAATCATGTTGGTAGCCCAATTCTATGTAGTAATTTTTGGAAAATAAAAAGGGGAATGCAGAATAAGAGGAAGCTTTTAGATAAAATTGTACCAAAATGTAGTCACTCAAGTTAAATAATGAAATATGAGCAGTGGGCAAAAGAGAGAGAAAAAACAGAAGGCCACAGCGCTGCATTAAATAATGACAGTAAAGGTGGGAGGAGGAGCAATTTAAGCCATTAACCACAGACACCACAGACAAGTATCACTCATATTATCTCAAATGCCCTATAATGATCAAATGGGCTGCAACTGACACCACGATGTTTGAAGAAATGAGATAATGAGTAGCCCAGTTTTCAGTATGCAAATGCTTGCTTAGCTAAAATCCAGGTCACCCAACTTCCCTGTTAAATATCCAAAGTGAGAACTTCTGAAGTTCAAAAGTAACCTGGATCTAGAATCTGTACCATTTGCACAAGGATTCATAGAGGTGTTGATAAAAAACTGAGTTTTATGGAGCGAAAAACCATGACACTTCTAGCAAATGCAAAAGCTTTGTTTTCTCCCCTTTACCATCTAGGCCTGGATCAGTGCTCATGTGCTTTTCCTTCTTTGGAAAATCATGTTGTTTCGTTTAAGAGGCCCGGCCTAAGGCATTTTGCTGGTTGAAGCTAAAGTATAAACATCAACTAGTTTTACAGCTGAATGTTATTTTAACACTGTCAATTTGACAGGATCCTCCACAGCACAGGTGGACAGCAGGCTATCAGGGAGTCAGCAAATAATGTGTCACATATAATATCTTGCCATATTTTATTTTATTTTTGCTGCCTCAGGTAGCCCACTGACCTGGAAAAGACCAGGTCTTACTCTGGTCTCCAGCTCAGAATCTTGAATAGCACATTCCTTTCACCAAATTTATATCATCAAATTTATATCATCAAATTCACTTCAAGAAAGGAAACAAGGATGGAAAGTTGACTCGTCAAAATATAAAAACCCCAATGTTCCTGAATATGTCCCTCTTTTTCCCAAGGGACACATGGATCCACAAAAATAGAGTGGAATAATCAAACGAGCTTTATTAGAACGTGGTCTTTGTCCTAAATTTGATGACGGAATTAGGACAGTTTTTGTAAGCAGAAAATGTGATCATAAACTTGTGTCTAGATATCATTACCTCGGCCATCAATGTTTCTCAGTGCCATCTCCCTTTTTTTAAAAATTCAACTTTATGGAAGCTCAGTAGCTTGTAAAATGGCATTTGTATTCCAGTTAGAGGGCACATCTACACAGATCCTGAAATTGGACCCAATCCAGCGTGCTGGATACCAAAATGTAGTCATGCAAGAAGAGTCCACACAGGGACTCTCTCAGCTGTTTTGGATGCAGATGGAGTCCCCACCAATGGGCAGTGTGGTTTGGGACCACTGGACAGCCAGCCTAAATGTCCCCCTCACTTCTGGTGTTGCAACAGTCTTTGGGCATGACCTTTCCCCCTGTCACTTGCCCTGATGTCAGCCAGAGCAACAAGGTGCCAGGGAAGAGAGAAGAAGCAACCCACCACCACCACCACCACCAAAACTTCCCTTACCAGCACTCTCTGCTGCCCAACTGACATTAAGGCAAGCAACAGGGAAAGTGGAGATGCTGTGACATGGCCAGAGACTGCCATGGGTGTGGATGAGGAGGAAAGGCGATTGCCTTCCAATACCCCTGGGTAACCTGAGCCCCGGGAACACAGAACAGCATTAGAGACAGTTGCAGCTGATTCTGGTTGGGAGCTAGTACAACTGTTCCTACTGCTCTCAAGTCAAGGGAAAGCACAAATTTGGGTCAGAATTTGCCATTCCCCCCCCCCCCCCAATTTTGGGCAACATGGGACAAGGCCACCTTAATGCAGATCAGCCCCATCAGGCATGTAGCTGCTGCGGGGCTGATCCAAATCTACACCAACTTAAATGGTCAATGTAGATGAGGCCCAGGGGTGTATCTACACTGTAGAATGAATGCAGCTTGACACCCCCTCAACTTCCACGGCTCAATGGTATGGAATTATGGCAGTTGTAGTTGGGTGAAGCACCAGCACTCTTTGGCAGAGAAGGCTAAATGCCTCTTAAAACCATAGTCTTTGTGATTCCATAGCATTGAGCCATCACAATTAAAAGTAGCATCAAACTGCACTAATTCTACACTGTAGATGCATCCTTGCAAAAAAGCCAGTCACTCTGAACCACCATCAAAAGCTTCTTTGTAAATTTATATTCCAAATACTGGCATGTTGCAAACAACGCAGCAAAGCTGCATTCAATAATCTTACAGTTCCCTGGGGGGGAGAGCCCATTTTATCTTGCTCCCTCAAGAACCCTAAAGCCATCTTTCTACAATATTTATATTCTAATCTATCTGTGTTCACTTGTAAAAGCTGATAATTAGGAAAGCCTCTTTGATGGTCAGAAGCTGTACACTATTTTCTATATGCATAGTAACCAGATGAATCACTGTCAGCACTAATCCTATAAGAGTGTTAAAGGTCTCCTGAGACAGTTACAGTGAATGCTTAACCTGCCCTGTATTATGTTTTTTTCTAATCCTACCAAAAATGAATGTTAATTTCTCATATAAAGGGGTTAATTATACATTTATGCTTGATTCAGTCATATTAGCCTACTTTTGCAAAACAGTACTGCATAGATTTCCTTGATGAAAAAGTAAATGTTTTAAGTAATAAAGTTTGCAAGGAAACTAAAACAGTGAGAGGAACAGAACACATCATGACAAGTTGTTGAAACTTGTGGAGTTTAGTTTGTGTGAGTCAACTGTGAAATAAGATGCACAAAAGTTCATTGGTCGGGCTATGTCCAGGGAACTGGCTGAGCCAGGGACTTTTGGATACAGTTACATTTTTCAGACTTGAGCTATGCAGGTGAATGCAGAGAAGCACAGAGAGACAGTTTGGAGTGTGTTCTTGCTTCATGAGCTGCTGAAGGAAGATTTTCCACATGGACAAATAAATGCCATTTTAAAGCTCTCTAAAAGGACATTATGTGAGTGGATGCAACTGATCACATGACTGTACATATGTTATTCTGAATTATGTTCTTTATTGATCATTTGTGTGGCATGTTTTCTTTCTCTGGCAAGACAGTGTGTGGACTGGTCAAATGTGAACTACACGTGGTTTATTTTACATTACGCCACGAAGTGACAATGATTATCTTTCGTTAAGATATGATAACAATATTATCACATTTTGCCTTTCTTGTTTTTAACATTTACTCTTGAGCTAACTATTTTATTCTGCTTTCTCTAACAACAGCTTTAGTGTCTTTGTGACTGTCAATTCTGATCTAAGCTATTGGTTTTCCTTTGTCTGCTTAATATTAAAATAATAAGATACACAATAAAACATTATTGTCTTCTTAAACATGTTACACTGATTAAAAATCAAAAGTTCTAGATGACTTCAAGGAGCACACTAATTATACACTGACTGGTTTATGAATATGACTAGACAAATCTTCTGCAAAGGTGTGGTGGGAGTTGCGCTTTATGGGTTGTCATGAATATATTTGGTATTATAAAATCACTTTGGAAAAATATTTAGTAGCAGGGCAAAGGCCTCACAGTCTAATCTTCCCTCTCAAACACTTCTACTGCAACAGTGAAGAAATGAAGTACAGTCAGCCTTCTATATCTAAGGTATCTGCACCTATGGATTGTTCAACTATCCACAGGTTGAAAAGCAAATCCAAAAAGCAGCAAAACACTATTTCTGGTGCAGGGGAGATACTGGGTGTGGGTGGGCTAGGCTGAACGGATCTTAGAAAATGTTTATGGTTGTACTTTGCCCACATAATCTATATGTTTGCTCATGAACCAGTCCTACCATTTGGAACAATGAAGCAATTTATCCACCTGGTTTTTTATATGTGGGATGGGAAATTTCATCAACATCTCCTTTTCCTCAGGCATTAAATACGTCTTGCACCTGTCCTGCCTCTCAACAAATTGTAAGACCAGATGTCTAGGCTTCAGTCTTAAAAAAATAGAGACTGGTCATTTACTAGTTTACTCTTATGACAGCTTACAAGATAGGGGGCACATTTACCCCAGAGATAACACCCCTGTAGTGTTTATTTTGCTGCCTGTGCCCCTGTTCAGAAGATTTCAACTCACTTTCTGTCCCTGTGATAATTGGATTTTGAAAAATGTACCTTGTGTGAAACAAGCTTCAGAGGAGACCCCTTTTCTCCATAACTCTTTCAGGAGTGAATTTCCCTTTTGTAAAGGAGATTTCTCTCATTCCTATTGTCTCACCCCCATTCTTAACTATCAGTCGTTTGTAAGTTGGATGTTTGTAACTCAGGGACTGCCTGTATATACTTTATGTTGATGTGTTTTGACTTTGTTGTAACCGCCTCGAGCCATTAGGAAAGGTGGGTAACAAATAAAATTTGTTGTTACTACTACTACTACTACTACCAGCACTCTTTGGCAAAGAAGGCTAAATGCCTTGTAAAACTACTACCTCCAGGATTCAATTAAAGTCGTGTCAAATTGCATTAATTCTACAATGTAGATGAACCCTGGAATTCTAAATCAGTAAAGTATATGTCAGTGAGATTAAGTATATTCTAGAAAACACGACTAAGGAAAATGTAAGAATATTGTTTGAATGACGAGCCAGACTATATGTTGACCCAGTCTATCCTTGTAGACTTTTTTTTTTGTCTCACATAGGAATGATGATTTTTTCCATGTTTGATAAGCTAAACTCATGTTCAGAACATTATTTTTATGGGAGCATATGCAATGCATTCATCTTTTCTTTAAAAAAGTGCAATATCCAACTTACTAAAAAAAAGCAAGACCTAATTAATTTCCTACTTACTCAACAAACATTGAAACCATTTTTCAGCTTAATCTACTATGCATTTTAATTTTTTTGAAAACATGCTTCAGTGTCTTATTTTGTCTGCAGTACATTATATATCATTTCCTCTTTTGTAAGGCTCCAGAATGAGTTGAAACAGATTTAGTTTTTGCATTCTGAAATCAGAATAATAGGTTTTAATTTAAAGGAATGTCTGTTGCTGAGGATAAGCAAACAAATGGATTAATTTCCCCCCAGTTCTATTCCTTGGCCAATCAGCGCTAATCTCTTAGTAGAATGCCAACATAATATACTATGATAGATTATCAAAAGTGACTACTCAGAGCTGTAAATTATTCATCTAAAAGGTTATGCATCAGTGATAACATAAATTATAGTTGAAAAATATTCATGTAACATTTTAATAAGCTTTTAAAATGATTTATCTGCAGATTTTTTAAAACAAAAATAATATTTTAGAGATTGAAAGAATTATGGATTCGTTTAATTTCAAAAACCCTATGTTGGTTTAACGCCAAAATTTCCGAAAAACCTAATGTTGGCTAGAGCTTTAATTATTCTGACAAACCAATTAACATTATATGTATACAGAATTATTGACCTTATTACCATAGCAGCAATGATTCCTACATATTCAACAGGAGCTTATAGTTAATTGGGCAACCTATACACCTCATGAACATGTGATATAGTTCACTGCAGTAGGTATCTCAACGTACATCAGAAGACTCTCCTTTTAATAAACATGGTTCAAGTCCTTCTCAGAAACAGGATTTAATATCAATGCATTTTTGTCTCTTACAAACCTCATGGTAACTGTTAGGCATTTTTATTATATTATGGGCACTGAACAACAATTAAGACTCAAAATTGGACCTATTCCTAGTTTTACCTACATAGATCAAAGAAATTAAGGAAAGTTCATTTGCCAAACATAAATTGTTCATACACCTGGATTTTTAAGCAAACGTATTAATATTTTTCTCTTAAATCTTGTATTTGCATAGACAATCTAATACATTTGGAGCAGTTTGTAATAAGATATAGGGCAAAAGGCCTGTATTAATAGTTTCAAATATTTTTTCCAGAAGACCTAGGTTTCACTTTAGCTAATGAAATTAGTAACGACATTGAAGCAATATATGCAGAGAACTGAACTGAACACACACACATACACACACACACACACACACACACACACACACAGGTATAAGCAATTGCTAGGAGAATATATGGCATTGTGATTAGAGTGGGGATAGAAATCGTACAGTCCCAAAGATGTTGTTGGCTGCAGATCCCAACAGCCTAGTCAACTTAGTCAATGGTGAGGATGGATGGGAGATGCTGTCCCGTGACATCTGGATTCTCCCTGACTCAGATTTGGATAAAATGTGGGGAAAAAAGTACCTCTTTAATTTTTCTTAGGCCCCATCTTCACTGCCAGATAATGAAATGTAGCACTTGAATTGGCCTGGGGAGTCCAAGTGGCGCACCCAAGCAAATGTGCTTTAACCCAGGGTAATCCTCCTACTCTTGACTTAATACAGGGTTTTGGTTTTTAAAAAAAAAAAAAAAAAAAAAACAACCTACAAAGATCCAGATCTTCCAGGTGCTCTGGCGATGGGGACTGCCATCTGGGATCACCATATGAAATTCTAGATGGCATCCGCATAGCCATTCCACACATCCGAGGCTCAGGCAGTACCTCCTGAGCCTCTCTGCATCCAAATTACCCGAAAAATGGTGGATAATTGCTCTTACCATGACAGCAGGATGTCCTCTTCCTGGTTCTGTATTATTCTGGAGATGACGGAGCTTTGCAGATGAGAAAAGAGCTTCCTGCTGCAGAACTCCGTCACATTCTCAGCGATGCAATCCAAGAAGAGGATAGCATCCTGCGATGGCAAAAAAAGTTTTTCAATTGTTTTTACAGGGAAATGGGGTGCAGAGAGCATAGGGATACTGTGCCCATGACCAGCCATGCCAAACCGGTGTCGGCATGGCTGGGCTGTGTAGCCAGTCCCCCACTACTGAGGTGAGATGCAGCAGCCATATGTGGTCAAAATGTTGATTATTTTGTGGCACTGTAGAACCACCCCGAATCCTCTTGGGGAGATTTATTTTTTTTTGTCGTGTCAGAAGCGTCCTGTTGTGAGAGAATTGGCCGTCTGCCAGGACGTTGCCCAGGGGACGCCTGGATGATTTTTGATGTTTTATCATCCTTGTGGGAGGCTTCTCTCATGTCCCCGCATGAGGAGCTGGAGCTGATAGAGGGAGCTCATCCGCCTCTCCCCGGATTCGAACCTGCGACCTGTTGGTCTTCAGTCCTGCCGGCACAGGGGTTTAACCCACTGCACCACCGGGGGCTCCTCTTGGGGAGATGGTGGCGGGGTATAATAATAATAATTATTACTATTATTATTATTATTATTATTATTATTATTATTATTACCACACTTGGTATAAACTTATGCTTCAAAAAACACCAACACAGAATGTCGAACGGGGAACAAATCACGAAATGCAATGCAGTCTGTGCCATCTTTTCGTACATTATCTTGTAGCATATCCCAGAAAAATATATATAAATACTTCAGTTGTGAATTATTAACAGAACAGCCTATGAACTACTGAATCTGGTTTAATCTATCACGAGTCAACCAGACCAGAAGTTTTCATAAGCTTTGGAGAAAGTTTTTTAAAAGCTGCACGACTTGGCAGCTTAAATCTCAATGAAGTACATGGAATTCATACGGTTTACGCATAGGATTGCTGCCAAGAACACTCAGACACAAGACTTCTGAACACATAACTCAGTCCAAATGAGGTCTAACTTCCAACTCTCATTATATGTGGATGATATTGGCTGCCAGCTGGGTACTTGCAATGTAGAATGGTTGCTTTGGGTGCATGATAGCATCAGTTCCATAGATTCCATGTGCCTATTCCAGTGAACAAATAAAACTAGAATTTAGTTTACCATTCTGCTGTTGAGAGCCATCCAGATCCAAGGTTGTTGTGGAGCTGGAACTAGCTTCCCCATAGGACCACATAAACAGGAGAGGAATAGCAAGTTAGTAGTTGTTTCAAACCCTCTTCGCCGATTATTCAGCATGGGGGAAGGAAAGTGTAGAAGCAAGGGACAGAGGGAGAAATTGTGTATTAATATATTTATTAGTATCACAGCAGGGGATAGAGAAAACCGGGAAGTCTGAACTGGGGAGTCTTGACAATTAGGTATATTTAGAAAAGTTTAGTGTCATACATTTCAAGAAAGACTAGTTTACTTAACTCCAGTCATTACACATTCACAAGATTTTGAAATTGAAACTTTCATGTCTTGTACAGTGAGCCCTGGCATTTGGTTCCAGAAACAGCTGTGGATATGATAATCTGGGGTTGCTTGAGTCCCATTTTATACACTGGCATAGAAAAATAGTGTCCCTTATATAAAATGGCAAAAGAAAGCTCTGCTTTTTTGGAATTATTTGGTGGGGGAGGGGGAGTTGGCGGAGGGAGGAATATTTTAAAACAGTATGTGGTTGAATGCATAGATATAGAATATATAGATATGGGGGCTGACTGTATGTGTGATCTCCTAACAAGACATTTTTATATCCAAGCAGAATCTCCTTGTCATGTCATCCTTCCAGATTCGCAGTTTTTACTTTTGCAAGATTTGACTGTTCACAGATTTGATTAAAATATTCTCTCTAGGAAACTTTAGGTCCTCCAGTGTGATTTTACTATCAACTTCCTCCATTCATGCTGCAGGACCTGAGAGAAATATTAGACAATAAAAGAACTTCTTGCTCTTTCTTATCGTTTCCAAAATATATCACTTTTTAATGAATTCAAATTACAGGAAAGAAGATTCCACATGAACATCCTGACTGTAAGAGCTATTCAACAGAGGAACTCTCTGCCTCACAGTGTGTTGGAAGCTCTTTCTTTGGTGGGTTTTAAACAGAGGCTGGATGACCATCTGTTGTGGGTACATTGGGCATTTTGGACCAGATGGCCCATGTGGTCTCTTCTAATTCTATGATTCTGTAAAAAAAAATACCCTTCAGTATTCACAGGGGGCAGAAGAGAAAGACCAATTTTGGTACACTTGCACTAAGGCGTGGATACATTAAAGAACAACAGAATATCATCTTGATATTTCATCTACTCTCCAGTTCAAAAAACAAATAGTAGCATGCTGTGGGCTCCTAGCTGTTATTTTCTCTAGAAGGTCAGAGGTATGTCTACTATTAGGGCAAGAATTTGTGAACATTTCCTAATAATATTTATTTATTTATTTATGCATAATATTTATTTATTTATGCATTTCTATGCCGCCTTTCTCAGCCCGAAGGTGACTCAAGGCGGCTTATGGATAATAGGTTTTCCGTAAGTATTACTGATATATTATGTATGTGTGTGCATAACCGGATTCTTGAAATACTTCAATTACTTCTTCCCATGAATTACCAGTTACTTTGAAGGAAATTCCTACGACATTACTATATTTGTTGATGCTGAAATCTTGAGGGAGGGGAAAGATATCGTGTTGCAACTACTGATATATCCATCCTATGCCGGACACTCAGTGTGATGGCAGCATAATCTCTTATGAAGCACCAGCTGTCCCCTGCCACACGTTGCTGTGGCCCAGTCTATGTGTATGTGTTTTGTATGTATACATATATGTGTGTATATATTTGTGTATATGCGTGTTTGCATATATACAATATATGTAGTTTTGCGCATATGGGGATGCTAGGAGCTGTAGTCTAGAAGAGAGTGTGGACATGCTATTGTGTGTTTTGTTTGCCGGGGGCGTCATTTATACATATGGGGTGTAGTGTCCTTTTGCTTTTTGGCTTTTGCAGTCCCTTCTGCTGCGTTTTCCAGTGTTTTTATGAGAGATGGTCACTCACTGGCCTGATAGGTGTCTTGTGTCCAAATTTGGTGTCAATTCACACAGTGTTTTTTGAGTTATGTTAATCCCACAAACAAACATTACATTTTTATTTATATAGAAGATTTAGAATTCCATATTTAGAATTTTCCTTTTCTTGCACAGTAGCCAACAAATACTCATTTATTGTAATCCATTTTATATGCAAGGAATTTTTTTTTTGATTGTATACAAGATCTATTCAGTTAATAACTTCTTGACCCAAAGCTTTCACACATGTTGAAGGGGTGTGAACGTACAAGAAAAGCCACGGCATTTTCCAAAGGAAAAAAAAATCTCACACGTCCCCATTGCTTTTGTTATCAAACACTTTTCATCATATATTTTGTGTGGACCACAGGAAACCTATTATCCTGAGAAAAGAAAGGAAATAAATAACACCTAAACATTTATAGTGACATCCTAGCAAGCAGTCAGGCCATAAGTCTACCATCAGTCTACCTCCTATCATGCATTTGTAAGGCACATCTTAAAATTTCAAGTATTGCAAATATTTTGGTCAAAAGACTGTCATTACAAGTCAACAGCATTCACACATTAAAGTTTTTTTTAAAAAGAAATTCAATCCAAAAGAGAACTCATTTTCATAGGGCTGGCAGAAGCTATTTTGTGTTTTGAAGTGTTGGGTCATCACTAAATGTTTCAAAACAAAAAAAGTATGTTTTGGGGAAAAATATTTCATGGCCAAAAAGTCACCAAAGTTTTGAATGTTTCTATGCATGGCCTGCAATAATGAAAAGGGTTCATAGAGTTCCATGAGCATAAAATGTTCCTTGTATTCCACAAGAAGCTGCCAGTCTTGGGTTTTTGTCAAGTGAAATGACATTTTATGAGGAGAGGAGAGAATGCACACTCTTGTCTTTCTGTTTTTACATCATACTCAATGTTCTTAAATACAGTCTGCTCAGTAGTAATCTAACATTTTATTCTGGTGGACAATAAGAGGTTTCGAACAAGGCCTTCCAACAAATAGGCTCTGGAGGCTTATCTCTTGATCTGCTATGTCAGCTCCAAAATTTGGAGTTAGTATTCAATGCTTCAAAGGCAATATCTGGAACCAGTAACAATGTAGTTGGTTGCCAAATATTCATTAAGCAGACTTCAAGCATCAATCTTTGTCTGCTAGCCTCTATTAAAATTTGTCCATTGGTCTGAGCAACTCATTTCAGCAGGCTCCATTCCTCATGGTACCTCTAGAATAGTGTCTCTCAACGTGGGGGTCGGGACTTCTGGGGAGGTTGTGAAGGGGTTTCAGAGGGGTCACCAAAGACCATCAGAAAACATATATTTCTGATGGTCTTAGGAACCCCTTTGATAGAGAAGGCTGAAGATCTCTCCACCCCCTCCTTCTCTTCCTTTTTGGAAACAGATGACAAATCCTCCCACCAAAAGCCTTCTCCACTGTGATTGACCAGCCTCTCAGTCAAGGGAAGGGCTGTTTCTGAGACTCCAAGCGAGGAGGGGAGAGCAGGCACGCTTGGCGCATGGCAGTGTGGTGCACATGTGCAGGAGAGGTGGGAGGAAGGCTCATCCCAGCAAGTCCCTTCAAGGCATGGGGGTTCTAAGTGGGAGGTTTGGCCCAATTCGATTGTTGGTGGGGTTCAGAATGCTCTTTTTGAATGTAGGTGAACTATAAATGCCAGCAACTACAACTCCCAAATGGCAAGGTCTATTTTCCCCAAACTCCACCAGGGTTCCCATTTGGGCATATTGAGTATTCATGCCAAGTCTGGTCCAGATCCATCATTCACAGTGCTTTCTAGATGTAGGTGAACCACAAATCCGAAACAGAAGGTCAATGTCCACCAAACCCTTCCAGTATTTTCTGTTGGTCATGGGAGTTCTGTGTGCCAAGTTTGGTTCAATTCTATCATTGGTGGAGTTCAGAATGCTCTTTGATTGTAGGTTAGCTATAAATCCCAGCAACTATAATTCCCAAATGACAAAATCACCACCACCAGTATTCCAATTTGGGTGTATCAGATATTTGTGCCAAATTTGGTCCAGTGAATGAAAATACATCCTGAATATCATATATCTAAATTACGATTCATAACAGTAGCAAAATTACAGTTATGACGTAGCAACGAAAAAGAATACACTACATAGACTGCAAAATCTGAAAGGTCAACCCAACTAGTGGCTCAACAATTTCTCCTTTTGTTATACAGCTCGTTTCATTGTAAATTTGTAGTAGACAACGGGAAATCTGTTTGCCAAGAATAGCAAGGAAATAAATAATGCTTAAACATTTCCCACGACTTCAAACCAGACATTCAGTTCCCTTCTCACTCCAGCTTTTCAGGGACTCAGCTGTGCTAAAATTTTAACTAGTGAATCTTGCAACTGTTTCAACATGCAAGGTGTGCTATCATTAAACTGTGTTAACTCTCTCCCACAGAGTACAATTTATATGAAATTCATCCACTTCAAAAACAAATGTCATCAAAAGCAATAACAAAAAATATATGCTATTTGTTCTTCACAGTTTCATGGTACTATTTCACCATTAGACTTTTCTAGCTGGGCTCTACTTTCTGACCTGCAGTGTCTCAATACCTAGATGTCGTTTTATAAAGCACTCCTATCTTTCTGCAATATTTGACAGCTGCCTCCAATTACCTTCCACAATTTCTTTATGAAGAAAGAATAGGACTTAACACAAATCCTTGCAGCTCCACATGGAACCACTCTCCAACTTACCTCCTATCCTCTTCCTTTTAAAAAATTCAGGGCTACCTGTAGTTCAGTGCTGTCTTTTCTAATCTGTTTTACCATTTCACTGAAGTAGTATGCTCTTTTCACTGTAAATAGTTAGTGTGCAGATTAATTTCCATACTGAAAATGCATAATAAATGTTTTACTGTTCATTTTGAGCTGTCTGTAAGCTATAGTTTCCAGACCTTGTATTTTACATATAACAAACTGCAATGTGCCAAGTAGAAAATAAACATCCACAGAAGTATGACGGCAACATTTTTAAAAAATATTTTTTCTTAAAGTATTTAAAAAATAACATAAAAAGGAAATATGGGAAGGTATGAGGGAGAGCTAGGTAAGGGAAAGATCAAGCATGGGGGGGGTGGAACTAGGTATCTGGGTTTGTGTTGGATTGGGTAGAGGGTAACAAGGGATGAAGGAAAGGGCAGGTTCGAGGGGGAAGGGAAAGAGGGGGTGATTTGACTTCCCATCTTCAACTTCATGGGGAAGATCTTCCTTTCCTTTAATTTCTTTTGAATGCATCCTCTTGTTCTCGATCTTTTAAGGGATGTCTGCCCTTCTCGTATTAAATTTATATTAATATTGTCATCCTTTCTTGTTCCATAAAGTTGGTTAAAAGAGTTCAATCTGTAGTTGACTTATCTTGTCAATATCTTAGTTGTTGCGTTAAGTTGTCCATACTTCTAACTTCCAACAAATTTATTAGTAATTCTCTTAGTGTCGGGGTTTGTTTTCCAATACCGGGCATAAACTATTCTGGCCATAGTAGTTATATAATGCAATAGAATATCCTTATTTTGTTCTAATCTGAAGTCTAGAATTCCAAGCAAGAAGTTGTAACTTTATATGGATAATGTCCTTTGCTGCTCCATGGATTTCTCTCCAGTACGTTCTGGCCTTCTCACAACTCCACCACATATCATGGAATGTGCCTTTTTCTTTTTCACATTTCCAGTAGTTTGGGTTTAAGTTTTTGTAACATTTTCATAGTTTTTCCGGGGTTATGTACCATTGATATAGCATCTTGTACCAGTTCTCTTGCATATCATATGAGCATGTGTAATTTAGTTTCCTGTTCCACATTACCTTCCACTCTTCCATTTTGATGGTATGGCCCACGTTTGCCACCCATTTCACCATGCAATCTTTTACTACTTCTTTTTTTGTTCCCCATGCAAAAAAAATCTTATAGGTTTTTGTAATAAATTTGTTGTGTCTATCTCAAGAGATTTCTTTATCCTTAAAGTCTATATCTTTGTCTTTCTTATAATATTCTCTTATTTATAGGTATTGGTACCATGAGATATTTTTATTTATTTGGTGTAAGACTTCTTGGGTTTTCATTATACTGTTCCCATCCTTTCTTGTCAGAATTTCTTTATCCATTGGCCATCTCTCTCCTCCCAACTCTTTTTGTTGACAGGAGATCCATAAAGGAGTTTTTATATAAAAATTGTTTTTGTATTTCTCTCATATTTTAAATAAGGCCAATCTAATAAAATGGTTTCCAATTTTTTCTCCGATTTTATTGTACCATAGGTACGCGTGCCTAAGATCAATAATAATAATAATAATAATAATAATAATAATAATAATAATAACACTTTATTTGTACCCCGCTACCATCTCACCAAGGGACTCGGTGCGGCTTACATGAGGCCGAGCCCAAAAACAACAATACAGGCAATAATCACAACAATACAAGCAATTAAAATAAAACATAGACAATAAACATATAACATTATCAATAAGACAACATACAATTAAAAACTATGGGAAGGCCAAATGTAAAAATTAAAATTGGAAATAATGCTGAGGCAAAGACGAAAAGGTGATAGTGGTGTTTGTGGAAGACATATGAGCAGACGATACTCACATGGGAGACAGCCCATGATTTCAAACTCAATGTTAGCCAATCTATAATGTGCCATTGAGAGTTCCAGATAGAGTAGACTCACTGAATCAATATGGGTTACATCACTGTACCGTTGAGTTGAGATGAGAAGCTGCCCCCAAAGATGTAGCAAGAGGGACAAAAATATGAGGGTATTGCCCCTTCAAGTAAGAATTCTGACACCAATGAAATTTCCCTTCAGTCTCCAAATTTCTAGAATTCAAGGAGAATGTTGTAATTCAGCCAATGATTGTCCCTAATGTCAATGAGGGGGATGGATTTCTGGCCAGGTTGATGGGATTTCTGGCCAGCATGAGATTTTAAGTCCTGAAATTGAGAATTCAGTGTCCCCTGCAGTTAGTGAAGGCAGTGAAGGTCACATTCCTGAGAAAGGCCCAGAGAAGTCTTTCGCTAGGGAAGCAAGTTCTGAGGATGAACTACCAGGTTGAAAACTTTCACAAAACTACGGGCTGTTTCCCAGACTTAGCAAAGGTCACAGGAGAAAAAGACATTATCTGTTTGTTAGGATAAACGGCATGATTTCATGGCTTTATTAGAGAGACCAGAGGGATTTTTCAGCAGTCTGCTCAACGTTGGATTTTAAGCCACATCTTGGGTTGAGCCCTAGCCAAGATTGTCAAGGGAATTCTAGTTTCATGCTTTTAAGTTTTAACGATTATTCTTGAGTTCTGTATTGTGGATTTTATGCTGCCTTATTGTATCCTGATTCTTTTGTATTCCTGGTTTTTGATTCAACGTTTGTACCTTGGATTTTATGCGCTATTTCATACTTTTGGACTTAGATGTTTTCTACTATTTTGCTGCTCTACTGTATATATATATGTGTGTGTGTGTGTGTGTGTGTGTGTGTGTATTCTTCAATAAACTGCTTTGCTGATTTATACTGGTCTGGAGTGTGGTGGTTAATTACAGAGGTGCTCTTGCCCTGGAATACAACAGAGAATGTGAAAAGTGTTCATACCCAAAACCTTTATATTGACAGTGTTGGCATTCCCTTGAAAATTGTACTTTCTCCTTTTCTTTACATACGTAAACTGAAGTTTCAAGTTATTGGAATGTTAGAAATGTGGAGTTTTGGAGGAATATGGGAGCAGAATATTTAGGGAGCATGATCTCATTCCGTGTCCTTGTAGCTGCACCTGGAACAGTGTTAAGGTCTCGTAATGCTCCTTAACCTAATAAAATAAAGTTAAAGCTAAATGTTGAAGTCAAATGTAACATCGTCAGCCTATCTGGCTAATAGCTGGTTAAGAACCAGTGATCTGTAAAATGGTATTTGATATGCCTAGCATCACTTACAGACATTATGCTTCCATGTGGATAATACTCCACTTTTGTCTTATGATTACACTTTCTTTTTCCTTCATGAAATACTTATTTTCTTTGCTGGAGCAAAAAGGATGGCTGGCTGGGGAAATAGTGAAAAGGGCTGTGTATTAAATGTCTTCAGAACATACAAAGCCAACTAACTGCATACAGCAAAGAAATTGTTTTGCCTTGGATCACTTTCAATTATAGTTATCTCGGGTGTTAGAAGTAACATTTGTAACACATTTTCAAGTAGAAGTGTGATTTTTCCAGCTGATGGTGTCACTTGAGAGCTGCTCGCTTTTGGCCGAGACAAAATGAGCTATTTTGGGAATAAAACCTGCAAATAACAGGGATGATTGGTGTTCAATTTTGAAAAAGTTATGATGAAAATTTCACACAAAGCTTTCAGAAAGACTTGAAAAGACAATGATAAATATTAATAGGGTGTTATTAAAATTAAAATCCATTAATGCAATTCATTTTAACACAGATTCTCTCTGGGATCTAGATCAATAGATTTCTTTTGTAAATTACACCATCACTGTGGGATATGTGTTAACACATAGTATATACTGGCACCTATGTCACCGTAGAGGACAGACTTTCATGAAATGAAATCATGAGAACCACGAAGGGCGGGAGGTTACCCAACAGTATAAACTACAGTATTTCTTAAGTCTCCTATTTAGTTATCACAATAGTATCAAAGAAATAACCTATTGCCAACTACGCCACATTTCACAGGATTAGAGCTTTTGCACATAGATGCTGTTCACTTCTTTTATTATTATGTGACAACTTATGGTGGCACAGTTCAAATATAATCAAAAATCACATTTTTCTCCCATGTGAATGAAATGTTACACTCATCAAAAGGGTGCCAAGATATTTTTTGGGTGTGCTTTGCACTCACATGAAAAATCATTGACAACTATGGGCAAGGGCATAGAGTCTCCAACTATAAATCGCATTTGGATTACTATTGCCTAATCACTATACAGGGTACCACGGTGGCACAGTGGGTTAAACCGCTAAGCTGCTGAACTTGCTGATTGGAAGGTCAGCAGTTTGAATCCACAGGACAGAGTGAGCTCCCATTGTTAAACCCAGCTTTTGCCAATGTAGCAGTTCGAAAGCATGCAAATGTGAGTAGATCAATAGGGACCGCTTCTGCGAGACGGTAATGGTGCTCTATGCAGTCATGCCGGCGACATTACCTAGGAGGCATCTACGGTCAACGCCAGTTCTTCGACTTAGAAATGGAGATGAACACCCCCCAGAGTCGGACACGACTAGACATAATGTTGAGGGGAAACCTTTACCTTTACCTTTAGTCAGTTTAAAAACAACCTGGCAGTATTTTAGGCATGTTAAGTATGGAATCCTTAAAACAGTGGTAACAACAGCATAGCACTGCAAATAAATAAATGCTTATAACTGAGTTATGATAATTTTACAATGTAAATTTCCATCTGTATCCATTTTGATTGCACATCACAGATGAAAGACCTGGTACTATAACATAAAGATTCTCATATATGTACACAAGGGACTACCCATCCTATCTCCCTATTACATCAGAATCGCTGTATTAATTACATTTTTTTAAAAAACACTGTTTCAACAAAAATAGGCTAGAGACATCTTAATATGCGGAAATATATGTTTGCTCTCTAATATAGATAAATAATAATATGGATATACACAGTTTATTAATAAGGAACAAAACATGAAAGGGAGAAAAAGTGTTATTTCTTATATAGACTGTGACAGTTTCTAATTATTGATGCATCACTAAGCAAAGCTTTGCTAACAGCCAAATGAGTTATTGCACTTACAAAATGAGGGCATGTGGCATATCTGATTAGTTTTACTTGTATGTTATGATATTATATAATTCTAGGAGACTGATGTCTCTTTATCTTTGGGAGGGGGCATGTGCTGCTAAGGGAAAATAGTGGTGTTAAAAGCCATATTGTTTCCCATCCAATTATCTTTTGAACACTACATGCAAATGAAAAGATGCTGAATGTTCATATTAAGGTGCTATCTATCATCATCGTCATAATTAACTGTAAGCAACATTCCCCTTGCATTTCACTAGCATATGAACCATAAAGGAAATAACGTATTTCTAGTAAATGAGAAATCCTTGTTGTTATTGTCTTGTAAACTATTTTTTCTAATACATGTGTGCATACGCTAAGAGAGAGAGACACACACACAAGGAAGCTGTGCACCCTAACATGATTCCAAACAACCTGGTTATATGTTGGACACTTCTTCTTGCTAGTGAGGTTGAAGGGTTGTCAACTGCTCCCAAGGGCTCTTGACCATTCTGGTTGCAAAGACAAAACAGTTGAGGGCATAGGCTAGACAAGTTATGACAAACACAGCAAAACATGCAAGAAGTACAGTAGAACTTATCTGATTATACTCCCAGTAACACCCCTACAATGAGTTGAAGGAGATTTGGTCTTGCATTTCCTTGCATTTGATCACCTGTCCATGATATGTGGACCTATCAATATCAGCCAAAACTTGATGTTTTGTTTTCTTTCCTCTCTATTTTTCCTCCTTTTTATATGTCACAATAGTTGCAGAGATCCTGGTCAACAAATGGACAAACATGTGAACATAGGAAAAGCTACCTGCCAGTTATTGCTGGAGAGCTTGGCCTCCTCTTTCATATCCTTCTTCTTGTCCTTCCAGCTAAAGCTTTTTCTCCTATTTTCCTCAGCTTCTAAATTCATAGGGAAGGATACATCTACGGAATACCTATTCCAAAGCCATTCCTTTGCCTTTATACGTATGGTGATGATGTCTGAGGGCGGTTCCACACAGCCTTTAGATCTGGGAATAATCGCGTTTTAAAAACACAATTGTTCCTGGGTTCTAGTTCGCACACACAGAGAGAGACAAAGGGTTTTCCTGCTTTGTGCCATAAGCATTCATTTTTCCCTGTAGTGTCATCTGGATGCCTCAAGGGAAAACGTGGGAGAGCACGCACTACAGGTACTGTCTGGATGCACCTTATCTCTCATGGACCAACTAAAGACTGACCTCAAAGGTGCAGCAAAAACCAGCTATCTGCTCCCAGGCATACTGGAAAGGAAACTTTCTGCTTATCTGACCATATTTCATTTTACATGTGCTTATTGTTAACTCTGAATAAAAAAATTGTTGAAACATGTTGAACTTTTTCTTTGTAGTGTGAGAATCTACCAATATTTTTTTCTCTATTTCTTTCTAGTTTACCAATATACTCAGATACAAGCCAGGAAAATTAATTTCTGGTCCCTATAAATGTCTTTTTCCAGAACTATCCATGTCTATGTGTTTGTAGATCCTACATTATTCTTTTCATATTTTCAGGTATTGCCCAGATCAGAGGTCCTCAAACTTTTTAAACAGAGGGCCAGGTCACAGTCCCTCAAACTGTTGGAGGGCCTGATTATTATTTTTAAAAAGCATGAATGAATTCCTATGCACACTGCACATATCTTATTTGTAGTGCAAAAATCACTTTAAAACAATATGATAATTAAAATGAAGAACAATTTTAACAAATATAAACTTATTCGTATTTCAATGGGAAGTGTGGGCCTGCGTTTGGCTGATGAGATTGGATTGTTGTTATTGTTGTTGTGTGCTTTCAAGTCATTTCAGACTTAGGTTGACCCTGAGTGAGGGCCAGGTAAATGACCTTGGAGGGCCGTTTTCGGCCCCTGGGCCTTAGTTTGAGGACCCCTGGTCCAGATGAGGAAGTGAAATGGGATGGAAACTGAAGCATGTTTTTCATTCTTTTGTTAAGGTGAAGAGTCAACAAATACTATCGTACTTCTCTTACACCACAATCTGGGGACCGATTATCAGAACTCACATTGGCTAGGGGATTCTGGGAAGCTATAGTTCACAAAATAAAATTTCCAAGCTCTTTAGATCTGACATGCAGGCTCAGAATGAACCCTTACTAAACTTTTCTTTCAGAGAAGTTCTTTGGAATAGTTGTAAACATTGAAACATTGCATGTACTTTCCACAAACTTGCAAAACATGGGGATGTAAATCATAATACTCCATACAAAGAAAGGATTACGTAAATTTTACATATCTCATGGAAAGCACATCATTCTTCCTTGGCACCAATCAGATGATACATATCCATGCTTTGGCATACCATGTCTTGCCCTCTGATAGGAACATTTTGATAATGACACCTATAATTAACATAACAGCTTGACTCTATCCTACTCAGTATGTTATAATGGCTTAAATCTGTTTGTGGCATAACATCTGACAGTAAGAACGAAACCTTCTGTATTGAAAGGTGAGTTTTGCCAGTCCACAGTGGCTGAAATGGCAATGACTTGTGAAAGCATGCTGGCAACTCTATAGTCTCTTCTTCCCTCCCTCCCTCTTTCTTTCTTTATTTGCTTTCTTTCTTCCTTCATTTTCCCAGACAGAGATCAGCTATAAACCTCCACATCTGACAGCCTACTTATTCATGAGCCAAGTTGTTCTTCCCGCAAGTGCACAGAGGGTTGGGAGCATTTGGCTTCAAGAGACTCCAATAAATATATTAATGGAATCTGGCTGACATCTTTATACAGTGGATTATGTCTGGCTGGTGGACAAGAATCCCAGAGCATGAAAGAAAAGCAGGCAACTCTATACTATATCTTGGGTGATATTTAATAGGACTTATGGGTGGAGAAAAATACCTCTATCACCTCCTGTAACAAGTCACTAACTCACTTTTATACAGGGCATTTCAATTGTTCACCTAAAACAAAAGCAAGTAAAGTGCTGCTTTGGGTCTTCTCACAGCCCTGAGTCCTTGACCTCTCAAAACTCCTATATTGACCTATTTGGGACTATAAAACAAGTCAGTTAGTCATTCCCAAAAACAGCTACAAGGAATAGTATGCCTTAAAAAGTGGTTTCAGGGCTCAAATATATATAAACACAATTTAACTTCTGTTTAATTGACATCTGGCAAGTTGTTGAAACATTTTTGGTAGTCTGTGTAGTCTCCGGAGGATCCTAGGGCATAAAACTGTCCTCCAGAACTGCCATAGTTGCCCTTGAACCTAAATACACTCTAGATATCTCTGTCAGCTCAGTCAAGACAAAAGACAGATGGAAGCAGGGTAGAGTCTGCCCAAAGCATTTGTGTTGGCTAAGGCTGAGCAATGCATGGGATTCTGCACTCACCTGTTATCAATATGAGTCACAGCTTATCCAAGTTATCCAAATGGGCAGAAAATCTCACATGTACCTCTCCTCATCCTTGGATGTAACATTAAATAACCCAAATAATTAGATATGCTTCCCTTTCACTATATTCAAAGTCTGCTACCTAAGTCTTGGCAGAGGAGAAAGATATTGTGATATTGTGCAGGGGTCTACTGTATACCATGCAGCTGTGGACAAGTCTACATAGGGACCACCAAACGCAGTGTCCAAACACAAATCAAGGGACATGAAAGGCATTGCCGACTATTTCTACCAGAGAACTCAGCCAAAGAAGAGCACCTGATGAACCAACCTGGACACAGCATATTATTTGAGAACACAGAAATGCTGGACCACTCTAACAACTACCATGTCAGGCTACACAGAGAAGCCATTGAAATCCATAAGCATGTGAACGATTTCAACAGAAAGGAAGAAATCATGAAAATGAACAAAATCTGGTTACCAGTATTAAAAAAAAACTCTAAAATTATAACAGTAAATAAAAAAAAACTCAAACACAGTAGAATTCCAGACAAGAAACAATCAGGGACAACTAATCACCTCTCAACAAAGGACTCCCCCAGGCAGTAACAAGCCACACCTTGAAAATGTCAGGCCATCAAATGGTAATCAAGGTGGCCAGTTGAAACATTCACACCTAGCTCCAACAGACAAGAGTTCTTTCTCCTACCTTGGACTCGCCACAGATATATAAACCCAATTTTCCTAGTTTCCAACAGACCTCACAACCTCTGAGAATGCCTGTTATAGATGCAGGTGAAACATTAGAAGAGAATGCTTCTAGAACATGGCCATACAGCCCAAAAAAACCTACAACAACCCAGTTTTGTGATAGACAGTAGTGCCCCCCCTCCAAGCCTGAGTAAATGAGAGGAGACATAAGAGGAGGAAGATGGGCAATGACTGGTAGATCCAATCCCCTGCGACCTCCACATTAGAGGCGTTTTAGATATAAGAGTAACTGGAAAAAGTGTGGGTAGGAGGACTTGTGGAATAAGTAACACAGGCAAGAGTCAAAGCCAAAATGGGGCTTCAGTTAGGAATGATAAGCCATAAACTGACCAAGTACAGAAAGATCAACAACACGAGCAATCATGGCAGCCACAGTAGTATTTTGTGTGCATACTTTTGCTTCACCCCAATCACCGAATTATCCTGTGGTCATGAAATAAAGGTAAAATCCCTCCATGTATACTTCTAGTGATTTTTTTAGTAGTCACTACTTGTTTGCATATGGAAGGAGAATCTGTTGAATCTAAATTTGCTTTCACAGTCCTACGGGTTTATTTATATGGATGATGATGTTGGTTTAAAGGCAACTATAAAATATATTTTTCTCTCTTTGAAGCTTTTTCCCCTCCTAGTAAAATTCCCCAGCTTTTAGAAGCCTGTGAAATCAAACATTGTGAAGATTATCATCATACAACACAAAGAAACCAAGTGACACGAATAAAATGTCTTTTTAAAAAAAATCCTAACAAATGCTATGTAGCAACCTTACCATTGTGTGCTTAAATTTAGTAAGAATCATTAGCAAGGAATAGAGAATGATTCCACGTTCACACACACACACACACACACACCCCTTCCAGGTTTTCACCCCAGTGTACACCAACAATAAACACCAAGTTTTCTTTACACGCTGACAATGTGATCATTAGTGTTGTTGTTGTTCATTCGTTCAGTCGCTTCCGACTCTTCGTGACCTCATGGACCATCCAATGGCAGAGTGCCCTATCAGCCATCACCTCCCCCAGCTCCTTCAGAGTCAAGCCAGTCACTTCAAGAATACCATCCATTCATCCATCTTGCCCTTGGTCAGCCCCTCTTCCTTTTTCCTTCCATTTTCCCCAGCATCATTGTCTTCTCTAAACTTTCCTTTCTTCTCATGATGTGGCCAAAGGTCAACAACACAAAGGTTGGCTCCTCCTCGCTTTCGGCCATCAAAGAGGTATCATCTGCATATCTAAGGTTGTTAATGTTTCTTCCAGCAATGTTAACCCCAGCCTCGCATTCATCAGATCATTAGTACCTAACTGAAAATATTTCACTTATTCAGTACATAAAACATTTTAAATGAGATTTCAAAATTTGAAAACAATGCAGTGGTAGCCATAAAGTTCTAGAGTTCAGGGAGATATCCTCCCCACTCACTGTCACTTGCACAAATCACCAATATAGTTGGCTCTTCACAACTGCAGAAGTTAGGGGCAAAAAAAAAAAAACCTATGTGAAAGTGGCAAACACAGACATATCTCCAAACCACCCCTAAATCTACAATTTAACAGACTTGGAGGGGGTTGGGTGGCTGACCCCTGAAGCTGAAGGGAGAAGAGCAGAATGAATCTGAGTCATTAACCATCACCATTCCAAAGTCTAAGAAGGAAAAGGTTTGGAGAATGAGAGGGTTGGGGACCTAAGCCCCTTCTACACAGCCATATAATCCAGACTATCAAAGCAAATGATCCACATTATCTGCGTTGAATTGGATTATATGAGTCCACACTGCCATATAATCCAGTTCAAAGCAGATAATCTGGATGTTATATTGTAGTGTAGAGGGGGCCCTAAAAAGGGGCCTCGGATTGTTGTTGTCCTGGCCCTCCAACAGATCAATGGAATTGGCCCTCCAATAGAGCAATGCACTCTGTAGAGATGCCTAGTTTATTGAGTTTCGGGCTCCAGGAAAAAAGTCCTTTATTTTTGCAACTTTTTAAAGATTCTTTATGTTTTATAGCCAGTTGTATTTTAGTACTATTTTTCTTCCTGTTTGTATATTTTTAGATCTTTTCAAACTGTGTTTCTGATATCTATTTTCTGCTACTGTAAATCATGTCTTGCTGCTGCTTATAATCTTGCTCAAAGTGTTGTCTTTTGGATAATTGCTTTTTATTTTTTCTGTTTTTATCATGTTGTGTGTTCAGGGGCAAGATATGCCCCTTATACAACATAAAAAGACCAAACAGACACAATAACTTGGAGAGCAAAAAGGCTACAACTTTAGTTACAGCTGGTCTAGAGTCAGGCACAGATCAACCTATCTGTTGTGCCAGATCTAGAGATGAGGGGATCCAGCTAAATGGAAGACAGTCATAGTCTCTTGGGGTGTGTGCAAAGTATCTGCTCCAAGCTGGGCAAAGTTCTAGACCAGGGGTCCTTAAACTTTTTAAACAGAGGGCCAGGTCACAGTCCCTCAAACTGTTGGAGGGTCGGATTATAATTTGAAAAAACCATGAATGAATTCCTAGGCACACTGCACATATCTTATTTGTAGTGCAAAAAACACTTAAAAACAATACAATAATTAAAATGAATAACCATTTTAAGAAATATAATATAGGAAGGACTTCATCAGTGTCACAAACGGACAGTGAAGCGACAGCTCCCCTGGTGACCTAAAGACTGGCTTTCCAAAGACGAAGATTAGGCATGGGAGGTCAAACAAAATAAAAATAATGCTGGGAGCCATATGGTCTTCAGAAGGCTACTCTTTTGCGCAAGTCACAAATCACAGTATGCCAAAAACTTTAAAAATGTATCTCTCCCTATGAACCATCTAGGTGTCTAAGATCGTCTGGGGAGGCCCTGCTCTCGGTCCTGCATCCTTCACAAATGTGATTGGTGGGAACGAGAGACAGGGCCTTCTCAGCGGTGGCCTCTTGACTATGGAACGCCCTTCCTAGGGATATTAGATCGGCCTCCTCCCTCCTAACATTTCAAAAAAGAGTTAAAACCTGGCCTTTTGAGCAAGCATTTGCAAATGCAGTGTAACAGGCTAATTTCGATCCACGGAATGATTGGACATTGCAATTGGAAAATGATTTTGGTAATGAGATGCTGAGGACTTGTGCTTTTCTTTCTTATTGTTCCTATTGTTTTTATGTGGTTTATATTGTATGTTAATGTTTTTAATTATATTTTATGTTATTGGCGGCATTGAATTATGCTGATTGTAAACCACCTTGAGTCGCCTTCGGGCTGAGAAAGGCGGTATATAAATACAGTAAATAGATAGATAAATAACATTTCATGAAATCCTGATTTAGAATCATATATGCTAGACATTTCTGCTTCCTAGGCAATAAGCTAAAGCTACTTCCTGTTAGCCTGTCCCTAAAACATAGCTTAAATACATAAATTGGTTCCAAAGCTTGTCTCCTTGTATCATTTCAGCTTAATAGGTTTAGAAGGTTCGTTCCCTCCAGTGATATAATGCTTTAATGAATATTAACGGAATATATTCATAAACATATAGCAACAAACAAAAAGGTTTCTAAGTACAGAAGTCACTGCAGTGCTATATGAATTACCCACACTACAATTTAAGCCAAGGCTTTTAAACCAATTAAATCAATTACAATGAACAACATTCATGCTGAAATTTATTATCATGTGGAGTTGATCCTTTGTTTAGCAAAACTCTAACTCTATTGAAGGAATTAAAATCATAAGAGCCTCCACTTAAAAAAAAGAAAAGAAAATCAAGATTGGGTTATTATTTTGTCTCCTTATACGCTAGCAAGCATGGAAGCAAAAAAAAAAAAGTGTTTGAAAGATGTTCTCATCATAAAAAACACAAGACTTACAAGAGAGATGAACTTAAAAATTCATTTGTTCTCATGTGGCCCCAAGGGCAGAAGGCTGGTGCAAAATGCTTTGGTATCAGTGTAATAATTTCTGGATAGCTGCCAGTGTGAAGGTTAAAAAGCAGTATTACAAGGCCTCTATGATGACAGCCTACTGGGAAACATTTGTTGAAAACTGCTTTGCCTATCATTTAGTCAGCATAAAAGCACACAGTACTAGTTATGTTTGAGCTGTGTTGAGTGTGCATCTATAAATGATTCAGATCATAAGCTTCAAAAGCCCCCGTACAGGTGCAATCACCATAAAAGCCTTATTTTCTTGTCCTCATTCTTTAACTCTGATAAGCTTTATTCATTTTCACCATATGCTCCTCAAATGAGTACATATAATTATAAAGGAAGTATGCGCCCAAGATTGAAATTCTAGTCTCAAAAATTAAATTAAAACGACAGTTGTTGACAACAGATAATAAAGTTTTCAGCCTTTACAATGTGAACAGGGAGAGGTCTTATATAGAGAGCAAGCTAAACTAACCTATTTCCAACAATGCCCTTTTTACTCTGTTGGAAACGGCAACAGGAATTACAAGTGCTAAACGGCAGTGTTTTAACTGCATTATATATGCCTGGATCCTAATACAAGGAAACATTTGGGAGTAATTGGCAAGAAATAAAAATAATAAAGCTCTTGCCATCCAATTTTCAGTGCTGTCTTTATAGACACTTCCTTGTGACACCAATTTAAAGTACGGAAGTTCACTTACGAAATTTCTTGCAAATGTCTCTGGGAACGACGATGCGTTAATTGATTTCAAATAATAAGAGGACTTCACTGTTAGAAATTCATTTTATTTACTGTCGATGTAATGACAGTAACAAAATGAATCTCTAGAAGTGCAATTCTATGCATTTCTACTCTACTAAGTAGAATAAGGAGCCCCAGTAGCGCAGTGGGTTAAACCCCTGTGCCAGCAGGACTGAAGACCGACAGGTCGCAAGTTCGAATCCGGGGAGAGACGGATGAGCTCCCTCTATCAGCTCCAGCTCCCCATGCGGGGACATGAGAGAAGCCCCCCACAAGGATGATAAAAACATCAAAATCATCCGGGCGTCCACTAGGCAACGTCCTTGCAGACGGCCAATTCTCTCACACCAGAAGCGACTTGCGGTTTCTCAAGTCACTCCTGACACAACAACAACAACAAAAACTAAGTAGAATGTGACGTGTTTCCACAGACACGTATATGTTGTAAATAGCAACCATCTACAAGCCTCCTATTTATTTTTTATTTCAGACATTTATTATACTAGTGCTATGGTCTTCCCCATAGTCACCTACGGATGTGAGAGCTGGACCATAGGGAAGGCTGAGCAAAGGAAGATAGATGCTTTTGAACTGTGGTGTTGGAGGAAAGTGCTGAGAGTGCCTTGGACAGCGAGAAGATCCAACCAGTCCATACTTCAGGAAATAAAGCCTGACTGCTCATTGGAGGGAAGAATAGTAGAGGCCAAGATGAAGTACTTTGGCCACATCATGAGAAGAAAGGAAAGCTTAGAGAAGACAATTATGCTCGGGAAAATGGAAGGAAAAAGAGGGGCCGACCATGGGCAAGATAGATGGATGGTATCCTTGAAGTGACTGGATTGACCTTGAAGGAGCTGGATGTGGTGATAGCTGACAGAGAACTCTGGCGTGGACTGGTCCATGAGGAGTCGGAAACGACTGAATGAATGAACAACAACAAATGTTATAAAATATAATTCAGATTGCTTACTCTATTGTATATGTGTATATTGGTATGCAGTTTCCCCTTAACTCTATGTTGTTTGAGGTTGTGGGAGGGACTGCAGACCACGTGATCAGGTCTGGGACTATTCAGACTGAGATTCCATTTTAGACGTCAGTGCTGTGTTGTGTATAGCATTGTATAGTCAGTGTTCATTATGCATCAGACATAAGACAGAATAGAGACTGAAATATAATGCCTTAGAGAACTTACTGTTTAAACTTTCAACTGATGTGCAATGTACCTATATGCTGAATACACAGAGTTTGTAAATAAACCAATTGTTACTTTTAACAAAGACTACTTATTTTTGTCTCTTGAGAGCATGATTAAAAACCAAATATATTTTATGGGAGAGTAGATTTTATTGGACAACTAAAATAACACTTCTGAAGATTTGCTATATATTTGTGCATTGGCATAATCTTTGGTCCTAACAGTTCAAAGAGATAACCAGGTATATCAGTCTAACAACTGAGAAACCTAATTAGGCTTGCATGAATACTAGTGAATATATACCACTAAAGAGAAGATTCACTCAAATGAGTTTTAACTCTTCTCAGGAAGGTCATGCATTACAAAAAGGTGATGTTATTCCAAATGGTAGTGAATGCCAATTAATCTTCAAAAGGTCACGCTTCCAAAAGGCTTTGGAGATTCCGGGTTTCCAAAAGGTTATGATCTCAAAGGTCATCCTTTCCCAAAAGAATACAGGATAGTTGTATTAATATTAAAATTACAGTTATAAAGTAGCAACAAAAATAATGTTATGATTGGGGGTCACCACAACATGAGGAAGTGTATTAAGGGGTTGAGGCATTAGGAAGGTTGAGAACCACTGCTATATATTAATTTACTTTGTGTAAACCAGCCAAATGTATGTGTTCATGCAAATAATCTATCAACTTGCATTCTAATAATTACTACAAAATGTGAATATTTGCTTTCCTTGGACAGCTTCTTTAGGCTTAAGTAGGTTCTTGAAAAATTAAACTCCCCATCTTTCCTGGAATGTCCCTTTTTAAAGAGAGTGTGGTAATTTAAATGGGGTCATAGATGAATTCATGCCTTTATCAAGTCAACTGTATTAATTGTCGAACCAATATTAGCACTTCCTGGAATTCCAAAAAGTTCCTAGAGCAATATGGCATCCAATCATGCATATGCAGTTTTCACTGCTCTGGAAACATGCTAATGAGCTTGTCCAGGAAAAGTTTCAGGCTGAGGCAAAGCTCTTGAGAGCTGTAGTCCAAGCAGGGTTCTTGGGAGTTGTAGTCTAAGCCAGTGTTTCTCAAAGTGTGCTCCTCCAATTTTTTTGGACTTCAGCTCCCACAGTTCCGAACAGATCGCTGGGATTTATGAGAGTTGAGGTCCAAAACACCTGAACACACTTTGAGAAACACTGATCTAAGCTATAACTTTTGATCTATCACAAAACATTGGGCAGCATTGATGGAAGTTCACTTTTGTTCTCTAAGACATTTGCAAAACAAGGCAGGCAGTGATAGTTTAGGGATTTTGGAAGCTTTAGACCCAAGCCAGATGTTTCTAAAACTACAAAAACCAACTCTGTCAAGCTAGGTCTTTTAAAACTTCAGCGGTCAATATCCTGGAGTTCAATCTGCCCCACAAACAAAGACACAAGAGAGAGAGAAAATCCTTATTCAATCCGTATTTTTCAGATCCACAAAGACCTCGTCTTTGCCCATATTTGCCTGAACTCATTCAGATCTTTAGGTATAATGCAAGACAATCATTTTTAGAGCAGTTTAAGGGCCAAAGAATATGTCGGGATGTGAAGTGTCATAAATGCCATATGTCATAATAGCTGCCAATACAAAGCATTGTAGACAGGTACTGGGAGTATATAAGAAGCATTTCTGTTGGTACAAGATCTGAATGGCCTCAACCTTCCCTGCCCAGTGCAGTATGCTTGTCAATAAAAGTTCAAGATGCCTCCCTCTTTTACTGGCTTGAAGACAACATCCATAATAGACTGACTCAAAAGAATCAATCATGAGTGACATGCATTTAATATGTTTTTGATTGTTGTGGCTTGTATGATTAAAGGATTTCATCTTAGCTGTAACAGAAAGAAAATGCTTGTCCTTTTATATCTCAAAATGAAGGTCCCTGCTTCTGGAAATTTTCGTCATGAGATGTCATTCTAACATGATCACAGAATTAAGAATTGGAGAATGGAGACAGTGAGCAGACCTGTTTCAAAAGCTGACTTTGAGCATTGCGAACATCAGAATGAGATGCCTATTGAGCAGGAAGAATGCATTACTTATGGTATAATTGATTTGTTATTGCCATCTATAGCCCCTTCTACACTGTCAAATAAAACAGATTATCAAAGCAGATAATCCACATTATCTGATTTGAACTGGATTATATGCATCTACACTGCCAGATAATCCAGTTCAAAGCAGATAATCTGGATTTTATATGGCAGTGTAGAAGGGGCCTAAGAGAGAATGAATAGCCCATAGTTAATCTGTGAGTTTCAAGGCTCTGTGTGGATTAAAATCTGGATCTCCAAGGTACCCAGCTACTAACCATAATGCCACACAATATCTGATATAATATTTTTACCATCTTCCTTTACAACAAGTCACTTAGGTCTAAACCAGCTCTGCAACTCTATTTTAAGAATAAAAGCATGCACGTGATTGCTAATTCTAACTATGTGAATAAGTTGTGGAGTTCTATATACCAAATAACCAAACATATAATGGAAAGGGTGTCCCAGTCAGACCTCAACCCTCTTTCAGTGTTATGATTCAACAGAGTTGAGGAAATTATTAGTGTGTGCAAAACAAAAAGAGAGCATAATTCTCACCACCACGGATTGCTGGAGAATCATGATAGGCTCTTTTTGCTTTGTTTGTTCCTTGAACTTTTTAGTTTGTTATTGCATCCAGACTACAATACTCTGTACTTGCCCTACAAACTAGGATTATAAAGCAAAGTTGATATTCAGGATGAAAATCAGCATCAACCACAAAGCCATGGCTCTTGCATCACTAAAGGCTTACTTCCATTTGAGCAAATAAACAATTCCAGGCTTTGAGTAATAAACTGTGGACAAGAGGGAGGCTTCAGCCCAAGGAAGAGAATGAATTAGGATGGAGTTTGCATCCTCCTGCCAACTTTTGTCTAGCTAAAAATGAAATTTAGTGCAAAGTTAGTGCAAAAACGAACTGAAGAAGAATGTTAAGGCTCCAAATTATTTACTCAACTTTGTAATAAACAACTGCTCACTGCTGCTTGACTACAGGTTTCGTTATGCCAAACTTTGTTGGCACCTCTAGCTCCTAGTATGGGTCTATAGCAAGAAGTCAGCAAGACACGTTAAGAAAAAGTCCTAAGTTTCCTTCTTAGCAAAGAACCCCTTTCTCTGTCCACCTCTCACAAATTGTGCTCTCAGCACATTCTCAAGGAAGTGGCAGGAGTTGCCTCTTGGCCTACCATACTATACACACAAACTAGAGAATAAATCTCAGTGGATTGAAATGAAATCATTTCTGGATAGACATGTAAAGAACCACACCATTAATTAATTAAGAAGGAAGCTGCAAGGAGACCCTGCAGGTCCACCACCACTCAATCCAAGATTTTGTGTTGTCAGAGCTTGGGGTGGCTGGGTTTGGCCAACAGCAAAGCAGCTGCTAATTTCTCTCTCCGTGCCAGCAACCTTTGGCTGGTAGCCCAAAAAGGTCCCAGACAAAATGAAAACAGAGAACTAAAAAGCAAGCCAGCAAGCTAACAAAAAAGGGACATAAGCAAAACAGAATGGGGTATACATGCCCAGTCTTTGCATGGATATATAAAATTATAGAATGATAGAATCATAGAGTTGGAAGAGACCTTGTGGGGCATCCAGTCCAACCCCCTGCCAAGAAGCAGGAAAATTGCATTCAAAGCACCCCTGACAGATGGCCATCCAGCCTCTGTTTAAAAGCCTCCAAAGAAGGAGCCTCACCACACTCCAGGGCAGAGAGTTCCACTGCTGAACAGCTCTCATAGTCAGGAAGTTCTTCCTAATGTTCAGATGGAATCTCCTTTCTTGTAGTTTGAAGCCACTGTTCTGCATCCTAGTCGCCAGGGAACGTACTTTGTCCTAATCTTTTTTTATACTGGTTTTAAACCACTTCATTAGATGTGTTGCAATAGCAAATTCCCACTGTTGGCTCATGTTTAACTTGTTGTCCATGAGGACCCCAAGATCTTTTTCACACGTACTGCTCTTGAGCCACGCGTCCCCCTTTCTGTATCTTTGCATTTTCTTTTTTTCTGCCTAAGTGGAGTATCTTGCATTTGTCACTGTTGATCTTCATTTTGTTAGTTTTGGTCCATCTCTCTAATCTGTTGAGATCGTTTTGAATTCTGCTCCTGGCTATCCCTCCCAATTTAGTGTCATCTGCAAACTTGATGAGCATGCCTTCCAACCCTTCATCTAAGTCATTAGTAAAGATGTTGAACAGGACCGGTCCCAAGACGGAACCCTGCGGCACTCCACTCGTCACTTCTTTCCAGGATGAAGAAGACGCATTGGTGAGCACCCTCTGAGTTCATTCATTCAACCAATTACAGATCCACCTAACATGAAACCATGAATATTACTGGACCATATGGAATGAAGAACTTCTGCCCAAGAATACCATAGGGCCATGGTAGAGAACCTAGAAAATACCTAGAGATGCTACAGATAAATGGATAAATGAAACCACAGATAATGATCACACAGATATGGGTGTTCTACTGAATTAGCAGAATCTCCAAGAAGCTTGACCCCTTTTGACACATTTTTCGTAGCTAAAACTGGCACCACATCCCATGTCAGTAGTGAAATTTTTGGTCCTTTGAACCCTACCCTACATAGCCAATGAGAAGGGGCATTTATATCTTTGGAGCTATATATGTATCCTCAACATTTGGCATGAATTCTGGGAAGGCCCAAGAGGAAAAGAACATATTTAATTCCTAGTTGAAAGAGAGAATCCATGAAATGACAGATTCACCAGATAGACACAAAATTCAACTTTCAGTTTTGCCTAAAAATAAAATAAGTCACTATCGATTCGTGTGCTCTGCTTCCCCAGAAGGGATGAAATTATCCAATAGTACTAAAGCCAGCACCGATGTACCACCATTAATCTTGGGTGGAGTGGGACTTCTTGAACCCCTTCCTATACACTACAGATCAGATGAAGGAATTGTGGCCAATTGGTACCAGGTGGTGTATGCCTGGTAATCAAGGAACAAAAATGATGCTGCCAGACATCGCTCACTGTGTGTGCCCTAACTCTTGGCTGAGCAACTGATAGATATAACTAGCAGCCACAGACGCTGCACATTACATAGACTGGCCAGGGGGTGAAGACTGGGCTAGCCGCAGCTGGGAAAGAAGTATTGCATGGGAAATTTTTTAAGGGACATAGAAAGACTTCCAGCCAGCCAAAAGAGATAAACACACTCATATGTACATAGCATCCTGAATAAGCACTATAGAATAATCTAACAAAAATAGCATCCAATGTTTCCAGAAATGTTTTGTTTTGTTTTGTTTTGTTCTCAGAAATTAATCTAACTACAGTAGAGCTATTATGGAAAAAAGAAGTTAAGAAATCATGGACAAACCCAGAAAACCTATTCTTTAGATTTGCTGAACATTTAGAGCAGCTTGTGGTACACAGTCATGAATTGGAATGTATTTTTTCCAGTTTGAAATATTAAGAATTTTTTGGTTTCTTTTGAATAGCACACTCTTTTGAATGGCATGTTCTATATTCAACATAAAGCCAAAGCCAACAGTGCATCAATTCATTCCCTCAAGCCAGGCCCGTAGCCAGCATTTTGATTCGGGGGGGACTGAGTTTGATTCGGGGGGGGGGGGGAGGGGTGTGAGGATCTACCCTAGCAAAACTTTTGTATCATTATCCCAATACCCCCATGCATATGGGATGTATTGATCATGGTGATCAGATCATGATATGAATAAGCATAACAATAATGTACCAGTAAGAACTTCTTGTGGATCATCCTGAGAATTTCGGGGGGGGGGGGGGGGCTGAAGCCACATGCCTGCCTCAAGCTTAAGCCATGATTCCCAATGTTTCTTTTGCCAATTTCCTTTACTGTGTCAGCCAAGTATTTGACCTATTTGTTAAGAGTATAGACATAATCTACGCACATATAACTGGAAACAAGTGGTTTAGGATTTGTGTACTAACATTAGGTAGAGTAGGCTGACGGGGCAGTTGCTGAGGACTATTGCATCTCTGCACTGCCATTTTGCTTCACTGTTTGGCAGGAAGTGCTCTACATAAAAATCTCAACCATGCCAAGTTGTGAGTAAGTGATGTGTACAGCCTCTTGGTGGGCCCCAGGGGGGTGCAGCAGGTTAAACTGCTGAGCTGTTGAATTTGCTGACTGAAAGGTTGGTGGTTCGAATCCAGGGAGTGGAGTGAGCTTCCGGTGTTAGTTCCAGCTTCTGCCAACCCAGCAGTTCGAAAACATGCAAATATGAGTAGATCAATAGCTGCTGCTCCGGCGGGAAGGTAACAGCGCTCCATGCAGTCATGCCAGCCACATGTCCTTGGAGGTGTCTATGGACAACGCCGGCTCTGACTTAGAAATGGAGATGAGCACCACTTCCCCAAAGTCGGACACAACTAGACTTAATGTCAAGGGGAAACCTTTACCTTTTACAGCCTCTTGGTTTGTGTGTATTTTGAGCTGCTGGCTGACATGGCCTTCGTGACACCCAAATACAGTTGCTTTACTCTAGTTTTACATTGCATAAACAACATTCATGAGGAAGAACGCACCATTTTTGAAGATGTTCTACAGATCAGAGGCAATCATCTGAATTCTGGCTTGGCATTCTTTTTGGCCCCATCTACATTGCCACATAAAATCCAGATTCTCTGCCTTGAACTGGATTATGTAGCAGTGTAGACTCATATATTCCAGTTCAAAGCAGATAATCAGGATTTTATATAGCAGTGTAGATAGGGCCTCTGTCTCCACTCCTCTAGTGAATGCTTCACTTTTCTGGTATTTAACTGATGTGGCATTGATATCTTGTTATTTTATGGGGAAATATAATGTATGGGCACAATCTATCCAAAGTTAAATACCTGAAAGTCCAATCAGTTTTAGGGGGGGTCAGTGCTCTCTCAATAAAATGCTTGCTTGGACTGTACCCTAAAATTTTAATTTAAGAAATATGTAAGATTAATCCACACAAACTAGAATCACCTATCTAAAAAGCACATCAATCTCCAAGAAACTAGCAATCAAATAATCTAAATGAAACCTGCCTTCCAAAACATACTACACAGGTAGCATATTCTACCACCTTGAAACAACTAAATACAACATAGACATTTTCACCTTCTATAGGAGTACATTTAACAGCAAAAGATGGGATTTCATCAATATTATTTATTTATTCATTCATTTCAAACATTTCTACCCCATCCTTCTCAACCCCCGAGGGTGGGGTGGTGGGGTCACGGTAGCTTTCAGCGGCAACAATTTGATGCCAACACATGCAAAAACACAATGCAACATGACATAACAGAGTAGAAAGTCCATTTAACACATTATTATCAACCATATTGCCATATTCGAGTCTGATTCAGAGACCAATGACACAGTCCAAAGCCTGTCCATAGTCCGTTCTAAAACATTGTGATTGCTGTCAAGTCTGTTACCCAAATGCCTGGTCCCAAAACCATATTTTGAGCTTCTTCCTAAAAGAAAAGAGGAATGGAGCTGACCTAATTTCACTGGGGAGTGTGTTCCACAGGCAGGGGGCCACCACGGAGAAGGCCCTGTCTCTCGTCCGTGGCAAACATGTTTGTGAAGAAGGCAGGATTGAGAGAAGGGCCTCCTTGAATGATCTTAAACTCTGAGGCGAGACGTAGAGGGAGATTCGTTCGGACAAGTAAGCTGGGCCGGAACCATATAGGGCTTTATAGGCCAAGAAGAGCACTTTGAATATGAAGATTCATTATTCACCCAGATCCTGCCAGAAATATTTATCTGATCTGGAAATGGAGGCACATGTGTCAGATAACCCAACATTCAAACCTACACTGTTAGCATTAAACTGTCAGTATGAGATCACAACTTTAAAATAAATTAACTGTAGTATGGTTCAGAAGTATTTAAATCTGTATTCAACTCATAGCCGACCTGTAACAAAGTGAAGCAATTGTGTTCTGAGATTCAAATTACTTGCAGATTCTCTTGCTCCAAGTGGGGTAGAAATTAATCAGGATTCTTGTCTAATGCATGATATGTTTTCTATAATTTCAACAAGCTTTCTCTAGGGGGATGTTATTTCAATCTGGTGCTTGGAGAGAAAGAACAGGCACCCAATTCTATTGACACAGACAAATGATATTTTGCTGACAATAGCTGCCAATCACGGAGACACCCCTTAGGCTCTGTCAGCTCTGCCTGGCAATAACTTATAGAGATTCAGCATCATTAGAGAAACTGGCATTGAGGTCTCATGACAGTCTAAGCCACTTTTGTCTCTTCTATGGCATTCACCGGACGAGCCTCAGAAAAAAAAGTTACCATGTGGCAGAAATATCTTTTGTAAAATGGCAGCATGGCATTAATTTCTTTTTATCTCTTGCTGGGCTGTGGGTTTTTTTATGCACACTGGCCTTCGAATAATATAAGCCTAAGGCACTCACAAGCCATTTTTTAAAAATTTGAAAGCCTTTTCTTTCATTATGGAATATGAGTCATATCTGCACCTCAGTATTAGAGTATAAAATCCCATTTTTGATGAAAGCACCCCAGTTCACTCGCTGGATTTTATTTTTTATCCTGCAAGTTTGTATTTACATTTTTTTTCACTCCAGTTCTTTTTTTTAAACTTTGAGCTCACAAGTTTCTAGTCCCCCTCTGTGCTGAAAGTTATCCTGTGTCTATATGGGCCAAATAAAATATTCCCACCTCAAACCCACTGTGAGTACTCCACATTTACATACAGCCAGTTCCACAGCAGAAGCATTGATTCCACCCTTTAAGATGAACTGCAGAACTTCCAAAAAAGTGACCCCTGATATTTTTGACCTGTGGACAGCTGGATCCATGCCAATCCAGTGCCTAAACATCAAATAGATCCACTGCTTTTCACTGACCAGAAGCAGATCCCCTCCTGTAGATGTTGCTTCTGGTGGCATCCTGTTGTGACCTCACCTTATGTGGTGTTGTCAGCAGGCCATGTAAGGGAACTGCTTCTGGAAACCCCCAAGAGGACAGGGCACCAATGCCAATGTGCTGACTGCCTGGCTGATCACCTAGACTCCAAAACGGCTTTGGGTACTCCCATGGCATATACAGGGCAATTCTGGAGCAAGCTATTCCAGATGCTGTAGATGCTGCCTCTGTTTCAAAAGTGGAATGCCCACTCTACTTTTGGTCTGAAACCAAAAAGGAAGTTCTGAGAAATCCTTAAGTTTGACATAAACCAGAAGTGGGGGTACCTACGGCAGGACATGGTGGCTTTTTGCTAACCCAGGACATGCTGGTACCATGTGGATTGCCAAAAATGCAACATTACAACAACAACAAAAACCCAGAAGAGGACAAAAGTCAACTTCTGGTATAGAAAACAAGTTTTTTAAAGTCAAATAGTGTGTGTGTGTATGTGTGTGTGTGTGTGTGTGGTGTGGAGGGGGGGAAGGGTTAGACTTTTTAGAAGGTGAACTGCTCCTCCAGGTGAGACAATTTTGTCCTTTTTGGTAAATGATCATAAAATAGCCTACTCCAGTACCATAGTTTGCCTATCCATAGCCTGTTAATAAACTAGCCTGTTAATAAACTAAGCACCTTGTCTAGCTCCTGAGGAATATGTATAACTACCAAGTAGCAACAGTAAGAACTGGATATCAAACAACAGACTGGTTCAAGATTGGGAAAGAAGATTGGCAGGGTTGTATACTCTCAACCAACCTATTCAACTTGTATGCAGAACACATGATGCGATGTGCGGGGATTGAGGAATGCAAGTCTGGGGTTAAAATTGCTGGAAGAAGCATTAACAACCTTAGATATGTAGATGATACCACTTTGATGGCGGAAAGCGAGGAGGAGCTGAGGAGCCTTCTAATCAAGGTGAAAGAAGAAAGCGCAAAAGCTGGGTTGCAGTTAAACGTAAAAAAACAAGATTATGGCAACCAGACTGATTGATAACTGGCAAATAGAGGAAGAAAACGTGGAGGCAGTGACAGACTGTATTTCTAGCTGCAAAGATTACTGCAGACGCAGACTGTAGCCAGGAATTCAGAAGACGCTTACTTCTTGGGAGGAGAGCAATGTCCAATCTCCATAAAATAGTGAAGAGTAGAGACATCACCCTGGCAACGAAGATCCACATAGTCAAAGCAATGGTATTCCCCGTAGTAACCGACGGATGTGAGAGCTAAACCATAAGGAAAGCTGAGCGAAGGAAGATAGATGCTTTTGAATTGTGGTGTTGGATGAAAATTCCGAGAATGCTTTGGACCTCAAGAAGATCCAACCAGTCCATATTTCAGGAAAATAAGCCCGACCGCTCTTTGATGGGACATATTAGAGGCAAAGATGAAGTACTTTGGCCACATCATGAGAAGACAGGAAAGCTTAGAGAAGACAATGATGCTGGGGAAAATGAAAGGAAAAAGAATGAGGAGCCGACTAAGGGAAAGATGGATGGATGGTATCCTTAAAGTGACTGGCCTGACTCTGAAGGAGCTGGGGGTGGTGACGGCCAACAGGGAGCTCTGGTGTGGGCTGGTCCATGAGGTCACAAAGAGTCGGAAGCAACTGAACGAATAAACAACAATAAAACTAAGCACAAAGTTGGTTCAGTTCTAATTTGAGCAAGTTCAGAAGTTAACTTTCATGAATACATTGAAGACAACACACTGTGAGCCTGAAGTTGTAAAAGGCTTCACTCTTCAAAATTCTCCTGCCCTACTTCAACATAAAACATATCTTCATTCGGTCAGGTTAGACAAATTCAGGTGTTGCTGAGTATGGAAGCCACTTAATGGACTCCAGAACCAGTAATGTAACACAATGGTACTCCAATTGAATGATCCTCAATTTCAGTCTGCGATTAAAAAGATCTGAAGACAAGCTTAGACTACTCCAAACCCAAAGAATTGACAAAATTTAAAGTTACCAGGAGTAACAAGTCTACTTCAAGGAACATTTTTTTTCCAATGAGAGAATAGCCGGAAGATTGGGGGTTCCACAAAAAAGTTAGGGCCACCTGAAGCCTGCAGGTCGTGTGTTGCCCGTCCTGACATAAAGCAGTCAAGGTGAGGGCAAATTTAGCGTTTTCACTGAAAGATGAGTGGAACCATATGTAGGAATATGATATTGAAGCAGAGCTAGAAATGACACTGCTGCTAAACCTGATTACAGTGTTATATATAGCTGATCTGTTCTAGTGTAAGTGTGATAGTCGCATTATTTAAAGATGTCCATTTTAAATACATATGGATGAAGTGAAGTGCGCCGTCTGCCTGATCAGCATACAATCAAGCTAGAGTACTTGGGTTGAAGCCAGTTAAGTTCCATTTGTACTCAAGAGTCATAAATTCAAGTTTATGGATTGAGCTCTGTATCTTCTACAGTTAATAATTAATTGGCCTGGTTGCATATGGATTATCCGAAATTGCCTTGGTGAAGGACAGAGGAAAGAAAATGATCTAGCCTTATCTAAATGATTCCTTACAGATATGTACCACTTGTTTAGCATTTTTATGTTGTGTTCATTTGTATTGACTACTTTACTAATATTTCATTCTGCTAGGAAGAGGTAATCTTTTTCCCCCATCAAAGGCTGCATATCCTCAACACTTTCTCTAGAGGCCAAATACCCACAGGATCCTGCTTCTCACCAGGCGAAAATCAGAAACACTTAACACTATTTACTCTCTTTTTCTCCTAAAAATCTCAAAAGAAATATTGAGAGAATTGTGTGTAAGTGTGTGTGATCATTAAGAGCTTAGCATTTGTTTGTTGCCCTTCTTTTGCGAAGACCACCTAGAACTTAGAACATGCCTTTTGAGTCACTACGAGAACCCCCAAATCACCACCACCATCATTCCTGTGTTGATCAGAACTGGGAAATGCAGTCCTAAAATGTAACTTCTCAAACTTCAGTGGACATCATAACTGCAGAACTGTTCCCTCCCGTATATAAATATTATAGTAAATAGGGTTACGGGCACAGGACCCTGTTAAAATTAAAAACTGCAAATGATGAAATTGTTATTTTTAAACTGAGAAAACACTTCTCTAGGAAATTCTAGGCCTTCCAGCATGAGTCATGGAGCCCCCAGTGGCGCAGTAGGTTAAACCCCTGTGCCGGCAGGACTGAAGGCCGACAGGTCGCAAGTTTGAATCCGGGGAGAAGCGGATGAGCTCCCTCTATCAGCTCCAGCTCCTCATGCGGGGACATGAAAGAAGCCTCCCACAAGGATGATAAAACATCAAATCATCTGGGCATCCCCTGGGCAACATCCTTGCAGACAGCCAATTCTCTCACACCAGAAGGGACTTGCAGTTTCTCAAGTAGCTCCTGACACGACAAAAAAAAAGCATGAGTCTATGGTGCTCCACTATGCCCTGCCTCATGTATGGAGGAAGAATTGTTGGAGGCTACAGACAATACCATTGCTATTGCCCGTTTTTGGTCAAAAGATATTTAGCCACCTGCACCCCTTCTATTTTTACCATTTTTATACTAATTTATGCAATGCGTTTGATACAAAATAAGTGGCAGCACATTGTTGGTTAGGAGTAGAATATAATTTACAGATCAAAACTGTCAAAAATCTATCAAATCACTTTGGTACATGGCATGAAAAATTGCATTTTATAGCAAAAGAATGCAAATCTTCAGTACATTTTTGTATTCCTGTATAATCTGTTCAGATGGATTTGGTACCTCTTGGAAACAAGCTCTACACATGTATCTATCTACATTTATCCATAATTGTCTGGGGATTCTTCTACTGAGGATCAATCCTTCACTGAAACAAAAAATTCAGCTTGAAAGTATAAGTCACGCAGAGCATGCCTGAGTGAAACTAAAGGTACTACAGTTATACTGTACTTCAATGAAAGAAAATTAAACAGTTAATATAAGATAGATCAGGTACAGCTCCCTTTAGGCAGGAGGGCTTTAACATTTGTTCTTTCAAGTTTAGTCCTTTGTTGTTCAATATAAGAGAAGTATATGCTGTTCTCTCCACATTACTGAAACAATGACAACGAAATAATGTTTACATAATGCTTTGAACGTGTTTGACTATAATATTTAAATGAGTTCTGCTAAACTAGATGACATTATGCGGGGCATTAAAGCATTCTTTAAACCATTAGAACATGTGAAGAGAGATAATGTTAAAATAAGCATAAGAGGAGGGTGGCTTTCAGCTGCCCTAGGGGTGCTTCTGCACTGTAAAATTAATGCAGTTTGACGCCACTTTAGCTTCCATGGCTTTATATTTATTTATTCATTTATTTATTTCATGTCAAAAGCATTGCATACTTAAGGATAAAACTGATAAAAATAGAAGGAGCATAAAGCGGCTAAATAATTTTTGACCAAAACTGAGCAACAGTGACCACACTGTCAGTAGCTTTAAACAATTCTTCCTCTGTATATGAGGCAGGGCATTGAGGACAAGCATGCAGGTGCGAAGTTGTTTGTTCTGCTCCACAGTCGCACAAGGAGGAGGATTCTTTTAGGTAGTGCCATTTTACCAGGTTGTCTTTTGATCTGCCCATTCCACTTCTAAGTCTGTTCAGGGACTTCCAAGTTGCCCATTCTTGGTTTGCCCCTGGAGGCAGACCCTCATGGGGAAGGGGGGGGGGCATCCAATAGGGATTTCCTGGTTTAGTTGCCCAGAGGGATGCTTTAACTGTTGTTAGGGGGACATTATGAGGGGGACACAGAAAGAGCCTCCATGAAGACTGAGTAAATACAGTTGGGTGTACCCTGGGCAACATTTCTTGTGAACAGCTAATCTTTCCAAACCCAAAAGCATTGCTTTTAAACATTTTACATCGGAGGTGTATTTTTTTCCTCCACAAATGGATGAATACCAAAGGTCTTTATCAAGACCATTGCTAACAATTATGTCTATTAATATAGAAGCTTCCATGGCTCAATGCTATGGAATAATGCAAGCTGTATGCATAGAATATAGTGGCTGCAAGTGTTCTTTCCCACAACTGTTATTTGCTTTCGCCAGTGGATTCTTTGGTTAGGGATTTGAGTTCCTTCATGGCTCCTGCCTGACATTCTCATTCCTCTCCAAAGAAGGTTTGACACCTTGCACTTCTATTCATTTCAAAAATGCTGATTAGGACTGATCATTCAAAACTGAGAGATAAAATATTGATGCAAAGACAGATGTATACTCACTTTGAACAGTATGGAAAGCATCTCTAATTGTATGCACTTACCAAAGACAGAGATAATGTTTTTTAACAGAAGGTAAACAAAGAGATCTTGTTGGACTTCAAGAGACTGAGAGAAAGAAGTCTGGAGCATAAGCTTTCATAGACTAAGTCTAATTCCTCCAATGAATAGAGTGAAGTGCCTAGGAACAGAACAAATAAACTCTGTGGGAATAGAAATGCAAAATTTGCAGGCATGGTGATAATGTCAAAAGTATTAGCAATGGTCATTGTGGGACAAAGATGGGAGGAAAGGTGTTGCCTAAGATAAGTTTTTTTTCATGTCAGGAGCAACTTGAGAAACTGCAAGTAGCTTCTGGTGTGAGAGAATTGGCCATCTGTAAGGATGTTGCCCAGAGGATGCCCAGATGTTTTGATGTTTTACCATCCTTGTGGGAGGCTCCTCTCATGGCCCCACATGGGAAGCTGGAGCTGACAGAGGGAGCTCATCCACACTCTCCACAGATTTGAACCTTTGGTCTGTGAGTCTTGAGTTCTGCCGGTAGAAGGGTTTAACCCATTGCACCACCGGGGGCTACCTGGTAAGATGATGAAAAAATGAATAGTGGAGGTATTTATTGGAATATAGTGAGATACTGGCTGGGAACCAGAAAAGAGATGTCATAAACTGGTCAAGGATATTGGGTTAACTAGTGTTATAATATGTGTGGTATGCCATGAAACCACTGTCTCTGTTCAGCCCACTTTTGATAGATGGAGTTTGTGGAAATATCCCAATTGTGCTGATTCTCTTTCCAATCTTCTCTTGTAGGGATTTGTTTGTTTGTTCAAAGACATCTGTTCTGAAGTCAGAGATGGAATGTCCACAAAATAAAGATTCAGTTAATCTCAGTAACTGACGAGAGGCCAACAACTAAAGGAAGTAGTTAAAATGTATTTTGAAACAGAAGATTCAGAATAGCTGAAAATAATGCTACAATTCTGTCTTTATAGATTTCACAAAGAGTAGCCCTGATAATCTAAAGATGAGGTGCTTTTCTGACCCTGGTCTTCATGGAACAAAAGCTTTCTTTTGGAAGGACATGAATCACTGCCAATACTGAATTTGTTAAAAAATTCCAAGAGTGGCTCACATATTTGGAGATATGATCCCATTCTCCTCCTTGTTGGTTTTGTTCCTATACCTTCTCTTCTAGTGTAGACCAGAACTTTCATTTCTTTTTCCTCAATAACTCCCTTGCTTTCCCAACACCTGACTTAAAACTGTGACAATTATTTCCAAATTTATTTTTAATCATTGCATTTTGCAAGAAAACAATAGCTTTAAGAGCACCAAACACAATATAAAAATTGCACAATTTATTCAGTGAAGATTTATAGGATATTGGGAGCCGTAGTCCAGCCACACATGACAACTCAAATTTGGGGACCTCTGGTCTGTAACACTGGAATCATTCCCACAGCAATTCATGTAGGGTTGTGGATGTCAACATAAAGGCCAGGATACCAGAAAATGTGTCTCATCTATTCCAGAAGCTGCTCCGGACTGCCTTGGTACATTCTGATTCTTGAAATAAAAGGACAAAACATCAGCCCCATCATTCAACTCACTTTCCATATGCAAAAGGCTCTAGTGAACCCTATTTCAATAAATCAACATTCTCCCACTGGGAAAATACCTTGCACAGAAGGTGTGGGCAGCAGCCAAGCCTAGTGGGCACAGATAAAGTTGAATGCAGAACAAATGATTCTATTCATCAACCAGCAGCCTGGAGACTTTGGGCTGCAATGACCAGAGAACTGTTGTTGCTACACCACATATGTACAAGGGTTCAATGAAAAGTAATGCCTCCATCTTCGTAACTCCTCAACAGATGGCAGTACTGGTATGTGGCAGGTACTGGCTTGTTCAGTAGACTCTCCTCTACAATTCCATTTTGGTGGGAAGCCTTATCATTTAATGGTTGTGTTGTTAAAGTGTGAAGTATGGAACCCTGTGCAGACGGCCAGTAAATGTGACTTAAGCAACGTGCTTGAATTCTTGACAGCAGAAGATGTCACCCCAAGGGAGATTCATCAGAGAATGCACATTGTTTATGGTGACTGTGTTGATGTGAGTACTGTACATCACTGAGCAAGTAAGTTTAAAGATGTTGAGGTGGGAACATCTGACTTGCATGACAAACAAAGAGTTGGATGTCCTGTGACAGCAACCACCGAGTTTCACAAGCAAAAGGTTGACAGATTGGTTCAGGACCATCGTCGTATCACTCAGAGATAAATTTCAAGCATAATGGGCATTTCACAAGAATGTGTGGGTCACATTATTGCTTTGCTTGGCTATCGGAAGATCTGTGCACAATGGGTTGCAGAAACAGAGTGTCGACTTTTTCCGTGACGGCTTCAGAAAACTTGTTCATTGTTGGCAGAAATGTATCCAATTGTCTGATGATTATGTGGACAAGTGAATAGTGGTAGTTAAAGAGAACATGCTAAGGATTATTTCTGCCTTTGATTTATTAAAATATTCTCATCCAAACCCAAGTAACGAAGGTGGAGACATTACTTTCATTCAACCCTCATACAAATGCACACCAGATCCATCACTATCTCACTTTGCATAACAGAGACTGCCTCATTTTGCCTAAAACTCAGCCCACCTTAGCTGTTTCATTCTGCATTTGGCTTTCCCTTGTCTCAAACCTTCATCCCAACCCTATGTCAAAAGATTCCCCAGGAAAAGAAAGGCACCTTTTCCTTTGGCACATGAAAATCATGCCCCAACATCAGCTGTAGTGAATGAGACATCCCTTAGCTGCATGGCATAAACAATATTACCCTTCTATTCATGTTTAGGCATCTCTCAAATACTGGGTGCAACCAATGGTTTATGAACATTCATTATCACCATTACTTGGAATTCTAACAGCATTTTACATAATTCCTCTTCATTTCATTGTTTTAGGGTTATAATTAAAGAGTGATGTAAATCTCCTGGCTGCAAATTTTATTAGAAGTTTATGGAAGTATTTTCCCTCCACTCTCCTTTTCGCATCAGCAGATGTGTCTCAAACTGCTTTTAAAATCATGTCTCCTACTTTGCAAATCAATATTTGAGGCAACTCCAGATAAATGCTCTTTATAAGATGTATTTATGAGTCCACTGGCTAATTTAATCACAAAGATGCATATTCTCCATGGAGAACTAGAAGGTATATGACAGATCTTATTGGAAGTGAAGAGACAGTAAACCCAAATGCAGACACCTGCCGAACCTAACTATGTAACATATAATTCTCTGGCTAGGTTTTTATTTCAACTTTCAATTTTAAAAGAATACATAAAAAGATGTCAATAGCCATTACACGGAAATCTTGCCCAATAGGCAGTGCCTAGTCAAAGAGTTTTAGCATGTCCACAGTAATGAAAGATTATAGTCTGAGACAGAGGATTACACACAACATAGAGTTAGACAGGAATGTGTAACGGCACCAAAGAGAGTGCTTCTGCTTTGACCTTCCACCCAAAATATAAAGTGTCCATCCATAATGGTGGATCTTATCTCTAAAAGAGATTCAAAATCATGTATCGTTCCTTAGACTAAAACTCAGATCAGATTCAACATCCCACTTAAATTAGAGCATGTTTATGTAGTCGTTTCAACAGGCTTAAGCATTCCTAACTTGGCACTGGATTTATGGCTGAGAAAGTAATCCTTTGGAGCATTCTTAAGTGTCTCTAAAACAAATTGTGTTTGTTTGTTTGTTTTTTTCAAAAACAGAGAGAAAAAGCAATGTATGATGTATATATACATTTTTCCTCAGTCAGACCTCTTCACCAAATGCAATATATATGTTTCTTCTCCGTTATCTGCATTTATACTGTTACAGGTTGAGTATCCCTTACCTGTAATTCCAAAATCCTCCAAAATTCAACATTGGCCACATGCGTGGTCGTTATTGCAACACTTTTGCTTTATGAAGTTTTAATGTGCACAAACTGAACCAACAAGACTTCTCCTGGGACTGAGTTCCTAAGATCAAGAAAACTTCTGTTTCTCCTCCAAATAAAGCATACCTCTGCCTGTGATAACAGGCATTGATAATGGCACCTGTGATTAACATACTGTGTGGGCAAGTTCATGTGAAACACTTGGCTATGTAACAAAAAGTTGTATTTTGGGAGAAAATTAAGGTTTCCTGATCAATAACCACTCCTTCCAAATACCAACATGGGTCTTACTAGATCTCAAAAGAAAGCCTACTTCTAATACTTTGGAAAAGTTTTGGATTACAACTCCTAAATCTCTTAGGAATCATTGCCTATGGCCATGCAGGGCAGAGATGCTGGTAATTGCAGTCCAAAAAGTAACTTTCCCAAGCTCTAGATTCTACCAGGTACAGAGAGAGTCTCTCATTTTTGCTGCAACAAATAGACACAAAGGAAGAAGCTGGGATATAGCAAGCACAGATGGGTTGGGAAAGAAGTGAGTTCTGAAGTCTGAGTTGAATGGGGAGATGGATATGTTGAGCAAGAGCAAGAAAACTGCTTTCTGTATTGTCGAAGGCTTTCATGGCTGGAATCACTCAGTTCTTGTGGGGTTTTTTGGGCTATATGGCCATGTTCTAGAGGCATTTCTCCTGACGTTTCGCCTGCATCTATGGCAAGCTTCCTCAGAGGTCTGAATTGCAATTTATAGGGTGCATATTTTTTCTAATAAAGCCAGCCTTTTGCTGAGTTTAGGCCAGGGGTCTTCAAACTAAGGCCCAGGGGGCCGGATACAGCCCTCCAAGTTGATTTACCCAACCCTCACTCAGGGTCAACCTAAGTCTGAAACACCTTGAAAGAACACAACAACAACAATCCTATCTCATCAGCCAAAAACAGGCCCACACTTCTCACTGATATACTAATAAGTTTATATTTGTTAAAATTGTTCTTCATTTTAATTATTATTTTGCTTTTAAGTGTTTTTTGCACTACGAATAAGATATGTGCAGTGTGCATAGGAATTCATTCATGTTTGGGTTTTTTTTCCTTCAAATTATAATCCTGCCCTCCAACAGTTTGAGGGACTGTGACTTAGCCCTCTGTTTTAAAAGGCAAACAGGAACCCCTGTGAAAGTGATGCCCCTTCTACACTGCCCTATATTTCAGGATCAGATCCCAGATTATCTGATTATCTCAGATTATCTGGCAATGGAGACTCATATAATCCAGTTTAAGGCAGATAACCTGGGATCAAATCTTGGGATATAGGGCAGGGTAGAAGGGGCCTGAAAAATCATGCAACTTCAGCACACTTGCATACTCAATTTCCAGTGAAAGTTGACCATAAAGTCATGCTGGTGAATCTAGTGATTCCGAGGCATCCTTCTACACTGCCATATAAAATCCAGATTATCTGCTTTGAATTGAATTATATGGCAGTGTAGAAGGGGCTTTAGCGAACCTCTAGGTCCTCCAGTGGGACTCTATGGTCAACTCCAACTGGAGTTGAACTAAAAGAGATTGAGAGAACATTTTATTCAAATCCACAATATGCAAAAACAAACAAACAAAACAAAACCCAAACAAACCTGTAAATGTGGACGAGCAACTGCATAGGAGATGGATGAAGACTGGAACATGTTTTTTCTCATTGTAAATTAACAACAGAAAACAAAGATGGGCTTTCAAAAACACAGTTTTGTTCCAAAGATTCCTGAAGGTGAAAAAAACCCATTTCTGCCTCCCTCATTGAGGTTTTGATGGGGTCTTGTCTTTACTCACAGGAAGCTTTGGAAGAAAGAAATGACAGGAGAGACGCCTTTTTCTAAAATTTCCTGCATCACAGAAAAATCACTACCTTTCTTTTTTTCTTTTTCTTTGTTTCTTGTTATTTGACATGAAGGAGTTGAGGAAGAGTCAACATCGCCCTACACTTATGTACATGAATGACCGATGAGTTTTTCTCAAAAAAAAAAAAAAAAAACCAGAAGAAGTGGCTAGCATTTCTCTTCTAAAGCAAACAATTCAATGACCGACAGCTTGACTGGGACTGCTTTCAGTTTCCGTCATCTCTGGGCAAGAGCCATACATCCCTGGCAAGGAAAGAAGCAGATTAGCTAATGCCTGATTAAATCATTTCTCATGTGACAATATTTTATGCTATGAAATGAAGTAATTTTTGAATCAATTCCTGCCATTGCAAGAAGTCTTTAAGGACATGAGGGGTTTTTCTTAAAGTCATAATAGCAAAGGATTAATTTAGCCTAGCATTTAGTTTCCAACAGCGATCAGTTAAATACCTCCAGAGGCTAACAAGCAGGGCACGAAGTCAGAAGCTGTGATGAGCTATTTTGAATCTGTAGGACAGGCTGCAAAATGCTCTTTGACTTATTTATTCCATGTAGTGGTTGAAGGCAAGAGGAAAAGAGAAAGATCGTGTCACAGGTGGATAGATTCAATCAAGGAAGACATCGCTCTGAGTTTGCAAGACCTGAGCAGGGCAACTGGTGACCAGGGATCTTGGAGGTCTCTCATTAATAGGGTCACCATAAGTCAACTTGAAGGCAACTAAGAACAAAATGCTACCACAATCTGAATTGTGACAGACACCTGCGGAGGAGGTCAGATATTTTCATAAGTATCTTTAACATACCTTAAAACAGGGGAGTTCATACTATTGGACTACAACTCTAATCAGCCCTATTGTGAGAAGACGGGAGTTAGCAGGCCAAGAATATCTGGAAAAGATACATATCTCCCTTCACTGTTTCAAAAGCTCTTGCACAGTGGTTCTCAACCTGTGGGTCCCAGGTGTTTTGGTCCACAACTCCCAGAAATCCCAGCCAGTTTACCACCTGTTAGGATTTCTGGGAACTGAAGGCCAAAAGATCTGGGAAGCCACAGGTTGAGAACCACTGCTGTTGCATAAATACAAAATAAAACATCTACAGTGTGGCACAGCTGTCTGAGTGTCAGCTACATTAAGATCACTTCTGACCAAAAGGTCATGAGTTCGAAGCCAGCCCGGATCGGAGTGAGCTTCTGACCAATTGTGTAGCTTGTTGTCAACCTTTGCAACCCGAAAGACAGTTGCATCTGTCAAGTAGGAAAATTAAGTACCACCTATGTGTGGGGAGGCTAATTTAACTAATTTACAAGGCCATAAAAAAGAATCCAGCAAAGCACTCCAGCAAAAGTATGCGGGGAATGTGGAAGTACTAGATCAGTGTCGCAGATGGACAATGACAGCAACAGCTCCCCTGGCGGCCAGAAAAGTTAAATAGCCTCTGACTGTCTGTCTATATCTGTTGTGTGTCTTTGGGCATTGAATGTTTGCCATATATGTGTACATTGTAATCGGCCCTGAGTCCCCTGTGGGGTGAGAAGGGCGGAATATAAATACTGTAAATAAATAAATGAAGTCAGGGATACAGGCTATAAAGAAAGAAACATAATTATTTGTGTACAAAATTGCTCTTCTATAAATAATACCAGGGCAATACTCAACAAACAAAATCATGGTACATATCAACAAATTAAAAATGTTATGAAACACTGAAGAAATAAATGCAATAATTTAGAAAACCCTTAAAAGGCGAATTTAGCATATTTTCTAAAAGCAGCAAGAGTGGGGATAGAATTTAATTCTAAATGGCATGCCATTCCACAGTTTAGGAGCAACACAGGAGAAAATCCATTCCCACATCTACACCAAGCAAAGGAATCTAAAGGAACCAGTGTCCTGTAGAGCATAACGAGGAAACACACAGGACAGAGAACTGGCAATCAATGCAGGTCTTCAGTACTGGAGTGATATGATTCTGATACAGTGCTCCTAGCAATCTATGGGTGATTCTACAAAGCCCAATAAAATGGGACCAATCCAAGGCATCTTCCTGATTTGTGCAAGTTCAATACATTTTTATATCATATAATTTTTATTTAGGTCAACATAAACTATCTTTAATTTTAAGATGCTTCCATTTTATTAAAGGACAACAGTTAAAGCTTATATAGCAGAAAATTATATCTTCTTGAGGCCAATATATATTTCCTACATTGCATCTTCAAGAGTTATGATTCTGTAAAACCATGTTGATGTCATCAAGCTAATGTTATGACTTCAGACAGTGAAGAATATGATAAATTGGCTCACCTACATATTAAGTCAAATAAGGGTGGGAGGGAGGTCTATAACAGGCATGGGCAAACTTTTTTGCCCTGGAGCTGCTTTGTGGGAGTGGGACCAGAAGAGGCGGGGTGGTGTGTCGGAAGGGGCGAGGACAGGGGTGAGGCTGGGTGGAACAGTGGGGCTGGGGCCTCGGAGGGGCTGGGACTGGGAGGAGGGATGGGTCTGTCTCCAGGGGGACAAACACGCCGCTGTCACTTGGCAGCAGTGTGTTTATCTCCCCTTCTCTTCTCTGGACCCCAGGAAGGCCAGAGAAGAGAGAGAAACACGCAGTTGTCAACAAATCTTGCAGTGGTATGTTTGTCTCCCTGGCTCTTCTCTGGGGAGAAACACGCCGCTGTCGAGTGTTCTCCAGAAAGCACTTGGTAGAAGCGTGTCTCTGCTTCGGCCCTCCTGTCTGTCTGGGGACACGGCAGGACAGTGCATCTGCATACTGAAGGTGAGGCCAAAACTGACGGGGGCCAGGGCAAAGAGTCCAAAGGACTGCATCCAGGTTTGCCCATGTCTGGTCTATAGTCTTATTAAAATTAGATCTACAGAACCTCACCTTCATGAATGAAAAACACTTTTGAAATTTAAAAACTCCAGACAATGGAAAACAGACCATCTTTATTTGTTTTGATAAATAATAATACTAATAATAATAATAATATAATTATGGTATATGGGTAATCTGAGTGAAATCAACAGGTACTCTGTGTACATAAAACACAAAATAATATTCAAATCATTCTTGAAGAATGTAAGTTCTCATGCAGCAAAAGAAGTATAGCCATTTTTTTCTGACTTCAGTGCAGTTCAATATTTTGACTATAGTATTATTAAAATGTAGTGGAGCCAATACAGGAAACAGAAGCTTGAACTGCATTTGCCCCAAACCAGCAATTCTACACAGACAAATCTTACGGCTTACACATGACTACTAAGCACTAGTTCAGGTCCATGTTGATAAACAACCAAGCACAAGGCTGTCGACCAATAAAATCCCTTTCAGTGCCTTCTTTTTTCTTCCAACAATTATTTTATTTAGACTTCAAATGTTAATTAACTCAGAAGTACACTCAGCAGTTATAAAATGCATGCTGTTCTGCATGAAGAGGTTCAAAAGGTCCCTTGTTTGCAGTACTACATTTATTAATCCCTATGGTTTGAGATGTAGATTCTCTGCAGGAGTCTTCCCAGCTAACACATGGCCTTTAAATATTGCAGCACAGGATATTTAGAAAGCACACATTTCCCCAGATAACCCTGGCGCAGAAAGCCTACTAAATGACATAATTGAACAACAAATATTTTTAAACGATCTGCCTTTAATACAACTATTTTAATGCAATGATTACCATTCCGATTTAAAAGGTTTCAAATCTGGACATGTAAAATCCTGAATTGAAACCATTAAAGCTAAGACACTATTTAATGTTCAAAGACACCGAGGATACTGAAAACGCCTTAATGAGTTCTGCTCAATTTTTCTATTAAATATATTAACAGCAGTGTGCCAATTTTAGATCAGGGAAGGACCTTTGTATTGCAAGCTCCAGAAGCTCTAGTGAGCACAGCCTATGATATAAGATTAGGGGAGTTGCAGTCCCAACTATCTGAAGGACAGCAGATTCATCTTGGCTAATCTACATTGACCAATACAGCAGGGTCAATTTGGTGTGTCTTACATCAGATCAGCCCTGGGTATGTGCCACTCAGGCATTCCCCTCCACTGCAGTGGTAGAAGGGAGTCTCCAGCACCCAGTGAGTACCATCCCTGATCCCTGCTGTCCATATCTCAGAGTCTAGATGCAACACTGGTCCTTCCTGTCTGATGTTGTGTGCAGTGATGTTGGCCAGAGCAATGGGGCACTGAGAGAGGGGTAAGGGGGAAAAGAAGAACCCCCCTCCTTTTCCCTCTCCATTCGCAGACTGCTTCATTACACCAGCCAATATAACAGCATACAGGTAATCATGGCAATAATATTTTTATTTATTTATTACCCATCAGTTAAAATACATCAGCATAATGAAGCACAGTCAATAAAAGCATATACTAAAACATGTTTCTATAAAATGCACATGTTAAAATGCATGGAATAAAAATAAAAATACAATAGGTATAAAATGTTATTTTAAAATTCGCAGTTAAAAACCGATTGGGTAGACCTGCCAGAAGAGGTAGGTCTTCAGTTGTCTCTTAAATTCTGGCAGCTGATTTAGTTGTCGAATCTCTTCCAGCATGTCATTCCACAGTCTTGGGGTTCTCTGGGTGACAGTCACTAGTTGGGTTCTGACTGGCTAGAATAGCTGCCCCTCAGAGGACCTAAGTGTCTGAGGCAGATGGTACAGGGGAAAATGTTCCTGTAGGTAGCCTGAACCCAAACCACGCCGGCCTTTAAAGGTTAGAAGCAAGACTTTGGGATTTGCCTGGAAACTAATTGGTAATTACAGTGGAGTCACTGTAATATAGGTGTAATATGCTTCCTCCTTGATCAGTGGTTCTCAACCTGGAGTCCCCAGATGTTTTTGGCCTACAACTCCCAGAAATCCCAGCCAGTTTACTAGCTGTTAGGATTTCTAGGAGTTGAAGGCCAAAAACATCTGGGGACCCCAGGTTGAAAACCACTGTCCTAGATGTTCCTGTAAGTAGTCTGGCTGCCACATTTTGAACTAATTGGAGTTTCCGAACTTGGTAAAAAGGTAGTCCAATGTAAAGCTCATTGGTAGGATCTGTGTTGCAACAAGAAACCACCACAACATGGGAGGGGGCTGCCATTTTATGTCTCTAGGTTGCCCATGTCCAGCAAATAAAGTGAGGACAGTTGCATCTGGTTCCATTTTGGAGCCATCACAGCTGTTCCCACAGGCTCAAAGACATGAAACAATATTAATTCTACCCACCCCCCCCCCCCCACACACCAAAGTTTGGGTACTGCAGGGCATCACCATATTAAGGTAGCCCTGCCCCTGTTACCCAGATCATCCCCATATGGTGTTTGGCCACCAAGGTTGATCCGGCTCTGCCCTAAGTGGTCAGTGTAGATGTGGCCGTTGTCTTAGAGTGAGTTAAGTAAACATTCTGAGGGTGCATCTACACTGGAGAATTAATACAGTGACACCACTTTAACTGCCATGGCTCAGTGGTATGAAATCATGGGAGATATAGTTTGGTGAGTTGCCAGCACTCTTTACAAGGTAAGGCTCAATATTTTGTCAAACTACAATTCTCAGGACTCCGTAGCATTGAGCCAAATCAGTTAAAATGGTATCAAACGCATTAATTGTACAAGTATGGCAGAATTGGTTTTAATGCACATTTTCTCCACTCAAAACATACTCTGTCTCCACTCCAATGGAGCCCCCAGTGGCGCAGTGGGTTAAACCCTTGTGCCAGCAGACTAATGACTAGAAGGTTGGGTTGCTGACCTGAAGGTTGCTGGTTCAAATCCAACCCAGGGAGAGTGTGGATAAGCTCCCTCTATCAGCTCCAGCTCCACGAGGGGACATGAGAGGAGCCTCCCACAAGGATGGTAAACACATTTTAAAAAATCTGGGCATTCCCCAGGCAACGTCATTGCAGATGGCCAATTGTCTCACATCAGAAGCCACTTACAGTTTCTCAAGTCGCTCCTCTCTCTCTCTCTCACACACACACACACACACACACACACACACACACACAAAACATACAGTGTTCGCTTGCTATTTCACAGTTCACTTTTAGCGGACCCGCTGATTCGCACGTTTTTGAAAACATTAATTAAAAATATTAAATATTTATGTCCAGTGGAGGCCAGGGATCCCGGAAGTGCGGCGGCCTGAGGTGCGGAAGGGAAGGTCTGCCTCCCTGGCCTGCTGCTGCCAGCATAGCTCCGGAGGATCTGCAGGGGTCTGTGGAGGCCAGGGAGGCAGGCAGGCACCCTTGGGATGGGCTGGGAGGTGGGTAAGGAAGCACGGGTAAGAAAATAATACATAAAATAATGTATAAATATTAAAATTAATATGGCACCCCTACTTTGCGGCTTTACACTTATTGCGGGTGGTCCTGGAATGGATAAGTGAGGGAACACTGTACTCCGTCTCCACTCAAAGCATAGTCCACTCAAAGCATACTAAATTTATTTATTTATTTATTTATTTACTGTCCTTGTATACCGCCGTTTCTCAGCCTAACTGGCGACTCAACGCGGTTTACAACAGAATATACAGTACACAGTATACAATTAAAACCGTAAAAAACATAATACACAATATTTCACATAAATCACAATCCAATACATCTCCTAACTAAAATCGTGGTCCAATTGCATCATCCATATTACCAATCCGTAGTCGACACATTCATTGCACCGAATTAACCAAATGCCTGCTTGAACATCCAAGATTTTTGTCTTTTTCGGAATACCATCAGCGAGGAAGCTGATCTTACCTCCATGGGAAGGGCGTTCCAGAGCCGAGGGGCCACCACAGAAAAGGCCCTGTCTCTCGTCCCCGCCAGCTACACCTGTGAAGCAGGCGGGATAGAGAGCAAGGCCTCCCCAGAAGATCTTAGGGTCCTGGTGGGCTGATAGGCCGAGATACGTTCGGATAGGTAGGTTGGGCCAGAACCGTTTAGGGCTTTAAAGGCCAACGCCAGCACTTTGAATTGAGCCCGGTAGCAAATCGACAGCCAGTGGAGCTGGTGCAGCAAAGGAGTTGTGCGCTCCCTGCGCTCCGCTCCAGTTAGTATCATGGCTGCCGACCGTTGGACTAATTGGAGCTTCCGAGCCGTCTTCAAAGGCAACCCCACGTAGAGAGCGTTGCAGTAGTCTAAACGGGATGTAACCAGAGCGTGGACTACCGTGGCCAAGTCAGACTTCCCAAGGTACGGGCGCAGTTGGCACACGAGTTTTAACTGGATCACACCCAAACTGCGAACCTGCGTCTTCAGGGGGAGTGCGACCCCATCCAACACAGGCTGTAACCCTATACCCTGTTCGGCCTTGCGACTGACCAGGAGTACCTCTGTCTTGTCTGGATTCAATTTCAATTTGTTCGCCCCCATCCAGACCGTCACAGCGGCCAAGCACCGGTTCAGGACCTCGACAGCCTCCTTAGTAGCAGGTGGAAAGGAGTGACAGAGTTGGACATCATCCGCGTACAGATGGCATCGCACTCCGAAACTCCGGATGATCTCGCCCAGCGGCTTCATGTAGATGTTGAACAACATGGGAGATAATATTGAACCCTGAGGAACCCCACAAGACAAAGGTTGTGGGGTTGAGCAGGAGTCTCCCAATAACACCTTCTGAGACCGACCCTCGAGGAATGAGCGGAGCCACTGTAGAACAGTTCCTCCAAGACCCATTCCCGCGAGGCGTCCCAGAAGGATACCGTGGTCGACGGTATCGAAGGCCGCTGAGAGGTCCAGCAGCACCAACAGGGACACACTCCCCCTGTCGAGCTCCCGGCGCAGATCATCGACTAAGGCGACCAAAGCTGTCTCGGTACCATGCCCCGGCCTAAAGCCAGACTGTGCCGGGTCCAGATAATCCGTGTCTACCAAGAATGCCTGGAGTTGTGAGGCCACCACACGTTCCAGGACTTTGCCCAAGAAGGGGAGATTGGAAACAGGCCGATAGTTGACGAATTGAGTGGGGTCCAGTGATGGTTTTTTCAACAGCGGTTTTATCACAGCTTGCTTTAAGCTGGCTGGAAATATGCCTTCCCGAAGGGAGGCATTAACCACCACCTTCACCCACTCGGCCAATCCCCCTCTGGCCTCCTTTAGAAGCCAGGATGGGCAGGGGTCTAGGATGCATGTGGTAGCTCTCATTCCTCCAAGCACCTTGTCCACATCCTCGGATTGAAGCAACTGAAATGAATCCATCAAAACCGGACAAGCAGATGCTCGTGTTACATCCTCAGAGACTGCCGTTAATATGGTATCCAGACCAGAGCGGATCAAAGCGACTTTGTCTGCAAAGAACTGAGCAAAGGCTTCACAGCGAGCTGCCGAGTCATCAGGGCACCCATCCTGCATGGTGGGCTTTAACAGGCCTCTGACAACTCGGAACAGTTCTGCCGGACGGTTCTTTGCAGACGCAATAGTGGCCGCAAAGAAGGTCTTCTTTGCGGCTTTTATTGCCGCGGCGTATGCCCTTAGAAAGGACACAAACCGTGTTCGATTTGGCTCGCTCGGATCCGAACGCCACACGCTCTCTAGTACCCTCTTCTTTCGCTTCAACGCTGCCAGCTCCTCAGTAAACCAAGGGGCTGGTTTAGCTCGGCTACTCGAGAGGGGACGTTCTGGGGCGATCGTGTCTATTGCCCTAGTCATCTCCCCATTCCAGAGAGCGACCAGGGCATCGACAGGATCACCAACCGAGGAGGCGGGAAATTCCCCAAGAGCCGTCAGGAATCCATCCGGATCCATAAGCCTCCTGGGGCAGACCAACTTAATGGGTCCTCCACCTCTGCGGAGGTTAGGGGGTGCAGTGAGTCTAAAGCTGACCAGGTGGTGGTCGGTCCATGGCAACGGAGAGATGGATAACTCCTCAACACCGCCACATTCCTCCCATCCCTGACAGAAAACCAAGTCCAATGTATGTCCAGCACTGTGGGTGGGGCCAGATACCTGTTGGGACAGCCCCATGGTTGCCATGGCAGACATGAAGTCCTGAGTCGCTCCCGATAAGATGGCCTTGGCGTGGACGTTGAAGTCCCCCAGCACAAGTAGCCCTTGGGACTCCAACGCCAGGTCCGAGACCACCCCCGCTAGCTCAGTCAGGGAGTCCGTAGTGCAGCGAGGTGGACGGTACACTAACAGAATCCCTAAACTGTCCCGGTCACCCACCCTCAGGTGGACGCATTCAAATTTTGTTGACTGCGGGATGGGGCCCCTGGTCAGACGAATGGAATCTCTATAGACCACTGCAACTCCGCCTCCCCGCCCTCCGGATCTCGGTTGGTGCTGCACAGAGAAGCCTGGTGGACAAAGCTGGGTCAAATTCACTCCTCCAGCTTCATCCAGCCAGGTCTCTGTGATGCACGCCAGATCTGCCCGTTCATCCAGGATCAAATCCTGGATGAAAGCTGTTTTACCATTGACAGATCTGGCGTTCAACAGCACCACCTTCAACCCGGCGGGACCGCCTTCCTGGTTACACCAACTTCCCACATCAGGAGACCGCTTTGGAATTACTAATGTTGATCCACGTTCCCTAGGCCGAATTAAAGGTCTCCCTTTCCCGTATCTCCCCCTCCCCACCACGACTTCTATGGGGGCTCCCCGGCCACTGGAACACCCTCCCTCCTCCATGACGCAGTCTGCATTCATAGCTTCATCCCATGCTATATTACTTCCGGGACTCCTCAGTCCACTCCATTCCTTATCTATACTAACACTGGTTACAAGAAGAGTTAACAGATACCAATACCAGGGAATGGACAGTAGCATGGGTGAGGATGTAGAAAATTCACAATAAAACACTGTCAGTCCGCTTATCCCTCGTTCTTAAAGTGCACACAAAGTTATATCAACTATACAGGTAATAAAAAGTTGTTAAAGTGCAATAGGCGTAACACTTGTTGTTAAAGTGCAATGGGCATAACACAGATAATAAAAAGTTGTTAAAATGTAATAGACATAACACTTATTAAAGTGCAATAGACATAACACTTGATTCTGACGTGTCTACATAAAGTGCGTCATGGAGGGAGAAAAAGTGCTGAGGTAAGGCAGGTTAAAAGGACCACTTCAGTGCAAATGAGCTAAAGTGCTGACAGCTAAAGTGCTAGGATTGAAATTAAAATTTAGCAGCACCGTTCAATGTTGATAAGAATTGGTAAATTAAAGTGCCGAGCTAGGATAACAGCATCATTCAAATCGTTGATAAAAATTAATTATAGCATATAATTATAATACAATGACCACCGATGAACTAGTCCTTCCGGAGGTGGAACAGTGGACGCGATGGTAGGCGTCACATGGATGGCAGAGATTCGACACACGTTGCACACAGGATGGTAGCGCCCCAAGGCAGAGGAATCGTCGGTCAACACAGTTAGTCCAGTTAGTCCATATAACGTACAACACACAATCGGTCAACACAGTCAGCCAACTGATGGCACGAAGAAAAGCCAGCCTTACTTGGGTCAGGGGGTGTTGATGGACCGATAGGCTACAAGGGGCGCCGGAACGCCGGGCACGAACAACGAGGTGCGTGATGGTAGGCGTCACACAAGATGGTGGCAGGTCTAACACAACGCAGGATCCAAGATGGCAGCGCCACAAGCAGGGGAGCAGAGCCGCAGATGTCTCAATTGGGACCACGCATTCAAGGGCCTGTAATGGCGGCAGCCCAATCGCTCTACCTTCCTTCTTCAAGCCTTCTTCAACCCTTTCCTCGATAACACTCCCCCAATTTGACTCCCCAAGGCCACCTTCGTGATCCTGGGTTGTCACAGGGGAAGAAGCGGGTTTCAGGGGTTCCAGATGGCAAGGGTTTGGTAGGATTAGGTCAGATTATAATCTCTCACCCTACCGGAGCGAAGGATCGCTGCTGTTACCTCGCCGCCATCATACCGGAAGTCAAAAGGAGTAGCTAAAGGAGTAGCTCCAGCACTGAGTTCTCAAGAAGTAGCTACACAAATAGATGTCAAAGGAGCAACTTCGTAGGAGTAGCTCCAAGCACTGAGTTCTCCAGAAGCAGCTACACCAATAGATATCGAAGGAGCAACTTCGCAGGAGTAGCTCCAAGCACTGAGTTCTCAAGTTCTCAAGAAGCAGGCAGGATGATAGTAAGGTGCAGCTGGGAGGCAGAGGTTTTAAAGCCTCCTTTCCTGGCTTGCTTATCTCACCAGTGTGGAGGCGAGGCAGCCAGGACGCCGACCCTCTCCTGTTCTTGCAGGCCTAAAATCATTATGTGCAATACTTTCAACAGTTTATTTTAATGTATTTATATGGTTTGTTTTATGATTTTAATGCTTAATGTGTTGTGTATTTTACATGCTTCTATGTTGCAATGTGGCATTGAATTATTGCCAAACTGGAAGCCACTCTGAGTCCCTTTCGGGATAGAGATAGAGCGGGGTAAAAATGCAGCAAATAACTAAATAAATCTGTCCCCAACATTTCCGAGATGAAAATCAGGACAGGTGTGGCTAAGCAACATCAGAATGTATTCAAAATTAGAAAAATTATTAATGAGGAAGGATTCACAAGGTACAAGACTGCAACACTTTACATTTTCCTGATCCTGGGGGAAGGACATTTCACTCCTCTCCTTTCACCTCTCCTGAGCTAATTGAGTGCAAACTGCTTTTGCACTTTGAACTCAGCTGCAATAATTGAAATAAGCAGAACACAAGAGGGGAATGGAAGGAGAGAGCGAAATTGGGGAATTTTAAAAGCAGTTAAAAAGACAGAGAATTAATCAAGACTGTCCCGGATAAATCAGGACACTTGGAGGGTATGTGAAAATGAATGCCCTGGTTACTAAAGATGTGTTAAACCTACTTCAACATACTTTAGAATATAGATCTATTTTCTCCTTTGGCATCAAAATTTTTTCACGTAAACTCAAGGTAGCGTTTGTTTATGAAATAAATAACAACAGTATATTTTATGAAGTGGCTGAGATGAATACAAAGCATCCAGGTCCAATGACTCTGAAGCAACTGAATAAAGCTCCCCAAAAGCAAATATATCAATTTCAGCTTCAAGGGGAGGCAAGCGATAACAATCTATAGACAGAAGCTAAAAATTTGAACTGGCTAGACTTAAAAGCCTTTAACGTGATGCATTAAGAAACGCTTCTCTTTGGTCTCTGCATTTTGATAAATGCAAATTATCACTTGATACTGCTAACATAAGCATATAGAGAAGAAAAAGACAAAGGCTCAGGTCATGGAAGCGCCAGAACAAATGCTTGCTATAATTTTGTTCGGCCAGACAAAATGAACTTTTAACAAAACCTTATTTTATTCCTGTACTATACGTTCTTTTAAAATCCACAACTTCACATACTTGATCCTTGATACAACATTCATTTTTTTTCCAGTGGCGCAATGGGTTTTATTCAGCCAGATATAATGTACTTAACTCTGAATCAAATAAACTCTGCATGAATTTAATAGTTTCAGGAGCACAACTAACAATCAGCAGAGGATTATATATCATTTTCCCTGTTTAGAAGATTAAACCAAAGTCATTATACTTATGTGTGAAAAGCAATCTCCTATTCACTTTAGGGTCAGATTCAAACACTGCATGTTCTTGTGATGGAAGAGAAATCTTTCCAATACAGGCAAGTTCCAAACAATTGACTTACAAACGACTCATAGTTAAGAACGGAGGTGAGACAACAGGAAGAGAGAGAAATCTACTCCTAGGAAGCAAAATTCACTCATGAAGTGTTATTATGGGGGGAAAGGGTCCCCACTGAAGCTTTATCACCAAACCTTGATTCCACAAAAAGCCAATTTTTCAGAATCCAATTCTCTCAGGGAGTGAAAGTGAGGCAAAATCTTCTGAACAAGAGCACAGAGAGCAAAACAAACACCACTTGAATGTTAAACCCTATGCTATCCTTCTTATATATAGGTTATTACAAAAGAATGCAGCAATTTAAAAAAAAACATGGTAAATGTTTCAGTCAATGCACAAGTATGAAACCTACATCAATATGAAGGGGAAGTCTTCAAGTTTTTTTCTACACTTATACATGCCAACCGGACAGGGTAATCGTATGAGAGGTCAACAGGTGGTGTACATGTGTCCGGAAGTGCAAAATATCTGCAACCCAGCAGGAGAAGGTGTTTTGAATCCTACAGTTTCCAAGCACTAAGTCCGTAATTAACATGCAATTTTATAAAGCGCTATCGGAAAATGGTGCCAAATGGAAAGGCGATTAGGGCTAGGCAAAACTACGGTGAGGTGGATCTGTAATTGGTTAAGTGGATGAACACAGAGAGTGCTCACTAATGCTTCCTCTTCATCCTGGAAAGAAGTGACAAGTGGAGTGCCTCAGGGTTCCGTCCTGGGCCCGGTCCTGTTCAACATCTTTATTAATGACTTAGATGAAGGGCTAGAAGGCATGATCATCAAGTTTGCAGACGACACCAAATTGGGAGGGATAGCCAATAGTCCAGAGGACAGGAGCAGAATTCAAAACGATCTTGACAGATTAGAGAGATGGGCCAAAACTAACAAAATGAAGTTCAACAGTGACAAATGCAAGATACTCCACTTTGGCAGAAAAAATGAAATGCAAAGATACAGAATGGGGGACGCCTGGCTTGAGAGCAGTACGTGTGAAAAAGATCTTGGAGTCCTCGTGGACAACAAGTTAAACATGAGCCAACAATGTGATGTGGCAGCAAAAAAAGCCAATGGGATTTTGGCCTGCATCAATAGGAGCATAGTGTCTAGATCTAAGGAAGTAATGCTACCCCTCTATTCTGCTTTAGTTAGACCACATCTGGAATATTGTGTCCAATTCTGGGCACCACAATTCAAGAGAGATATTGACAAGCTGGAATGTGTCCAGAGGAGGGCGACTAAAATGATCAAGGGTCTGGAGAACAAGCCCTATGAGGAGCGGCTTGGGGAACTGGGCATGTTTAGCCTGAAGAAGAGAAGGCTGAGAGGAGATATGATAGCCATGTATAAATATGAGAGAGGAAGCCACAGGGAGGAGGGAGCAAGCTTGTTTTCTGCTTCCTTGGAGACTAGGACGCGGAACAATGGCTTCAAACTACAAGAGAGGAGATTCCATCTGAACATTAGGAAGAACTTCCTGACTGTGAGAGCCGTTCAGCAGTGGAACTCTCTGCCCTGGAGTGTGGTGGAGGCTCCCTCTTTGGAAGCTTTTAAGCAGAGGCTGGATGGCCATCTGTCAGGGGTGATTTGAATGCAATATTCCTGCTTCTTGGCAGGGGGTTGGACTGGATGGCCCATGAGGTCTCTTCCAACTCTTTGATTCTATGATTCTATGATTCTATGATTAACGTGTTGTTTGTGCAAGAAAACATCACACCGCAGCCCAAGCTATGAGTGCCATCAACGATAACATGTTGCAACCTCTGTGGCAGGAGCTGGACTACCCATTTAGATGTGTGCTGTTAGACTGTCTGCAGCCATATTGAACATCTTTGAGTTGAAGGGAAACTTGAAGACTTCCCTTCATATTGATATAGGTTTCCTATGTGTGTGTTCACTAAAAAAAATTACCATGATTTTTTTTAAATCGGGGCATTTTTTTATATTAACCCTGTATATGTGTGTGTGTGTGTGTGTATGTATGACTGGAGTTACCCTTTAAAAAGTGCATGTTCTGAGTTACATACAAATTCAACTTAAGAACACACTTACAGAACCTATCTTGTTCATACCTTGGGTGTACGAACAAGATAGTTCATGCTGCAATATTAATGTATGATTAAACTATGGTAAAGCTTTATTTTCTTTGCAAGTTTACAATCTCATCTGTGCACACACACACACATTTATGTACAGTATAAAGTGTCACCTTCATTTCTCTCATCCACCCATCCAAAACGTACAAATGACACCTTTCATATTTACTTGAACTCATCCCTACATTTTCTAATCTTCAGCCAAGGAAAAAATGCCAGAAACATGCTTGTTTAAATTTTAACTATAGTATAAAAAGTAATGAGGCGTGACAGACATTCTAGGATACATCTTAGGACAGCAATGAGAGATAGTATTGTTTGAATATAATGCTTCTTGGAAGAGTTAAGTAAAGGTTGCTGACGGAGATAAGTTTGGTTCATTGAATATAAAATTCTGCTGAGCCAAGCTGTTTGCAACAATTGATAATTAGCATTGGCTTGCTGCTGTAGAGTGGCCAGTATTTGAACTGACTTTGCCATCCTTTCCAGAATGGCTTGCTCTCCTGAGGAATGGTTATCCAAACAATGAAAATGGAAAGATCTCCCAACCCAGGAGTCATATCTGTATTTTGTAAGTGTTTCACAAATCAGGCCAGCAGCCAACATCTTCAAGGGCAGACAATATAACACAGCAACATGTTCACATTTCAAACATGAAGGCCTCCATCCAATGTTTCGTTCCAACTAGGACAGATCCACTTATTCAAGTGTTGGTTCAACAAGTCTAGCCTAACAATTGGACTTAAGCTTAAATGTTCTCTTTGCTGCTGTATTTCTCTTATTTCCTTCCATTGTTCATCTGAGAAGACTCATCATTCAGAATAAGCTGCCAGTTGTTGACTACCAAAATACAACTCAAAAGGTATTTAACTTTTTTAAAAGCTCCTAATCAACATCAAGTATATCTGAAGCAAAATGTTCAGCTAGGCTCATTTCAGTTGATCTTCAAATCTTTTTTTTCGATTCTTGAATATATGGCATATACATTAAGTCAGAGCTACCATTAAAACTTTACCAGCCTTACCATCTGCACCACAATAACCATTACATTTTCAGAGTGTTTCCCATGCATTATTCAGTTATTATGCTTACAAAAGTCTCCTTTCTCAGTCAGCACCCATATTGTATAAGTGAGGAAGAGGGTTGAGAACTATCTTTACTACTATATTTTAGTGGATTCATTACAGAGGTAAGAAACAAAATGAGAATAACCAATCTGGACCTTGAACCAACAAATGACAGCATTTTTAATTGCAAAAAATACTATTTTAGTATTATCCCCATATTCACAAAGACAGTATCCATGGTTTCATTTATCCACGTCCTCTGATGTGACTTCATGCCATTCTTGGGTCAGAAGACCTTCATTTCAATATCCAGTTTTACATATCCACACGTAATGTAAGAACATATGCCCTACAGATACATACTGCATGAAATTTTCATAATCCATGTAAGGGCAGAGAATAGGCATTCTCATAAAATTTCTTCAAAGTCCTTGCCTTGAGATGTTCCTACAAAGATGCATCATTTGTAATAGAATGATTTCAGATTACTTCAAAGTTCAAATGAGAGATTCTATGAATTGTATGAATGTCAAATTTCCCATGAAATAATGCCCATTTTGTTGAACATGAGCTAAAATTGTTTTATATTTTACCTACCTGACACAAAGGCTAGGGTAAGTACATGAGTGTGTGTCTCTGTGTGTGCACATAAGACCCAGTTTTGCTTGTCACTACTCTTATTTATGAGCACACACGTTGATGTCATATACAAAGGTAGCCCCTGGAAAATTTAACTCGGATTCCTGTAATGATGCCAACCAAGGGAGCTGCAAACCACCAAAATTTCACGAATCTTTTCTAAAGGAAACTTCCCTCACTCCAACTAATCCAAATGAAAGACATGTCAGACAGGCCCTTATCCTTCTGTTAAATACTGTGAATAGATCAGAAACCTGAATGTGAATCTTCCAAGTTTCAGTCGAATACTCTAACCACCACTCTCCCTTTAAGCCTCGACTATAAGCTGATAGTACTATATCTTTTACAAGAGATTTTCTGAGTTGCACGTTTCTAAAAAGGAACAACAGGAGTCTAAGTCAAACAATATCATTGTCAGAGCTTTCCAGGGCAATTTTCACTGAATGTTAGTGAACCAGAAGCTGGCTCTTTTCATTTGAACTTCTGCACACTACAATCACTACCTGACAGCTTGTCTAGTAACTTGTTCCAGCTGAGCTTGCAGCTCTTTGCTATTTGACAAGCAAGCCTATACTAGGAAGCAGAAGCTGAACACAGTCTCGAAAAGGCAGAAGGAATGCATGATCCTAGACAAATAAATGTGAGTGCGACCCCTTCAATAGATGGTTTAAAATGAAACCATAGCGCAGCTGCCTCCTCCACAGAATGGAATAGAAAAACTAGCCTTTGCAATAACGATACCCTCTAGGAATTTTGATCCAGGACTACTACTTGCTTACACTTACCAGTGTGTGTTTTGTTCTTCAACATAGAAATACGTATCATTAGCAAATCTCTGCTTGCTGTGAAAAAGTATTTGAAAACTAGTTTTCTGCATGTAGATGTTTTGCATAAAATTCACACGTTTCTGCCCAGGAGCTAGCATTTTTATATGAAAATTATTCAGCGCTTTTTTGTTTCCTACACAAAAAAATAGCCATTACATAAAATAGGTCCCCAGCTGCAGCCCTTTTTTTTTTTGGTAAGGAAAACATTTTCTGTGCAGAAAATACTGTTCCTAACCAAAAATACTGTTTTTGAACAGAAAATCCCATTTTCTGCTCGCAATTCCTATTTTCTGTGCTGAATAGCCAGGTGCAAATTTTGTGAAAGATAGAATTGTGAAGATGCTCATCTGTCCATGATCCTGCTCATTAAGGTTCCCCAGCACTTTCATAATATCCATTTTGATTATTTTTAAAATATTTTTTCAATGGCTAGTACCTATATTTCTTTTTTCCTATAGCCTATATACATACATATACATTTATATACATATATACATATGTATATGTATGTGTGTGTGTGTATGCATGTGTGTATGTATGTATGTATGTGTATATGTATGTGTGTGTATATATATATGACTGCGTGTCCAGTATGGAAATAAGCAATATTCACAAATGTTCTCATCTTCTACAAGAAAGGGTTTCTTGAGATATCCCTCTGAAAAACGGGGCATGTAGCATTTCAGATTGTGGAACCGTTTTGTAAAAGACATAGTTAGCAAAAATTACAAAAACATATCCTTATCTTTTTGTGAGAAAATAGTAATTTTTAATGGAAAAGACAACATGGCCTTCACAAAAGCATTGTTTTTTGCACATTTATAAAAATAATTACACATGAGGAAAAATGAAAAATGCATAAACATCCTGCTAATCTTTCTCCCGTGGACAGCAAACTTTTGAAACTGCATATCTGTATATGCAATAATTAAATATGAGAAGAAACTTACATACCTGAGTTTCAGTCATCTTTCTGTTATAGTCATGAGACTGAATTTCTCCCAAGCTTCAAATTATAACTAAACTATACACCTATCCCAGAATAAATGCCACTGATATCAATGAGATTTACTTCTGAAATTTTGAATGTGTACCTTATGAGTGATTACCATCTTAATAGTGGATGCATACTATACTATAATTAAACATTTTACATTTAAATGTGGTCAATCAATGCAAACAAGACAATTCAAATATTTGGCTTCACTTCTGAATGTCTTTCCATAGGGACCTGCCCATAATTTACAATCATAATTGGAGTTCGTCTTCTACCACCAGAGTTTGAAAAAGTTACTTGTTGGAGCTGCAGCTCCCCAAATCCCCCAGCCAGCATAGCCAAGTATTCTGAGAGATGTACTCAAGAAAACAAAAAAACTTTGCCAAATTTGGTCGTAACTTTTAAAGATAGAGAGGAATGACACTACAAATTTTCCATAGCAGTACCGTAATAGTGAAGCTCCATCTCAAAAGAGTTGACATTGGCTTCATCTTTATTCTACTTTAAATAAATATCAAATACTGTTCTACTTGGCTTTTAGTGTTGCATTTTCAACTCTTTTCAATTTTAATGCTGTTTATACATTTTTGTATGGTTTGCTTCCTTGAGTTTTATGTGAAATGGGCAATGTGTTTACAGTTTATTGCCTCAAACATCTACTAGACTGATGGTGCAATTTATTTCAAACACATATTAAATCATCATCTTTATCCTCCTGAAGGTGTCCCTGGATTAACTTAATTCAGCATAACATATGCAATTATATTTTAAAAATAAAAAACAGGCCAAGTTCAATTTTTGTCACAGAAACATTTAAAAAACAAACATGGTTGTGCTCTCGTTTGGGGAGAGCGGCAAGTTCATATGCAAACATTAATTTGCTTACCACCCATTTTCCATCATAGCATATGTTTACTGAATTTGCATTTTGAGAATAACCCCCAGGTCTTTCACTCTTAAAGTGTTTTCACGGTATGCATTAGCTTCGTAAGTTTACGTTTCTTTTATCAATCACATTGGCATGAATGTGGTGAGTCTTGAACCAAGTTTGAATTCTCCAAGTATGAAGCAGACTGGATTGCCATCAAGTACAAAGTCAGAAGGATATTATCAACTGCTTCATCCAAATACTATTTACTATATTAACCAAGAAGCCAAAAGTGTGGCAGACCTACTGTTTTGAAAAAAAAAAAATCCCTGCAGATATTTTCTCACATTTTTCATGTCCACACTGCAATATTAAACATCATCTTGTGGTGATCTTGACGGAGATAATCATCTGTTATGCTTAGTGTCCTCCGGCTCATAGTAGAAGTTCTCCTGCCAACAGATGAGTGATACGGGATGGGGAGCATTGACATGACTTGGTGTGGCATGGTGCCGGCCCTGGCAGCAGATCCAAGATGTCACATCTACACTGATGTGCCAGAAGAGCCATCTGCACCAGATGTGATATAGAAACTTTACACAAAGCACTTGCATATCGTCAGAAGGGGAAACGAGTCTTGGTGGTGCATCTCCAGCCCTTTCAAGCCCTATACATTCACACTCCACAGGGCCTTACTGCATTTATTGGGTGCCTGAGTTCAAAAACAGTGGAGTGCCTAGAAACACTTTACTTTTATTTCCATTCACACAATGAAACCCCAAGCTATTAAATATGTGCACTTCACTTGTTGGAGGAAGAGGAGGGGGAAGCATTTGTTATCCCTGAACTGCAGAAAATAATTTCAGCAACTTGTAAATCACAACCTTCTTTTAAATGACAGCATCTTAATTTCCTTCTGTTTACACGACTCCGGCCAAGACAGTGATTACAGCTTGCAGTGCAGTCTTTGCAATTGTTTTCTAAAAATCGCAGCAAGTTTCGCTTTAGAGAAAAAGATTGCTGTTTACCAAATCAATTCCTTTTGCCTCAAGTCACTGTCCTGGGTATAGTTACTTATTGATTACCTTTTCACATACCTTTTGTTTTGTTTTATTGTTTGAAGTTGCATACTCATATTTAAAAACTAATTTGAAAAAAAAAACCTCTTAATATTAAACTCTAGTTTGTGCTCAGGTTCTGCAGAGTTTACAACCCAAGATTCGTTTGCTTGGAAGGCTCTGATGTACATTCACTGGGAAGGCTTTTCAGTCCCAGTGAGACTTACTTCCAAGTAAATATGCTTGGGACTACAAGCTTAATTTGGAAACAAGGCAGAATGGAACAATGGTTTATTACTGTTCTGTTGGCTTGGAAAGGGGATTGATTTATAAATGTAGTTCCACAGGCCATTACTTTTAGGGTTTTCTATAAATGAAATAAAAAGCAATCTACTCTCCTATTGATACCATGAAGAATTTACAAGCTTAGGCTCCATTAGCATTAATGAAAGTTACCTACGCCCTGTGAAGCTGTGACAGAGCCACTAAAGGACATAAACTAAACTTAGCCAGCCAACTATGACCATTTCTGGCCAGCTATAAATTAACTATGAAATGCTTCATGTAAACTCTTTGAAGTGACCATGCACAATTGCTACTGATCAACTTTGAGAGGACACATCAAAACATTTTACACAACTGTAAGCTTATTAGATATCTATTAGCTTAACAATGAGTCATTTAAAAGTGAAAAAGACAGCGAAAACCCCTTGCAGTGCTGGAATAGATGGCTCTTGACAGTACTGACTGACCACTACACATTCAAGTTCAACACAGTACAGCTTGTACATCTCTTATCCACAATTCGAAAATCTGAAATGCCCCAAAAAATTGTCTTCACAGGTGGCGGAAACAGTGATACCTTTGGTTTTCTAATGGATCACTGTACAAACTTTATTTCATGAACAACTTTATTAAAAACAGTGTGTTTTTAAACTACCTTCAGACTATATGCATTAGGTATATATGAAACTCATGTTTAGACTTGGATCCTATCTCTCATAGGCCACGTTGTCCGGATGCCCGATCATCGTCTCTCAAAGCAGTTGCTCTACTCTGAACCCAAGAACGGAAAACAGAACATTGGTGGACAGGAAAAGAGATTTAAAGATGGGCTCAAAGTCAACCTTAAAAACTCTGGCATAGACACTGAGAACTGTGAAGCTCTGGCCCTTGAGCGCTCCAGCTGGAGGTCAGCTGTGACCAGCAGTGCTGTAGAATTTGAAGAGGCACGAATGGAGGGTGAAAGAGAGAAATGTGCCAAGAGGAAGGCGCGTCAAGCCAACCCCGACTGGGACCGCCTCCCACCTGGAAACCAATGCCCTCACTGTGGGAGAAGATGCAGGTCAAGAATAGGGCTCCACAGCCACCTACGAACCCACCCCCAGGTCACCGGACTTGGAGGACCATCATCCTCGGACTACGAGGGATCGCCTATCTCTCATATTTGAAAGTCTTCCAGAATCCAAATCACAGGACACTTCCCATTCCCAGCTAAGGGATTTGCAACCTGCATCTTGTAGACCTCATGAATCTTCTCCAGTGTAAATTCTGAAATTGGACCAAGATAAATAGTGATGGCCCCGATCCTCAGTCCACTTTTCCTTTCAAGAGAGAGGGGGGAAAGACAATACATGATCTATGAGACACCCCCAATTAAAGAATATCAGTGATTTTCCTGGAAGCCTATGGTGTTCTCTACAAACAAACCAGAAAAGGACAGTATCTAGTCCCCCATTACATATTTGTATTGTTTCACCCCCACAAAAGGAGGTACAGTGTTCCCTCGCTACTTTGCGGTTCGCTTTTAGTGGACTCGCTGTTTTGCGGGTTTTTGTAAATATTAATAAGAATATAAAACATTTACATCCAGTGGAGGCCAATGACCCTGGAAGTGCAGCGGTCTGAGGCGCGACGGAGAAGGCTTACCTCCCTGGCCTCCACAGACTCCGGAAGTGCCGCGGCCTGAAGTGTGGCTGGGAAGGCTTGCCTCCCTGGCCTGCTGCTGTCTGCTTGACTCCAGAGGCTCTGCCAGGGTTTGCAGAGGCCAGGGAGGCAGGCAGGCGCCTTTGGGATGGGCCAGGAGGTGGGTAAGGAAGCATGTATCAGAAAATTATATATAAAATAATGTATAAATATTAAAATTAATATGACGTCCCTACTTTGCGGATTTTCACTTATTGTGGGTGGTCCTGGAACCGAACCCCCGCGATATGAAACCAGAAGTAAACCTTCAAATGCATCCAAATTCTATCTATCTATCTATTGATCAGTTGACCAGCTGACCTACTTGGAGAGTTGTGCAGCCCAAAGCTGGTTCCTCAGATCATGCCCTATCATGTTTTAAAGACAAAAGCATAGTGATGTAGAAATCAGCTCCACTTTCCACATGCACATTCCTTGTTGATTTTACCTTGAGGTCGTTACTGAATTATGGTAACCTTCAGGTGTATTATGATATATTTTTTTATTAAGATTTGTTTATAACAAGGTTTTTATTGTCCTTCTCCAAGGGTGAAACTTCCCCAAGGTCACCCAATAGGTGTCCTTTAGCCAAGCAGTGATTGGCCTCCACTGAAACAGCTATAGCAGGTTGGCTCTCAGATATTCCTTGTTCCAAATAATCTCTACCACGATAGTATCAGAAAACTAGCACATGCCAGCTGCAGTAATGAAACTAAACACCTGTAATATTTGCAATGTACCCAAAGCAATCAGAATGATGTGTCCTACAAACACTAAGCCATCTACAGGGATGGAAATCTGTGTGTATATTCCATACATTGGCCATGGAAAGGTTTCCTTATCCCAAAAAGCATCTATTACAATGATAGCCATTGCTGCTGGCCTCAGGAAATAAGAGATGTATGTCTTTTCCCCAAAAGGTTTCATGCATACATATGAGCAAGCAAAGCTTAAAGGAAACTGAGGTGCCATCATGCAATATCTCTCTGCATCATTAAAAATTCATGAGAGACAACAAGACTGTTTTCATACTGACTGAATATATGATCTGTGCAACCTTACAAAGCGAACTATCACCTTCCAGGAGAGCTGAGAGGTGTGCTGTCAAGATTGTTTGGAATAAACATGTCAAGCTGGAGCATATCTGGTTCTGCATGCACACAAGAAAGCGTAGTGGAAACTATTGAGAAGAGTATCACCTGAGTATGCCAGTTCAATCAGCAGAGGAGTTTTTTTTCTTCCTGCAGGGATATGCCACATATCATAAAGACCTCACTCTGAAATAAAAACACAATCCAACATTTGCCCTATTACAGTAGGATTACATATTAAAAGAGTGATATCCAAGGAGGTTGTCTGAGGTTGGACAGCAGTTGACAGAGTATCAGGGCCACATGTTCATGACTTCAGTAAAACAGAAGGAAATCAAGAAGCCTGAATTCACTGAGTGTATTCAGATGACACAACAAGCTGGGGAAGCACAAGTTACAAGCTGCAAGAAAAGCTGAAGTTTAGCAGCTAAAGAAATCTTGAGTATCTTTCTTCCAATGAACCAGAAAACATATCCTGGATTCCTACTCTAGTTTGATGTGACAGAAACCAAACAGAACAGAAAGTGCCTGTTTTTGGAAGGCACAATAAACAAATCACGGAAAAAACTATGTAGTTTTTAGTTGGACCTATAGTAGGCAGTTGGTCAGCATGAGTAGCTTCACTGTTGTTAACCAAGAAAACGTCGTTTCTGTAGCTCCCCAAGCTCACTACATCTACACCGGGCTCTACTATCAGGTAACTGCTTCACAAAGCAATGATTATAGGTTGTAATAATTTATTATTGTTCTGTTTTTACTATGAGTAGGGAAGAGCTGCCATGGTGTAGTGGTTCAAGAGTTGGACTACAACTCTGGAGACCAAGATTCGAATAATAATAACAACAACTGTCAAAGGCTTTCATAGCCAGAATCACTGATCTCACAAACTCTGAGGATGCCTGCCATAGATGCAGGCGAAACGTCAGGGAAGAATGCTTCTGGAACATGGCCATACAGCCCAAAAGACTTCAACAACCCAATAATAATAACTTTCAGTTCTTGTGGGTTTTTTCGGGCTATATGGCCATGTTCTAGAGGCATTTCTCCTGACGTTTCGCCTGCATCTATGGCAAGCATCCTCAGAGGTCTGCTGGAGCTGGGAAAAAAGGGGTTTATATATCTGTGGAATGACCAGGGTGAGACAAAAGGCTTTTGTGAGTTGGGCTAGGTGTGAATCTTTTCAACTGACCACCTTGATTAGCATACAATGGGCTGACAGTGCCTGGAGCAAACTCTTCTTGAAAGGTGATTAGATGTCCCTGCCTGTTTTTCTCTCTGCTGTTTTAATTTTAGAATTTTTTAATACTGGTAGCCAGATTTTGTTCATTTTCATGGTTTCTTCCTTTCTGTTGAAATTGTCCACATGTTTGTGGATTTCAATGGCTTCTCTGTGTAGTCTGACATGGTGGTTGTGAGAGTGGTCCAGCATTTTTGTGTTCTCAAATAAAATGCTGTGTCCAGGTTGGTTCATCAGGTGCTCTGCTATGGCTGATTTCTCTGGTTGGAGTAGTCTGCAGTGCCTTTCATGTTCCTGGATTCTTGTTTGGGCGCTGCGTTTGGTGGTCCCTATGTAGACTTGTCCACAGCTGCATGGTATACGGTAGACTCCTGCAGAGGTGAGAGGATCCCTCTTGTCCTTTGCTGAACGTAGCATTTGTTGGATTTTCCTGGTGGGTTTGTAGATTGTTTGTATGTTGTGTTTCCTCATCACCTTCCCTATGCGATCAGTGGTTCCCTTGATGTATGGCAGGAACACTTTTCCTCTGGGTGGATCTTCATCTTTACTCTTGTGGCTTGTTCTTGGTCTTGCAGCTCTTCTGATGTCTGAGGTGGAGTATCCATTGGCCTGTAGAGCCCAGTTGAGGTGGTTCAGTTCATCTTGGAGGAGGTGGGGTTCACAGATTCTTTTTGCACGGTCTGCCAAGGCTTTGATGGTGCTTCTTTTTTGACTTGGGTGATGGTTGGAGTTTTTATGTAGATATCTATCTGTGTGTGTGGGTTTTCTGTAAACGGTGTGACCCAATTGTTGATCTGGTTTGCGGATGACTAGGACATCTAGAAAAGGCAGTCTTCCTTCCTTTTCTTTTTCCATAGTGAACTGGATGTTAGGGTGGATGCTGTTAAGATGTTCCAGGAACCTGTTGAGTTCTTCATCTCCATGGCTCCAAATGGTGAAAGTGTCATCCACATATCTGAACCATATAGTGGGCTTTTTGGTTGCTGTTTCAAGAGCTTGTTTTTCAAATTGTTCCATGTAGAAGTTAGCTATGACTGGGCTGAGAGGGCTCCCCATAGCTACTCCATCTTTCTGTTCGTAGAATTCATTGTCCCACTGAAAATAGCTGGTGGTGAGGCAATGGTGAAAATAATAACTTTTTTTTGTACCCTGCCTCCATCTCCCCGAAGGGACTCAGAGCAGCTTACACGGGGACAAGTCCGATCAACATATTTAAAAAAACACATTAAAATTTAAAAAGCAGCAACATAAAGCAAAAGAAAACAAAAACAAGCAAGAGCATAACACAATACAAAAGTAACAATCACAAACAACCAGTAGTCCTAAATAGCAAAACAGTTCTGTGCTTGGGCAGAGGGAGAGAGGGGGAGATAAATAGTTGTGAAGAAAGTGATGATCGATAAAGTGCAAGTACTAGTTGACATGATTGAGGATAAAGCGCAATATGAGGTGGAACACTCAACCTCAGAAACTCACTGGGTGACTTCTGCAAGTTACATTCATAGAATCATAGAATCAAAGAGTTGGAAGAGACCTCATGGGCCATCCAGTCCAACCCCCTGCCAAGAAGCAGGAATATTGCATTCAAATCACAAATTCCAAATTCCCTAGGATTCAGGGACCCCCTCTAAACAAATCTTGTACAGAAACCCCATGACAGGTCCATCTTACGGTCCTTGTAAATCAGAAATAACATGAAGGAGAGACATACATCAAAGGTCTGATAATTAATAAATCAAGTGTATCAAGTACAAAGAAAAGTGGACTAAACTTATGGAGAAAATGTATTGTGAGCTTCATGGGGCGGGAAAGAAAGATTAGAGAAAAAAATTACTGCAGGAGTCTGGAACTTTTCATATGTATAAAAATAAGAGAGGACAGGCAGGAAAGAAGACAAGGAATTTGGATAACAGGAAACGAAAGAAATTTCTGTAAGATGGGACAAAAAAAAAATCACTGAATAGGAAGAAACAAGTGGGAGAGGGTACTAATTAAGGATGGCACATAAACCCGCTAGAAATGAGAACTCTTGTCTTCTGTTTATTAATCCCATTTTGCGTAGTCAGGCGTACATTTCTCCTGAGAGGTTTCAAATGAAAGTTAAAGCAGATAGGTCAGCCTTAAGGTTGCTAGATGTCAGAAATGACTTGAAAATACACATATTTATGAAGGAAGACTTTTTGCTTTCCAATTTCATAGCTAAATCAGTCTTCCTTTGTAATCGAGGGCCAGGGTAATGAAATGTGCCATTTGTTTATTCAAAAAGGAAGGTTTTTTGGAAAGGAAATATCTTATATCCTTCAAATCAACTCAAAGTTGCATGACACTCTGAGTAAGAACTGCAAAAAAATCCCTTCTATTTAGTTGCAGCAAGCATTATGAAACTGAAGCCTAACCCCTGCCCCCTGACAGTATGCAATACAAAGCTGTGAAATCCACCCTGCTTCTTCAAATATACCCAAACTGCCAACAATTTCGACACCAACATTACAGAGAAGATTAAATCCAGAGTCCTCCTTTTCTTCACAGCATCCACTTTAATTTTCTTCTGTGAAGGTGGGGCATTAACAACAGAAAGAGACATCTCACACATCGTCCGCCTTGGGGAACGCTTGCTTAGAAACACATACAATTTGACCTCTCAAAGCATCAAAGCAGCTTACTTCATCAGCTATGTGAACATTTCCTGTTTTGCTGTCTCCATTTCACTTTAAAGGAAGCTAAAATTAAGTGAAGCGACTGTCAGGCAAGTGATGATGTTAATACCACTGCATCTTCTCAGCCTATTTCAATTAATACACAAGTACAGTGGGTTCTCCATATATCCTGGTGTTTAAATACAGGACCCACAATGGATACCAAAATCCAGAACAATTCACAGATTTTGGTTGAATTTTGCTCCTCCATCTCCACCAAAATTCAGCCAGCAATGAAGGGACCTAGGCAGTCACATCTTTGGCCTATGCCCTGTTCAGATATCAGCCAGCACATCAATGCCTTAAATCAAGAAATATCTACAGAGATATTCGCAGGAAAACCTCAGCAAGTGAGACTCAAAAAGTGGCAGGCTAAAACCCAGAACCTCAATCCATGGCTGATACTGGATGAGAGACTCCTTCCTGGGCACACAGAAGACTGGGCGACTTAGAAGGCGCTGAACAGACTGTGCTCTGGCACCACGAGATGCAGAACCAACCTTCAGAAATGGGGCCACAAAGTACAGTCCACAACATGTGAGTGTGGAGTTGAGCAAACCACAGACCACCGACGACAATGCAACCTGACCCCTGCCACATGCACAATGGAGGACCTTCTTATAGCAACACCAGTGGCACTCCAAGTGGCCAGCTACTGGTCAAAGGACGTTTAGTATAATGCCAAATTTTTACACTTTGTTTGTGTTCTAAAATACATTATAGCTGTACCCATGGTTTGCTTCTGACGCGATAAATAAATATAAAACATTTCTGTTTTGTCTTAAATGTAAAGACACAAGGTGCAAGATAGAGGAACTTCTAGTCAGCCTGTGTTAGATGGGATCACACTACCCCTGAAAACACAGGTTTGCTTTTAGGAGTACTCTTGGATTTGGCTCTGAATCTGAAGACCCAGGTATCAGCAGTGACCAAGACTGCTTTTGCAGAGTTAAAACTAGTGCGCCAAGTGTGCCGTTCCTGGAGAAGCCAGATCTGACCTCGGTGGCATGGACTACTGTAATGTGCTCTACATCGAGCTTAGGAACTTCAGTTGGTCCAAAGAGCAGCAGCCAGACTGCTAACTGGGGCTAGCTCCAGGGAGTGTACAACTCCACTATTTCAACAGCTCCACTGGCTGCCAACATGATTCCGGGCACAATTCAAAGTGCTGGTTTTGACCTGGAGATTATCTGAAGGACTGTATCTTTTTCTATGAACCTGGTAGACATCAACAATCAACTGGGGAGGATATTTTCTCTGGCCAAAACACTCACCCAAGCATATTTGGTGGGAACACGGAAGAAGGCCTTTTCAGTGACTGCTCCTAGACTGTAGAACTGGAGAGACCAGGATAGCTCCATCCCTGTTTGCCTTCTACCAACAGGTAAAGACCTTTCTCTCCCAGAAGACATTTGGAGAAGGGGAAGGAGCACACTGCTGGGGAAGCTGTAGGTGGAATTCAGGGAAAGAGGGGATTGCGAGTTTTAAATGCAATTTTAAAGTGTATTTATTATATTTCATTTTCACCTAAATCCACATGGTGCTATTTAATTGTTTTTAATTTTTTTGTATCTGCTTTGTTTTAAATTGTGACTAAATCATGTGATCATTACTCACCTTGAGTCCCCACAGGGAAAAAGATGGTGTTTAAATAAAACAAAAATAAATAAATATAAACATTTGGAAAGGATTTTCTGTACAGATACTGAAAGATCACTATAAACCATTGTTTCCCATATGTTTAAAGATAATTTGAAAGGATTTAAAGATAAAACAGTTACAATCCCTCCTATTTCTGTGCCTCTTTTCAGCCACAGTACACTGCTGTTTCACTGCCAAGTTTCTTCCTTCATTTTGTGATACTAACCAATAAAAATCATGGAATGAAGCTGAAAGCAATATGACACCATCGATGGCAATAAGCAAGGGTCTTCCACTTCACTGCCTGAAGGAAAGGAGATCAGATGCAGTCGTGATTCTTTATGTCTTGCTACTCTGTGTTGTGCTTAATTATACATTGGCAAGACTTTTGCACCAATCCACTAGTCATCCATAAACAAACATGATGCAGTTTGGGAAAACAGTGAATGGAAAGACACATTTGGATGCATGCAAAATTGTGGATGTCAACCATCTGGATGTGTACTTTGATACACATTTGAATGTGCTGCTTTATCCACTTTCAGCCACATGACAATTACACATAAGACTAGGCAAATGACAAAACATATGTTACTCTACTTGTTTCAACCATGAAAATGTATTCTCTCTTTTCCTGTTTTTGCTTTTGTTGATATAAAAGTGACATTTGATTTCATCCCTAGGAAATGCCTGTGGACGAAGATACCAACTTAGTTAAATTGCAATCTGAAGCTGTACTCAGAGACGTCCCTTAAAATCAAAGTAGGCTGAGATAGAAACTCTCCTTGATGTCAACACTACTATTGTATTATCTCATGCTCAGGTAAAATTACATAGATGGTTGAAGCAATTTAGGTAAAATTTTTCCTGACATTAAGTCCAGACATGTCTGACTCTGGGGGTTGGTGCCCATCTCCATTTCTAAGCCAAAGAACTGGTGTTGTCCATAAACACCTCCAAGATCATGTGGCCAGCATGACTGCATGGAGTGCTGTTACCTTCCCGTCAGAGCAGTATCTATCGATCTACTCACAGTTTAATATTTTAAACTGCTGGGTTGGCAGGAGCTGGGGCTAACAGCGGGAGCTCACGCCACTCCCAGATTCAAACCTGCAACCTTTCAATTAGCAAGTTCAGCAGCTCAGTGGTTTAACCCACTGTGCCACCCGTGGCAGTTTAGTTACTACCAAAATAAACAGCTCTATAAATTATAGAAAGCCCAAGGTACTGATATTTAGCAAATCTAAGCAAGTTTAGAACAGAAATGTGTATATAGGCAATTTAGAACAAGTCTCTTTCTTTAAAATCTTGGGGTTATATTCCAACAAGCAGAGACTTGGTCTCTCTAAATGTGCGCTAATGCTTTGCTGGTTTGACAATATTCTCAATGGTTTACTGTGTTTTCATCAGACTAAAAGGGACAAGCTTGTGTAATCGGCTTTAGAATTATACAGTCCTTGGATGCTGCCACAATAGTTAAATTGGGCTGGGGGCCAAATTAAATCCAATAGAAAGAGCTCAAAATACATTCTTGCATAGTCTTCTATCTGTCCCAGTTCCCACTAAAATGTCAGTGACTCACACCAAACAGGGACTAATGTTGTTAAAAACCAAAGCTCTTAAGCTTGCGCGGTTCTATTGGTTAAAGGAGATATTTAAGCAGACACTGGAATTTATATTGTCTACAGTGAAGGAAATGGCTCCTACCGCTTGAAACAAAAGATCCTTTTTATTCTTGTCTGATATAGGAAGCTGCTTGTGAAACAAATCATATGTGCATTGCCCCCCCCCCCTTTAAATCTTCCAAAACATATGACTGAATTACCCTCCACTAAAATGAGTTTGGCTTTTGCATAAGTTCTTCCTCCAGGAGATTGAATTCAATCTCCTCCAGGAGACTGAATGATAACCAGGACATCCTGGTTATCCTTACCAAAATTAAACTTTGTTTTTGGAACTTCTTAACTGTGGAAGCTTATGCTCATTTTGGTTCAGAGTGTGGTGACTGCTTTGATATTAAAGAAAGCAATATCTCCTTGTTGCTGATGAATGAGAATCCTTTAGAAAGCTATACTAATATTAATCTATGTTAATAAAAATGTAACTTTTGTTTGTGGGATTAATATAACTCAAAAACCACTGGATGAATTGACACCAAATTTGGGCACAGTACACATATCAGGCCAACGAGTGACCATCACTCATAAAAACACTGAAAAACACAGCAGACTGCCTTCAGGTGGATATCATTGCCCACTGAAGATTTGCACAAAGGCTCTATTATTTGGATAGCTTATTAATGGCCAGTGACATGATTATTAAAGATAACACATTACCAAAATCACAAACAAGCACTGATCCAGAGTTGTTGTTGATTACTCATTTAGTCGCTTCTGACTCTTCATGATTTCATGGACAAGCCCATGCCAGAGCTCCCTGTTGGCTGTCACTACCCCCAGCTCCTTCAGAGTCAAGCCAGTCACATCAAGGATACCATCCATCCATCTTGCCCTTGGTCAACCCCTCTTCCTTTTAACTTCCATTTTCCCCAACATCATTGTCTTCCCTAAGCTTTCCTGTCTTCTCATTATGTGTCCAAAGTGCTTCATCTTTGCCTCCAGCAAATGATCGCTGCCTTGTCGCAGCACTAGAGCTTGAGTACCTCAATGATGCCACGAGCGAAACCGTGAAGGGACATCCAAGATGGGACGGTCATGGCAGAGAGGTCAGACCAAACACGATCTCTAGAGAAGGTAATGGCAATCCACCTCAGTATTCTTGCCAAAAAACCTAAATGGATCAGTACAACCAGAAATATGTCGGTATGCCACCGGAAGATGGGACTCCCTGATCTGGAGTAAATAACAATATATTCCAAAGTATTGACAAGACTTTGTTAAGCCTAGATTTAAGAGTAAGGACTAAACAGAAAAAGGAATGTATGAAAAAGATATTGGAGTCTTCATGGACAACCAGTTAAACATGAGCTACCAATGTGAGCGGCAGCTAAAAAAGCCAATGTGATTTTTGGCCTGCATAAATAGGAGTATAGTGTCTAGATCCACGGAAGTCATGCTACCTGTCTATTCTGCTTTGGTCAGTCCACACATGGAATACTGTATCCAATTCTGGGCACCATAATTGAAGCGAGATGTTGACTCTAAGCTGGAATGTGCCCAGAGGAGGGTGACTAAAATGATCAAGGATCTGGAGAACAAGCCCTATGAGGAGCAGCTTAAAGAGCTAGGCATGTTTCTCCTGCGGAAGAGAAGGCTGAGAGGAGACATGATGAGGGACATGTATTAATAGGTGAGGGGAAGTCATAGGGAGGAGCGAGCAAGCTTGTTTTCTACTGCCCTGGAGACTAGGACGTGGAACAATGGCTTCAAACCACAGGAAAAAAGATTCCAGCTGAACATTAGGAAGAACATTAGTGGAACTCTCTGCCCCACACTGAGGTGGAGGCTCTTCTGCAGGCTTTTAAGCAGAGGCTGGATGGCCATCTATTGGGGGTACTTTGAATGTGATTTTTCTGCTTCCTACCAGGGGGTTGGACTGGATGGCTTCCAACTCAATGATTTTATGATTCTATAAAAAACAAATGTCAAGTACAAGAGTGAGATCAATGGAAATACCCACTATGCTAGGAAAGAAGAACATATGATTGAGAAAAACATTGAGAATTCTATGCCAACTTACAGAAATGTCAACTCTAAGCATTATACTCAGATTTTCTTTAAAAAAAGATGAAAACATTTTCCGCATTCCATCGTTGTGTGTCAAAATATTAATGGAAAAATGTAATTTTGGGGCAACAAGCAGTAATAGGATTCATGTAGACTACGGGGGCAAAGATTCATCTCAGCTTCTCAAATTGTCTGATATCATCAGCTCGCTTAAAAACCTGTCAGTTCTACGCATTTCTACACTTCAAATGGGTTATTTTTCTACCATTACACTTTTTTTGTGTGTGTTGCATATTGCTCACGTTACAGTTCTAGCGAGAAAGCAGTCTACCCAGGACAATAACTTGACATTTACAAAAATTGCCTTTCATTCACTCAACTCTAGCATTTAAGTGCTTCTGAGCAAGTAAATAACAGAAATTGTGTTAATGACTTATTTCAATAGCAATGATTCAAAGTAATTGCATGCGTTTTAGCTACAGAAAACTGCCATATTGCTTCTTTTAAAATGTTACCAAAATGCTAATGTAAAAAACACACTGCCAGCTTCAAACTGGAAAAATTGCTCTCAACACACACACATCCCCCCGCCTGTGATATCTCACCCCCCCCCCCCGGTAAAATGTGTATAGTATAATATTATTCTTTGCAAAAGCTTGAGGGCAATTAATCCCTTCTCTGTGTATACATTATCTCTTGGAATACAAGAAGTCTTGTTTATTTTTATTAAAATGCAAACACTTTGTGCCTAGTGTTTCGAACATATAGTAAACAGTTTATGCGTGCTGTAAATGTTTCAACAGATACCAGACCAATTCCAGAAACCAAAACAGTAAATGGTACAACAAAAACATAAAAGACAGTAAGATGTGAGAGCTAGGATCATTTAGATGCAATAAATGTAAACACGTAGCCATCTATGGAGATGCGATACACCAACTTTGGGGAGTGAGATATGGTCTTCTTCAGGTGGAACATTCCTTATCCAGTACTCTAAAATCTGAAATTGAGATATTGACATCTTTGCTTTCTGATGGTTCACTGGACACAGAATCTATTTAACGTCCAAAATTGGGTAAGTAAAACATGTGATAATGTAAAATAAACCACGTGTATTTCACATTTGATCAGCCCACACACTGTCTTGCCAGAGAAAGAAAATATGCCACGCAGGTGAACAGTAGAGAACAAGTAGTTTACTCTTCATAGTTCAGAACAACATATGTACAATATGATCAGCTGCATCAAGTCACATAACGTCCTTTTATGAGATATTTAAAATAGTCTTTTTTTTGTCCATGTGGATAAACTCCTTCAGCAGCTCCTTTTTTTGTCAGAAGCAACTTGAGAAACTGCAAGTCGCTTCTGATGTGAGAGAATAGGCCGTCTGCAAGGACGTTGCCCAGAAGACGTCCAGATGTTTTGATGTTTTACCATCCTTGTGGGAGGCTTCACTCATGTCACTCCATGGGGAACTCCTTAAGCAAGAGTACACTCCAAACTCTGTCTCTCTCTGCTTCTCTCTCCTTCTCCCTCTAAGCAGCTGCATAGCTCAAGCCTGAACAAAAATGTAACAGTATCCAAAAGTCCCAGACTCAGCATGTTCCCTGAGCATTGCCCAATCAATCAGCTTCATGCTTCTTATTTTACAGTTGACACACACGCATTAACTGATTCCTTACACATGCCAGCAAAATATAATGTATAGAGTTATATAAAATGAAACATGTTTATCAAGCGTAAATTAATTTTGTGTTGAGACTTGGGTCCCATCACTAAGCCGCTCCGAGCTCCAGGGGAGTGGCGGCATATAAGTTTGAATAATAAATAAATAAATAAATAAATAAGTTATCCCATTATGCATGTACAGACCAATATTTATATTCCAAAATCTGGGGGGGGGGGGGGGGGGTCCAAAATACTTCTGGTCCCAAGCATTTTGGATAAAGAATACTCAACCTGTATTTTATTTCACTCATGCCCTTCCTCTATGATGAGTCTTTTGTGTTGCCCTGTTACCATCTCTCTTTCTTGCTGGTAGAAAGAACTGGCATCAGAAAAGAAAGACTACATAGAGGGAAAGTTACAAGAGAAATTGCCAGGCTGTGGTTCTCACGGAAGCCTCAGGAGAACAGCCAAGAGACCAGAGATCAAACAGAAAGTCAAAAAACTCCAGATTAGAACCAGAAAGGCAACGTGATCCCAAAGTATGCAAAACAGGAAGCTGCCAAAGCGGTCAAGCAAAACAATTTCCTTCTTTGCTTCTAATCTGATTACAAAAACAAAACAAAAAAACAAAATTGGGCATCAGCTACTGGTATCCATGCACAATGCTGATAATTACTGCCTGCCCAGAAGCAAATCTGGTTGCCTCCGCAACAAGGATCTGCAGTCAGAAATGTCAGTAGACACAAACACTTCCACATACACATAGCAACTTCTTATGTAACACTATTTAAAATGGATGCTCAACTGGGATGACAAGAGGCATGGTTAAGGTCAACAGCACATTGTTGCTAAAGGATAGATCACACTGTTCTAAACATGCAGCTGCAACGCAACCAGGGTTTCAAATGGAGCGCCTTTCAGGATAGCATATGATCAGCTACTAACAGTTGGATACTATGCCACCTACATTGCATCAAGTGATCTAACTCTTCATTTCTTTTACTGTAAACTATAAGTCTTGTACCCACAGAACTGGTACTCAAATTCATCTACCAGCATGCAGCAAAGTAGATCCTCTTTAGGGCTCCTTCTACACTGCCTTATAGCCCAAGGTCTGATCCCGGATTATCTTTTTATCCCAGATTATATGGCAGTGGAGACTCACATAAACCAGTTAAAATCAGATTATCTGGGATCAGATCCTGGGATATAGGGCAGTGTAATTCCAGCCTAGGAATCTTTTAGGTCCTTCAGGCGATTCTATGGTCTATCAGAGTCACCATGAGGACCTAACACTCTTAGGCCTCTTCTACCCTGCTAGATGATCCAGATAATCAAAGAAGAAAACCCACATTATTTGATTTCAACTAGATTATTTTAGGGCCCATCCAGACAGGGCCTTTATTGCGGGAACAGACAACATTCTGGACAATCCCACATTAATTCGCTACAAACTAGGAAAACCCTGGTTTGTCATGAATTAATTTGATGGCGCGGAAGAAATACACTATTTCCGTTGTGTGGACTACAGTCCAGACACCATTCCCACAGTTTACCGGGCTAAGTAAGCCTAGTACGGTGGGAATACCCACCCCTCCCCCCAAGCCCCTAGATCCCTTAGAAAACTAAGAAAAACGTGCCAGGAGAGCGGGGGTAGAGGAGGAGGGAGGAAAATCCCCCTCCCCCCATTTTCCTGGCATGTCATTTCTATGCACCAGGGGCTTCTAATGGAGCCTATGTAAGTTTTTCTTAGTTTTCTAAGTGATCTTGAAGGAGCTAGGGCTGGTGATGGCCAACAGGGAGCTCTGGCGTGGGCTGGTCCATGAGGTCACGAAGAGTCGGAAGCGACTGAATAAATAAACAACAAACGAAGGGATCTAGGGGCTTGGGAGGAGGGCCTCCACATGTTTTCTTGGGCTAGTCCCGAGAACACGTGAGGACAACCCACCCCAGAAAGCGCGTGCTTTCTGGGGTTGTTGCAGACAGCTCCCCAAAATCATCTGCATTTTTTAACGTGGATGCTTTTGGGATAAAGGGCTGTCTGGAACTGCCCTTAGTCTATACTGCCATATAATCTAGTTCAAAGCAGACAGTGTGGATTTTATATGGCAGTGTAGACTAGGCCTTAGAGAAAATATCTCTCTAGTACTATCCTAGACCTCCTAGGCAAATCTATGGTAAATGCTGGCAGAAGTTGCTTATTTAAAGAGAATTCACTATTTTTCAGTTTCCTGTTTCCACAGTAAATTCAGGAATGTGGATACAGGGGTCATACTGTATATACAAAAACATGATATACTAGAAGAAGAATAAAATTTTATATAGTGGCTGACAAAGAATATCTTATGTGGACTCAAACAATGATGGATCTGGACCAAACTTGGCACAAATATTCCATATGCCCAAACATGAACACAGATGGAGTTTGGGGAAAATAGACCTTGACATTTGGGAGTTGTAGTTACTGGGATTTATAGTTCATGTACAATCAAAGAGCATTCTGAACCCCACCAATGACAGAATTGGACAAACTTCCCACAAAGAACCCCCATGACCAACAGAAAATACTTAAGGCCATCCAGTCCAACTCCCTTCATCAGGGCAAGAAAACATAATCAAACCCTCCTGACAAAGAGCCATCCAGCCATAGATATAGATAGATATGATTCACACAGAGAGAGATATAGTATCATAGATTTGAAAAGGTCTCTAAAGAAGGACAATTATATGTTGCATGTTCCAGAAAAGGCAAACCAGACAATATTCACATCGACATTGACAAAGAAACGAGTGACCATCACTCATAAAAACACTGAAAAACAGCTAGTATCATACAAAAACCGATTGGCACAACCTGGGGATCACAACCAGATACAGTGAAGACATCTCCCTTGTGTTTCGCTACTCTGCTGCTGAGTACACATGCCCAGTGTGGAATGCATCTCACCACGTTAAAACAGTGGATATGGCTCTTAATGAGACATGCTGCATTATCACAGGATGTCTACATCCTATACCACTGGAGAAATCATACTGTTTAGCCAGTATTGCACCACCTGAAATCCGCCGGGAAGTAGCAATCAACAATGAATGGACCAAGGCTTTGACATCTTCGGTCCATCCTCTGTTTGGATATCAGCCAGCACGCCAAAGCCTTACATCAAGCAATAGTTTTCTAAGATCTACAGAGATACTCGCTAGGAACACCTCAGCAAGCGAGAGTCCAAAAGTGGTAGGCTAAAACCTGGAACCTCAAGCCATGGCTGATACCAGATGAGAGTCTCCCTCCTGGGCACACAGAAGACTGGGCGACTTGGAAGGTGGTGAACAGACTGTGCTCTGGTACCACGAGATGAAGAGCCAACCTTAAGAAATGGGGCCACAAAATGGAGTCCACGACATGCGAGTGTGTAGAAAAGCAAACCACAGACCGCCTATTACAATGTAGTCTGAGACCTGCCACAAGCACAATAGAGGACCTCCTTATAGCAACACCAGAGGCACTCCAAGTGGTCAGCTTCTGGTTAAAGGACATTTAACATAATGCCAAGTTTTTTAACTTTGTGTTGTTTTTTTTTAAATGCATTACAACTGTACCCTTGGTTTGCTTCTGATACGATAAACAAATAACTTGATGAAATGAATTCCAAGTGCAAAAGTAGTTTTTACTTACAGGAGAGGAGACAAGTCATTGCCAAATATTGCACTTCGCTGTAGGTTCAGGCATAAGGAAACTACTGCAGCTTCTCCTTGCTTACCTGTTGTCTCTCATTGGTAATATTTGCGATTTAAATCACATTCCAATTTTGCTTAGCCAAACACATCCCAATTTCCATCTGTGAAATGTTAGAGTGTTTTTGCTTTTTCACCAGACTGACAACTACACAACTAATTTTTCCAAGAAAAAGGAGATACAAATTTTGGTTTGATTACTCCTTGTGTTGTAAATAGGACAAAAGCAAACAAAATGTTATCCTTGTTACAAGATGGCAAGGAGGGGAGTTGTCAGTTCCAGAGAGAGTTTGCATATTTTCATTACCTATTTCATGTATTTCTGTGTATGTACAAAATGTAAACTGTGGTAAACGTTGCTTTGTTGCATGGTGCAGAAGCACTGTATGAGTTGTTTGCATCTTTTGATCAATCAGCCTGTCCTTTTTTTCTGCCTGCTACGCTTGTAAACTTGGCTACACAAAGGGAAGAGATCTTAGTTCTTCTTGTGGAAATGAGATGATAAAATATGATATTTGCTTTGTGCTGGAGACAAGAATTTTCTATAGTGTGGTGGGCAAGTATCACGACATGTTTTGTTTGTGTGTTTGTTTGTCAGGAGCAACTTGAGAAACTGTTTCTGGTGTGAGATAATTGGCCATCTGCAAGGGCATTGTCCAGAAGATGTCCGGATGTTTGATGTTTTGCCATCCTTGTGGGAGATTTCTCTCATGTCCCTGCATAGGGAGCTGGAGCTGACAGAGGGAGCTCAACCTGCTCTCCCCGGATTCAAACCGCTGACCTGTCAGATAGCAACCCATTCTGCCACCGGTGGCTCTGTCTTTCCATGTTGCGGCTGAATGTTTGCCAGGCCATAGTAGTCTGACTCCACCTTCTGCCTTTCTGATAGGGTTTCCAAATATCAGAGCCTAGCCCAGAGTTTCTAGTTTTTGTGGATCAGCTCCAAATTCTCCAGCTGCGAGGAACTCATTTCCACGCAAGAAGAAATCTTGAAAGAGTTTACAAAGTTTAATTGGCCGAATGCTTCAAGAAAATCTCCAGGAGCTGTATGAATTTACTTAATTAGCTCCCTCTTTTCTTCACAAGCATTGTGATGCCAGGACTTACCCTCCATTCTACTCTGCATCCGCCTTCTCGCTGGAAGCAAGGCGGCTAGATTATATAAATGGAATAAGGAATAGAAAAGAAACAATTCCTGTCCTTAAATTCTAAACAGGAATGTGTATATGCAGTATTTGAATGACAAGCTATAAACATTTATGAGTGGTCCCTAATGAATAACATGAATGACATAATCAGGAGCCATTTCTATGTCTCATGTGGCTCAGAAATCTCAGGACTTCAGAAAATCTTGAACAGGCAATTAGGAAAAACGGGGAGATTTATGATCACTCTGAGGCCCCTTCCACACAGCTGAATAAAATCCAACATTATTAGCATTGAACTGGAATATATGGCAGTGTGGACTCAGATAACCCAGTTCAAAGCAGATATTGTGGGATTTTCTGCCTTGATATTCTGGGTTATATGGCTATGTGGAAGAGCCCTGAGATATTTACACCAACTTTTTTTTTTAAAAAAAAATGGCATTATTCTGGAGGAGAGGATTCTGGTTGAGGGATCCTGTCTTCCACACTTCATAGCTATAGCTGTTAAATGGAATTCTGGAAATGTTTCACCTAGTGATAAAGGTGAAACTGAATTATATGAATCTACACTAACCATATAATGAAGTTTGAAACTACATTGCATGGCAGTGTAGATGAGGTCACAGAGAACCATAGCCTGGCAGTATAACTATGACTGGATCTACACTGCCCTATATCCTAGGATCTGATCCTAGATTATCTGCTTTAAACTGGAGTATATGAGTCCTCATTGCCAAATAATCTGGGATAAGGATCAAATCCTGGGATATACTAAAGGTAAAAGTTTCCCCTTGACATTAAGTCTAGTTGAGCCCGAGTCTGGGGAGTGGTTGTCTTCTCCATTCTAAGCCGAAGAGCCAGCATTGTTCGTAGATATCTCCAAGGTCATGTGGCTAGCATGACTGCATGGAGCGTCGTTACCTTCTCGCTGAAGCGTTATCGACTTATCTACTCATATTTGCATGTTTTCAAACTGCTAGGCTGGCAGAAGCTGGAGCTAACAAGGGGAGCTCGCCTCGTCCCATGGATTCTAACTGTTGACCTTCCAGTCAGCAAGTTCTGCAGCTTAGCAGTTTAACCTGCTGTGGCATTGCAGGCCCTGGAAAACAGCGCAGTGTAAATCCAGCCTAAGATGGAGGAGTTAAATACTGATGATCCTCCAGTATTGGCAATCTATACAAGGGGTAGATATGAATTATGGAGCCCCTGTAGTGCAGTGGGTTAAACTGCTGAGCTGCTGAATTTGCTGACCGAAAGGTTGGTGGTTCAAATCCAGGGAGGGGGGTCAGCTCCCGCTGTTAGCCCTAGCTTCTGCCAACCTAGCAGTTCAAAAACATGCAATTGTGAGATCAATAAGTACCGCTCAGGCAGGAAGGTAACAGTGCTCCATACAGTCATGCTCATGACCTTGGAGGTGTCTACGGACAACGCCGGCTCTTCGGCTTAGAAATGGAGATGAGCACCCCCTCCCCCCCAGAGTTGGACATAACTAGACTTAATGACAAAGGGAAACCTTTACCTTTACCTTATGAATTGTGTGGCTGCCCAAATATTGTTAGACTAAAGTGCCCAGCAGCCCTAGCCAACATTTACAATGGTGAAGGATGCTGGGAGAGTCAACCCAACAATAGCTGGAGGGTCATACAATTCCCATTCCCAAGATGGGTATTCAACAACACTAGCGTGTCGTAATAGTTATAACACTGACTGGATCTTAGGAGATCAAAGTTCATGCCCCCCACTCAGCCAGATAATCCATTGGGTAATCTTGGGTTAGTCACTCTCTCCCATCTTAATCTACTTAACAAGGTTTATGAAAGGATTAAATGGAGAGAATGAGAGCCTTGTGTGTACTTGAGCCCACTGAAGGAAAAGCAATCTATAAATATAAGCAGATGATTACACTTTAACACACATTACCTTGAGCCTATCGAAAGAAAGGCGAGACATTAATATGACAAATAAATAATGAATAGCATTCATAATCAAGGACTACAATCTAGCATGCCAATATGCCAGCTCATTTAACTGTGCAGCAAGCTGCAATCAAGTCTCAAGTTCATATAGAGAAGTGGTTCTCAACCTGTGGGTCCCCAAATGTTTTGGCCTTCGAGTGCCAGAAATCCTAACAGCTGGCATTTCTGGGAGTTATAGGCCAAAACACCTGGGGACCCACAGGTTGAGAGCCACTGATATAGATCAGATCCCAAATTTGGGGGGGGGGGGGTAGGGTCTTCTTTCATCTACCTGCAATTATTTGAGCTCTTCAAATGTAAGGCAGACCTAGTCAACATGTCAATATTGACATGTCAAGAAACAGTAGAACATAACCAGTTCCTCATTATCACAGCAAAATAACCCCCCTCCCTTACTCCAAAAAATACTCAGATAAAGGGGACGGAGTACTGAAGAAAGATTTTAAAAAGTGGTAGGCAATGGCTTCTGTGTCAAGAATGTAGTAACATCTTAAAGCCCCATCTCAAAAAATAGTCTCAGCACTTGAGAAACCCCTCTAAATTCTGGAATAAAACTCAGAGCAGATTGATTGTACTCCTGATATGGAAGCCATCAGCCATCGGTGTACACCAGGGGTCCTCAAACTAAGGCCCGAGGGTCAGATACAACCCTCCAAGGTCATTTACCTGGCCCTCACTCAGGGTCAACCTAAGTTTGAAACGACTTGAAAGCACACAACAACAACAACAACAATCCTAGCTCATCAGCAAATAGCAAGCTCACACTTCCCATAAGGTTATATTTGTTAAAATTGTTATTCGTTTTAATTATTGTATTGTTTTTAAGTGGTTTTTTTTTGCATTACAAATAAGATATGTGCAGTGTGGGATTCATTCATGTTTTTTTCAAATTATAATCTGGCCCTCTGTTTAAAAAGTTTGAGGACCCCTGGTGTATACTGGTGTATACGGTATTCTGAGTCCAGCCACTGGTTTGTCTAGCTCGATTCTCTGAATTGCTGGTTTGCTAGCAGCTCTCCTATTACAGAAAGGGGTTTCTCCTGCCCTACTTGGAAATACCATTATGATATAGTTGTCTGAGTGTTGAATTAGGATTCTAGGACAAGGCTTCTTAAACTTTTACCACTTGTGACACTTTATTGCCTGATAAATGTTTTCACCAACCCAAGCATATATAATATAAAATAGGTATGAAATCAAACATTTACTTATAATAAATCAGTATTTGCAAGGCTTGCTAAAGAGGCTGGTTTTCTTTTTTATAAAGTACAGCTGAAGCATTTTCTGTACTGGAAACACGACATGCTACAATGTGTGTGGAATGTGTTTCGCCCATTTCCTTCATTTCTTTCGTGTCTTTCATTTCTTCAGGAAAACAGAACAGGAATGCCCTTCCTGGTACAAAAATCTGGTTGACACAAAAGCAGGCAGGTGTGGGTCCCGGCTCCTGGCCTGCTTTTCGTCATCACAGACTAAGAGGTGCTTGGCTGAAGGCCCTGGCGATGCGGGTGCTCTGGCCCAGCACACCACACATACACACTATGCTGCCAGGGCCTGCAGCCAAGCGCCTCTTACTCTAGAGTAAAAGGTGCTCAGCTACAGGCACTGGCTGGTGCTCCTGCACTCGCCAGGCACACTCTCTTTCCAAGGAGAGAGTGTTTATGTGGCATGCAGGTGCACCCGTGCCTGTCAGTGCTTGTAGTTGAGCACCTCTTACTCTACAGTAAGAGGCGCTCGGCTGCAGACACTGACAGCCACAAGCACTTTCTGGGGCTGCAAGCCACACATGCAATCTGCTTGGAAAGAGTGTGTGTGTGTGGCATGCAGGCCCAGAAGCACCTACACCTACCAGTGCCTGCAGATGAGCACCTCCTCTAGAGTAGACCCATCAGCAGGTAAGAAGTAGCCTCCTTAAAGTACTCACCGGGAAGGAAAGCCTGGGTTGGAAGCCCCCTCCCCTCCATAATGGGCCAATAAAAAAAAATTGATCTTTTGGTACTGAAGAGTGAAAACAGATATCTGCCCTCCCATTTTCGGGAGGCTCCCAAAAAATCGATCAGGCCCAGACCGAAAGCCAGGACACAAAATGGATCAAGGTTTACCCCAAAAAAACTGTTCATAGACAGTTTTGAGTTTGAGGTGATGTCAATGTCTAGGTGTCATTCAGAAACCTTTTATTGATGCAAAAAAAAAATTGCTGCCCCAAAATTGAACTAAGGAGAACCCATTTGGGACCCACACAATGTTCTAGGACAGTGGTTGTCAACCATTCGTGCTTCAGGTGTTTTGGACTTCAACTCCCAGAAATCCCAGCCATCTTGCCAGCTGTCTGGGATTGTGGGAACTGAAGTCCAAAACACTTGGAGGACCAAAGATTGAGAACCACTGCTCTAGGAGATGAGAGTTCAAATCCTCACTCAGTCATGAAAACTCACTGGGTGACCTCGAGCAAGTCACTCTCTCAGCCTTAAAACCAGGCAATGACAAACCTGAACACACTAGTTTGGGGTCATCATAAACCCGAAGACACACAACTTAGAAATGCCATGGATTGAACCTAAGGCCTTTCCACTGAGCTATAGCCCCTTAGCTGGAGGGTTCTGCCCCACTTGCCTAGCATAATGAATAAAGCTACTATATAAAGCACCAAGATGTTATTTGGATAGTAAATGTATACATCGAATTACTAACCACCTCAATATCTAATCTATTTGCAAATCCCCAAACCTTTTAATTATCTGTTGCTTTCCAAAACATTAACTTGGATTATGATCTTCGTTCCCCAATTGAACAGTGCTGTTGCTGGTTTACTTGTCACCCATTCACAATGCAAATCAAATATATAAATTTTCTCTGTTTTACTAGTGAAAAGAGTATGGAATGTTTTATGCTTCAATAAAAAAAATCTTATGTTCTGTATCTCTGGATTGTTTTTATTTTTAGAAGGGCATATAATGCCACAATCATGCTACTATTAAAAGCTGTACTTTGTGTGCCAATTCAGTGACATTATAATCACCAAGATAAATGATTGACAATGCAAAATGTATGCTCATCTCCATTTCAGGCTCCTGCAATCCAAGCTGCCACCAATTGTCATCACACAATACCAGTGTTCAATCACAACTATGGTTTATTCACGGAAACAATATAAAAATTGATGCACACAGTAAGACAGCTGTAACTGCAGAACCCATATCCACAGTTTCACTTACCTGTACCTAGCAAAAAAAATGGCATCGCCAAGAATCTGCTAGACCTTGCTCCTGACACTTCTATGGTATGCTTTCCCCAGAGGATCCTGCAACACAACTCTATAGTTTGCTGGAACCAAAGGAAGCTAATTTAATAATATATTGTCAGTTCTGGAGTTTCTGCAGAACTGATAGTTTCTGCAGAACATATTTCTTGCAGAAACAGGAGTATTACTGTATATCTTTGTGTTCAGATGGAGGCTGAATCTATCACCCACCCTTATTCCTGTGTTTCACAAAATTCACATCACCACTAGAACCACATGATAGTCCGCAGGCCAAGGAAATGCTGGTGCCTGATACAAAACAACTACAGTCATCTCTTGGTCACCCAAGTCAAGGTACATACTGTCTAAAGCCAGTCAACCTATTTTGACTCTCACAAGTATTTCTCCTTGTCCCTGATAGTAATAAAGAATCCCCACAACTTTAAGAACTAGCATTTTCCTATCAATTCATGATAACCAATATATGTTGTTTGAGGCAGCTACCTCACTCTGAGCGGATCTACATGAACCACTTATCCCAAGGTAGTTCCAGCACTGTGAATGCCAGATTAGCCTCCGGATAGTTGAGATAAGTGGTCCTCAACCTGTTGGTCCCCACGTGTTGTGGTCTACTACACCCAGAATTCCCTGTCAGTTTACCAGTTGTTAGGTTTTCAGGGAGTTGAAGGCCAAAACATCTGGGGACCCACAGATTAAGAACCACTGGTTTAGATTGTCGCTTCCCCAGTCACTGCAGAGGCTGGAGGAAGTCCTGACTGTCCAGAGACTCCAAACCTGGTTCAACACCACCAGATGGCCTTCTTTACTATCCTCTCCCTTCTCCCTTGTCACGGTGGCCAGTGGATGTGACATGGATTGTGCTGGTTGCTCATTGCCTGGAATGATGTTGGCCATAATGCTGAAGTGACAAAGGAGAGAAGGGGGGAAAGGAGGAATTGGCCCCTCCTCTCTTCCCTTCCTTCTCAAATTGCTTCATTGTTCCAACCAGCATAATTCCAGGCAACGAGCAGCTGGCACAACCCATGCTGGCCACTGTGACAAATTTGGTTTGCTTCAGATTCTTGGGGGGGGGGGGGGGGGAATCAAAGCTATCTTTGATCTCCCTCGTTGATCTCTCGGGCTCTAAGACCTGCTGGAGAGGCGCTCCTCTCGATTCCACCACTATCACAAGCATGGTAGGTGGAGGACAAGGGAGAGGGACTTCTCGGGGGTTGGCCCCTCATCTTTGTAACACCCTGGCCAGGGAGATTAGGCAAGCTCCCAGTCTGTCTGCCTTTTGTAGGGAGTTGAAAACCTGGATGTTCCAGCTAGCTTTTGAGAACAATTAGTCCCTAGTCATATACGCCTATTCCCTAGGCCAGTGGTTCTCAACCTGGGGGTCGGGACCCCTGGGGGGGTCACGAGGGGTTTCAGAGGGATCGCCGAAGACCATCCAAAAACGTAGTACTTTTCTGTTGGTCATAAGGGTTCCATGTGGGAAGTTTGGCCCAATTCTATCATTGGTGGGGAACAGAATGATCTTTTATTGTAGGTGAACTATAAATCCCAGCAACTAAAACTCTCAAATGCCAAGGTCTATTTTCCCCAAACTCCACCAGTGTTAATTTACATTGGGCATGTTGAAAATTCATGGCAAGTTTGATCCAGATCCATCATTGTGTGAGTCCATAGTGCTCTCTGGATGTAGGTGAACTACAACTCCAAAAGTCAAGGTCAATGCCCACCAAACCCTTCCAGTATTTTCTGTTGGTCAAGGGAGTTCTGTGTGGCAAGAGTGGTTCAATTCCATTTTTGGAGTTCATAATGCTCTTTGATTGTAGATAAACTATAAATCTCAGCGACTACTACTCCCAAATGACAACATCAATCCCCTGCCAACCCCACCAGTATTCAAATTGGGACATATCATGTATTTGTGCCAAATTTGGTCCAGTGAATGAAAATACATCCTGCATATCGGATATTTATATTATGATTCATAACAGTAGCAAAATTGTAGTTGTGAAGTAGCAACAAAAATAATATTATGATTAGGGGTCACCACAACATGAGGAATTGTATTAAGGGGTCGCAACATTAGAAAGGATGAGAACCACTGCCCTAGGCCATTAGAAGTACTCTGTTTTGCACTTCATCCACTGCTCCAGCCCTATGGTTTGCTATTTCCACTACCCTTGCCCAGCCCTTATATAGCTTGGCTATGTCAATCTTGGAAATCTGGTTATTGGTTTATGTTAAATATGGTCTGATAGGAGCTCCAATTACATTCTGTTCTATTTTGTCATGTTTAGTGCCTTTTTATTTTGGTTGTTGTATTTTATGATGCTCCTATTTTAATGTGTTTTTTTTTATTTGTTTTTCGGATTGCTCTGATTTTATAGATATATGTCCCACATGTAAGTCGCCCCGAGTCCCTTCGGGGAGATGGTGGCGGGGTATAAAAATAAAGTTACTATTATTATTATAACCCACATATTTGATTAAAATGGCTCAAGGCTGCGTTAAGCAGGTAGAGCCTGTGTTTTCTTAGATCAACTCCATGTTTTGTTTGGCTGTCACAAAGCTCATTTGTATGCTAAGTGATCAGGGTAGATGTGCCCTTTTCTAATTAAAGACTGCCCTTACCTTTTATCCAGAAATATATCTGCCCTTGCAAAAGACAATTTTCATGATGCATCATAAGCTACTGCTGATCAACATAAAATCATGGAGTCACAGAGATGGAAGAGACCTTGTGGGCCATCTAGTCCAGCCCTCTGTCAAGAAGCACGAAAATCGCATGAGGGTCTCCTTGCCATAGTGAATGGAAAAATCTTTCTCCAGATTAAAACAGAGATAAACCAGACAAACCATCGAAAATCAACAGTTCATGCCTATTTACTAGCTGGTATTCTTATGATTAGGCTAAATTATAATGAACCTTGTAAGGTGTAGATAAAGGTTTCCCATTGACATTAAGTCTAGTTGTGTCCAACTCTGTGGGGTGGTACTCAACTCCATTTCTAAGCCGAAGAGCCAGCATTGTCCATAGACACCTCCTAGGTCATGTGGCCAGTATAACTAAATTGAGCACCGTTACCATCCGGCAGATGTAGTTCCTATTGATCTACTCACATTTGCATGTTTTTGAACTGCTAGGTTGGCAGAAGCTGGGGCTAACAGCTAGAGCTCAACCTGCTCCCCAGATTCAAACCGCAGACCTTTTGGTCTGCAAGTTCAGCAGCTCAGTGGTTTAACCCACTTTGCCACCAAGGAACCAATCAGCCCTGTGGCAGACAATTAATGCCAACAGTGGTTTTGACAGGCACAACCTCTGATAAAGCAATAGGACAGGTGTACAACATCAGGTATGCATGTTGAAATTGGTATCATGCAAAACTGAATAAAGGGTTCACCAGAGTTCACAGACAGTTTTGAGTTTGAGATGATCTAAAAATCCAGCATGCCCATACCTATATGAAAGACTTGCTGAAAGTTTCTTTTTGGCATTGTTTCTGTGAATACGTGTTACCTGTTTCACTGGGGAAATTTTCAAAAAGATTGCTGCTAGCAAAAGACAACAAAACAAATCAATCAGAATGGTCCAGGCATTCACATCCACCAATGCTATATTCAAGGAGGGCAATGGAAACAGCAACAAAAAGGGAACCCAAAGTTACCCAATCCAAAATTGCCCATTGACACTACGAATTAGCACTTAGAACAAATTGAACAAATCAGACTACCTTTCCACCATACCTCGATGTGTCCTTCAGCTCACTCACACCTCCTTTAAACAAATGTTGTGATGTTTATTCAAATTTTGACAAAACTGTGTGTTGACAACAAAAACACACCCAAAGCTAGTTTCAATACTTCCTTCTCCTGCTATATCCTGCCCAAATTGGATGTCATTACTTTTTCGGCTGTCAACAGAGAAGGATTTTTGGAGTAGTGTTGGGGGAATATGTTACGGGATGGAGAGTCAGAGGGGGAATTTATCCCTGACTCATGTAGAATTGCCCATTCCTGGTCTATACAGGCTGGCAACAGACTTCAAGGTATCACAAATAAGGCTTTCCCCAGTTCTGCCTGGAAATGCTGAGATATTAACCTGTTGCTCTCTGCATGTATGAGCCACCAACAACCTATCTAGGGGCCCTTCCACACAGCCATATTACCCAGAATATCAAGGTTGATAATCCACAATATCTGCTTAGGACTGGGTTATCTGAGTCCACACTGCCATATAATCCAGTTCAATGTGGATTTTATACAGCTGTGTGGAAGGGGGCTAAGACAAGGCTCCACAGCTACATATATATACCTATTACCACTGGTGTGCTGGCCTACTATCCTATTAAAGCTTCTATGGAAGTAAACACAAATGTTCCCTTTACACCAAACTGAAGGATGTCTGTATGACCCGAAATAACCCATTCCTACATACCAGACTCTCCAGTTCCTGTGTAAAACAATAAAACATTGTAAAGGCAGTAACTGTTATGATTCTGCTCTGTTTTCTCAATCTGTATGACAGCACCTACAAAAGCCACACATTTACTATATTTTTTACTCACACATATGAGTATGAGAACTGTAGGAGAAAAGCCAACATGTGAGTATGAGAACTTAATCATACATTTTGGAAGAAAAATATGCAAAAGAGGAGTGAGTAATTCATTTTCAGCAGCCCACTGTTCATTCCACAGTCATTCCCAGGGATGAAAATTTCCTAAACTGCATCTAATCCAAAATATTAGAAGCCCTTGTTTGAGCACAGTAAGAAAAACCTATACAGAAAACACATACACCACAATCTTTTGCAAGGTCAAACATCTGACCTAAATTATCATATGCGGTCCCACCGACACAAAACATCATCTTAAGTATGCATAATACCAAATGTAAACATGATTATGTTTGGTAGAAGAGCAAATATAACATTTGCTTTTAGTGAGTTAGCTAATCTCAGCACTAGAACACAATATCTAGAAGTATAGTATCCATTCTAGTAGCCCAGTTATCCAGGCATAGTACAGCTGTAGAATAAATTAAGTATGAAGAGGTGCCATATGACCCCTTTATATATGGATTTGACATTCACACTCTAAAAAACATCCCCCCTCCAAAAGTGTGTGCAACCCCAGGTCTTTCACAGCAATTCTATGATATGTTTCGAAGCCCAAGTGTAGTGAAATTATAGGATTCACTATTAAACATAGATTCAGATATCCAAAAAAGGTCTTGGAACATATCCACCACAGTATGATGATTGCATCAGTATTTACTACCATGCTACAGGAATCAAATGCTTCCCAACACTTCTAGCATGCAATGATAATCTATATAAATAAAAATGTAATGTTTGTTTGTGGGATTAACAGAACTCAAAAACCACTGGACGAATTGACACCAAATTTGGACCAACACACCTAACAACCCAACGTATGTCCTTCACTAAAAAAAATCATTTTGTCATTTGGGAGTTGTAGTTGTTGGGATTTACAATCAAAGAGCATTCTGAACCCCACCAACGATGGAATTGAACCAAACTTGGCACACACTTCTCCCATGACCAACAGAAAATACTGGAAGGGTTTGCTGGGCAGTGCCTTTGGTTTTGGAGTTATAGCTCACCTACATCACTGTGGACTCAAACAATGATGGATCTAGACCAAACTCTACACAAATACTCAATATGCCCGAATGTGAACATTGGTAGAGTTTGGGGAAAATAGAATCTTGACATTCAGGAGTTGCAGTTGCTGGGATTTATAGTTCACCTACAATCACAGAACATTCTGAATCCCACCAATGATAGAATTGGGCCAAACCTCCCACACAAAACCCCCATGTGGGCCACAGCAACACATGGCAGGGGACGGCTAGTTCTGAATGTGCAAATATCACCTAATCCATTCTTACTACAATGCAGCTTGAGCCCTGCCACGTGCACAATGGAGGACCTTCTTATAGTGACACTCAACGTGGCCAGCTTCTGGTCAAAGGAAATCTAGTATAATGCCAAGTTTTTAACGTTATTTCTGGTTTTTCTATACATTATAACTGTATTCTCAATTTGCTTCTGACACAATAAATAAATAACCTAATTCACTGCAATGTCTGTGTACTTTCCTCCATATTAACCTTCTGTACCTTCACTGAAATACAATGTGGAAATATATAGAAGAAATCAAGCTCCATAAGATAATATCTCATATTTATCATCAGTGACATGGTTCATTATAAAATCTAAGACCATAAACCAAAAATCATCTTATCTTGTCAGAAGTATGTAATGAAAACAGAACTCAGAAAAACAGTATCTACTCTGGATTACAACTCTTAGTAACAGCCCCCTGTCACTAGCTCTGCTGGCTGAAGGGTTCTGAGAGTTGCAGTCCAAAAAGTAACTTTTCTAAGTTCCGGAAAAAAGAGATAAATCAAGAACTGACTCAGAAAAGGCGCTTATGCTGAAATGAGTTCTAAAGAACAAATAAAATTGATCTGAAAAACATTTAAAGGAACATTAAGAGCTGATTTCTGCTAAGTTTGCATTGGCACATTTGGATGATTTTGTCATATATTACTTATTTGGAAAAGCGTCAAGAATCCATTTCCTCTCTAGACCATTTATCCTGGCACTTTGTTGCTGTGTTGTGTTTCAGGCCTTTTTCCATCCACAGTCTAGTCAGAGAAGCTTGCTGTCTTTACCACAGAATACAGCAGGAAAGGCAAGCAGGATAATGTGAATTGTTGCTGATATATTAGGGAACTGTTTTGCAACAGAAATGTGATAGCTTCAACACAGTAAACTCCTGAGTTGAAATTAATCTGAGTCTCTTTAAAGCAGTGTTTCTCAACCTGGGGGTCGGGAACCCTGGGGGGGGGGTTGCAAGGGGGGTTTGAGAGGGGTCGCCAAAGACCATCAAAAAACACATATTTCTGATGGTCTTAGGAACCCCTTTGGCAGAGAAGGCTGAAGATCTCTCCACCTATCCTTCTCTTCCTTTTTGGAAATAGACAGTGAACCCCCCACCAAAAGCCCTCCGGCTGCTGCGATTGGCCAGCTCAGCCAAGGTGAGGGCTGTTTCTGAGACTCCAAGCAAGCAGAGTAGAGCAGGCATGCTCTCCCATAAATCATTATCAATTCCTCCCAAATCCCTCCAGTATTTTCTGTTGGTTATGGGGGTTCTGTGTGGGAAATTTGACCCAATGCTCTTTCATTGTAGGTGAACTATACATCCAAGCATCTTGTTATTGTTCATTCATTCAGTCATCTCCGACTCTTCGTGACCTCATGGACCAGCCCATGCCAGAGCTCCCTGTCAACAGTCACCACCCCCAGCTCTTTCAAGGTCAGTCCAGTCACTCCAAGCATCTACAACACCCAAATGTCAAGGTATATTTTCCCCCAAACTCCACCAGTGTTCACATTTGGACCTACTGAGTATTCGTGCCAAGTTTGGTCCAGATCCATCATTGTTTGAGTCCAAAGTGCTCTCTGGATGCAGGTGAACTACAACTCCAAAAACTCAAGATCAATGCCCACCAAACCCTTCCAGTATTGTCTGTTGATTGTGAAAGTTCTGTGTGCCAAGTTTGGTTCAATTTCATCGTTGGTGGAGTTTAGAATGTTCTTTGATTGTAGGTGAACTATAATACCCAGCAACTACAACTCCCAAATGTCAATGTCTATTTTCCTCCAAACTCTACCAGTGTTCACATTTGGGAATATTTAACATTTGTGCGAAGTTTGGTCAAGATCAATCGCTGTTTGAGTTCATAGTGCTCTCTGTATGTAGATAAACTACAACTCTAAAACTCAAAGTCAATATTCACCAAACCCTTCCAGTATTTTCTCTTGCTCGTGTGAGTTATGTGTGCCAAGTTGGTTCAATTCCATTGTTGGTGGAATTCAGAATGCTTTTTGATTGTAGGTGAACTATAATACTCAGCAACTACAACTCCCAAATGACAAAATCAATCCCACCCAACCCCAAGAGTATTCAAATTTGGGCGTATCAGGGGCCTGCCTCTTCAAGGTGCCAAATTTGGTCCAATGAATGAAAATACATCCTGCATAATAGATATTTACATTACAATTCATAGAAGTAGCAAAATTACAGACATGAAGTAGCAACAAAAATAATGTTATGGTTGGGGGTTCACCACAACATGAGGAACTGTATTAAGGGGTCGCAGCATTAGCAAGATTGAGAACCACTTCTTTAGAGCCTAGTGACACTTAAAAATAGACAAGAGTAAATATTTCTGATCCACAAGAAATGCGATTTAAATTTTGAAGCATATACGGTGCATTTTAGTAGGAAGAGCCACAGGGTTTGCTCCAAATAACAATATAAGTGGAAGTGTAGAAATGTGAAGATAGTAACATAACATGAAATTAACACTATGATCTGAGAGCACCAATGAACTCAATGGGATTTACTTCTAACTAGACACTTGAAGCATTGCACAGAGGAGGAAGTTCTTCATTTAGTATGCAAACGGCAGCCAAAGCCCCTTCCCATGGAAAAAAATGGTACAGAATCATTTTATATGCCTTCCAGGTGCTTTCACATAGTAAATTTTAAGGAAGAGAATCAGATCGCCACCTACAGGTATACTTTTCCCTTTGTCCCTTTGCACAAAGTTATTTTTTTAATGGAATACTATAGGAAATATATTTTTCAGTTCAGAACTACAATATACTCCATTCCTACTCAACATGCTCTCTAACAATAGCTCTTTATGCAGAACAAAAGAGAAGTTATTATTTCCCATAAATGCCAATGACACAGGGTTTATCTGCATACACATCACAGCTTAGTGCCTGATGAGTCACAGATTAGTTTATGAAAAAGCATTGCCTTTGAGGTGATGTCATCAAATATTGATGCTCTATCTGTGGCATTTGGTGGTCCATGATGCCTGTTCCACAAATATCATTTGATGTTGTAGTCACTGAATGATGAACAAGCATGTATACAGTCTTACTCAGCTTTTGGATTCAAGAGTGTACAATGGACAAAGCTGACTTCACGACAAGTCAGGGAACTCCTCTGCATTCTCAGAAACAAGCTCCATTATGTTCAGCGGAGCTTACTTTTGAGTAAGTACATTCAACACTGGTTGCAGCACTGAACAGCAATCTTAAACACACAATTAAGCTTCTTTATGGCTGTGCCTCATGAGTAACAACATAATCCACTGTCATTTAGGATCAAATGGTATCAACCTCTTTTTTCCCACTTTTGAAACGCAGAATCAGTCACGCTAACTTATTTGAACAGAAGTTCCACATCTTCATAAACTATTTGAAAGGGATTCACAAGTTCAGTAGAAGAATTATAAATCTACTCACCTGATACAATTGGTGCTAGCCTGAATATGTCTGATAACCTGCTGTTAACTGGTTCATAAGGTGACTCTTCAAGTAAATCATTTCCTAAAGACAACAGAAAGTTTGATTTTTTTCTTTCATGCTTCATTAACTCCCAAAGCCTTAATATACCTAGAACAGTGGTTCTCAACCTGGGGTTCCCAGATGTTTTTGGCCTTCAACTCCCAGAAATCCTAACAGATGGTAAACTGGTTGGGATTTCTGGGAGTTGTAGGCCAAAAACATCTGGGGACCCCAGGTTGAGAACCACTGACCTAGAACCTCCACAATCTAGAACCCACAACAAATATGTCCATTCAACCAACAACTTTTCCCCCAACTCGGACACAACCTCCCTCCCAAGTCTTCATGATCTTGACTATTTTGCATTCCAGCTGGTATTCCAACATAGCTTCAGCAAATCCATCTCCTAACTCAGTGGTTCTCAACCTGTGGGTCCCCAGATGTTTTGACCTTCAAGTCCCAGAAATCCTAACAGCTGGCAAACTGGCTGGGATTTCTGGGAGTTGTAGGCCAAAACACCTGGGGACCCACAGGTTGAGAACCACTCCTCCAGCCAGATGTGATGTTGTTGTTGTGGGAGATTGGCAAATGTCAGGTGATCAGCCCTATCAATAATGTTGGTCACCTGAACAATAAATAATGAGTGACAGGTGTCAGCTATGGTTTTATAATCAGTAGTATCCCAAATTAGTAGTTGTGGAGAGCATTTGGGACAGAAGTATCTCATTCTTCTCTCCCAGCATGAAACGCAATAGAAGTTATAATTCTGCCTTCAAGAAATATGTAGGGAAGGAAAGTTGGCAGGGAAAGTCTAGGAAATAATTCTGTTATACTGTTATACTTGTTCTTTAATTATAATAATTCAGGACTTGTACCAGGGGTGACCAATGAAAACTGAGTCTAACACGCATTTACCAGGGACTATAAAAAGTAAAGTACTCTATTTTAGAAGTGGAGAGAATGTAATATATGGTAGGGGACTATCCAATAATAAGTATAATTTAGTGCGAAAGCTACAGCCAGTAAATCCAAGTCATTAGACTATTCAGTGTTGTCATTGACTAAAGTATTGATTTCAATTAAACACCACAGGTGTGGAAGCCCCAGAGTGGATATTATTGTAAGATATATCAAGCTTGCGAGGACGACAGAACTGAGCCTGAAATTCCCAAACCAAGCAAGAGTCAGAAACCTCTACTCTTTTCAATTGTCCTGCTGCAGGAAGAATCAATGGCCATTTTATCAAATTCTCTGCTCATATTGAGCCTTTCTCATCTGGTCCATTAATATTGCAGGAAGCAGAACGAAAGCCTTCTCTGCTGTGGCTCCCCATCTTTGGAACTCAATACCTGGTGAGATTAGTCAAGCCCCCTCCTTAGCAGACTTCAAGAAAAACTTGAAAAACTGGCTTTTCCAATGTGCCTTTGGAGAGTGACCATTTATTCCACTTCTATTTCCCCCATCTATAGTGTTGCCCCTATGATGCGTTTTCCCCAGCCCTAAACTGAAAGCCTTACCCCACTGTATATCCTTCTTGGGCTCCCCTCGTTTACACATGTTCTATTCCTACCTCACCCAGGGGTTTTATCATATTATAATTTTATCTTGTCCATTTGGCCTGCCCTTCCAGTTTGACTTTCATATTGTGTTAATTTGCTTTATTGTTTTGTTTTGCTACTGTAATTATTTTCTGCTGTACATTTTTTGTTTGCATTGTGTATTTTATTGTGTTGTATTGTTTGTGGGGGGCTTAGCCTCATGTTAGCCGCCCCAAGTCCCCATTGGGGAGATGGTGGCAGAGTATGAATAAATATTATTATTCTTATCTAGATCTAGGGAAGTAATGCTACTCCTCTATTCCGCCTTGGTTGGACCACACCTGGAATATTGTGTCCAATTCTGGGCACCACAATTGAAAAGAGATGTTGACAAGCTTGAATGTGTCCAGAGGAGGGAGACTAAAATGATCAAGGGTCTGGAGAACAAGTCCTATGAGGAGTGGCTTAAGGAACTGGGCATGTTTAGTCTGAAGAAGAGAAGGCTGAGAGGAGACATGATAGCCATGTATAAATATGTGAGAGGAAGTCACAGGGAGGAGGGAGCAAGCTTGTTTTCTGCTTCCCTGGAGACTAGGGCACGGAACAATGGCTTCAAACTACAAGAAAGGATATTCCATCTGAACATGAGGAAGAACTTCCTGACAGTGAGAGCCATTCAGCAGTGGAACTCTCTGCCCTGGAGTGTGGTGTAGGGTCCTTCTTTGGAAGCTTTTAAACAGAGGCTGGGTGGCCATCTGTCAGGGGTGCTTTGAATGCAATATTCCTGCTTCTTGGCAGGGGGTTGGACTGGATGGCCCAACTCTATGATTCTATTATTATTACTATTATTATTGGAAACACAACAAGATGAGTCTACAGCTGGCTGTTGTATTGGATCACACTTCCCAAGTCTCTAGGACTGTGTGATGTATCGGCGAATGATGCGTGCAGATCCCAGTAAGGTGGCCTTCTGCAGCTGGCAGATGGTAATTTTGTCAGTGCCGATTGTGTTTAAGTGCAGGCCAAGGTCTTTAGGCACTGCACCCAGTTGTTGTTGTTGTTATTATTATTATTCCCCTAAGACTCTAGTCCTGTGGAGATATGGTGGCAAACACACAAACATACACAAGTGGAAAGAACACTTATAACTTTCCCAGTCAAGTTTGACATAGAATCATAGAGTTGGAAGAGACCTCATGGGCCATCCAGTCCATCCCCCTGCAAAGAAGCAGGAATATTGCATTCAAAGCACCCCTGACAGATGGCCATCCAGCCTCTGTTTAAAAGCCTCCAAAGGAGCCTCCACCACACTCCAGGGCAGAGAGTTCCACTGCTGAACGGCTCTCACAGTCAGGAAGTTCTTCCTAATGTTCAGATGGAATCTCCTTTCTTGTAGTTTGAAGCCATTGCTCCGTGTCCTAGTCTCCAGGGAAGCAGAAAACAAGCTTGCTCCCTCATCCCTGTGACTTCCTCTCACATATTTATACATGTGGGTAAGGAGTGACCCCTTGTGATCTTGTGAAGTTAGATCCCATTAATAAGCGTGTATGAGGAAGGGGCAGGCAGCGAAAGGGAAAGACCCTAACCAATTTGTCTTGCACTTGCTAACACTCAAACCTTTTGACTTCGGTTTGCAGAGGTCAGCTGAGTCCCCCTGGAGGCAATCTTTTATTCTGCATTTCCCCAACAATAGACAACTGTGGCAGCGGCAGCAATAGCAACAGCTGCTCTGTCTGGGTGGCAGGAAAGGTCCTTAGTTTTGCAACTGCAGAACACAATGCGAATTATGGTGAAAACCGAGGGGCAGCGGAAATCCCATGCTAATTCATGTGTGCAGGGAGGGAGCTTGAAACTCCCCTCCGAAAGGGGCTCGATGACGTACCCTGCAAGCTTTGGTACATGCTCCAGTAAATACGCAGGCAGTTCTTCTCCTTCTTCATGCCTCTCTTGCAGCGGCAATTGTAAAGAGATTTCTGCTTCAGAGCCTCCGTGGCGCTTTTGCACTCGTCCTTCGCCTCCAGGCCTGTCGCCCGGCTGAAGTTGCTCTCTTTGCCGGCCACGCACTGCCTCAGTGTCCTGAATTTTGCGCTGCAGCTCTGCTCCCTGAGACACTGGTCACTGGCTCTCACACAGTCCAGGCGGTCCCCTCCGCCAAGCAGACCGCTCACTTCCCCAGACAGGAGGACCTCTGCATTCAAAGGGAACACCCCCATCCCCAGAAAGAAAGCATTAAGTGCCTCTGAATGGCAAGGTCAAACCTAACAGGACTTGAGAAAAAACACAGACAGTTGCACATGGGAAAGCAAAAGGCAAGAAGGCTGTACTGTTGCCCCATTCACCTTCTCTCTTCCTATCATGGAGTCCCTAGAAAACTGAGCTTCTTAAAAGAGAGGACAACTCTCCCATGCCTCTCATATTAAAAACTATGGTGAATAATACAGCCAGATTTTGTCCCCCTCCCCCCAATAAACTGAGTTTCTCCAGCTTCGCTGTTTCAGAGGATAATTCTGCACCTGTCTTCCCCTTCTTATATTTTCTTTAGGAATTCCCACCAATGGGACCTTTTGAGAAGGAAAAAAGACCCCACTGCAGTGAAAACGGAGTCCCAGATAACCGAACCCTTCAATACCACAGCCTTAAGTCATATGAAAGATTGATTGATTGATTTCATATATTTGTATCCTGCCCTTCTCACCCTAAAAGGAGACTCAGGGCGGCAGCAATTTGATGCCAAGACCAATAAATATAATAATAAACAAATACAATTAAATATTAATTATTAATATTGACTTAAATATTATTAATATATTGACGAAGGCTTTCATGGCCAGAATCACTGGGTTGTTGTGAGTTTTCCGAGCTGTGTAGCCATGTTCCAGTAGCATTCTCTCCTGACATTTCATCTGCATCTATGGCAGGCATCCTCAGAGGTTGTGAGGTCTGTTGGAAACTTGGAAAAACAAATATATAATATATAAATCCCACTTTCCCTTCCACACAGCCCTATATCCCAGAATATCAAGGCAGGAAATCCCACATTATCTGAGTGTGGACTCAGATAACCCAGTTCAAAGCAGATATTGTGGGTTTTTCTGCCTTGGTATTCTGGAATATAGAATGGCCCCTAGTTTCCAACAGACTTTCTGAGGATGCCTGCCACAGATGTAGGCAAAACGTCAGGAGAGAATGCTTCTGGTACATGGCCATGCAGCCCAGAAAACTCGCAACAACCCATTAATATTAAAACATCAATTAAAGACACATAATCCAGATTGTAGTCCAAGGCCTGCCGAATTGTCAACTCCATTAGTCCGTTTATCCTTATTGCACTATTGACAGGTTGAATGTTTGGTTTACTATTTCCCTTTGCCCTGATGCTCTGGGCTTCCCCTTCCTAGCACAGCAACAGTGGGTTAAGGGCTGGCCAATTTTTACAAAGGCATTGCTGTGATTTTTTTTAACTCCGGTAGTCTGAGGAAAGGGCAGATCTTCCTGTGAATCGACAGGCATGCTTAGTGCTCTGGTTTCTCATTATATTTCCTGGAATGGTGAAAAAGTCCCCTGATTTTGTCCCATCCCAAAAAGATTTCCCTGCAGCGGCCAAAGCCAATTACAGTTCTCCTTGAGTCCTTGTTTCCTTAACTTACAGACACAAGGGTGTTCGTTTACACGCACATACACCACCTCTGCTGCTAAAGCAGTCCAGAGTGAAGGTATATTTTCATGTATGTGTCTTATAATATAGGGAGGAAATCCAATTCTCATTCAATCCAAAGATCTAATTCCTCATTTAGGCCCCTTCCACACAGCTTGGATAAAATCCCAAATTATCTGCTCTGAACTGGATAATATGGCAGTGTGGACTCAGATAACCCAGTTCAAAGCAGATATTGTGGGTAGTTGTGTGGCCATGTTCCAGAAGCATTCTCTCCTGACGTTTCGCCTGCATCTAGGATTCATCTAGGATTCCCCCAGGCAATAAGAAGCCAGACCTTGAAACTGATAGGCCATTAAATACTAATCAAGATGGCCAATTACAACATTCACACCTTCCTCAAACAGACAAGAGTTGTTTCTCCCACCCTGGACATCCCACAGATATATAAACCCTATTTCCCTAGTTTTCAACAGACCTCACAACCTCTGAGGATGCCTCCCATAGATGCAGGCGAAACGTCAGGAGAGAATGCTTCTGGAACATGGCCAGACAGCCCAGAAAACTCACAACAGCCCAGTGATTCTGGCCATGAAAGCCTTTGACAATACATTAGATATTGTGGGATTTCCTGCCTTGATATTCTGGATTATAGGGCTGTGTGGAAGCACCCTCAGTGACTAAAGGCATGATTGTAAAGTTTCCCTTCCAACTTGCTACCGCCCAGTGCAACTACAAAGGCAGTTATCCCTCTGCAGTCTCGCGGTGCACACCTACACTGTGGAATTAATACAGCTTGATGTATTGTCAAAGGCTTTCATGGACGGAATCCCTGTGTTATTGTGTTTTCCGGGCTGTATGGCCATGTCCCAGAAGCATTCTCTCCTGACATTTCCTGATTTCACAATCTCTGAGGATGCCTGGTTAAGATCCCTTCCACACAATCCCTATATCCCAGAATATCAAGGCAGAAAATCCCACAATATCTGCTTTGAACTGGGGGTCCTTTCACATGGCCCTATATCCCAGAATATTAAGGCAGGAAATCACACATTATCTAAGATGAATCTAGGATTCCCCCAGGCAGTAAGAAGCCAGACCTTGAAACTGCTAGGCTATTAAATGCTAATCAGATAACCCAGTTGAAAGCAGATATTGTGGGTTTTTCTGCCTTGATATTCTGGGATATAGGGCTGCGTGGAAGGGGCCTGGGTTATCTGAATCTACACTCAGATAATGTGGGGGTTTCTATCTTGATATTCTGGAATATAGGGCTGGGTGGAAGGGCTCTGGGTTATATGAATTTACACTCAGATAATGTGGGTTTTCCCGCCTTGATATTCTGGAATATAGGGCTGGGTGGAAGGGCTCTGGGTTATATGAATTTACACTCAGATAATGTGGGATTTTCTGCCTTGATATTCTGGGATACAGGGCTGTCTGGAAGGGTCCTGGGTTATCTGAATATACACTCAGATAATGCAGGGTTTTCTGTCTTGATATTAACGGTGGAAGGGCCCATAGATGCAGGTGAAATGTCAGGAGAGAATGCTTCTGGAACATGGCCATACAGCCCGGAAACACACACAACAACCCAATACAGCTTGACATCACCGTGGCTCACTTGGAGAGTCACCAGCACTCTCCAAGACCTTGCAAAACTACAGCTGTGACGATTCCACAGCTTAGAGCCATGACAGTTCACAGTGGTCTCAAACTGCATTCTTTCCCCAGTGTAGATACACCCTCAAAATACAGAAGCAACTGGGTTATTGTAGGTTTTTCAGGCTATATGGCCATGTTCCAGAAGTATTGTCTCCTCAATGTATTGTCGAAGGCTTTCATGACGGGAATCACTTGGTTGTTGTAGGTTTTTCTAGCTGTATGGCTATGTTCTAGAAGCACTCTCTCCTGACATTTCGCCTGCATCCATGGCAAGCATCCTCAGAGATTGTGAGGTCCGTTGGAAACTAGGAAAATTGGGTTAACATAGCCATATAGCCCAAAAAAAACCTACAACAACCTAGCCATGAAAGCCTTCGACAATGCACAGAAGCAACTACTCAGATTGCAACTCAATCAGATTGACTCCCAGGTAAAGTTTGCACAGGATCCCTAGAAGCTCAAGCATAGCCAGAGCCTGCATCAGAAGCACGCGAGGCAAGGAAAACTATAGAGAAAACTTCCCTAAGAAGAGATTGGCAATATTGAGAAGCCCCACGCGTGGGAGAGATGGAGAAGAAGGTGCTGAGACTTACCCATTAGGGGCAATAGGAAATACAAGGTGGCCAAAGACATCTTTCTTGCTCTGGTGCGGGTCCTTTCTCCTCCTCCTCCTCCTCCTCAGCAAGAAATGCGCTTGCTTCTTCGCCTTGTGCCTCAATCACATCGGTATTCCACACCAAACGGGTCCCAAAGCCCCCAAGTTCATCTCCATTGAATTGCCTCCAAAAAAGAGGACGATTGTTGAAATATATATAAACTCCACGTCCTGATAGTCCTACCTTTCCCCAAAAAAGAGCCTTCCAAAAGAAAGGGGAGAGAAAGGAACAAGGCGACGCTTTCCCACTTCTTGCCACTTACAGAGCTCTTGCTGACAGCATCTTGGAAAAGGGAGAAAGAGGGAGAAAGGAAGGAAGGAAGAGAGGAGCTTCGCCTGCCTCCCACTCGTGGGGAGGACCAGTTTTTCCTTGGCCTCCCCTCTGGAAAAGAAGGAAAGGACCCACGCGCAGAGAGGGAGGGAGGAAGGAAGAAGGGAAGAAGGCAAAGTCTCCAAGCAATCGCTCTCCAAGCAATGCGCGCAAAAGGCAGAGGAGGGAGCGCAAGGGGTGGCTCTGCGCCCTTCCCTCGCTGCCCTCCTTCCCAGTTTGGGGGGCGCCTTGGTGCAACTCCTGGGGGGATCCCAGCCCCAGGTTGACCTGGACCTCCTCCTCCCGAGATCAGAGACTCCTCCGGCAGGGCTCCCGGTCTGCTTCTGCTTGGCTTGGTCCGTCCCCGTTCATTGGAAGGGGCGGGAGGAGGAGGAGGAAGAAGAGGAGGAGGAGTTGGAAGGGAGGGAAAAGGAGGCACTTTCTTCCAGGTCTCAAGGCTCTATCCCAGTGTTACTCAACCTGGGGGTCGGGACCCCTGAGAGGGTCACGAGGCAGTGTCAGAGGGGGTCACCAAAGACCATCAGAAAACACATTTTTTTTCCTGTTGGTCATCGGGGTTCTGTGTGAGAAGTTTGTCCCAATTCTCTTGTTTGTGGGGTTATTGTAGGTGAACTATAAATCCCAGCAACTACAACTCCCTAATGTTAAGGTCTGTTTCCCCCAAACTCCACCAATGTTCATATTTGGGCATATTGAGTATTCGTGCCAAGTTTGGTCCAGATCCATCATTGTTTGAGTCCACAGTGCACTCTGGATGTAGGTGAACTACAACTCCAAAACTCACGGTCAATGCCCACCAAACCCTTCCAGTATTTTCTGTTGGTCATCGGGGTTCTGTGTGTCAAGTTTGGTTCAATTCCATCGTTGGTGGAGTACTGAATGCTCTTTGATTGTAGGTGAACTATAAATCCCAGCAACTACAACTCCCTAATGTTAAGGTCTGTTTCCCCCAAACTCCACCAATGTTCACATTTGGGCATATTGAGTATTTGTGCCAAGTTTGGTATGGACCATCATTGTTTGAGTCCACAGTGCACTCTGGATGTAGGTGAACTACAACTCCAAAGCTCAAGGTCAATGCCCACCAAACCCTTCCAGTATTTTCTGTTGGTCATGGGAGTTCTGTGTGTCAAGTTTGGTTCAATTCCATCGTTGGTGGAGTTCAGAATGCTCTTTGAGTGTAGGTGAACTATAAATCCCAGCAACAACAACTCCCTAATGTTAAGGTCTGTTTTCCCCAAACTCCACCAATGTTCATATTTGGGCATATTGAGTATTTGTGCCAAGTTTGGTCTATATCCATCATTGAGTCCACAGTGCACTCTGGATGTAGGTGAACTACAACTCCAAAGCTCAAGGTCAATGCCCACCAAACCCTTCCAGTATTTTCTGTTGGTCATGGGAGTTCTGTGTGTCAAGTTTGGTTCAATTCCATCATTGGTGGAGTTCAGAATGCTCTTTGATTGTAGGTGAATCCGTGCAACTACAGCTCCCAAATGACAATCAATCCCCGAGCCCCACCAGCATTCAAATGTGGGTGTATTGGGTATTTGTGCCAAATTTGGTCCAGTGAATGAAAATACATCCTGCATATCAGATATTTACATTATGATTCATAACAATGGAAAAATTACAGTTATGAAGTAGCAACGAATATAATGTTATGGTTGGGGGTCACCACAACATGTGGGACTGTATTAAGGGGTCACGGCAATAGGAAGGTTGAGAAACACTGCTCTATCCTACAGAGTCTATAGGATCCTGGAGTTTCACAAGATCTTTAGCCCGACGTCCCTCCTCGAACTACAACTCCCAGGAGTCCTTAGCATTGAGCCAAAACTGCAGCAATTCGACAGTGTAGTCGATGCACCCAGGGAAGCTTCAGGGCTGGTTCAGCAAGGGAGCCATGCTTACTAATTTGGGACATAGGCTCCTTTTACACTGTCATACATAGAATCCAGAATGTCAAGGCAGGATAGCCCACAATTTCTGCTTTGAACTAGTGGACAACAAGTTAAACATGAGCCAACAATGTCATGTGGCAGCAAAAAAAAAAGCTATGGGATTTTGGCCTGCATCAATAGAAGCATAGTGTCTAGATCCAGGGAAGTCATGCTACCCCTCTATTCAGCTTTGGTTAGACCACACCTGGAATAATTGTGTCCAATTCTGGGCACTACAATTCAAGAGAGATATTGACAAGCTGGAATGTGTCCAGAGGAGGGAGACTAAAATGATCAAGGGTCTGGAGAACAAGCCCTATGAGGAGCGGTTTAAGGAGCTGGGCATGTTTAGCCTGAAGAAGAGAAGGATGAGAGGATATATGATAGCCATGTATAAATAAGTGAGAGGAAGTCACAGGGAGGAGGGAGCAAGCTTGTTTTCTGCTTCCTTGGAGACTAGGACAATGGCTTCAAACTACAGGAGAGGAGATTCCATCTGAACATGAGGAAGAACTTCCTGACTGTGAGAGCCGTTCAGCAGTGGAACTCTCTGCCCCGGAGTGTGGTGGAGGCTCCTTCTTTGGAAGCTTTTAAACAGAGGCTGGATGACCATCTGTCAGGGGTGATTTGAATGCAATATTCCTGCTTCTTGGCTGGGTGTTGGACTGGATGGCCCATGAGGTCTCTTCCAACTCTTTGATTCTATGATTCTATATATGGCAGTGTGACCTCAGGGCCCTTCCACACAGCCCTATATCCCAGAATATCAAGCTGGAAAATCCCACAATACCTGCTTTGAACTGGGTTATCTGAGGCTCCTTCCACACAACTGAATAAAACCCCACATTTTCTGCTTTGAAATGGAAGATATGGCAGTGTGGATACAGATAACCCAGTTCAAAGCAGATATAGTGGATTATAATTCAGTTCAAGGTGCATTTTATACAGCTGTGTGGAAGGGGCCCATATTATCTGAGTGTGGATGCAGTTAACCCAGTTCAAAGCAGATATTGTGGGATTTTCCACCTTGACATTCTAGGATATAGGGCTGTGTGGAAGGGTCCAAAGTTTTGTCGTGTCCAACTCTGGGGGTTGGTGCGCACCTCTATTTCTAGGCCGAAGACCCAGCGTTATCCATAGACACCTCCAAGGTTGTGGCCAGCATGACTGCGTGGAGTGCTGTTACCATCCCGCAGAACCGGTACCTATTGATCTACTCACATTAGCATGTATTTGAACTGCTCGGTTGGCAGAAGCTGGGGCTAACAGTGGGAATCCACCCTGCTCCTTGGATTCCCACCACCAACCTTTCAGTCGGCAAGTTCAGCAGCTCAGTGGCTTAACCCACTGCGCCACCAGGGGGGCCCACACAGCCATATAACCCAGAATGTCAAGGCAGGATAACCCACAATATTTGCTTTGAACTGGAATTTCTGAGTCCACACTGCCATATCTTCCAGTTCAAAGCCAATAATAAGGGATTTTTTTTTCAGCTGTGTGGAAGGGGCCTCAGATTCTCAAAACAGATCATCCACATGAACTGGATTATCTTGAGTACACTGACATATAATCCACTTCAAAAGAGATTATTTGGATTTTATATGGCAGTATAGAAAATAGTGCTTTATAAAGTGTTGTTTGGGAAGAGATTTTGCACTGCAATCAGGAATTTTCTGGACAAGTCAAAACTGGAGATCACAAGTTGTGGAAAGTTAGTGCATCTATTCTGCAGTCTAGCATTAATGCAACGTGACATCGTTTGGAGCAGCCATGGCATCCTGGGAGTTCTAGTTTGGAAAGATACCAGCGCTCTTTGGCAGAGAAAACCCAAGACCTTTGAAAGTGCAATAGCATTGAACCATGGCAGTGGTGTTAAGCTGTATTAAACCTATAGCATAGATGCACCCAGAGCTTTTCGGGCTGCTTTTATTCACCACCAGGCCTCCTTTTTTTCTGCATCCCTTCCCAGCAGCGTCAACTTTGGCTGAAAACGTGTCAGCGAATCTCTATCTGAAAAAGAAACTTTCAAAGGAGAGTCCAGTCCACCCAAGCGAGGAGCGGAGATGACTGAGCTGGATCAGTGGCAAAGGCCTCTCCACTTCTTGATCCTTAACCGATTTGAAGCCTTCAAGGAGATGGGGAGGTTTCTTTACAGCCTAAGGCTAGGAAGTGGGGGGAATAAACATCCCCGCGGGGGAAGCAATGCTCCAGTGCACTTCTTGCAACATTACCTTCAGTTCCTTGCAAGGATAAAACTCCCACTTGCTCCAGTTTGCTGCTGCTCCTGCTAGCAAATATTTGGTTTGCGCCATCCACGCGGCACAGCTAACCATTAAACGGGGGATGGTCCCTTTTTTACTGGTTTTGTCACATAGAACAGTGGGGTGTTTGTTTTCTTGCCCAGACACTGTTATTATAATCTCCATGGAAAAGTGACAACACAGAGAAAACATGTAAATTGCTTTCTATTAAGACACACAGCAGTCTGCCTTGATGTTGCCGTCATCACTGAGTGTTGCACCTACTGCTGAATTACTGCAGTTTTGGCATCACTTTGCCACGGCTCAATGTTGTGGGATTGTGGGAGTTGAAGTTTTACAGGGGCTTGCGCCTTTGTCAGAGTGTTTGCCTCACCAAACCACAAATCCTATGATTCCATAGCATTGACCGATGGCAGTTTAAATGTGGTTGTTATTTATTCATTCAGTCACTTCCGACTCTTTGTGACCTCATGGACCAGCCAACACCAGAGCTTAGTCAGCCGTCACCACCCCCAGCTCCTTCAATGTCAAGCCAGTCACTTCAAGGATACCATCCATCCATCTTGCCCTTGGTCAGTCCCTCTTCCTTTTTCCTTCCATTTTCCCCAAAGTGTATTAATAATGCAGTACAGACACACCCAGAGTCTGTTCAAGCACACAAGCCATCAGTGAGTGAGTCAGCTGCAAAATAAGATGCATGAAACTGATTGGTCAGGCAATTTGGGTGATGGCTGAGCCTGGAACTTTTGGATACTGTTGCATTTTACAGGCCTGAGCTATGCAGAGAGATGAAGAGAGAAGCAGAGAAGGACAGAATGATTTGCTTCGTGGCTTGTGAAAAGAAGGTCTCTCATATGGGCAAAGAAATACCATTTTAAATCTCTCCGAAAGGACATTTAGTGAGCTGATGCAACTGCCCATTTTGTACATATATTGTTCTGAATTATGAAGAGTAAACAACTTGTTTTTTATTATTCACCTGCGTGACATTTTTTCTTTCCCTGGCAAGGCATAAATCAGAACTGATCAAACATGAACAACACGTGGTTTATTTTACATTACGCCACAGAGTCAGCCTTGGTGTCCTTGTCGAGTGCTGAACTATATGTTCATTTTGTTTGAAAACTACCCAAACATACAGCAGAGCATCCAAAATACAAACAGGATACTTAGAGTTGCGCATTCAGCTCACAGCAAGCAGAGTGTGAAGTGCCTGGCAGTAAAGAATTTAGAGCTTAGGAAGCAAAAGTGCAGAATTCTGCCTTTAAAAATTTCATAAGGTTTATTTACAAAAATAATAAGTACATGTGTTTAATAGTAAAGAACTGGGTCGGAGCTACTCAATACTCCCATCTCTTCTAGGGTTCAAAAGAGAGGGGACAATCTCCAAACACTTCATTTTCCCTGATACACAAAAGCAGAGAGAGATCTCAATACACACAGCATACTAAGGGCCTTTCCACACGGCCATATAACTCAGAATATTAATGGCAGGAAATCTCACAATATCTGCTTTGAACTGGGTTATCTGAGTCCACACTGCCATATATTCCAGTTCAAAGCAGAAAAAGGGGAATTTCCTGACTTGATATCCTAGGTCATATGGCTGTGTGGAAGGGTCCTAAGATGTAAAAAGCAGAAATTAAAAGCAATGGCATACATCTGCAAAGTATCCATTCTACACAACCAATCCAAATGAGAGCAGAAACACAGAGAAGAGAACAAATAGATGCATTCCAACTGTCATTCAGGAGAAATTCCCTCTGCCTATTCCTAAACTAATTAACTGTTCCCCATTGAGGACTGGAGACTTGGGCAATGTGGGGTTGAATTCCAACACATTTACACTATAGAATGAATGCAGTTTGATACCACTTAATAGCGCAATGCTATGACATCATGGGAGTTGCAATTTTACAAGGTCTGAAGCCATCTCCTATTGGTACTGCCTCACCAAACTATAAATCCCAGGATCCCATAGCATCGAGTCATGGTAGTGACCTTACTGTCAAACTGCATTAATTCTGCAGTGTAAATGTACCCTAGAATTCAGTTCCTCGCTGGATGGTAGAACACCATCTAGATGACCCCCAGGCAAGGCACTCTCTCTCAGCTTTAGAGGGAGGCAATGGCAAACCCCTCTGAAGAAATCTGGCCAAACAATCCCCCTTAGGACCACCATAAATCAGAATTCATTTGCAGGCACACAGCAATAAGGCAGCTTTTGTTAGGGCATGCAAAGAATCAGTGAGTATCTGTGTGTGTCAACTGCAAAATAAGATGCATGAAGCTGATTGGTTGGGTAATGCATGGGGTGATGGCTGAGCCTGGAACTTTTGGATACTGTTGCATTTTTGTTCAGGCTTGAGCTATGCAAGTGCAGAGAGATGAAGAGAGAAGCACAGAGAGAGAGAGATTGATTTGCTTCTTGGCTGCAGAAAGAAGGTTACTCATATGGACAAAGAAATACCATTTTAAATCTCTCATCAAAGAACATTTAGTGATTTGATACAAGTGACCATGTTGTACATGCGTTGTTCTGGATTTAAGAAGAGTCAACTACTTGTTCTTTATTGCTCATCTGCATGGCATATTTTTCTTCCTCTGGCAAGGCATTGTGTGGACTGATAAAATGTGAACTACACGTGGCTTATTTTACATTACGCCACAACTTTCAGAAGCCCCCAGTGGTGCAATGGGTTAAAACCCTTGTTCTAGCAGGACTGCTGACAGAAACTTCAGAGGTTTGAATCCGGGGAGTAGGGTGAGCTCCCGTCTGTCAGCTTCAGCTTCTCATGTGAAAACTTGAGAAGCCTCCAACAGGATGGTAGAATAGCCGGGCCTTCCCAACATTCTTGCAGACAGACAATTCTCTCACACCAGAAGCAATTTGCAGTTTCTCAAGTCTCTCCTGACACACAAAGAAAGCACCACCATAAACTACCTTTCAACATCTTAAGTGACTCTGAAGTAAGGGTAAGCAACCTATGCAGGTGATGTGTGTTAATTTAATATGTTTTGGTTCACTTTTATTGATTTGCCCATTTGTTGATTTAACTTAAATTGGTTATTTGTTTTGTTATTGTTTATGTTGTATTATTTACATTGTGAGCCATTCTGAGTCCCCTCAGGGAGATGTGGCGGGATATAAATGAAGTTATATTATTATTATTTATTATTATTTAGAGACCACATTTCTGCCCTTGGCATTCTCCAAGGGCCTTAAAAGTTGCAGAAATCATCTTAGGGCACATCTACACTGTAGAATTACTGCAGTTTGATACCACTGCCATGGCCCAGTGTTATAGAATCACGAGAATTACAGTTTTTTGGCAAAATATAATAATAATAATAATAATACTTTATTTATACCCCGCTACCATCTCCCCAAGGGATTCAGTGCGGCTTACATGAGGCCGAGCCCACAGCGCATCAATAAAAAAGCAATAACTAACAAGCAATGCAAAACAGTTAAAATAAATGTCATAAACAAAAAAAGCAATAAACATTAACAATAACACAAGAACGTTTAAAACCTATGGCTGGGTCAAATGTAATAATTACAATTTAAAAATAATAATGCTGGCTATGAAACAGGTAAAATATAAATGGGATAAAGTTTCAGAGAGGGATGGGGCGTGCAGACAATCCTGGATCAGTATTAAAGTGAATTTAGAGGACATATTGCTGAGAAATTCCTTATTCTGGGAAGGCACACTGGAACAACCACGTTTTCAGGCTCCTCCTAAAGACTGCCAGAGTTGGGGCATGCCTGATGTCCTTGGGAAGTGAATTCCAGAGTTGAGGGACCACCATCGAGAAGGCCCTCTCCATTGTCCCCACCAATCGCCTGCGATGGAGGTGGGAGCGCAAGCAGGGCCTCTCCAGATGATCGAAGAGATCGTGTGGGTTCGTACACAGAAATGCGGTCACGCATCATTAGACTTCTGTGCCAAAGAGTACTAGTGCCTCACTCAACTACAACTCCCTGGATTCTGTGGCAGTTAAAGTGGTATCAAACTGCATTAACTATATAGAGTAGATGCAGCCTATGCTTAACAAGTCTCCTACTCTTAAAGACATGTCCTAGGATTTGAATACAGGCCCTTGTGAGTAAGCAAAGAGAAAAACTGCTTGTTTGATTTACACACATACAAAAATCATGATGGAGAATATCCAAAAAAGTAACATTTGCCAGCCTTGGTTTTATAGACCTCTCCAATGAAGAAGGAGCTGGCTGAGCTACACTACAAAATTTGCCTATTGTGTGCCTAGTTTATGTGTGGAAATGCTCAGAATTTTCTGTGAAAGACAGATTTCTTGGAAATTTTATGGGGTGTAAAGTTGTGTGTATAGGCACGCAGTTATGATATATATCCAGATATGTAGTCACTTGAGCCAAATACTAGTTCAGCGTATCAATTTACATTTGGCTCCTGAATAAACAAAGCGAGCATATGTCACAGCGTCATGACAGATGGTTCAAGCGGGGAGCTGTTAGTTGTTTTCACACAGTTGCTACTTATATAGAGATACCCAAAAACTCTTGAAAAGAAAAAAATGCAAATTACCCTAAATTCCAAATTTCATCCTTCTGTACACTAAGCGCAACAATGAGAGTCAACTGTTCAGTATTTACAGATGTTTTGACATTTGCCAAGCAGTGGCAGGTGTCAAATTTTTTGCAACCAATCTGGACAATAGAAAAACAAAGACTTCTCTTTTGCAATTAAAGTCCAAAAGAATATATTTAACTTGATGTCTAGTGTTGGTTTAATTCATTTGCTGAAGAATGCTAATAGCACACTCTTGGGTTTGTTCATTCTCTCTCTTTTTTTAAAAAAAAAGCTCTAGTTATTCTTTATTATTGTCTGCTTTCAAGTACTTTCCCATCTTAAAGCAAACCTATCTTGAGTTTTCAAGGCCAGATTTATGCAGAAGGAGGTTATTGACATTGTCTTATTCTGAGGCTGAGAGAATGTGACCTACCCAAATATGTGGGTTTCCACATCTGAGTGAAAATTCAATCCCTGGCTCCCCAGAATCTTAGATTAGGATGCATCTACACTGTAGAGCTAATGCAGTTTGACACCGCTTTAGCTGCCATGGCTTAATCCTAGTTGTAGTTGTTAGGGCATGTAAGAAATCAGTTAGTGTGTGTGTGTCAATTGTAAAATAAGATGCACGAAGCTGATTGGTCGGGCTACACCGGGGAGCTAGCTGAGCCTGGGAATTTTGATTGCTGTTACATTTTTCAGGCTTTTCAGGTGCTTACAGAGAAGCAGAGAGAGAGACAGGTTGGAGTGTGTTCTTGCTTCATGAGCTGCTGGAAGGAGACTTTCCATATGAGTAAAGAAGGACTATTTAAATCTCTCTAAAAGGCGTCCCCGGTGGCGCAGTGGGTTAAACCACTGATCTGCTAAATTGTTGACCGAAAGGTCGCAGGTTGAAATCCGGAGAGTGAGATGAGCTCCCACTGTTAGCCACAGCTTCTGCCAACCTAGCAGTTCAAAAACATGCAAAAAGGCACGTCAAGCCAACCTCGACCAAGACCACCTTCCACCTGGAAACCAATGCCCTCACTGTGGTAGAATATGCAAATCAAGAATAGGTCTCCACAGTCACCTATGGACCCACCAGAACGCTGAGCTTGGAAGACCATCCTACTCGGACATTGAGGGATCGCCTAAGTAAATAAAGATAGTCATCTCAGAATAATATTGCTGAATGTAGATGTATATGACAAAACATTGTGGTTTTTAATGTGCCAGGAATGTGACGGAGCACTTTGCATGACTCCCCTCTTTCCACAACAATCTCATAAGCTCAGTTTGTTAGAAGTCGTGATCGACTAAGTTCATACAACCATGAAGGGACTCAAACTAAATTTTACACTTTAAATACAATACTGGTTTTCTCAGCTCAGTGGTTACTTTAAAAAATGGCAATAAGCCTGAATAATATGCAAATTAGATGGCAAGGTTTGAGGTATTAGAAGATGACAACCTTATGCTATATACATAAAATTACTATGAGCACTTTCACTTAGAAATCTCCCACTCTGCAACTGTTTTGGACTGTAGCCTAAGGCCGATGATATAGCTGTCCTGTATTGATCCATCTTCCTGAAAGTGGATGAATGCCAGGAAACTCAAGCTTTGGTACTAGATATATTGGAGCTCCCACATTCCTGAATATTTCTTGTGTCATATCTTGGCCAGGAACATCCTTTGAGCTCTTGTTTTGACTACTTCAATAATCCCATCAAAGTCCAAAACTGTTGCAAAAATAGTAGTTGTGGTGTATGGTAGATTCCAGAATTCCTCTGGGTTTTCCTTGCTAGGAAGGCCTGGGGATTATCAATTGTAGCACAGAGTTTTGAGATATATATAGAAAAGTCATCACTCAGTGATTATGCACTTGAAGTTCATGTAGCTGGAATTATTTGAAGAAGTAATATATAGTGACATAGATGATGGAAGTACAACAGCGCTTATATCTTTGAAGAATCATAATGTCTCAGAGCAAACAGTAGCAATAGGACTAGATAGTTTGAGTGACCTAAAGTTCCCTCCTTTCTTGACTACCTCCCTTAAGCTATGTTTTATGTAAACCAGTGGTTCCCAAACTGTGGTTTGTGGACCACTAGTGGTCCGCAAGAACTAAAATATGCTCCGCAGCCTCACCATTACTACTTCATTGCAACAAGAGCCACTGATCTCACAAAACCCTCTTATAGTGCCGAGCCTTATTAAATATGGTTTTCTGTGGGTGAGCAGATGGCTACTACTGGATGGCATATGCTTTGTATTAGAAACTAGAGCTGATGTGGTTTATCCAATGCAATTTTCTGAATCAGCACCCCAAATAACCAAATCTAAAGTTTACCAAAAACTGATTCGTAACCCTTTCAGTACTAATGTTGGAGAGTGGTCCCTGGTCAAGTGGTCCCTGGTCAAAAAAAGGTTGGGAACCACTGATGTAAACAGATACTCTTAAAGAATATCCCAGAACTGAACACAGAACTCTGGATGAGGTCTAACCAGGGCATGAACGATTACTTTCCACAACTTGGAAACTCTGTTTCTATTTATTTGAAATTCCATAAACGATTGGAAATTCCAGTGCACCATAACCTTATTGCAAAGATAAAAATGGTGTCACCTCTGTTTGGCAAATGTGAATCTCCATGAACATAGAGACCACCTGAAAACCACTAGTCAAAAGAAAAATATGACCTTGTTAGAAGTCAACTCTTAAGACAAGTGATATTCATAAAGTATTAATGTAATAGCACATAGGTAGCTCAGTTGTTAAACTGAAGAACCATAACTTTAAATGGCCAAGGATAAAGACAGGCTACTACAAAAATATATCAGGTTAGCAGAGGATGGTTGTTTCTTTGTAGTATTTGTAGTAGAATTTGCAGTTGTAATTGCTGCCCCCCCCCCCAAATACACTCGCTTAAAAACCTCTTATTTAAAACATGCACTCAAGAGACAAAACAAAATAATCTTTTTTGAAAAATAATATATCAGATTTACTAATAAACTTCTTGTATATGTTCAGTATGCAGGCTCATAGTCTTTTAAGTATATCTATACTCAAGTCCATGAGCACACACATCCACCTCCAATGAAGTGGTAAGCAGACTTATAACACTGAAGTCCAAAAGTAAACATGCATCCACCTCCGCAGAGGTCTGATGCAAACTGAATACAAAATGGAGTCCTGAGTGTGCACATGCTCAGTACAATCATGTCTATAACTCCCCCCACACCCAAGAGGTAAGCCAAATTGGCAAATCAACATACACATAGAATGCAAGTTAACAAATATATACATTAATGAACAGTTAGTGGAGGCTTGGAAGGTTGCTATTTCCAACACTATTAAGTAATGTAAAGGTTTTTTCCCTGACATTATGTCCAGTCTTGTCCAACTCTGTGGATTGGTGCTCATCTCCATTTCTAAGCCGAAGAACCGGCATTGTCCATAGACACCTCCAAGGTCATGTGGCCAGCATGACAGCATGGAGCGCCGTTACCTTCCCGCTGGAGTGGTACCTATTGATCTACTCACATTTGCATGTTTTCGAACTGCTAGTTTGGCAGTAGCTGGGGCTGACAGCGGAAGCTCACGCCGCTCCTTGGATTCGAACCTGCGACCTTTCAGTCAATAAGTTTAACAGCTTAGTGATTTAACCCCCTGCGCCACTGGGGGCTCCTTCCAACACTATTAATGTATGCTAAAAAAACATTCACCTTTTTAACTGCAGCATCGCAAGTCCTGTTATGTTCAATTTATGATTGACAACAATCCCAAGTTCCTTTTAACGTGTATTGCTGTTGAGCAGTTCATTCTTCATCCTATATCTGTGCATTTGGTTGTCATAGTCTGAATGCAGAATTTTGCATTTGTCCCTACTGGATTTCATTTTGTTAATTTCGGCCCAATTTCATACTTTATCTAGGTCCCTTTGCATTCTGTTCCTAACTTCCCATGTGTTAGCCATCCCTCCCAGTTTTGTTTCATCTGAAAACCTGATAAGGATGCCTTGTACCCCATCATCTAAGTCAGTCATTGGAATATTGAAAAGTAATGGCCTGAGGATAGAACTATGAGGCATTCCACTTGAAACCTCCTTCTAGTTTGAAGCTCAGCCATTGGTAACATCTCTGAGCATGGTTTTATAACCAATTATAAACTCACCTGACAGTGTTCTTCTCCAGTGCCATACTAGGCAAATTAAGAAAGAACGGGTGATTTCCTATTATTACATGGGTACATTTTTTCTTGCTTTGAGCTCATAGTAACTGTATGTCATGGCTACAAAACTCAAGGCTGAGCAGTTCACAAGTGTGATTCTTAAGTGTTGGTACACTGCAGGAGGCAGGCAAGACGTCCCCAATTTTGCTTAATTAAGCTGAAACTCCAGCTGCAGGTGTTGCATGGATCGGAGATTTGGGATTTTCAAGTTGCTGCAGACTTGGACAGCATCCAGAATAGAATTTTAACAACTATCTTGGGAATTCTGAGATACACCTCGGTGCAATATTTGCAGCTAGAAAATGTTCACACTCATGAAGATCTGTCTGTTTATTATTAATTTCAGGTTAAGATTTAAAAGAATCCTACTCTATACAGTCTCCCCAGAGATAGACAATAGTGCTTTGTCTTGGGAACTCATCATATTGAGGTTCCCGATCTGGGCAATAGAAGGGGGTTTGTCATGAATTGTAACAAATCCAGTGCGGGGCAAACCCATATTCCCACATCACCCAGATTGCCTCTCACTTTATCCCATGGGGGAAAAACATTGCTGCTTCCCCCTTGTTGTATGTCAGCCTGTTCAGCCTGTGATTGTGTCTAATGATCAGGTTGCTTTGGATGACGGGAATGACAATGTTGTATCTAATGATCAGGTTGCTTTGGATGATGGGGATGACAATGTTGTATCTAATGATCAGGTTGCTTTGGACGATGGGAATGACAATGTTGTATCTAATGATCAGGTTGCCTTGGATGATGGGAATGACAATGTATCTAATGATCAGGTTGCTTTGGATGATGGGGATGACAATTTTGTTCATGTTCAAGTTTATTCCTCTGATGGGAATGTTCATGAAGACATCCCTGAAGGGAATGGGGATGATGGTCTGTTTCCTGGGTCTGGTTTTAGAGATGTGGGGCCTGAATGCAGTTCAGTTGATGGATTAGAGAGGCCTGTATTGCTGCAGAAGGATTCTCAAGGTCTGAAGCCTGGGAAAGGCTCTGCGCCTGATCAGTTATCTCCAGGTGCAGATTTTAATGAAGCCTCAAACAGAAGAAGTGCTTTTAGCCGGGAAAAAAAAAAATCAGAAATTAAGGCGCTCAGTCAGATTAGAGCAGAAGTGAGAAGTGAAACCAAAATGGAGGAAAAATCTGTTCTTAGCTGTTTGGGAAACAAAGTAGACATATAAGTACCAAGTACTGAGTCTAGCTTCAGACGAAGCAACATTGGATTCATGATAAGTTCTTCATGCCAAGTTCCCAGACTTTTGTCTTTGTTTGATTCTGGTTTTAAGTGCCTTTGCTGTTATTTTGCCTTTGAAATCAAGTTTCTAGTTTCATGAACCTCTTTGGACTATTTCTTTTTTGATTAATTGCTTTTTTTTTTTTTACTTTCTTATCAACTGGATCTACCTTTTACTGTGGATTACTTTTTATTGCTTTGGCTTTTATTACCTGTTCTGTCGCGCGCTGGGCCTATGCTGTCTATTATCTATGCCTCATCGGTGTGGGACCTACTATCGATTCAAAATGCATCTGGACATCGAGTAGACCTACCAGCCAAGCCTTGTAGATATTTCAGCTGGAGTTCCATGGATCTGTAATGCTGTTCTCCCTTCGAGAATTCTTAGAAAACTTCAGGGCTGTTCCCTCTGATGCTGTGAGGCTGAGAGGCTGTGAGCTCTCAGCCAGAGCTTTTGGGAACTTTCTCCTGGAATTTCTGTTTCTGTATCCCCGGATGTTAATGAGAAAGGAAGCTTTTCTACGGGACGAGCTGGTCTATGTCCTATAGCTTAGCTACCTTGTGTGAGACTGCCCAAAAATTGCTCCTTTCCCCTTCCAGAGCCCAGAACAAGGGGTGGAACCAAAGCTTAATTATGATGGACAGGAGGCCTGTCCTATGGCTGCAAACAGATAACAGAAAGAAAATAAAGTTGGAGCTCCTGGTACAGCCATACCAGCACATTACCCTCAATAAACTGCTTGCTATTTTAACTCAACTGTGTTTTGTTTAAAGTCAGAGGGAATCCTGCATCGGAGTGCAACACCCCTGTTGTTTTGTATGCAACACGGGAAGTTTCCCATGTTGTCAGCACTCCCTCCTGCGATGCTTGTAACTCTCTTCAGGCACAGAGCTCTGCCAGAAGTAGATCGACGTCATGCGATAGGATTTGGTGGGCTCCATGCTTGAAGAAAGGTGCAAGCATTGTAGGATGGGCAATTTTGCCTGTCTGAGGAAGTGGTAAGAGCCGAAGATTGTTGTCCCAGAAGTCAAACCTCTCCCATCTACACCATATATATAGCTACTAATTAATTTTAGTATTTTTCTGCCCCTGTATCCATTAGCAGAATTGATGAGGATGCCACCTGTGCCTTAGATTCCTTCAGCTTCCTATCCAAAGCTTCATAGTCAGAGGTGATCTGCTCAAAGGTGTTTGTGGCTTTGCCATTGATGCCCAAACGAATAAGAAGAAAGGGGCACTGATCTGTGTTCTTGATAAGTTTTGGCAAATTGTCAGTGACATGTAAGATACATGCACCAGGAAGAGAGAACACTTCCTGATTCATCTTCTCAAGGGGACATACAGGTGCTTCTGTACCCCAGAGCAATGATTCCCAATCACCACCATCTTTCTTCTTGTTGTAGTTGGTGGTTACCTTGACTCTTTTGTGTGTGGTATCCCTTGTTGCTAATTTCCTGTTTGAACCTCTTCACTTCTCTCCTCCTGAAGCCATTGCTTACTTGGAAATGTTTCCCCAGTGCTATTCATATTCCTTGATAGTTTCTTCCTATTTGTTGTGTATGATCAATCCTCCCTGTATTCTGTCCAGGAATTCGACATGTAACTGTAATGCACTGACCTTCTCTTCAAAGAGAGCTACTAATTTACACTTACTTCAGGTGCAGTTGATGAGGCTTTCTGCCAAAAAGATAAACCTTGCACATACACTGCAACAGATAATTAAGGATCCTTCTACCTCCACCTCTGCAGTTGTTTCCTTTTCACTGCAGAGTTGCATTGCTTCAAGGTTTTTTCCATATTCTTTGAAACTTTTGTCCAACTAGCTCTGTCATTCATATGAAATTTAGGAGCATTGGTCCAATTGCTACAGGGCTGCTCCAACATCGCTGCCAGGCTAGGCAGGGACCTGTGCTCCCCTGCAGTCTCAATTGCCTTGCTGGTAGCAGGAGTCATACTGGCAGAGATCTCTGTGGTAGTGGGATGGGGCCAAGGCTACTCTCAACTCCACTTCCTCTACCTCTTCTGCTGCCGCCACTGAGCCACTGCAGGCTGAATAATGTCAACGTTTCTCCGCGTGGCTCACCTCTGATGTCATTCATGATCCAATCAACAATACTTTTTTCAATACTTTCATAGCAACACACTTTTTGCCTTCTGCCAGCTTTTTACATCAGAGGCATGCCTTGCCTTTTATTGTCGATTCTTCTATGTTCATCTCTGTTGTTATTTTTTTCTCTCCCCCTTCTTTCCTTCCCTAGAGAAGCATTGCTTCTCTGTTTTTTCCATCTTTGAAACTTTCTTCCAAAGTGGCACTATTGTTAACATAAAGTTTAGCAGCATCAACTCAATTGCTCCAGGGATGCCTGAGTATTGCCTCATGGCCAGGCAGGGACCCGTGTGCTCTCTTACAGTCTCCATCCCTTGCTGTATCTAAAGGACTATGCCTGCTGATTGTTATTTATTATATTCACAGTCCTAAGAATAGACAAAAATATGCATTTCCGTTTACTGACCATATTATAGCCCATTCTTCAAGGAGATAAGGATAGCATGCATAAAGGTATTGTTTTGTCTTCTCAACAAAGACTACAAATTAGTTTATGGTGAGAGTTAGACCCCTTCTACATTGCCATATAAATCCAGATTATTTGCTTTGAATTGGATTATATAGCAGGGTAGATTTGTATAATCCGGTTCAAAGCAGATACTAACAGCTTTGATAATCTGGTTTATATGCCAGTGTAGAGAGGTCTTAGTTAATTGATCAAGGCCTCTCTTTGAGATTTTTGGCTGAGCA